>NC_090944.1:14298441-14923441 GCF_040807025.1 Struthio camelus
GAATTGACCTAAGGTAACAGACTTTGCCTGAAGGGGGTTAAACCATGCTCATGAATCCAGGCAGCCAGCTGAGCTATGGAGACTGATAACCTCCAGCAGTTAAATACAGGAATGGGGTGACAACAACTGTAATCAACACCACTGTTCACAAAGGGACTGTGTCTCCAAGACTTACAAACAGGCACAGAGATAGCCACCAGCAGTCACTCTGTTTCAGCTGACACACGTGAGTTTGTTAAGCTTCTGCTATGTGGCGGGATGTTGGTATCTTTGTGCGGGGAATCCCTCTGGGAGTTAACCTTTTCCTCTCTTGAATCCTTGTCTTAGGACTCACATCTGCTGTGATCAGGTCTTCCCTGCATGATGTCTATACTCATGTAAACAAAAACCCATATCAGAGCAGAAATATCTGAATTTTATTTTAAATGGGATAGTTCTTCAGAGGTAACCATGAATGCATTTTTTTTTCAGCTTCAACTCTCACTCTCTTGGACCAGTGTGCTTTTGAGTTTGAAAATATCTGTGGCATGATTCAAGGCACCAGAGATGACTTAGACTGGGTCCATCAACAGAGCAGTGCTACAGGACAAGAAGACCACACACTTGCTGGGCGTTGTAAAGGTAAACCAAATAACAGAACACCTATCCTTAGAAAAAAGGTTAGCTGGGGCATGTCTATGCTGGGCTGTTTAGTTTAAAGGAAAGTTTAGAGAACCTGTTAAAGATGTTATCATTGTAGTTAACCCTTGAGAAATGCCAGCATTGGCTACTCTGAAAACAGAAGATTAAATGACTACATTCAGGAGACTACTCAGCAGACATCTTAGCTGTAACGTTTCTGGTTAAGAAATAAGCCCTTTTCCTTTTCACATGTCTTGGCACCGTGGGTCTGAGTTTATAATCTCTTTAGTGTTATCATTAAGCTTTTTGAACACAGTGGAATGTTTTCCAGACCAGCAGTTTAAAAGGGAATGAAGAATCATCTTAACTAGAATCTTTTTAAATACAGCCTGGAAGAGGATTTACTGCAGCTTTCAAAGTCTGAGTTATGTTGCCACATGATAAGAATGAAATAGCACTCATAAACTATTGATAAATGTTACATTTGCAAAGTGAACAAAAAGTTAAACTTGAGGAGTACATGTTCTGGAGGTAGAAGAAAGTCACGTTTCTTATGATAGGAGTTTCGTGATAATGTTCTTTTAAAATGTTAATTTGGCATTTTGCAAAGGAAGAGAATCTCAAAAAGGGTAGAGTCAGCCCCAGTCACAGTTGCAGGTTGCTAGTTTACAAGCGAGAGTAAAGATTAAGCAAGGACCTCATTTGTTATTATTTAGTCAGCGAAAACTACTATAGACTTCAAGAAAATGTCACTTTGGTGGACAATTTTGCCTAGGTACAGAATGCAAGAATCTTGGCCCAAAGCACATTCAGTTGTGCTTTTTTATTTTTTGATAAAGGAAGAATTTGACTTGTCACCAGGAAGAGAGTCAATTCCCCTTATGTTCAGCCAGTCACTGGAAAGAAGAACACAGCCTCAATCTCTCATAATGCTGGTAGTTATCAATCAGGTGTGAGAATGCAAAATAGCTCAAGAAAATCATCTGATATCTTCTACAAGGATACACTCCTAACCTTCCTCTAATATTTTTCCTTCTTCCCCCTTTTTTTTTTTGCATTATGTAATTGTTACTGAGAAAGAGTTCAGCTGAGTTGTTTGATATTATCAGCTATGAGCCTGTCTAAAATAAGCACTTAACTAGCACTTATGCTTTAGCATCTCGTGACTCAGTTAGCATAAAATAAGTAACCATGTTCTCTAAAGAGCTAGTGGAGAGGGGTAGGTGCCTTTGAGGATCTCCAGAGTGCCTAAATGAATTGCCAGGGTACGGAGTGACTCTCCTTCTGGAGGCCTTCAAAGGCTCATTGACTTCGTCAGGAATTTAGATACTTTTGGAGAATTGATTTGCAGTTATCTCAAGTAGGGGCTAATTTTAGATTTCTAACATCGATGGACCACATTTTGCTCAGTCACCAATCCTGTGTTTTTGACTCTTTCCTGGCTTACCTGAGGAAGGGAAAGTACACCTTAATAGTTAGAGAGAGGACCTAGCAGCCAGACTTTTGATTTGATCCCTCTATGCCCTTGCTGAAGTCTCCAAAGACCATATCCTGACTGCCTGCCATAGGTACTTAATGTTGCTTCTGTTACTGTTTCTCTTTGTCAACAAAAAGGAGATAGAGTGTAGATCCTCTGGGGCATTGATACCATAATACTCTCAACAACAAAGTTAGGCAGCTGAATAGGGCTCACAGCCCTGTTTTCCACTTGGAGCAATAGTAATCATTAGATCCTACTTGCTTAACGGTGAAGTGCCTTACGTGCGTATAAAGCAACCAGGCATCCTTGACAAAGTTTCCATAGGGTATGTATTCAAAGCATTGCTACCAGGTGGGAGGCAACAGAGAATATTCCCTGGACCTGGTTAAAGGGAACATGAAACACAGAATAGCTCTGAGAACCACTGGCCATGCAAGTGGCTGTACTGCGATTATGCAGCTGCAGGTTTGATTGCAGCCTGGATGCTAGCTGCAACCATGAGAGTCCAACAAACCTGCCCCAAGAAAGGAGACTTTCACACAATAGTTAAAAGAATTTCACTTAGTATATACTACATACATATGCAGTACATACATATATATATATAAAAACACACATATATGCTAAACTACTAGTCATATTCTTATCATGTTCTATCTTCCTTGTACTATTTATGTCATTCGCTACACTTAGGCCTACTAAAAGAGCAGGGCTGAAATGATAGGTTTATACTATGCAGCTAGCAGCAAAGCTGGGAAGAGACAGTGATACTCCACACTTTCCTCCTAGATGCTGGCTATTACATGTACTACAACACCAGCTCTGGCAAGGCAGATGAGGTGGCTGTCCTAGAGTCTCGAATCCTTTATCCAAAGAGAACTCAGCAGTGCCTCCAGTTCTTCTATAGGATCACAGGAAGCTTTTCCGACAAGCTGGTCATCTGGGTTAAAGAGGATGATGGCACTGGGAATGTTCGCAAGATGAGGAAAATCCAAACCCTTCAAGGTAATTGTGGAAATATGAGGAATATACAAAATACTGGGGGAGGAAAGGTTGACTTACTGAGTCCATGAATATGGTAAATCAGCTCAGAATTCAAAAGGTCTTCCCTAACCTACCAGGAGAGTATCTTGTAACCCAGCTAATGATTTTGGTGTTGCAGAAGTGTATATGTCAATGAAACGGTGGCTTGTAATAGTGTAATTCAGGTGGTGCACAGCAGGAGTTACAACTTTCCTGATAATATTATGTTACACTTAATGAATGGGACCCCAAATTCTTTCTGGAGTTCTATCAGTCTATTATTTCCATTGGCTATAACATGATCCGATGTTGACTTGCTGACATGTAAATACCTGTGCTCACATTACTCCGTAAGAAGCCCAGGCTCATTTTTTATATGGCCAGAAATACAAAAATACATGTAATTTTGGAAATGTGAGTTCCCACTCTGTGTGATTTTGCTACATAGGACAATTCCAGCTACTGTGGCACTATGTGTTTAATGTTGTCAAAACCCAAGACATGCGATAACCTGCCTATATCAAGCTGCTAGAATTTCACGGAAGGACAAGTCCATGAAAAACTGGGAGTGACACTTGATTCCAACCTCTGGGGATACTTAGTGCCATCTGCTTGTTATGTCTTGGCCTTTAGCATCTTGCCCTTTGAATGAGAGACTCTCATTCACTAATATGTGCACGGTTCCTAATACAGTGCGTCCGAGGCATTTAGATGATAATATCTCGTAATGTGAGTATATTGTAATCATAATAGCAACTTAAGATCTCTAGCCTTCAGGACTGTGAGAAAACCAGCTGTCTAAAAATGCAGCTTGAATGGATGGACGGCTAGGAATAAGCTGCTTCCTAATATCACTAATCATGCTAATGGCAATGTTTTGCTTTTCTTTTACCAAAGCGGATAATGACTACAACTGGAAAATCGCCCACGTAACCCTCAATGCTCAAAAGAAGTTCCGATACCTCTTCCAAGGACTAAAGGGCAACCCTAGCTCTTCATCTGGAGGGATTGCTATTGATGATGTGACGCTTGCAGAAACACCCTGTCCCACAGCTGTGTGGGTCATTCGGAATTTCAGCCAAATCCTCCAAAACACATCAAACAATGTTATTCAAAGCCCTCGATTTTATAGCTCTGAGGGTTATGGCTATGGCATAAGTTTGTATCCCCACTCCAGAATCAGTGGCTACACGCGCATTGCCTTTCACTTGTGCAGTGGAGAGAACGATGCCGTTCTGGAATGGCCAGCTCTGAACCGCCAGGCTATCCTCACAGTGCTGGACCAGGACCCTGACATCTTGAAAAGGATGTCTGCAAGTAGGAGCTTTACCACAGACAAAAACCAGGTTCTCTCAGGTAAGTGGTGTTTGCGTGAAAATGGAAAAAATAATGAAAATGAAAGCTAAGGAGTATGACCACAGGACTGAGTGCAAGACTCAAAGTCGAGCTACTTTGTCTACATTTCCTGATTTGGGCCCTTTCCCTGTGACTCAGAATTCCTGTCTGCTAAGGACCAACTGATGTGAAAAGTGTTGCACAGAGGGCTGCTGTTGTTATTATGAAGAACCCATAGGATATCTGAGTTTGACTATCTGAGTTTGGCCCAGTTCCCCTGTGCCAAAGAGCTGCCAGTTCCCATTCTACCTGCAGGTTGAGAATGATTTTCCTAGCTTCCGAGATCTTTCATGTTAGTGTCCAGTACGACGGGTGGTATGTCAGCACATGACAGGACAATGTTAGCAGGGTGCTGTATTCCAGAGCTAATCTAACATTAACTAAGTTAAAACTACCTTTCGGGGGCTCAGTTGAATATACATGGTCTGAAAGCATGGGGTTCACATTGTAGCTGCATTCAAGGAAAAAAATACCTGGAAACACCTGTGAGATGAATCTGCAGCATCTGAAGCTTATCTCGCTGGAGCGACTACCTCGTAGCTCCAGATTTATATCGCATGTAGCACCACTGTTCTATGTCCAGGCCTAGGACTCCCTATGCATGTGGTAATTCAAAGAAACAGCAAAAGGACAATATTGAGTTTGCTACAGAATAAAATACTAGAGATAACTTTGCATCCCTCTTTACTTTTTCCAGTGGAACATGGATATATGCCTTTTCAGTAGCAATTTTTAAATTCCAGGTATGACTTTTTTAAACAGAACTATAGCAACAAACAAAATCCATTAGACTCTAAACCATAGATGCCTAAAAGCTGAATGTGAGCCCTCAGCCATGCTGAGGGGATGTCCTTATGCAAGAGGGTGCTCTTAGCTGGTGACAATAGGGAAAGCAATTTGAGTTAGTTTAGTCCTCAGTGAAAGGGGAGTTGTGGAATTTAAATGCCCTCACACAGGCTAAGAGTCCTCACGTAGACCGTTTCTAAGCACCTGCTAGCACCCATAGTTTGTTAGTGCTGTGTGACTTGTTTGGACATCTGAGCCCTGAACCTAATTTTGCAGCATAAATCCTGTTTAACATGATGTAAAAGCCATGTCATACTTCCAGACCGGAAGATTTTATGGTGCTTATTTCTCACCCATACTCTCTTTGCAGACGCTAACACAACATCAATATGGGAGAGACCATCTATTGTTGGAAAATTTGATGCCTCATGCAATTGCTACAGAAGTGTAGACTTTGGGTGGAATAGTTTCATATCCCACAGCCAGATGAGACAGAGAAGCTTCCTGAAAAATGATGACCTGATTATTTTTGCAGAATTTCATGGTAAAGACTCTTTTCCTGCTTCTCCTTACAAAAAAGTGTGTAGTCCTTTCTACCTCTTTTCACATGCTCAGTGAAATAACTATTGTCTCCTGTCTCTCATCCCTCTTCTCTTCTAATAGGAAAAACTTTTAAAAGGATTTGTTTGCCTTAATTTCAGGTGGGCAATATTGACTGAAGTGTTCTTCAGTTCAGAGGAATCTAAATGGCAATGATCTATTGAGGGTTATCTTCTTAGACACCTTTAAGCACCCTAACCAGTAGCTATCTCAATTTCTAGGCATGTGACTATACTAAAAAGCCTTTCCCACTTGGTCTACTTTGGAATAGAACAGCCGCACTTGACAGAGTTTTCCAAAGCAGGGAATGCTTCTGATTTGCCTAACTAGTTATGATAAATTTAGGATCATTTTCTATCTTGTACTTTAAATACGCAGCACTTCCTGTGGCACAGCAAGAGCTCTCTAAGGGGCTTTGGCACAAGGAGTGTCCTCCAGTCCACAAAGCAGCCTGTGAACTTCTGGCACAAAGAATACTGCCTATAATAATATTGCTCACTGTTATCTGATGCCTTTCTCTCCTCTTTCCTTCTTTAAAAGATCTAATTCACCTCAATAATACTGAAGTCCTTGTTGAGCCTGCACAGTCTTCCATCATGGAAGGCCTTATTCTCGAACGGCAGAAGAGAGCAGCCCAGGATATTGAGCCTATTCAAGATTCGCTGCCTTATCTGCAAGACCCTTGTGATCCAAACCCTTGCCAGAATGATGGAATCTGTGTGAATATGAAAGGGAAAGCAAGCTGCAGGTATCACTGACCTCTTCCCTGTCAGCCTCTATTTTCTTACGAGCTAAGTAACACAAGTGATAAGCTTTCAGAGCTACAATCCCCAAAGAAGATCTGAGCTACTAGGTTTTCAGGCAACAGAAGGAACAAAACACCTCATTGCAGTGACTGGTTTTCACTAGCAGCCCCAGGAACACCCTCTCTGGGGTGCTTTTCAGGGGATGTAAATAGCCTCCCAACAAGGTGGGGATGTTGTGATGGAGACCCCTCTAATGAGTCCTCCCCATCCAGAACAGTTAGTGTGGGGCTTACAGATGAGTCTATAGGGTATGACACAACCCCTGCTACACATGAATCTGTGGTTTATTTTCCCAGGTGCCCATCAGGACAAGCCTTCTTCTTTACCGGCGAGAGATGTCAGTCAATGCAGGTCCATGGAAACATCCTGGGAATGATAGTTGGTGGAATTGCTGGAACCATTGTTTTAACCATCGTCCTCATTTCCATGACGGCTAGAAGATAAAGGGCTGTAGGGGAATAAATCTCAGCCCAGTATTTTTCAAGAGTTCAAAAGACATCAGTTTGCAGTGAAAAATGTTAAAATACAGCTTGTAAAAGACCAGTCAGCATATGAATGTTGAAAGCAAAACAAATAATCCTTTAACAGCTTAGGCTTTAACATGCCTGATTATCTGGTTGGACATGAGCATGGGCAAAGGATAGTTACCGATCCAATTGCCTTCTGCAAGCTGCTCTGGCCAAGGAAGTTCCCCACAAAAGTTGCCAAGCTCATAAATTATCCAGGTTTATATAATGAACGACAAAAAAAAATCCCTGAAGATGAATAAAATGCCGTAGTTAATGTGTGAGACAGAGAAACAGGAACAAAGCCATGTTGCTCTTCCTTACTCATCTGCAAGTTTTATGAGAGGAGATGCTATCACTTCACCCAAGCATGTCTGCCCTCAAGTTCCCCCTCCCTTCATTTCTCCTCCCTGCAGATTTCTTCCCTGCTTAAGGCTACACAAAGCTCCCATGCAGAGGCACATCATACGAAAGCATCCAGGCAAGTCCTGGTTAAGTACTCTCCTGCACATAATTTTGGTGGTGCTGGACAGCAAGCTGCCGCTACCCTGGAATTACTTTAACCTTAGGCAGCAGCCAGTATCAGGGGTCTGTGCCAGACAGTGCCATCACTGATAGAGATAAGGACAAGATAAGGAAGATCACAAAGATATCTCAAGGACTAGGGCTGTGAGGAAAATGCAAGGGAGTTCCAGTGGTGGAACACATTCACCAGAAGAGGCCTCTGCTCACTTCACCTCTGCACTGGGAAAAGTTGCTTTCTGCGGTTTGGGCTGGTAGAGTGCTATGGCAACAGGCTAGAAGCCTGCTCAAAATCAGTGACTGTCTCTTCGCTGAGGGCAGTAAGCTTCAGCCAAAGCTACAGGGGAAATAACCTTGTCATTTGCTCTAACATAAGTGCAGATATTGTCTTTACCACATCCGGAGTGAAGGGATGGTGCCAGATCTACTTGAGAAAGTGAAACAACTGAAAAGGCAACAGGACAGTTAGTCTCAACAACAAAATAAGACATTGCAACAGCTGGAAAAGGTCATAACGGCATCAGGTGTTTTAGCAGAAACATAACGGAAGACCAATCAGGAATATAAAGTAAGATTTAGGCAGCTGAGAAAGCTCTTTCTCAGTGGTAAAGACATGGGGGTAGAAAGAGGCTTGTCAGAAGCCAGACTGAGTCTGACTTTGCAAAGGAAGTAAAAACAAAGAGCAGTGGGCCTTTTTTCAGCCCTATTAATGAAAAGAGAATATGGGACAATGAAGAAATGCAGCAATGAGCATAGGAGTAAGATGGAGAGAAGCTCATCCAAGTGCACCAAAGTTTCCCTATGTTTTGATGAGGAGCATGGGCAGAAAGGCAGGATGGCTATGAACATAATAGCGTGGAAATGGAAATAGCTCTGTTTGAGATGGAAGCAAAATCTGGTAATCAGACTGAACGAAGAGCAAGGGCTAGGTATGCCCACTTGGTTCTTTGGTCAGACCTGGAAAATGTTCTTCTTGCTTTCACAGTGATGTTCTCCAGGGAATGGTGCACCAAACACCAAGAAAATCAAGGGTAAAACTGCAAGTTGGCATCACTCACTCCAAAAATATGCATGGGCTCTGGCACTGTTCAGTTCACGTATGCTAACAGGGCATGTCTTTAGGCCCCGCCAAAGCACACACTGACTTCTCCATGCAAGGGGGCTTGTGATGGTGTCCAGTTCCAGATGATGTCCCAGTAGGGAGGTCTGGGTGCACGAGAACCCTCCTTGATGCTCTAGTTCCCTGTTGAAACCTGAGAATAAAAGTCTGTCCCCAGCCCCAAGAGAAAGGCATGGAGCTGAACTCCCATAGGAAAGAAGAGCCACACCCCCCCACCCCCGCCATACAATCTATGCCAGTGACATGCGTTTATGGGTGGAGCTCCTATCCCGTTGTGGGACCTTGCTGGGGTCTGGTCTGCGGTTCACTGGGTCCATATCCCACTTTGCCCGAGGCCTTCTGGAAAGAGGCTGTCACATCTCTCCAGGCTGCTGGTGGCCAGGCTCAGGGATTTCTTCTCCCCCGCCAAGAAAATGGTTTTGCACGGCTCTCCTGCATTTTCAGAGCCTGTGGGCAGCAGAACATGCTGGTTGGGAAAGATGCCAGGGACTGGCCCTGCTCCCTCTAGTTGCTGCTACTTTGAGCCTTTGCATTGGGAAAGCAACGTGTCCCAGCTGCCTCTGGGCTGCGCCCTGGCCCCACCAGCCCCTCTCCCTGAGAGTCCAGCGTCCAAATCATCTGAGAGTCCAAATCATCTTACCAGTACAGATAAAACACCTCAAGAATACAGCTGCAGTCACTCTCTACAAACACGCCAGCATCAGTCTTCTAAAAAGATGCCCAAAAAGACAAGCCCAAAAGAATCATTTCAGAGTCCGCTCACTTCCTTACTCTTCCTTGGTTTCCAACAAAAGCGCTTTGTTTTTCTGTCCATTGAGCTTTTTACTGCGTACACCAGGATGCTCTGTTACCTGCAACAAGTGCTCCATATCTCCTGCAAGCTTTGCTGGACTTACTTTCATAGACATTTTCCATGATCTTTGCAGTTCAGCGTCACTTCTCACTCTTTCATTTCCTAGTGGAGACAGAGCTCAATTCTCCAGGATTGGGTAAGATCATACAGAATTTCTCTGCATTAGGAGCAAAACCTATGCTGGGCAGGAGGAGAAATGATGGCCAGTCCAGTGGGGCAGATCTGGGTTGTCTTCCTCACAGTACCACGCCACAAAACCTGTCTTGTATCTGTTCCTTGCAAATGAACACTTGGTTACTGTGCTTGCAGCCAGCAGTGCCTTAGATTTTTGGGTCTCCATGGCTGGGAGGATGCTTGGCAGCCTTTCTAGGCGTTCATGAGTTAAAACAAGGCAGCTTGGAAGAGCAAACCACCTCCCTCACCTGCACAGGTCTGAGCAGCACTTATAGAAGACCTGAAGCTGTCCACATCAGTAATTACATCGCTAAAAAAGTTGTTCTGGCCTAGAGATTTCATCAAGAAGACCCCCACACGGAAACGTCCTAAACTCTGATAAACGAAGCTGTCCCAGACATACGGACTGTTCAGGCCAAACTGGCATTCATAGGGACCACACAGCACAGGACACTAGATAGTCCTCTCCTAGCAGCTCAAGGCAGAGAAAACACTTCTGTCAAGAACTGCATGTCCCCAAGTGCCCAAGAACTTGCAACTCTTCAAATCCTCCAATTTTGGGAGCTCCTTATATGAAGACAGTGAAGCAACTCTCCTCCAAAGTACAGAGTTTTGGATGCGTCACCGTGACATGAAAGAGAAGGCACCGTGGGCAAGATAAAGCTCTGAAGAGAGCAGCAAAACCAATAACAGTTGTTGCAGGGCCAGCCTCTTGTTGCTGTACTGTTGGAGGGGGAAAAGTGTCTCACAAAAGCAAGAGCAGCCTCAGAGAGCAGCTTGGTCTTTCTTGCGTTGTCTTCCAAGCTGAGTTAACTCAGCCATTTTTAATACAGGCTCACGGTTCACATCTCTGGGTCTTCCTGCCTCTAAGTCGACGCAGGAACACGGCACAAGAATGGATGAAAGGAGCCATGATTAAAGGCAAAGTGCAGTTTTCTGGGACTCCTAGAGTTCAAGTAAAAGTAATCATCATGGTATAAACTATCTATATCCCAAGTGTAAATGCTGCAGTAAGCCCATGGGCCACAAACAATAAGAAAACCAACTCCTAAGGACTATAGTTTATTCAATTCCTTTTCCCACTGGGTCTGTAACAGAGTCATAATGTTTTTTTTCTTGGCTCTCTTAAACATCATGTCTAACAGAGGCAGCTCTGCCACAGTCATTGGAGCTGAAAGTTGAAGGCATGAGTTTCTAAGGCTCTTAGAATCTATATTTAGGCTCTTAAACAGAGCCAGTATGAAGTTACCCTGAAGTATTGAGTACTTGCAATTTCTAGCATGAGAGCTAGTTTGACCTGTACTTCTAAACAACAGGCCAGTTGTAGCAAGACCCCTTAAATCCTATCCTCCAAGAGGGGGATTGCTATAATTCTGACTTGTCATCTGGAATTTCTCTAGAGAAATAGTGCTTTTTGGAAACTGTATCTCATACTTCTTTATACACAAGTGTTGTACTAAGGAGAAAAATTGTTTTGTGCACAAATGCAAGCAGTAGCTAAAGTTCCAGGGAATTTAGCTCATGGCAAAAGCCTGAGTAGATCTTTGTTCTTTCTTCAAACTTACATTTAGGAGATTTCCCTAAAAGCAAAGAATTGTGTTTCCAGTTATCCATCTTTCCTCAACTTGCATCACTCAGATGAGAAGTAGGAGTTCCTGTTTTGTAGTGATGTCTCCCTTTTACTCCACACCGATAAATACGAGCTTTCAGTGCTGGGAATCATTTTTGCTTGGTTGCTCTAGGCCAGCTGGGGTGATGGAGCCGTGTAAACTTAAAGCTTGTTTGAACTTTACTTTTTCAGCACAGACCTGCAACTCTGGCATGTGGTAGCAACTGTGAATATCTTACATGCCTTACCCATACATTCTAAGTCACATGACTTAAAATTAAAACAAGGTCCAAGGTCATGGAGACTGCTGCCAGTGCTGACCTCGAAAATGGGAAATCACAGAAATGGTTTAGGTTGGAAGGGACCTCTGGAGATCATCTAGTCCAACCTCCCTGCTCAGGCAGGGGCCTCTAGAGCATATTGCCCAGGATCACATCCAGACGGGTTTTGAATATCTCCAGCGAAGGAGGCTCCACTACCTCTCTGGGAAACCTGTTCCAGGGCTCTGTCACCCTCCCAGTCAAGAAGTTTTTCCTCAGGTTTAGGTGGAGCTTCCTGTGTTTCAGTTTCTGCCCTTTGCCTCTTGTCCTGTTGCTGGGCACCACGGAGGAGAGGCTGGCCTCATCCTCTTGACACCCCCCCCCCCCCACTTCAGATACTTGTACACGTTGATGAGATCGCCTTTCAGTCTTCTCTTCTCCAGACTGAACAGGCCCAGCTCTCGCAGTCTTTCTTCATAGGAGAGATGCTCCAGTCCCCTCATCATCTTTGTAGCCCTCTGCTGGACTCTCTCCAGGAGTGCCATGTCTCTCTTGTCCTGGGGAGCCCAGAATTGGACACAGTACTCCAGAAAACAAAGAAATGGCAAAGAGAACTCCTTAGCTTCTGAAAAGGTCCGGGTGTTGGTGGGGCTGCAGCATCTGCCTTCTCTTCCAGCAGCCTCTTTCCTCCCCACGGCAGACCCTCAGCTGCACAGCGATGCAAAGGATGCCCTTGCTGCAAACCACATGTGCGAAGAGAGCCCACTCCTGGGGGAGCCAACAGAGAGTATGCAGTGTGCTGGCTGCCGGGGCACAGGCACGCGGGCCCCACAGGCACCAGGCACCAGGCAGCATGCTGCCAACGTGCTGCCCTTGGCTCGAGTGTCATGCCGTGTGCTGCTTTCTGGAAGGCACCAGCCCAGCCTCGCACCCCCCCAGAAAGGGCCTCACTCGACGGCCCACCCCAGCCCCTGGCAGACCCTCCGCTGCACAGGCAGGCAAAGGACACCCTCCCGGCCACCCACACGTGCCACGAGAGCCCGCTCCTGGCCCAGCCATCAGGGAGTGGGGCAGTGTGCTGGCACTGGCCACAGTGCTGCTGCAGACATCGCTGCTGCCGTTCCCGGCACGGCCCAGGACACAGCATTTTGGCGCCGCGCAGAAAAGGCCACGGCCTCTGTATGGGCTTGGCTGTGACAGCGCTCAGCTTTTGCCGGCCTTCTCCTGGCCGCAGCTCTCTTGGCCGCCTTCTTGCTCTGCTGAGGACTGCCAGCCTTTGGGTGACAGTGGTGACAGCTCAGCCCGGGGGGTGCCCTCGGCGCCCAGGGCTGGTCAAGTGACGTCACCATCGCATCACAACCCCTGCTCTCTCTGCAGCCGGGGCTGCGCCAGCCGCACCTGCCACTTTGCCTGCGAGCCCGCCAGCGAGCCAGCGAGCCAGCCGGCCAGCCAGCGGGGGACGAGCGTGGCATTGAGCTGGGACGAAGGAGCAAGGCAGCGGGGTAAGAGCTGGCTCCTTTGGTCGCTGCCCAGCCTCTCCTCCTCTCGCCGCCATCACCCGCTGCCTGCCGGCCTCCTCAGCGCCCCAAAGCCACGGCACGCTCCCTCCTTGCGCAGCGCCCAGCCCAGAAGACGCGGCTGGAGGTGCTGCCGCATGGCTTACAGGCTGCCACTGCGCTCCCCCTCCCTCAGCACGTCCCGCTGCCACGGCCACAAGCCTGCACACGGCCCCGCAGCAAAGCCCAGCAACGCGCGGGCACACTTTGGCGCACTTGCTGCTGAGCACGGCCCGTGCCAGGGCAGCCCGGGCGAGACCAGCCCCGGCAGCGGGCAGCCACCGAAGGCAGCTCCAGGGAGCGCCCTCTGCCCTTCTCCTGCCAGGACTGCTCCCTCGGCGGCCTTTTGCTCTTCTCCTTGCGGCAGGTTGACGCTGTCAATCTTGGGGCGCGCAGCACCGGGCCAAGGGTGAGCCCACGAGCAGAGAAGAGGGGGCAGGGCCGGGGAGGTCGGTGGAGCGGCACCGGAAGGCAATTGCTGGGCAGGAGTTTGGGCCCGGAGGGCCTCCCGGGGCCTGGGAGGCGCCGGGTGCCTCTGCGGGGACCCCTGCTCAGAGCTGTGGGCTGTCTTTTGGCTTGCGCTCCTCAAACAGGACGCGGAGGCAGAGCGCTGGGCAGCGGCACGCTTGAGGCGCGCTCCCTCTGGCGCCATGGAGCCTCGCAGGCTGAGGGCCATGGGCGAGCTGGTGGCCCCGACCTTTGTGCTCCTCTGCCTGTTCGACGTCCCCTCGGCCTGCAACGTCCTCACGACGCTCCTCATGGTGCTCGTCGTGCCTGGGCTGAACGTGCCCCGGCCCAAGGTAGGAGTCCACCTCGGCGTGGCCCCAAGCCACCCCGGGCACGGACAGGCCTGAGCCCGCGCCAGGGCCCATGCCGGCGGCACGGTGCGTGGGCCCCGCTTTGGCGGGCAGCTGACCGGCCTGGCCAGGACCTGCCTGGCTGCGGGGGGCTGCGGCCCCGCTTTGCCCTCTGCTTCAGCTGCTGCCTGGGCAGAGCCGAGCAGGCGGAGGCCCCCCGCTTTCCCCCTCTCTGCCCCCCAGCACCGCCTCCAGCACAGCCACCCGGACTCTGCCGCCTCACGCCCTGCCTCCACCCTCCGCCCTCCCTTCCCACTGCACGCCTTCCCAGCACACGCGGCACCTTCCCGGAGCCTGCGCGCTCCCCACTCACCCAGCGCTTTCTTGGCCTGCGCAGAGGCCTCTGGCCAGTGCTGGGAGCCTGGAGATCGGCAGCATGCAGGAGCCCAGAGGTGAGCAGCCCCGTGCCAGAGCCCAGCCGGGCTCTGCAGCACCTCCCGGGGGCCAGCACGTTCCTCGGCCTCCCGTGCCCACCACCCTCTGCCCCAGCTGGGGCTCTGCGCAGGGGCTGCCCTCGCTCACTGCCTCTCTGCCTCCTCTTCCAGCAGCCTCCTTCCTCCCCACGGCAGGCACGCGGGACTCTGCAGAGAGCCGCCAGGCAGGGTAAGCGGAGCCCTTCCCTGCAGACAGGCTGCCCGGAGCCCTGCGGAGGCCCACGGCAGGCAAGAGCAGGATGCCGCACAGAGCCGCAGAGCTGGCTGTGGCCCTGAGGAGCACAGCAGGCTGAGGAAGGCATAGGGCTGTGGGCCACCAAGAGCAGCGCCTAGCATAGGCACCCCCAAGCTAAATGCAAGAGATGCCCAACACCTGCTGCTCACACACCCCAAAGCCCCTTGGCTCATTGCCCACTGCTCCAGCCCCGGCCCCAGGGACCTCCTCTGCCCTCAGCCCTGTTCATGCACTTTGGCGCCTGCTGGCACCGGCAGCCTTCCTGCTCGTGGACAAAAGGCAGCCCCCTCATGCCTCCTCACCTCCTTTCTCCCTCCCAGGCTCAGAAGCAAGGCCACCTTGCCCACCGGACACGCTCCCAAGCCCTGCCTCCAGGAGACACACAGCGGCAACTTGGTCTCCCCTCTCCCAACGCAGCTCCTCGGTGATGTGCTTCACATTCCCCCCACGCCTACGGAGAAGCTGGCCCAAGTGGTCATCCCCCCAGCACTACTGCCAACCTCACCACGCAGGCGGGTCCGCTTTGGGGACAACCAGACGGTGTTCCTCAGCGAGGAAGGCCATGAGCTGCTGGACTGCCTCCCCAAAGCCCCACACATGGACTGGCCAGCACACATCCCGCGCAAGTCCATCCTCCAGTGTGCCGGGCCACCCCTCCTGCCGGCAGAGGAAGGCCGAGCTCAGCCTCTTGCTCCCCCCGACCAGCCCAGGGCACAGAGCCAAGGCCAGCCCTCTTCTCCCCCAGCCCTACAACGCTGGCCCACCGTGGAGCTCTGGCCCCCACCACCACACACGCCCTCCCCTCCCACTGCACGCCCCGGCTGGAGAGCGGCCCTGGCATCCCTCCTGTGCCCACGCTGCACTGCTGGGGGCTTCAGGCGACTCCGGAAGGGCATACGGAGATGCCCCTCCCTCCTAAGGAGCAGAAAAGTGCCCAGGAGCTGCCAGGCCAGGAGGAGCTGCTTCGGGCTAGCCGAGAGTTCAGTGCTGGGCTACACGCACCATTAAAACACGCCCCGCTGAGCTACATGCCCTCCTCACCACACAGCCCGTGTAAATAAACCTCTGTGCAAGATCCTCTGGCGCAGAGAGTGATTCTTCTTCCCCACACTCACCAAGCCACTTGATGGGTGGCTTCCCAATTGGTGGTGTCCAACCGTTCCCACAGGTGCGGACAGGCCCAGCAGTGCAGAAGGGCATCTCCCTGGGCCTCTCCTTGGCCCACAAAACCTCTCGCCTTCCACAGCCAGGCAGGCTCGCGCCACAGCCATTGACCAGCTGCAACAACTGCTCTGGCACAGAGCCCTGAGGTGTGGAGCATTTGGGAAAGGCCTGCGCCAGGGGCCAGGAGCCTCCACTAGCCCTGGCCATGCCTGAGGCCAGGAGGCCACGACCGTCCTGGACGCAAACCAAGCAGCCCGCGGCACGCAGCGGGCACAGAGGCAGCGAGCGAGAGGGAAGGAGGGTGAGACGGGTGGAGTAGTGCGAAAGGCCTCCTTGTTCAATGTCTCTTGGGATACGTGCTCCCTCCAGCAGTGGGAGAGCTCAGTGCAGATCTGTGTACTGGAGCCTTCTACCACTCAGAGCCTCCACGGTGCTCTGCTGCCACCAGCACACTCTCCTCACCTAGTGCACCAAGGGCCAAAGTGCTCCCTTTCAGGCTCTGCTTGCCTGCACGTTTAGTGCTTTGCTGCTGACAGCGCTCAGGTAGTGTCTTACTAGCTGCTGGTCCAGGCTGAGGAAGACGGGAGAGGTGAAGACCTGTCCAAGCAAGAAGAGTCAGCTTCAGAGAATAAACAGCTGGGCACTCATAGATACCTTCAGAAAAAAGCAGCAGCAGCTGCTGCTCACTCCCCAGGCTGAGGTACAAGAGTCCATCAGCTCTATGCTGCTAGCTGTGCAGGAAACTGTTGTAACGGAATTGAGTTTGTGAGCTTATGGAAGAAGAGGCTGAAACTGAATCTGAAGCCAGCTGATGTGACCCCCTCCTGCTCATTCCCTCCACAAATTCACACTCCCTGTTGAGCACAAAAGCACAGTGTGCAGCACAGGGGCCTTGCCTGCCAGGGCCCTTTCCTGAATGAGGCAATCAGGACAGGCCAAGAGATAATGGCCAGGTTCAAGGCCGAGTGCAGAGCATCAGGCAAGTGCATGGTGAGTAAGCAGGTGCAAGGTGAAAGCGGGAAGCCAGTCTCCAGGTGAGGGTGTGGACGAGGTCCGGAGAGAAGCAGGGTCGGACACAATGCTGGGATAACTGGGCAGATCCACAGTGCTGGGACAGGTCCAAGGTCAAGGTAGGAAGTCAAGATCAGCGGGGTCCATGGCTAGGCATAGGCATGGTTATAGCTGAGCTGGAGAGCAATGCTGCTAGAGTGTATCTGAGGCAGGGACTGAAGGGAGGGAGCTGCCAGGCCCATGTGTGGAGGGTGTGGGTGGAGGCCCCAAGTGCAGCTGCTCAGGACCATGAAGAACCTCTGTGCACTCATGGTCTGGGGAGCTCTATGCTTGGCCAAGCATAGTTTCCCCTTTCTCCATCTATGCTGACTCCTCACAGTTCCCTTCATGCTTTACCTAGGGTTCACCACAGTTTCGAGGATGACTTGCTCCACCTCCTTCCTAGGAATGTAGCTAAGGCTGAGAGGCTTGTATTTTTCTGGATAATCCCTGCTGCCCTCCTGGAAGATAGCAGTGATATTTGCTCTCACCTCATCCTTGGGAACTTGTTCTGACTGCCATGGTGCATCCAAGAGAATTGAGAGTGGCCTCCCAGTGCCAGTGGCCAACTGCCTCCTGACATGTGGGTGCATGCCCTCAGGTGCCATGAATCTGTGTGTGTGCAGTTGGCCTAAGTGTTCCCTAACTTTCTGCTGGTGTACTGAGAGGAAGTCTTCCTTGCTGCAGACTTTCGCACTGGTCTCAGGAGTCTGAGACTGCTGAAGGCCAGTCTTGCAAGAAAAGGTCGAGGGGAAGAAGGCATTGAGTAGCTGGTCCTTTTCTAGATCCTTTGTCACCTCCCCAATGCACCTGCAGGCCCAGATATTTCCTAGTCCACCTCTACCATCGCTGTCCCTCCCAGAGCTGAGCTGAACCTGGTGGCAACCAGGCACAGACAAGAGTCAGGGTGGGAAGATCAGGGTGCAGGGAGGGTGCATCAGATCAGCGAAGGCTTCAGAGGCTTCCAGGCTGGGAGTGAGCAGGCAGGCAGGGGAAATGCTTCCAGCTGGAACTTCCCTTGCCTCCCTGTCCCCAAGGCGGCAGGTGCAGGGCCAAGCATAAACAAGCCTGCATCTGCTCAGTGGGAGGATGGCAGCAAGGTGGCAGCATGTGCCCTCTGCCTTGCCTCCTCCTCCAAGCCCCAGGGTGAGGGGTGAAATTAGATGGTCCTCATGGACACAAGTTCTCTTTGTTGTTAACAAGAGAACATCATCTGCCTGAGCCTGGCCTTTTGCCACAGACTTGGTGTTAAATCGGGGCTTTGACTGCAGGGCTGACTGCCCATGACTGCTGCCATGCAGGTTGTTGGCCAACTCCATCTCTGCTACCTTGGTTCGTCTGATCTTGGGGACTATAAAGGGATATGGGCAGAGAAGCGTTTGTGGCTAGTTTTGGTGTTTTCTTTTAGTTCCGCTCAGAATTCCCCGCTGGTGGGGCCTGGCATGGTTTGGGTACCACTTCGAGGGTAGGTACAGCACAGGGCTGCCATGGCTGAACTCTCCCCACTGCCCTCCACTTCGAAAGAGCTGCTGCATTTCTTCTGCGTGGTTTTCAGCAGCGAAGGAGGCCTGGCTGCTGGGCTGGGACCCGCTGCATCTGTACAGGACCTCCCTTAAGCACAGATCAAACAGACAGATATTCCTAACAAATCTCATCATTTGACCATAGCCCTTGTGTTACTGGTAGTTTACGTACTGAAGTGAGTTGGAACTGCAGTATGCCAGTGCTGTTAATGAAATCCTATGTAAAAAAAAAAAAAAAAATCCAAACTATTAAAGTTCAGTAAAATTTTCCAGTTTTCCCTTTTAACGATTTTTCTTTTTTCTTTTTTTTTTTTTTTAAAGTCTATGTCTCGCTCGTGTGTACAGGTGCATGGGCTGCCCGCTTCGGCAGTGCTGGGGGTGGGGGGAGCGGGGGAGAGGGAGGGAGGGATTCTCCCTTCTTGGGGGCCGCAGCCCCATCCCCTTCCTTTGGGGCTGGGAACAGACTTTTATCCCTCCGTTTCATTAGCGATCTGGAGCAATTCGTAGCAGCCGCGTGCCCGCAGACCTGCTCGCCAGGACACGGCAGGCCCGGCCGACGCCACCCGCCGCCGGGGTGGCGCTGCCGTTGCCCCGGGTAACGAGCCACGCCCCAACGGTCGGGGTAGCGGGGCGGGCGTTGCCAGGCGACGCAGTGGGCGGCTGCCCGACGGCCTGTGGGCGGAAGGGCCCCCCGACAGCAGCCCCCGGGGGCTGGGAGGTGGCCACCCGGAGTCTGCGGGGGGGGGGGGGGAGGGGGGACGCACCCCCGTCAGCTTTTCTCACTGACATTTCTGAGGAGGTTGCGTGTGAAAGAGCAAGAAGTCTCCTGTCGGATAAAAAAACTCTAGTGCCCCGCTTTGCACAGTGCTGGGAGGTGGGGTGGGGAAGAGAAGGAGAAGGTGGTGTTGTCCTGGAGGAATGATCCAAGAGGTTGTAAGAGGATTAGCGCTCCTTCTCCTTAAGAAAAGGTGAAAACAACTTAGAAAGGGAGTAAGTTTGAAGAAATAATCCTAGATTTTGTGTAGATTGTATCCATGTTTTACCCCAGTTTTCTACCAGGAAAGCCCTCAGGAAATCACATGATCTGTGTGTAAATCTGCCTGCCTGTCAGCCCACTGCCTTCTCAATAGCATTGAATGCTATTGAGCATTCAATTTTTGACCAAAAGCCCCGAAAACATTCTAAGTTCACAAGTATTGATGGCTGGGTAGAACTTATTAACGTTTCCAGCAAGGGAGAGAAGGGCAGGATGTGACCACTACCAGTCCTTTCGACACAGTGAGCTAGCTAGTCAGCTGTGTGTCCCAGCTGGACATCCAGCATCTCTGCATCTCTGCCCTCGCTGCAGCTCATCCAGTTTCCTACCAACTGTTGGCCAACGAGGTGTGTGAGGGACAATGAGTCAGCAAAAAGCATGGTGTGCCTCTGGGGCTGGAGGTTTAGGGAGGCCCAAAGCTCTGCGGGAAGAATGGGTATGTGAGGAAGACCACAGAAGCCAGGATGATTGGAAGGCAGAGGGGGCTGGAGGACACGGGACAGAAACCTTTAACAAATTACTTATTTCTTCTGCTCATGGGATTAACTGATCCACTTGCAGTGTCAGGTGCTGCAACATAAGTACCAGGTGTACAGTCCTTAAAGACTATGCAAGTTGTATGTGAGGTGTTCTTATTCCTATCTAATTTGATTTTTCAGCTGTTTTTTCCAGCTGTTTCCTGAGTACAAGTTTCTTGGTGCAGCGTAAGAAGCATACGCACTGGCCAGACCCCTGGCCTGTGAAAGTATCACAGAGATCAGAGCATAAGTGAGTTCATGATCCAGAGAAAAGGTATCACGATCTGCACACATGCCAACCCCTGTTCCAGGACACATATTTTCACAGTCTACTGCACTGTGGATAAAATGGTCCCGGCCTCTTTGCGCTGCTCGCTTTGAAAATTCCCAAAGTCTTTTAGGACCAAAGGGTGAATTCTGGGCTCGAACCATAAACAAGAGATGGTCAGCAATGGTCACAGTCTAGGGACAACTAGGGAGGGCAGGAGAAGGCACATCTGTCCCTGAGAGGCCTGCCTGTCACAATTCCATCCTTTGCTGTTTTTCCTGAATTGGAGTAAATCATGTGAAGGTGCCAAAGTAGTGACTGCTCCCCACCCACAGCCACAGAAGGAAGGTAGGCAGGGGAGAGATCCCACCTGTTCCAGTGATCAGGTGGGCTTGGCAGGTCAAAAGAGAGCTCTGAGTGCTTTATTCCACTTGGCACAGGCACATGCTCTGACTCAGAATCTCACTCTCTGATGTGTTGTGCTCCCCTGCATTGTACTTTTCCAGCTAGTAGCGATTTTCCTTAGCAAGAAAGTATTTTGAGCCCGTTTAGGCCTCCTCAGCTCTTTAGTAAGATAGAAGCGCTCTCATTTTGTTTTTTGTAACGCTGCAGTTAGGCCAAATAAGTATACTTACCCTTCCAGCTAAGCAGGAGGAGGTATGAGGGTGACAGCCACATGTAGCAATCATTAAAAAAGCCCTGCAGCACCCTTTACTTCAGGAAAGGGGGTGACTGGAGGGCTTCAGTCAGGATGCAGGGGAGTCAGGCTGACTTAGGTTAGAATCAAGTAGCCAGCTGTCCCAACCAGCAGAATTCTGAGGGGACTAAAGTGGCAGTGACACCACTGCCAGCTTGCCTGTGCTGGAGCCTCATCGAGGTTCTTGCTGCTGAGAGTGGATTGGAGGTGTGTAGAGCAGTTGCTGCCATGTGTTTGCCATTCTTCCTTCATTTAGCACTCCCTTCCAGCTATCCTGCTCTCTGCCGTTCTCTTTATCCCTGTGTTAAGACCAGTGAAACCCTGGCCCCTAGTCTTTAAGGCTGGCACAGTTAATTTCTTAGCTACTTCTCTTTCACAAACTATCACAGCATTTGTAATGCTGACAAGGACCTTACTTTCGAACATCTACCCGAAGGTAGCCCTTCAATGCAGAATAGTTCAGCATCACACCCTGATTCTTCGTTCACATACACTCTAGACCCAGGTTTACCTAATCTTGGAGATGTGATGAAACCTCAGAGATGAAATGGCTTCAGAGATAAGTTGCAGTGGGACTGTTCTGCCTATAGGGACTCATACTTTACAGTTTATAAGCAGTCTATCGCACTGACAGGGGTTTCCTTCTGTAGCAGGTCATTGTTGCACAAGCTGCTTCTGGGGTACGTTAGACCAAATGGCTGTCCAAAGGCAAATTTTACTTGGAATAATGAATGGCCTTTCTGGAAGGATGAAGGTCATATTTTCAAGTTTCCACTGACCATACAGTTCAGAGATTCTGGATTTTCAAGTAACTCTTAATTTGTAATTGTGTTCTAGTTCTAGTATTACAAATACAATTTCAAACAAAAATGATTTCTCTATAAATAATGCACTTGATGATTGATGCTTGTTTATTGTCTTCAGTCATCATCATCATCAACACCTGCCCATCCCAAACTGTCGCACATCCCTGTAACTGAAAGCAACAGTTTCCAATTCTAGTCCACTCCAAAGTCCAGGGAACAAGTTCACCACTGCTGAACATAGGCCCTGTTTTCCCAGGAACCAAATGGGGCTGTACCACCTGACAGCGGTATTTGATACTGGCCCAAAATCTAAGTCTTCATGATTTGTGAAATTTCTTCTATCATATTTCACATTAAGATTTCTTAACATTTGTCTTTGCTACAAATACTTTGCAGGCACTTTCATAACCCTTTGCTTAAGATATCTGAACCTTGCCTTTAAAGGCATAGAGACTTGGAAATAGCTGATTCCACAAATGTAGTGTTAGAGCAATAATTTATATAGAACCTTTCATCCTGCCTAGCACATGGTGGTTTCTATTCACTGCAGAATTGACACTCTGAGCCCTCCAAGTATGAATCTCCTCTGGTGAACAACAGAAGATCTAAACATACAGATTTTATACAAGAGAATCCTTGCATACTTAACACTAAATAAATGCAGCCCTCTCTGTGGTAAAGGGCAGGAACCATCTTTCTCTTACCACATTACATATCAAGGGAAGGAGAATTGTAGTTAAGGATATAAAGTTTGCTTCCGTTTCTTAAAGAGGAGCCACATGGAGCTTTTGGTGCACCCTATCTGAAAGATAAACATGCAGGAATTATCACGGTCTTCATTTTTATCTGACTCAAAAGTGAAGATCTGAAATGGACCTTCTCAGTTGTGAAAGTTTGGTTCCACAAAATGTTAAACAGAAAATGCAGAGCAGTATACTCTTTGGCCATTCCAGACTCTAACAGGAGGGTGGATGAGAAGCTAGGAGGTATTTCTGTATCCACATAGGCTTTTGGCATCATTCAGAGAGTTGGCAAGGGAAAATACTAAAATCGCTGGACAACAGCTGTGATAGCACTGCCTTTCATGGCTCAGTACTGCACAGTGCTAAGCACCCTTGTAGAAGCTGAGAATTCTTCACTCCCAAAGTCTTTAATGGCACTTGAAGGCCTTCAAATCCTTCCAAGTTTGAAATGTCTTGTCATCTCTTCTGGAATTGGCAGAATGTAAAACTCCATCTTGCGAAGCTTCACTGCCTTACACATTAACCAGAAAGGATTATTCCCGAAGAATGCACAAAGGCGCAGTTTAGTCAATATGAAGCAGTTCACTTCTTCACGACTCACAGATGCCTTGTATTTGTGACTCAGAAAGGGCATAGGTCCTTTTACAGATACATTGTTTAGCATCTGCAGTGCTTCAGTTCAGCAAAGAATATGACTTGGAAGTGTTTTCAGAGGAAGAGCTGGATGGCTCTGAAGAAGATACTCTGTATTTTCCTGCAAAGCAAAGCAAAGCAATTAGACATGAGGACAAAGAGTATGGGACATGTTGGTGATAAAAAATAAGGACAGTTAAAGACACTCATCCTGATGGCCCCAGAGGCCTTGATTTGCCCTGCAACCCTGACACTGTCTTCCATTTCCGGGTTACAGCAATGTCAGAGAATAAAAAAGTCAATCTCTTTGGTGAAACAGCCAAGATCTGTCAGTTTGAACTGAGGATCTTGTCATAGGGTTGTAATTTACTCACATGAATGGAGTGGCTGAGTAGTTCTCCTTGAGCATTGGAGACTGTCTAGAAAATACATTCTTGAAGCGAGTCCCAGCTCCCTCCCTCCTGTGACCATGAAGCTTTAAACAGAAACCCTGATGCACAGAGCATGGCAAAGTGATGATAATATGGGAGTCTGGGACACAGTAGCATGGAAGGTAGTTGTAAGAAAGTCTCATTCCTGTGGGGGGAGGCTTTTGTATCTGGCTGGTATACTCACATACGCTTTCAGTAGCAGAGTCAGAGACTAACTTCTTGTTCCAGTATCTAACTCATAACTGGATTCTTGAAAAGCAGTTGCTTATCTTGATATTAGCCTCCTTTATATCCCACACTTTAACGAAACCTCACCATCTACTCTGAGCAATAGTTGGACACAATGATCACATGTTTAGGGATTAAGTTATTCATATTTTCATCACTGCTTCTTGTAAAACAAAGTCATACCTGAAATGGTGATTTCCATAAAATAACTGCCGGGGAAGCTTTAAGAAGCTACAGCTCTGTGCTCTAAGATGGTGGGGATTATGGGAACGTGAAACTGAGGAGCACTGAGTCATAAGATCATTGAGTTCAAAACAAAGCTCAAAGCCTAGTCAGTGGGTTTTAGAATTAATGAAGCATGCTACCATCCAATTCTCCTTTTAGTATTATACAATTATGCTGCAGATTCCAATGACTTGAGTTGTTACAGTTCCTTCATACTAGAAGATTAAACTACCATCTATGGATGAACGGATAGAGGAATAGATTGATACATATTGGGATAGACAGACCCTGGGAATTAGAACTCTGGAAAATGCCTTTTTGAACTTCAGCAGGAGAAATCTGTCATCACATACCTGTTTTGCCACATAAGTTGTTAAAAGTCCTTGAGAACGGATAGCTCATAGCGAACATTGGAGTGACCAGGATCAGGGAGGTTGACTGTAAGAAAGAAATTGCTTTTTGTCAAAAGCCTAGAACTTTCTTTGTAGCCACATTTAGAGGGGAAAAAAATTAGTTACAATAAAATACTGATCAATGGTGCAAGCAGGCAGTCCAGAAAGGGGCATATTCATGATGGCAATGATGGAGATAAAGTACAGGACACAAAAAGAAACAAGCCGTATCTAACTGTTGCCCAGGGAACATGGCTTAGGCTTCAGAGTCTGTCATGCCAGACAGCACAGACTTCTGGTCCCTCATCTGAGGGAGAATATCCTTTAGGGTAGCGAGAAAAACTATGATTTTTATGCTTTTGGAGGTGGTCATAGAAGGCCAATAAGCTAAGATAATCAGAGGCAAATTTAACTTGATCCACTAGAGGGCAATGGAACACAGCTATGTACAGTCCAGATAGGAAGGAAAAAAGTGAGTTTTTGCTACTGAAAACAAAGGAAGTCTTTTTTTTTGGTTCTGAAATGATTCCATCAGGTTTGAGAATTTAATGAGATTCCTGTAAGGGATATGTAAAAAAAAGTATGGAAAACAAATCTCTGTTCAGTTCTTTGCTGTTCATTACGTTATAATGTGATATGGAAAATTAGACAGTTCTGTGCACTGTCACCTAGTTCATAAGGTGATAGACGAAGAATGTAAATAAATCGTATCTAAAATAAATCGTATTTTAAAAGTTTCATCAAATATTTTGATCATGCTTTGTTTATTCCTTATCAGTAGAACAGCCAAGGAAACCAGGCGCACTGCTTGGAGCAGTTTCAACAGTGTCAAACAGAGTTGAAAGTGTCTGGCCTAGAGGATTTTGCCGAAAATGAATTCAGAATTGGGGCCTACAACTTAACAAGCTGTTCTCTCTACTTTATTCTGCAGGATGTATTGATACAGGAGGGAGTGAAGAACCTGACATACTTATCTGATAGTTGTACTATTCTTGGTTGGGAATGACTTCATCTAGCTTCCTGGGGAAAAAGAAGTATTCCCGCAGTCTAAATAGCACCACATCCAGTAGCTGCTATTTTCAAACTATAGAGAAGGAATAACACTTTAAAGTGCATTAGGAAATGTCCCCAGCCCCAAATACTGAGCGCTTATACACCTGCAGAAATGGCTGGAATACTTCGAGGGCAGTTAAAAAAAAAAAACAGGTGGATGATTCTGGGGATCCCAGACCAAGTGGAATGAAGCAGAATCTTCATCATCCCTGTCTCATCCTGACACAGAGCCTTGATGTGGCAAAGGGCTGAGGCACTCTGCCTAATGCACCCCAGGAGACCATTGGCCTTCTTGGCCACAAGGGCACACTACTGGCTCATGCTTAACTTGTTGTCCACCAGCACTCCCAGGTCCTTCTCGGCAGAGCTGCTTTCCAGCAGGTCAACCCCCGGCCTGTCCTGCTGCATGGGGTTATTCCTCCCTAGGTGCAGGACCTTGCACTTGCCTTTGTAGAACTTCATGAGGTTCCTCTCCGTCCAGATCTCCAGCCGGTCCAGGTCCCTCGGAATGGCAGCACAGCCTTCTGGTGTGTTAGCCACTCCCCCCAGTTTAGTCTCATCAGCAAACTTGCTGAGGGTGCACTCTGTCCCAACATTCAGTTTATTAATGACCATATTAAACAGCATTGGCCCCAGTATAGACCCCTGGGGGACACCACTAGTGACTGACCTCCAGCTGGACCTTGTGCCGCAGATCACAACTCTCTGATCCCAGCAGTTCAGCCAGTCCTCAATCCACCTCACCGTCCACTCATCCAACCCACACTTTCTGAGTTTATCTAGGAGGAAGTGATGGGAGACAGTGTCCAAAGCCTTGCTGAAGTCCACGGAGACAACATCCACTGCTCTCCCCTCATCTACCCAGCCAGTCATCCCATCCTAGAAGGCTATCAGATTGGTCAAGCATCATTTCCCTTGGGTGAATCCATGCTGACTACTCCGGATCACCTTCTTGTCCTCCAGATGCTTAGTGATGACCTCCAGGAGGAGCTGTTCCATCAGCTTTCCCGGGATGGAGGGGAGGCTGACAGGCCTGTAGTTTCCTGGCTCCTCCTTCTTGCCCTTTGGGAAGACTGGGGTGACACTGGCTTTCTTCCAGTCCTCAGGCACCTCTCCTGATCTCCAGGAGCTTTCCAAGATGATGGAGAGTGGCCTAGCAATAACATCCGCCAGTTCCCTCAGCACTGGTAGATGCATCCCATCAGGGCCCATTGGCCAGATTTGTGGATGTCAAGTTTGGACAAATGATCTCTAACCTGATCCTCCTCCACCAAGGGAGAGTCTTCCTTTCTCCAGACTTTCTCTCTTGTCTCCAGGGTCTGGAATTCCTGAGGACTGGCCTTAGCAGTGAAGACAGAAGCAAAGGCAGCATTCAATAACTCTGCCTTCTCTGTATCCTTCGTCACCAGGGCACCCACCCCATTCAGCAGCGGGCCAACATTTTCCCTAGTCTTCCTCTACTGTTTAAAATACTGTTTAACATCTGCATTAATAATTTAGACAATGGAAAAAATGGCGCCCTTATCAGGTGTGCAAATAATACAAAACTAGGAGAAATTATTGATATACCAAATGGTTGTACTGCCATTCAGAGGGGGCTCGATGCAAGATTGAAGAAGTGGGCTGACAGGATTGTCATGAAGTTCAACAAAGGAAAATGTTAAGTCCTGCCCCTGGGGAAGCGTAACTAAGGGGACCAGTACAGGCTGGGGACTGACTGGCTGGAAAGCGGCTTGGCAGAAAAGGCCTTCGGACCCTTGATGGAGACTAAGTTGACCACAAACCCGCAATATACCCTTGCAGCAAAGAAGGCCAACAGTCTCCTGGGCTCCACTGGGACAAGTGTTGCTGGAAGGTTGAGGAAGGTGATTATTCCTCTTCTTTTAACACTGGAAAGACCACATCTGGAGTACTGCTCAAGCCTGGTGGCTGGACTGCCTCTAGATTCAAGCTAGACACTCGCACCGCCCTGAGGCTCACTGCATGACTTCCCCTAGCTCAGGTCACTGCTTTGCACGCAGCGGGATATGGCTTATTCCACCTCATCCTTCTGTCTAGCTCTCAGATTTTTTCACTCTCTCTCTCCCCTAGATGGACACAAGCCTTTCTTGAACCGTACCCGGCCTTGTGTCTTTTCTGGTCTTTGGGACACAGGTTCTCATTGGACACCAGAGTCAGTGCTGAGAAGATGCTCTGGTTCTGGATACATCTGGAGCTGCGTGCGCTGTTCGGGGCTCCCGAGTACCAAAGAGACATGGACACATTGGACTGAGTCTGGGGAAGAGCCGCAAGGATGTTTGGAAGGCTTGGAGCATCTGTCATACAAGGAGAAACTGAGAGAGCTGGGCTTGTTCAGACTGGAGAAGAGAAGGCTCAGGGGGATCTTATCACTGTGTATAAATAGCTGATGGGAGGGGGAGTCCAGACGGAGCCAGACTCTTGTCAGTGGCGCCCAGTGAAAGGACAAGAGGCAACGAGCACCAACTGAACTGGAGGCAATTCTGCTTCAGCGTAAGAGCAAACGTTTTTCTTGTGAGAGTGTTTGAACGCTGAAAGAGGTTGCCCAGAGAGGCTGTGGAGTCTCCATCCTTGGGGATATTCCAAGTCTGAGTGCGCGTGGCTCTGAGCAAGCTGCTCTGATTGACTCTGCCCTGAGCGATTCTGTGATTCTGTGGGAGCTGGGATGACTGGAGCCAATGCTTCCCCCTCTCAACTGAGAGTCCAGCCATGGTTTCCTTCATTCCGTGGAGGCTCCGTACCCGGTTCCCTTAGCCATGTCGTTCTTGTAAGTCTGCTTCCCAGTTCCCTTAGCAATCTATCTAGAGGCTCTTCTGAATCAAGCCGGTTCAGATACCAGCCTAAACTCTCATTGTGTAATAGTGATGCAACCATTCCCCACCATTTTCTCTTTCCGCGCCAAGCCCCGGGGGTTAGAGTCTGATGCCTTCATCCCTGACCCACCCCGGCGTGGCTTCTCTGGTGAGGGGTTATCAATGCAAAGGTATAAGTTGAAACCAGGATTTCAAGGGAAGAGACCGGTGTGGCAAGCAGCAAAGGCGGTGAAGCCAGATGTAACCAGATGAAACTAAAAAAAGGCAAAAGGAGATTCGCTGTCAAGAAAAGCTTCCCAAGAGTGAGGTGAGGAAGGCAGTGGAATCATTTCCCTGGTGAAAGCCCCGCCAAGTTTCAGCAGACCATAGCACTCACAAACTGCTGCAAAGGGGTGAGCAAGAGATGGCTCCTAGATTCATAGGTGATGAGGCTGGAGGAGATCATTGCGATCTGTGCCCCGATACCTTGAATAACATAGCTTAATGATTCTTCCCTCAGGAGCTACTGTGCTAGGGCTTCCATTTTGCACCCTGCAGCTGTCTGGTGAAACAGGAAACTAGATATATGGCATTCTAGAGTAGCTAGAATTGTCTATCCTCATGCAGCCCTCTTGAGCCAGTGGTTTTTATTCGTCTTGGCTGAAACATTTATATATTCTGTGTCTGGGAACGTGACCCCTCCTGTGGGCAGTGATGGCAGTGACAGCAGAAGTAGAGGTGAACATGTCTCTACTGGAAGCAGGAACACAGTAGCAAACAACCGTGCGAGAGCAGCCTTACAGAAGCTCCTTTAAAGATACAGCCCGTTTCCACCACTGTTTCTCTTTTTTAGTTCCTGACTATTTTGTGCTAAATGCAGGAGTTTGCTGGGCTTGGAACCTAAATCTTTCGTCTTCTAGGATTGTATCCAGGTGACTCAGTTGTAGAACCATGTGCGTTTATGTGCTGTTTTTGGCTCAGTGAAGTCTGTTTCTTTGCTGCAGATGGACACAGTTTCTTACTTCCTCCCATGCTCTGTTCTCAGCACGGGCTGTGGGCTAACCTGTCTCAGAAGTCACAAGTGTTAGCCTCTCCATCCTTTCCTGGCCATAACTGAATGGCCTCTTACCAAGAAGTTCCCTTTGCATTTCTGGTATGATTGCAAATATTGATGGTGCCACTGAAATTTTCTGAGTTTTCTAACTTAAAAAAATTTTCAATTTTATTCTCTCTTATGGAATTTAGTATGGTTTTTTATATATCACTTATGATCAAATATCCACCAACCTCCTCTCGTTTTTGAACCGTAGGTAAAATAACTTTAAAACAGAGGTATTTTTCATATTTATGTTGTTAGTTTCTCTGACTAGGCTTTCACTGACCAGTTTTAATAAATAATTTGTAATGTTAAGGGCCTTTGACTAAAAAGACACTAGGAGTATGTTAGACTATTCAACAGTAACTCAGAAATACGTTCTTAGGGAAAGGATTTAACCTTTGTTTGCTGTGAACTCCATCTGGAGAGTGAATTCCTCTTCAGCAAGGCTTCTTGTATCTATTTGTTCAAAAAAAGTCTATCAGTAAATACCGCAATTATGTTCAAATTCCAACAATATATTTCATGCAATATAAGTAGTAGTTTGAATTCTTACCTTCTTGTCCCAGAGACTCCCAAACACCAAAATGAATAATCCCTAGGGGACAGATAATTACATTCAGTCCTTTATGACATCAGCCTTTTAAGTGCAGTACCTCATAGTTATCTCGAACATTGTCCATGTTGACTGAACTCTCATGTGTTTGGTAGAGGGCATTTTTCTTACTGCATCTCATTTAACAGACCACTGTTGTGGTAGAGGTCTCCAGGCCTGGCCTGCCTGAACTGTAGCCATATCTGGTCTACAGAAGTGACACAGGTGGTTTCCTAGCGCTAAGCATACTTAGTAGGATAGACCTTCATGTGTGAAAGACATGCCCTACCTGTGCCCCCAAGGTTAAGCTAGGAGGCTCACAATATAAAAGGCAGGTGAGTTTGGTCTGGAACGTGCAATTTCAAGGCCATCCTTAAGAGACAGAGTAGACATAACTATTGTGTCTGTAAGAAATCCTTTTATATCTGGATAAAGGTGGCTAGTTAAATGTGTTGTTATAAAGATCCTACTGACTGAAAACCATCAGTGATCTGAATTTTGGCCAGTTATCCTCTTTCTTCTGAGAACTGCTCTGCTGGTTTTGGTGACTTTCCTGCTGTTTATACTCCCTCATTACTTCAACCCACAAGAACATCCTATGATACTTCCAGATGCAATGTAAATGAGAGCAGACATGCTGAAGCTCACCCACCTGCTCGTAATAGGGGTATTTTTCTAATCTGTGGGATGCAAGCACTCCGCAAAGCATCTAGCAAAGTCGGAAGTTATCTTTATGTTAGCTTTATCCGTAAGGCTCATCTGTTAAGGCTACTGAGAATACACGATGCTGCTAGATTGGGTTTCCCAAAGAGCCTTTTGGGAATAAGGATATGTAAGATAAACCTAACCTTTTCCAAATTCTGTTTATTCTCCCCAAGCACAGCACTGCGGTAATGTTACTGCGTGTTAAATGGTCATAGAGAAAACAAAACCATGCACATGTGTAACTCACCTGCAAAGCGTTGAGCAGAGCAAAGAGGATATGGAATGCCCGGGAGCTGCTTTTGATGATGGTGGCAAAGCCAAATCCCCAGGTAAGGCCTAACAGTGGTGTCAGGATGGCCACGCTTTTGCCAATTTGAATCAAAGAGTTCCTCTCTTGCTTGTTTGTCCTGTCCCCAATGGTTGGTCTCAGTATTTTTATTATGACGACTGCAGTGATGAACAAATTAATGGCCACAATGATAAGGGCAGGTATGACAAAGGCCAAGAGAGCATTGCTGTCTTCCCAGTTGAGCCAGCAGACTTTCTTTCTGGTATAAATGTCCTTTGGCAGAGTGACAGCAATGGTGATAACTGCAATGACAAAGGGGCACCCATATCCCAGACAGAATGCCACCATTTTCTGAGTAGTCTTGCTTGTGTTGTGTAAGATGAAGACCAGTCGGTACAAAAGAATGAGGCCCAGGCTGAGCATCCAGAAAAAGACACTGAGGTAGAATAAATGGATGAAGAAGGTGACCACTATACAGATATGCTTTTTGTTTTGAGTGGAGGCAGTGACAAGGAACCAAATGTCAGCGAGCAGGAGTGACATAGCTATGTTGAGTATGCAGACATGGCGCATATAGGAGGTTGTGTTGTTCGTCACATATTTCCAAACTAAGGATTCAATTATAAGGCAGATCACCAAACTCAAGATGGAAATGCCCAGACCAATGTAGGTAATATAATCTTCAGTGCTTCCCTGGCGGGATTCATCAGGTGACATCAGAATCGAAAATGATGTCAAGTGATTGCAGGAGCAAATGACATCATCTTCTGCCTCTATGGTTGTGCAACCACTACTATTCCAGTCTCCACTGCTATTGGGACCGAAGTTCCAAAAGACACACTGTGGCTCCTTTAGGGAAGTATTTTTCTTTGCAAAAGTCATATTAATATGGATGTTCTGCTTTCTGTTTCTGCTCAGAGTTGTTGTTAGCAGTAAGCCATTCACGAGCATGGGCTTGTTCTGGGGCAAAATATGTCCAAGTGTTGAGTAGGCCACACTGACAATGGTGGAACTTTGTGGCAGGGTCTGAATTTCAGCTTCATCTATTAGCACATTAACCGTGAGGTTTTCTTTACTGGTGAAGTTCTTACTATAGTCTGTCTTGCTATTTTCTGTGACTACTATACCTTCTAGCTGAATGGTATCTGTGTTGACAGGAGGAATGGTATTATTAACTGGTTGGAGGTACTCTGAAAATCTTTCTACTGAAAGCAGTAACAAAGAGCTTTTATGTGGCTGCTGCTCATCCAGTACTTTCCAAGTTTCTATTATGGAATCATCAGCAATCGTGTCCACTGTAGAGAGGAAATTCTGTAATGACAACAGAGTAGTGGTGTTACAGAAATCCCATAGAAATCATTGTTATTTCTTGTGATATTTTCTGTGTGGTCCTAGAAATGCCTTTTGGAACAGCCCAGCATTTCCTCTTTTTCCCAAGCCATATGAAACCTTCAGTCATTACCGCTCTGCATGCCATATTTTCAAGTCCAGGTTTTGAAAAGTTGAGCTGCTTGGCTTTTCTTGTCATATTATTTACTACTTTCTCTTGTCACTATTATTTACTACTACTTTCTTGTCATATTATTTACTTTTCCAGCCTTCTGTCCAAGCCCTCCGTCTTTGTGCTATCTTTGATTCATCTGTCACTCATTTAGGGTTCTGCAGCTACAAAACATCAAGTCTTCTGGCACTTTTCTGCTCAGAAAAGCAGTGCTGTTCTATACCTCATAGTTAAGGCTTTCAAGAATTTCTGAGATATGTTCTGTAATTTATTTATTCTTACATTCAGTTGATTTTCCTCGCTTTATCGTGGCCCCTGGAATTAACTCTCCTTATCTTTATTTTAACCTTTTCCTTTTTTGTATTCCTGCTCCTAGTCCATCATTCTTTGTCCTTTCCTCTGGTGTTTAGTGCCAGAGACATTTATGGATCCTTAGAACATTTCTGTTTACTAAGCATGCAGTAATTTCTCTTCCTACTGCTTAAGTCTTTTTGTCCTCTTTCGTGCATAGGCCCTTAGTCTTCATCATCTTGGCTTTTCATAAGCTCTTCTGTGTCTTTCTGTCATTTCATCTCATTCCCTGAATTCTCACCTGCTCCTGACTCTAACTACGACATTTTTTGAGGAGCGTTTCTTCCTCTGTGGCACAGAGGTCAAAGGGCTTGGTAAGTACTGGCAAGAATTAAAATAAAACCTTACTTTAATATTGAATTTATTTGCATCTACTGGGATAGAGGAGACCAAATCCAGGATGGTAACAATTGCACCTAGGTTTGCAGAATGATTTAATGTACTTTGCTTCTGTGCTGTCAGATTCTGAAGATCATCAAGATATTTAGGTAGCTTTGCTCTTGCCTCAGGATTGTTGACCAAAGACTGGAATGGAAGATAACATAACATTACACATATGCACTTTGCCTGGAGTTTGAACCTCCTTCATAATAGCTATACAGAATCAGGCCCATTATAGCCATGCCGATAGAATTGAGCTCTTTGTCCCTCCAGAATGGGGTATCTAGACTGCCTGTTGAGAATGGTCTCTTGCCTGTGCTAACTTCTAGGCTGTTTAGGGGAATTATTTGGGAGAAAATAGTTGGCCTAGGCCCAAATCATACCAGGGAGTATCCTGCGAAAAAGTTATGAAACTAAGTGATTGAGTAGCTGTGCCTCTGCCTGGGCCCTTGTTAAGTCTAATTTACTGAAATAAACATAGTCAGTGAGTATTTAATGAAAGAAAGATAATTTTTCTCATCTAACTTCACAGAGAAAAGGGTGACTCTGGATGGTTTGTGGAGGTGAACAGTGCTATATGGTAGGGACACCTAGCCGCCTGAAAGATTCTAAGTCTAGCACCTATCTGGGAAGTGCAGTGGCTGAGGGAACATGCTAAACAGGGCCTGCACACAGGCTCGGACAATCCACGTAGGCTCGGGCAATGGCCCGTAGTTGTCCATACTGCTTCATTGTACTCAGTGGCATAGTCTGGGCTTGTGCCACCTAGCGTTCACCCAGGCAATACCTGAGCATGGTTCAGGATATACCAGATGCCAGGGACTTTTCCCAGTAGGCACTATGAACAAGGTCATCTTGTTTGAGGGAAAGGGCATTTAAGTGTGTGGATGTCAGCCATGCAGTGCCATGTGCCTCTGGGCCAGAGGAAGGGATTTGGCCTCTTTTACTGACTTCTGTAGATATAGCCAATTGTTGTCTATGTCTTTTAAAAGATAGATGCAATTATTTTTATTTTTAATACCTCACATATTTTAGATATTCTTGAGCAAAAAAATCCATTTCTGTTCTCTCTTTTAAAACTATCCCCTCCCTTGAAACCTCAAACCTCAGAAAAACTCATAAATGTTACCTCAGCCCCCAGAAGCAAACTGTTTATTGTTACAGAAAGGCAATCATTTCTGGAAACCACCCAGGAGCTGCTGGAACACTCGTAAGTGACAGTGCCTCGGTTAAGACCATGTTCACTGTTTAACTCAGTGCACGGCTTCTCTATTTTGGCTCCTTGCTCTCCAGTGCCCAAAGAGTCTGAGCAGTCAACTTTCCCGCCTGTATTGAGAAAAAGAGAGAGAGATGGAAAACTGAGAAACTGTGAGGTACCCCTCATCAGACCTATTCAGAGGTCTTTAACTCTTAACCTTCAGAGGTTAGCATTTCAGTTTGCCATCTTGGGTAGTTACGATCTTTGAGTGTATGTATGCCTTGGAAGCTGTATTTTTCAACAGCTTCCAAGCCTTTGCTACTCTCTACAATAAGAATAAAATGGAAATGTTTATGTCTTCAAATCTTCCTCTGAAGCCTGACCATGAGCTTTCTTGAAGGTTAAGAAACTTTTCTTGGAACCCTGTTTCCTCATTTACAGGCATCTTAGCACTTGCTGATTCTGTCAGGCACCAGAAGCAAGATGCTTGAAACTCAGTATTTTTTGGAGCTGAAACAAAAGTAAGAAACAAAACCTGGTGAAAAGAAACAAACAAACAAACAAACAAACAAACAAAACCCCTCCTTTTAAATTTCCAGTCCAATTTTTTTGGAATCATGATATTACAAAGAAAATTGAATCAAGCCCCTTGTTTCTGAGTACTGAACCAAATCAACAAACCAACACCCAAACTTTCAGAATTTGTCCATTAGATTACATTGCACAATAGGCGTGGAGGGGGGATCATATTGACCACTATGTGAATTGTAATTCTTCGTATGTATGCGGCCATCTCTAGCCCAAGGTTTGTGTTTGCTAAGGGACACAGTGCTGCCGCAGCACTAACAGGAAATTCATTTAGGCCTTGATAGTGAGACCTCAACACCAAATAGCAAGACAGACTATAGTAAGGTCTTGCAAATAATCTAATTGGCTTTGATTAAGTTAGTCATACCAATAAGTAGCTGCTGACTAAAGTAAATAAAATATTTGCAGTGTGATCCTAAGGCACACTGTATTTATTGCCAAAGAGAGTGAAATCTGGCCCAATACACTTAGAGTCCATGATAGGCACCACTGTTTATACTGTGGATGAAACAGAATTGCGGCGCTATATGGATGTCCAATGTTTGTTTTTTTTCTGATTCAGAATAAGAAGCTGAAATACCCAAACACTGGTCAGAACAAAACTTACCATCAAAACTGAATTTAGGAATGTTGAATTCTAACTGTCCAGTATTTCCTCCAGAGCTGACTGGAAGCTGGGCCTGCCCAGGTCTCTGCAATACTTCAGGGAAATTGCCACTCTTGTGTTTAAGGTGGATATGCTCTCCCACAGGCTGACCCTCTGCGCTAGACAACTTCTTCCTGAGGCCACACAGTCTTTTACCCTTGCTAAATTGTTGATGCAAGCTGGGATGTTTATGGCCGCGGTACAACTTGGGAGATAGAGCCCAGTGGGGCACGCCATACTGGAGGGAAGTAGGGACAGAAGAGGACTGAGCTGTGAAAGCTCAGGAACATAATGGGACTGCTATCAAATAGAGTGAAAAGAATTTTTTTTTTTTTTTAATTTCAGCAAAACCCATTCTTTTCTCTGTAATCTAAAATTTCCCTTTAAAAAAGAGGCAAAAAATTCTTGGCTAGCAAAATCTTGTTCCTGTTCCATGTCATGAGTAATAACTTTGTGGCCTCTGACTTAACAAAGTTATGGAGATTTCCTGTTTAACAGCTTTAAATAGTAACATTTTCTTACCAGATATCGGTTGCAGTATTATATGGTTACTCTTGACTTCATCTCCAATGCGATTAACAAACTTACAATATGCCAGGAGGGGTGATGTGTTGCTGTCTGGTTTTGTTTCTGTGTAATTATACATTGTGTAATAGCACAACAAATATCCTTCTTTATTTTTCCCTGCATGGAAAGATTGAGATAGGTTAATATAAATTTTAGGTCAATCAGCTAGCAGAGAGCAGAAAGCTTCTATAAAACTTTTTTTCCATATATCCTAGAGGAAAGCTTTCTTCGTGGAGAGTCAGTGTATGCTGATCTGTCTGTTGCTAATTTATTACCCCCCCCCCCCCCCACTTAGTAAGTCTTCTGGAAGCTGCTATATGATCAGCATCCTTTTTGATTGCTGGTGTATGAGCAAACCCTGCCCAAACCCTCTTACTGGGCAGGAACCAAAATTTGCCTTAGAAACACTTCTGGTGAATGGTCTTCCTGCTTCTGCTTCTACTACAGGCATTTGATTTGGGCTGGGATTTTTTTTTTTTTTTCCTGTTCATACATGATTCTTTCAAACCCAGGATCTGCCCTGCATTCCCATTGCTTTTCACTATGCCCGAGGGTCTCTGACTGCAATCTCTTTGGAAGGGATCTTTGCATTTTTTCTTAGCAACCCAAAGATCCAGTCTCCTCCTGCTTTATACTTCAGCCTGTTGTTTTTGCACTCCTGCATGTTTTCTGAATTAGTTTAGGTAGCTCTTCTGTGCTCTTTTCTAATCTATTTCGTGAGTCCCTTGACAATTCCTAGTGTGTAGAACATGCTAAGGAAGCTGCAAAACTGCCCAAAATTAAAGACATAAAAGCCTAGGCTTTTGTGCTGTTAATGATGTTTTTACCTGTATCCTTGATGAATATATAGTTCTCTGAATTGCATTCATAATATTTTATTCTACATTTTTCATGAATTAATAGATCTTCGTAAGTAACATTTCCTCAATACTGAATTCCAAAAATGGCAGAGTGAAAGATAAAAGCAAATAAATAGAATTCCACCAATTTCTAATCTGAACAGTGATGGGGATGCTTATTCTCACTGCCTGACAAGGCACATGAAACCACTGAATTTACTCATATTTATCGCTACAATAGTTGACTTGTGATGGCAAGGTGAATAAAAGTCACTGCTGAGAATAAAGAAGGATTCTAAGAATATCTGTAAGACATTACATAAATCACATATTGACTGATCCTGTATAGGCTGAAGTAAAGATCTGATGCTTTCCGATAACTAGTAGTAAGAAGAAAGGGCTAACAGACAATGGTAAAACGGGAAGAAGCTGGACATGGTTAAGGGTGAGAAGGACCTTATTGTGTATAACCCAAAATCATGTGAAAAATAGTTACAATTGCTAACTCTCTAACTGCTGAGATCACAGAGTCTCCTACAGACTGGGGTTGTGACACTCAGTGTAACTATTACTTCAACAAGTTTATTGTTTCTTACCAGCTTGAAATTCATTTTCTTGAACCACAAATGTAACATTATAATCGTCACTGGTATTGGCATTTATGCAACACTTAAGGGTTTGCAACTTGTTATTCTGTATAAACGCACTGATGGGGTCTAGCAGGATGTTCTGCTTCAGAGGCAAGGGAACAACCATGATTGTCGCATTGGCAGAACTGTTCAGATTCTTCTGGGAGAACGTGCAGATGTAGGTGCCTGAAAGCAATGACACAAAAAGTATGTCTCAGTCAACACAAGGGCTCCTCAGCTTTTATCTCGTCATGAATCCCAATACTGAACAAAGACATTGTTGTGGGCAGCATCATGCCTTGCTGTCCTCCAGCAGTTTCGTTTTTAACTCTTTTCTTTATTTCCTGTGGCCAGGCATCACAGTAATTTGCCAGACTAAGGATGCTGTAAATTATCTGGTCCAGAGAGTTCATTGCCTTTTGTAGCCAATACAAACTGTATTCACTCACCGCTCCAGGCCTCAGTGGCAGTCCTCACACTGAGCTCAGATTTCGCTGGGTTTTTGCTGCTATTGATGCACATGGGACAGTCTATAATTTTGGTGGTATTTCTGTCCTGGATTTTCCAAATTACGTTGTCATAGTTGCTCACATCACTTGTGCATGTTAGATTAAATGAGCGTCCCTCAGAAACGAATGTTTTTATACTTGAAGTTATAGTTACACGTGCTGAGGTGACACAAGATAAATGACATGTTATTGATGGTCATTCATTACAATCAGTCACTTGCAAATGGCACGTGCCACAGATGCCACCTGGGCATCATCAAAGAGCTTATGGTTTGTGTTACACGCTACCTGATTCTTACCTGTTCGGAAATACGTCACTCTGATGTTTTGACTGGTGCTTGCACCATGTCCAGTATGCAGCTCACATGTGTATGTTGTCACTGTACCTGACTTCTCAGGTGGGCATAGCAATGCATTGACTTTGAGCTTGTATTCAGTGCAATTTCCAGTGAAACTGGAGACTCCTAGAGTGAAATAAACAATCCTTGAGGGCTGTGGATGTCCAAAAATACCTGGGCTCTGAAAATCACAAGCAATCACACTAGCTAAGGAAAATTCTGTGGGTTTATATGTAATCTTTGGTAGCGTAGCACTTTTAACGCATCAGTGCCAAAGCACACCCTTTGCTCTGGCAGCACTCAACAGTGGTCTCCAAAGGCCAGAAGCCCAGCACTCTGCCCAGTGCTGGACACCTACTGCCAAAACCAATCTCACTGAGAGCCACAATATTGCTCAGATGCCTCAGGATGCCAGAATGAAGAATGTTGTGGTGCAGGCCTAACCTTATTATCTGTCATATTTAGGATGAGTAAGGTAAGTAAAATGCAAACAAATATTGCACATTTAAGATCATCTTATTTTGAAATAAACAGTGTGAGGACTTTGACAGGCATTCAACTTTAAATCTGAAGAGTGCAGGTTTAGCTGTAAGGGGGCAAGACTGCTAAAACTATCACATACTGAAGCTGAGTGTGCACCTGGTTTATGAGCAAAATTTGTGGATGAAAACCTGGCCACAATAAATCGAGAGCAAAACAGCTGATTACAGTAGGGCAGGATTTCATCCTTTCTCTCTGAAAACATTCCTGCACATCCTTATCTATCCTCTGCAGAAATGACTATGTGAATGAACTTTGAAGGTTTTCTCTCATTTTGCTGCCCCACTTTTTGCTGAAGTTTTATTGATAACAGATGGTTAATAATAAACAGTTAATCCATAGCAATAAAATAGCAATAAAATAATATTTAAAGGGTCCAATAGGGCAATAGTTTGTTTATGACAATGTTTTATAGACATTTATGTTGGTTTCTATTCATGCTATCTTTTAATCAGCTCTAGCACGATGTTCTTGGAGCTGTATTAACTCTATAATTGTATTATAAAAAAAAGCCTTACGGGAAGTCTGACTGAATAGGCACGTGATAAATCACAGCTACACAAATTGTGGAGTCAATTTTTTGCTATGCTGCAGCTGTTTTGAACTGTACCACCTGCCCCTTTGGTTACCAAATCTTGGTATGTGGTACCCAGAGGCTTTCACACCAAGGGTGATTGTGGAGAGATCCCTAAAGGCTGATCCACAGCCCTTACTCTCAAAACTAGACAAAGCAAAAATAAGCTTTGTGGAAAGTCAGTATGGTGCTGGTCCAGGCTGAGGCTTCCAAGCAGGATGGCACAGTTTTGAGCAGCAGTGTCTGCACAATGCATGAAAATGACCAAAATCCCACTGGGACCAAGACAATGCAAAAGAACCTCGCTCCCTGCTTTGGAGCACATACCCAATATTCATCCTAGGACTTGGCCTTTTGAGGGGAGCTGCTGCAAAATAAGAGGAGGCCCCAGAAGAACAGGCAAACCAGGCAGGCTAAAGACAATCTTTTGGTAATCTTACCTGTAATGTTGATAGGTCCATTTACTTTCCAGTCGCCAGTTAGTGATGGTAATTGTCTGTCAATGCAGCAGAACAGCAAAGGACCATTTGTCTGCATTTCAGGACTGTCACACGTAACATTAATGTCATTTAAATGTGAAATGATGTGTAGTGGAGAGACGTTTATTGCTTTCATGGCCTTATATATCAGCTTGTAGTACAGACTGCTGTTTGTGAAAATGCACATATAGGAACCTGCAAAGCACAGGAAGTGTCTGAGAACATGTTTTTGCTGTTGTTTCATCTAACTTTAGTTAGGAGCTGGGATCACTTCCTCTCCCAGTTTTCACATCTCCCGTCACTCTGCAATAGAGTGTGACTGTAGTGACTGCAGTGACTCTACTATTGTTAGTCAAAATTTGCTCTCAGGTCATCTGGAGCATGTTCCCTGTAGACTCCTGATGCCAGAATTCAGATTATCCCACTTCAGTGCTGATGGGCACTTGAGAAGAGACCAGCGCTCTGGGGCTGCAATGCTTAAAATCTAGCTGAGTTGGTATTTGGGGTCCAAATCCAGAGAGTAGCAACATGTCATGGTAAGTTAATAGTAAGACTATGCAAAAGAGTCCTACAGGGAATAAGTCAGAGATAGGTGCTTAAGGTAGACTCCACAAGAGCTGGCACTCAGAGTGCGGACACCTACGCTACTCAGAAGGTACTGTCAAGGAGAACAGGGTATTTACTGGCTGCTTTCTTAGGCATGTGTCCCCTGGATGCAAGCTAGGCTTCCCTTTGAAATAGGCATTCAGAGCCCTTCCTCCTTACTTTAGGCACAAAGGTTTCCCTTTTCCTTTTCATCTTGCAAGTAGACCACTCTCACAAGAGTGGGGACACCAAGATTCAGGTTGTCCTTAGCCCAAGGAGGTTTGAACACACAACTCCTACCTCCCAAATATCACAGGCTGTCCTGAGTCATAGTACCCATGCTTTTTGAAGCTAGATGTGAAATTCATGGTCCAAAGACAAGAACTGAGTGTGAACTTCAGTCAAGACTCTGACAGTACTGTAGAACTCCTCCCACCACAATTTCACCAACTTACCTGTTTCTGATTTTTGAACAGCCCTAAATCTGAATACATGAAAAATACTGTAACTCCAAACTTACTAGTTAGCTTATGTTTGAAAAGGGCAGGCGTATTTGATGAATCACCACACCAGAAGGGTGGGAAGGCTGCAAGCCATTTAGCCACCTGTGATATGGCAGTGAAGCCTACTACTCGGAAGACCCAGGCCTATATAGTCACTCCAGTCAGTTCATAATCTGCCTGGCATTGCCAGTGAGTAGGTGGTTCATTAAAGAAAGAACAAACATGAAAATTATGAGGTACATTATACTTTTCTCTTTCACTCTAGGGAAATGCCATCACTGCATTCTTCTTTGTTTTTTATAGAAAACTGCCCACACTAGAGATCTGCATCTACTGTTTTAACAACAGAGAGAAAAATCATACCAGAATCCACCGTTGTTACTTCAGTAATTTTAAGAATTGTCCTTGAGGTTTTTTGCGTAACTTGTGTTATCACTGAGTGTCGGTTGCTGTTTGAGATGATCTGACCAGAATGATACCAGGTCACATTCTCAGAAGCTACATTTGTCTCACAAATCAGTGTTATTGTGTCCCCTTCAAAAATATCTACAGGTATCACGGTGAAGTTTGTCTGATCTGGAAAGACAAAGAGCAACATTCAGTGTTATTGTCATTCAGCTCACATCTAAATGCTGTCTTGCATCTCATGGTAATTGCAGTTACTTCACAACTTACACATACTCATCATCATTTGCATGGCACCATCTCTGGTGCAAGGTACATCATTTTCCCATGACAGATCCTTCTACTGTCTTTGTCAGCCATAAATCCCAGAAATATTATCACCACCCCTACCTTATAAGTAGAGAGATCAGGAAGAGAAACAACCAGGTTGAGGTAATCCTCCAAGTCTGGGATAGACAGTCCAGTGCTCAGCGCTTGTAGAGTACAGCACTTTCTTAGGCAGTTGGTCAGGCTACTGAAGCGTGACACACCATCCAGCAGTGGCATGGAAATGTGCCAAAGGAACCAGAAGGAACCCTCTCTTACGTAAAGTGCAAGAGATTCACTGATTTGTTTAAAGAAGAGGGAAATGCTGGCAGCCTGATAGGCTAAGGGTTGTCACAGTTCTGGAAGTGAGGTCAAGGGTATTCAGTCTCTCTCCTATGGAGAAATTGCATCAAGGTTCAGTGGAGTTGCTGGAAGGAGTTGATTTTCAGTGGGAGGTACTGGGTGGATGGCTATCTCATGTAGTTCCTCAGCTTTGATGGCGTATGAGGAGATGAAATGAAACAGCCAGAGAAATACACGATTTTTGAAGGCCCAGTACCAAATAATCAAGAGTGTAAGGCAGCTGCATGAATAAGTTTACCAATACTAACGAAAAGGTCAAAGGGAAATACTGAGAGAGCTTTAAACTTACTTGTTATTTCTGTGGTAAAGGAGGTGGGAATTAGCCTGTACGACGTGTCTAGAAATTGTGGTACAAATCTATTAGAATTTTCTATCTGTTTGAAGGTTGCTGATGCTGCTGTTACTTCATAGTTCACAGAAACACTCCCAGGCCTGAACAGATACAAGAATGAGAGAAGGACCAGAAATAAATAGCCTTGCATATCAGTGAATTTATTTGTTGTGGTGACCTGTTTTGCATGGCTAGGAAGGCTCCTTCTGTGACTCAAGACTTGCTCTGGTGTACTAGAAGGTTGTGCTACAGCTCTTCCCCAATTCAGGACACATATAAGGTCCATCTACTTGGTCTGGATGCCTATCTCTAGTAAACTTCCCTTAGAAATCCTAAAATGCAGCTGCATTCAAATATGTGTTGACTTAAGTAATGTCTTTTGTATCCGGATCCAGTGTTACACTCACAGCCAATTTACTAATTCATCTTCCCAATGGCCTGGGAGATGTTGCTATAGCTTTACCTGCATCCTTTTGCCTTTTCGGTGAAATTCAGTCTTTTCAGAAAGCCCATAGAAGGATTTGATCCAGCTGGAGAGTTAATATGTTGCACGAACTTTTGCACAGGAATGACTTTTACCACAATCCTATCTTCATACTAATAGCTGGGTTTTCCTTTGCTCCTATTGTACTGTTATATAGCATGTATGCAACTGTGCACATTCTAAATGCAGTGAATATAGTCTTTGCTGACCTGCTCCTAACTCTGTCTCCTTGAAGAAATAGGTCAGAAAGATATCTGTTCCAGAAGAAAGAAATTGCTTCCCTACCTGAAACTGGTTACTGTTGCCAATACAAAGCCTGGTAAACATCTGTAGCTCTCATTAAACTGCAAATAAAGAGATATTACATGGAATGAGTCCTTTGTATCTTGTTCCAAGCTGCTTAAAATATGAAGTTCTCTGTTCAACATTGACAAGATCGAAAGCACATAGCAAACATATGTTGGTATAATGGGCCTAGTGCACTTCCCTCTTTCACTGGGATAGATTTGTGCTGATGGTTTCATTCTATATTTATACTGCTTGCTTGGGGACTTAAACTGGGACCAATATAGTGATTTTTTTTCATGCATTTTTGTACAAAAGGTTTCTAAATGCTTCCCTGCCTATTTGCATATTAAAATGAATGGGAATGTTGCTATTGACTTCCAGTGGAGGCCAGCTTTGGCCTTCCTCGTAGCTACCACTGCTGCACGCTTCACAGCTCCCTGCTGGGACAGAAACAGTGCACGATATTTTACAGCTAAGACACTGATCCTTAGGATAAATTCCATATCTCTGAGGGGATTAGGTGCTTTCAGGGATGGAAAAAAAAAAAAAAGTCTTTACCGCTTTTTCAAGGTCAGCTTTGTATTTTTTGTATAATTCAGAAGAAGAATCCCCGAGATCATTCATAAAGACTGTGTTGAGTCTGACTGACATATTTATTACAAGGGGCTCTCCCATACCACAAGAGTCTGTAAGGAAAAGGATAAAAATGAATGTAGAAATAATTAAAAACAATGATTTCAGAGTAATTTCTTAGCTTTTTTTTCTAACTTAATCCACTTTCTATTCAAGCATAAATCTTTCAACTTGCCCCAATTCAACTGTATGATAGCAAACGTAGGATTCTCCTAACTGTCTTTATCTGAGAGGTCTAGTGTCTGATAGGTGTGTGTGCTCCAAATCCAGTTGATGCAAAGCTATAGATACCTCCAGAATGTGATACATTCAAAAGATGGTAAACAGCTTTCCTACAATGGTTGAATTACTAAAGGGTTCTAGTTGTTGAAGGAGTTTAGATGACTAACTTTGACTGGATGCTTAACTTTTATGCGCCTAAATTAGATGGGATGAATCTCCTCCATAGGATCAGTCTATGTTCCACTGAAATTAATGGAAGAATCCTTGATGACTTCAGAAGGATAAAATTGTGGGTCAAGCCCTATCAATGGACACAAGAGATGGCAAAATGCTTAGAAAACTATGGGACTTTTCTGAGTAGGATCCCTTTAAGGATATGCCCATACCATGTGATGGAACATGGTGCCCAGGGCCCTAAACTTGCAAGGGAGCTAGGGCTTCCACATGGTGGGCTGCCTTGCAGAGGTACTAGCTCTAGTGTTAGAGGCAGTATGGCTGTATCAGCACGGGGCTGCTCTGTGATAGAAGCAGCACTGATTAGCGCAGGCACGCTGACACTTTTGGACTGCGTCCAGCTCTGAGGCTGCCTCTGGGTATCTCTGCATGATGTGCCATCTCAGTATGAATTGAGATGAAGTAGACCCTCATGGGGTTTGTCTTGGACTGCAAAGACAACAGGTCATGCTCCACCCCAGCACTGCCAAGCCTAAGTGTTCAGTCATCAGTCAGGTTCCTAAAAAGTCGTGGGCAGCTTGGCACAAGAGCCATGAAATAAAAGCAAACAAAAGATACACACTATTATTTTTTTGTTTCCTCTCATCTTGTAAGCATTGAGACACACTTTGGTCACATTTTTAAGCTCCTCTATTGAAAGCCTGAGGATGCAAAAGTTTCTTTGCTTAGTAGAAGCTGAAAGTCTCAAGGAGGCGAGTGAACGGGGCTCCAGCATGGACACTGAATATCTCTAGGTATGGCTCAAAGGTCTATATGGCTCAAGGTGGGCTTGCATCACAATGTGAATAAGACCTCCAGGGCATCCCTGCAGACTTTGCACATTCATTGACAATGTGTAGCCAGTTCCACCTGGGGGTGCTGCTATAGAGCATCCTTAGGACTATCCCATCTTTCTTCTAACTAGTGTGTGGGTTGTAGAGTGATGAAATTCAATGCTATTTCTCCTTACCTGCCACCTGAGGCTCACAATAAGGCCCATAGAAAGGCAATTGTTTGATGTAGCCACAGGACTGCTTGGGTGCTAGACTGACAGAAGGGCAGGTTATTAAGTCACTGCAAACTGCTCTTGGCCATGCATATCCACTTTCGCAGGAGCAACAGCTCTTGTTCTCACCAGTGGGCAGACAAACTAGTGTCAGACAGAAAGACAAATATATGAGAATGGTAAATGGGACAGAACATATTGCATGATACATATTTGCCCTGCTATATCTTTATGCATGTGGTCTTAACTGAATGTTACCTTTCTTGTGAGTTCACTTAGATGATGTAAGCTTGATGATCTGATGCCTTGCAAATTTTACTGTCCTAATCATAAATGACTAACCCAAAAGGGGAACTAGGCTTGTACAAGAATAAGTCTGATCAATTATCTTTGAGTGTTATATGAATGGAAATGTGAAGCCTGATCCTAAAAATTTCCCTGGTATATTGGCTAGGGTTCTATGATAGTTTTAAGGTTGGATATTTTATATACATTGCCTAGGCCAGAAGTAAACATCATATATGCTTTTCAACCTTGTAATAGCAGCCTTCAAAAATATGTGATGGTTATTTGAGGTCTTGGTGGCTAATGAGATGCTGTGTCATTCTGTATCTTGACATCTTCTCTTTGTGTATCTTGACACCTGAACGCTGCCTAAGAGAAAGCAACATTATCCTGAAGTTCTTGGAAGACATACATTCTCCCTGATCAAAAAACCCTTTTCACTGTAAATTTTTCTGCTTTGAATGTGCCATTGGCTACTAAAAGGAATTTAACTCTCAATAAAGTAGAATAAAATAGTAACAAAATGATTTTTGCACATTGCATGCGATCCTGAAGGCCCTTAACAGATTAGTTTGCTTGTTGTTTTGAGAACTGATGGGCATTTCCTTTCACTGCTCCCAGTCCAGTGATAAGAAAGCACAAAACATCCCCCTCCTCTACTGTTGTAAATATTTGATGTGTTTATATATTCTCTACCGTTTTTAGTTATTTGAATGTGATGTTGCACAACCACAACTCACATAACAACACCTATCTGATATCTTTGCCTGTAAGAATAAGTCAGAGAGTTACATCGGCAAAAGATGGCATCCCATGAAGCATGTCTTTGTTGAGGTCAGAGTACAGCCTCCTATAGTAATTTACATTCCAAGTGCAAGTCTGAAGGAAGTAAACACTCTGATAATTGCTGTTGTAGCTTCCTGAAACTTTAAAGTAACTCAGACTACTTGTTATTCAAACTAGAGCAAAATCCTTTGGCTCAGGGTCTCTCACAGTCTCTCTCTTCCTTAAAGAGAGAAAAGAATCCAAGGCTACTCCTAATGCCAACATTATGTAAAGAGGAGCAGCGGGGATGCAGATGACACAACATGATGTGCTGTGTGCTAAAGCTTTGGTCCCGAGCCTTTCAATAAACAGCAGAGACAGTTCAGTTTTCCTGACCTCTAAGTGAGATGGGGGGTAAAACTGGGAGAGATCAAATAGTGGCGCACAAGCATGTTGCCCAGAATACAAAAAAAACCCAACCAACCCACCTGTTGTAACATTGATGCTTGAAACTGTCAGCTCTACATTTGAAACATTTGCTGAAACTGGAAGATTAAGGTTCTTGAAATACTCTTTGACTGGACCCAGAAAGGATAAATCCGTAAGGCTTACTTCAATGTCAACAGTATACTCCACAGTGGGAAAGTCAAAAGTAAGCACTGAAAGAGAAACAGGATGAGACTGCAAAGCTATGTGTCAGGGTAAATCATAAGCTGATAACTTCCAGGTCAGCATTTGGGCTCTTCATTGCTATTTAATGTTAGCTGAATGTAACATACTGCTTCCCATTTCCTAATCAGTAGATGTTCCACATGTGCCTTATCTGCTGCTTGTCTGACAAAACACAGATTTCTTTGGACTCAGAGCAATAGGAAGCTGAACAAAGTGGCATAATATATGCAGAGAAAAGCTGTCTCATCCCTTCTCTCCTTCAACTCAGCAAACACACAGGTTGTCAGTTGTAGACTGAAGCCGTTAGGGATTATCTTGTGATCTTGTCCTGCTAAAAGTCCTTTTTTTTTTTTCCTTCACCATATATTTCGTCTTGCATAGAAAGCTGTGATCATATATTTCAATCTCTGACCAGCTAAATGTTTCCACCCCTGTGGTTTATGCCCTTATTACCACCCTGTTTTTGAGAACAATTCGCTATCTGGACAGATGCTATCCCCAACAGTTATTTCATCCTTGGCTTGCTACAGTCTGTTCTGATACCATACATTTGTGCACATACCGTTTCGCTTCTGCCTTTGCCACTCCAAGTGGAAACGTTCCTCTTCTAGCATACTGTTAGTCTGGTGGAGAAAAGAAAAGAAAGTTTTATTTGCTGTTGCTAGCATGAGAGAAATAGTGAAGAAAATGAGGGCGTAAATAAGAATGCTCCCTCCACTGTTCTCCCCCCACTCATTCTCTTCAAATAGAATATCTATGTCTTCCAAGCAGGGAAATGTTAAAACACCAGCTAAGGGGTGTATCGAGCTTGCACCTGCCTTTTTGCATATCTTCACAAGCAGATGTGCCTGACCTTAATAGGAGCTCTGCGGCTGAGCTGCAAATTGTCTGCAGTAGTACTCTCTTCCCCTGGGCAGCCTTGCAACCTGCTCAGGAGACCTTCTGGCCCTTCTCCCCACTCTATCCCCTCTGCACGCCTTTTGGGCAGATTTAGGTAGTAGGAAGGATCCCTATGCTGCTGCCCTGGAAGGCATATTGCGTCCTGAGAGAAGATATTGCCTGTGAGAGTTTTGGTCCATGAATTCCACTTAGCCTTTGAATCTGGAAAGTGAACTCATATTGCCCTTTGCTTTCCTCTTTGCTCTGAAATTCCAGCTCTGCAGCAGCAAAGCCAGCTGGAGTAGGAGCGGAAAGGGGATTGAAATGTCTTGGCTCCAGCTCAGGCGTTAGGTCAAACAGCTATTTCATGGGCCATTGCTAACACACGACTGATCAGGGCAGTGGTGGCACAATTTAAGCGTGACCGGGCTCAAGCAGGTTGCAGCCAAATGAGGTGCAGACCATCTTATTTTTCAGCCATACACTAAAAATACACTGGCACCACTGTTAGAAATAAAGACTAAAGAATAAGCAGACACAGGCAGGAAATTTGAAGCTTTGCCAGTTTCTTGAACCCTACTGAAAACTTTATTTACAGAAGGGGTGAATAGCTTGGCAACTCTTAAGTCATCTCTTTACATAAAGGAACCATCTGGTGTGTGATTAGAGCTGGGCTTCACATTGCAGTTGTGCTGGCGGTGGCGATCCCAAGGCGTGTTGGCATTTTTAGACAGCCAGGGGTACTACCTTTCATCTTGCTCAGAGGTCAGCTGGAAAATTTTTTTTAAAAGCCCTCTGCAATCCACTTCTTCCTCCAGGTTTGGACTAGATGGTTTCTTTTTTGAATTGTTCTCCCGAACAAGTGCAGAATATTTCTATGCTGTTAAATACTTCACACCATATTCACACCAGACATATTTCACGAGTAAATGACTCATTTGCAGGGTGTATCATGGATCAGTAATGCTAAGAAGGAAGGTACTGCGCTTTTCATGAAAATGTCTAAGTGCTGAGTTGGAAGCAGTTTGAAAACAGAGCAAACAAGATACTCGGTCGCTATTAACCCTCCACAGTAGGGTGGAAGGTGCTGCAGGAACCAGTTTGTCTTGGTTTGCCAAGGTGGTGAAGGTGGCAGTAAGAGCTAGAGGAGTTCCCACCTTCCTCTCCTCTTCTCCATGCCTCTTTGCAACCTGCTCAAAATAAGCTCATTATCCACTCAATTGTGCTGATATAAGCATAGCACGGTGCCATGAACCAGAGCAGGGAAGGAATGCAGCTTACAAATAAACATTTTATTTTTGCAGTTGTCTTCTGTTAAGTCCACCAAGGTTAAGGGTCCTGTGGTGCTAGGGGCTGTACATACCTATAGTTAGGATCTGTTTGGCTTGAAAGGATTTGTAATGCAGAAATACTTTCTGGTGTAATAACCTTGATAGACTAGAAGTTGGAAAATTTGTAGACTAATTTTCTTTAACAGCTATATGGTCACATTGAGTCAGTCCTTTTGTTTCTGTTCCTCTTTCATCCTTTCTAGTTAGGAACTATTTGTACAGAGAATATCTCCTACCAAACCTATATACAGCACTGAACACAAACAGATTCTCATAATACGGAATATTGGTATGAATGAGGCAAAAAAAAAAAAAAAATCAGTATCCCAGGAAGATTATTGAAAAAGTAGCAAATTGAAATAAATCTGAGTCCAAGCTCAGCAACTTAAACATAAGGTCATTCAGAAGGGGTATTTTTATTCGTGTGTACTCATGTCCTACTGTCAAGATCTGATCTGATCTTATACTGGCTTTCTTTAAGAAAAGGAAGAGCTATGGCAGCTGAGTGTTACAATCAGAGACCAAGTGAAAAACAGTGGGACTGGGAAAGGATACTCACTGCATATTGGATGAATGGGTCAAACTCTGAGTCCTGTGATGTCTGGCAGCTTTCGGCAACAAGTAGAAACAAGGAGCAAAGAGCTGCAGTACCCCAGGATGGCATTTTGTCCAGTACCTTTGCTGTACAGCCTGAAAAGAAAATGCAGCAAAAAGATCAGGAGTTTTTCAGTTGATTCACACAGTAGGAAGTGTCAGCACATTCTACAAAACAGTATTTTCAGAATATTTCAGTATACCCAGCCTGTTTGCTCTGTCCAAGACAGAGCATGAAACAAGGTCTGTAATTATTTCCCTGCCGCTGTCACCAGAGTGTTTCTCTCATATCTCCTTTTTTTTTTTTTTTTTTTTCCTGTGGCTACCTACCCTAAATGGAGAGAGAAATAAAGAGCTTGGAGAAAGCAGAATCCCAAGCAGATTTCTAACAGGGATAGGTGAGGTAATAATTCATCTCCTGTGATAAAAGTTGATTTTGGCTTTCACATATTGCTCACATTGAATATCTGGCGCTTAGCAAATGCACAGTCAGAACATAGGGGAATAGTGAGAAGCGCTGCCATTAGTGAGGGCCTGCTCCGTTGCAGCAGGGAGAGCTCTGTTGCCAGCTATGTCATGCCCTGGAGAGGGCTGTGGTAACATTGAGGGCTCAGCCATAGATTTCTGTCCTTTAGTTGCCCCTTGGCTAACAAGGGGAACCACAAAGGGTGGCTGTGGTTACAGCCAGACTTGTATCAACTTTTTCTTTAGTGTTAGGCTTCTTCTGAAAAATGCCCTGAAGTAAAGCTCCTAAGATCTCTGTAGACTCAATAGAGTAAGTCTTTCTAAGGGAGATCCCCTGTGCATAGCTTCAGGCACCTAAACTGGGTGGAGAAATGCCCTCCTTAAGGCTGTCTCATATTTGCTGATTTCTTGTGAAGGGTGACTACTTCAATAGCAGCAGTAGTAGCTAAAATTTTAGCAAAGTTAATGAAGCTGGCAGACTTATTTATCCTGTGGATTAAAGCTGGATGGCTGAAATTGTTACATGCCCAGCCTCCTGCTCCTGTCCCAGCCTGAGCATGGACACCCCTGCCTCCTGAGCAGGGACGTCTGATCTGTTCCACTGCAGCTCCTGAACTACCTCAGTTTTCAGCATAGCTGTTAAGATAAACTAATAGAGGAACTTTACTTGGGCCTGCCTGGAAAAGACCATGTAATTAAACCCTTTGTCATCCTAGGTTTTCATCAGTAGCCTCTTTTTTTTTTTTTAAATCTACTCTTTTGAAAGAAAGTTCCTGGACTGCAGATGATACAAAATGTGGAGGAGTGATTCATAGGCTGGATGGTTATCCTGCTGTTCAGAGGGATCTTGACAGGCTGGAGAGATGGGCAGAGAGGAACCTCCTGAAGTTCTACAAAGGCAAGTGCAGGGTCCTGCACCTAGGGAGGAATCACCCCATGCATCAGGACAGGCTGGGGGTTGACCTGCTGGAAAGCGGCTCTGCGGCGAAGGACCTGGGAGTCCTGGTGGACAAGTTGACCAGGAGCCAGCAATGCACCCTCATGGCAAAGAAGCCCAACAGCATCTGGGCTGCATTAGGAAGGGCATAGTCATCAGGTCAAGAAAGGTGATCCTTCCCCTCTATTCAACACTGATAAGGCCACACTGGAGAGCTGGGTCCATCTCTGGGATCTCCAGTACAAGAGAGACATGGCACTACTGGAATGAGTCCAGCAAAGGGCCGTGAAGATGATGAAGGGACTGGAGCATCTGTCATATGAGGAAAGGCTGAGAGACCTGAGACTATTTAACATGGCTAAGAGAAGGTTCAAAAGGATCTTATTAATGTGTATAAACATCTGATGGTGGGGGGATAAAGATGGAGCCAGACTCTTTTCAGTGGTGCCCAATGACAGGATGAGAAGCAAAGACTGAAATACGGGAAATTACATCTGAACATAAGAAAAAAATCTTCACTTTGAAGATGATTAAACACTGGAATTGTTGCCCAGAAAGACTGGGGAATCTCCGTCCTTGCAGATACTCAAAACCCAGCTGGACATAGCTCTGAATAACTTGCTGTAGTTGACTCTATTCTGAGCAGAGGGGTTGCCCTAGATGATCTCCAGAGGTGCCTGCCAACCTCAACTGTTCTGTGATTTCACCTAAAATGTTTTTATCAGCCACATCATCTATGTGTATTGTCTTAAATTATATGAAAAGCCTAGTAAAGTGATCCCTTCTACACCCAGAGCATTAAGTGATTCCTTCCAGTTCAATGCATTTAAGCATTTTCAGATGATCTTTGTGTGAAGTCTGGAGTAAACACTGACACCACCTGAAAGGTGTATAAGGGAGAGACAATCTGAATTCACTGCCAGACAGACATCCTGACATTATCTCCTGGAAAAATGTGTAATTTAAGTTTCTAGAATGCACCTTCATTAACAACCCCGATGTCAACAAGTAAATAACCTAGAACATGAGTACTGACATACCAGAACATAACATGATACCTGAAACGGAAGTCCAGAAAAAAACAACCTTTTTCATATCAGTAATATCTAAGCAGATTTACTCATGGATAAGGAAAGATAAAGGGGCAGGCAAGCCATGCATGGACTTTCAGAGAAGGTGCTGACACACTTTATCTACCAAGAAGGAATGAAGAAAAGAAGCTGAAGAATACTGCAGGTTTTGTGCTTTGCTGCGAATATGTACTTTCTGAATATCCCTAGCAAAGCAGTTATCTAGCTCCAGAATGAACAACTAATAGCGAGCTATGGGAAAAGGCAGAACTCAAGCAGACTATGAAAATCATTTTAAGAAAGGCAAGCACTGAGGAAACGTTTTTAAGAATAGCACAGAAGAGCACTGGAGTAAATAAAATTGGCTTGATTAAAATTATGAGCTGTTGTAAAATTATTATCCTTTTGTATTGAAAAGGCTATCCATGCAAACCAGCTAGAACTTCAGGCTTTGGAAGGCAGTGAATCACCAGGTAAAAGCAGACAAATCAGCACCTGCTGAGACAGTGATGAACACTGACAGTGGATGCCTTATGCCACTACATTGCATGTCAGAGTTGATGCTCCCAAGTAGACAGGGTGCTTCACTGATTAGTAGACCCTATGACAAAAGATTTTAAAGTAAACATGATCTGTGGCCTCACCTTGTGAACGGAGGGAGGACAGCAATGAGCTTATAGCTAAAAAATACCCTTGAAGCCGCTGACTTGGGTTTCACTGACAGGCATTCGTCATGGTTCCTCAGCAAAGGTGGTTCTTAGGAGATTCATCTGCTGTGGGACTTCACCTGGATACAGACCTGGTTAAAAAATAGGAGATGAGTAGGAAGAAGAGGTCAGTTTTTCCAAGGGAGAGATGTTGTTACCAGAGCTCCACAGGAACGTATGTGTAACCCTATATCTTACTATCACTTCTCAAATGATGAGGAAAAGGTAGTGATTAATGAGGGAACACTGTGGATAACATTAAATGACTGAGATTAACAAAAACAAAGTTTATCTATGAAGATAAACTCATGAAATGGGGAGATGAAATTCAACGCAGATAAGGTTGTGTTGAATAACCTTATCAGGTAGTGTACCCAAAGAGGAATGATCCTGATATTATGTATTCTGTGATGCATTACGTACTTGCCCTGCTTTTGATACTCTTTTAAGTAAAAAATATCAGAGACAAGATACAGTGCTATCTAGACTTTTCAGCTGACCCAATGTGACTGCTCTTATGCCACTATATAGAATTAACCAGAAAGAGAGACATCTCACCAATTTGTAGTATCCAAAATACGTATCCTTAAAACAAATGACTATTAAAGGCTTTGTTTATCAAACAGGTGAATGTCTGACAGCATTGAAAAAAATATAGAGAAGCAGCAGCATCTCCTCAGTTCCCTGGGCATCTCTATCAATATCCAGAACTCCACAAAAGAGACTATTTTGCTGTTCAGAAGACATCAACCACTTGTGATAACATCAAGATAACTTCCATGGATCTGGCTGATCCCCAGATCAAGATGGATCAAGAGGGAACATTGAAAGCCAGAAGCAGTGAAATGGGTCCTTGAGGTTGTGACATGACTTAGCAATAGAAAAACTGAGAAGAACAAGAGTCGTGATAATTTTGCGTGTATGGCATATATACACTGCATATACCGCAGTAGCTTAATCTGTACAAAGAACTTGTATTTCAGTGATAACTGGTTGATAAAACAAATAGATAATAGAAAGGAAAAAAGGCCGTTACAAACCAGAGGTTATAGCATCTACTATAGCTTTTCATGTATCTTTCCACTGTTCACAAACTTGTATTCATGTTCAAATATTGTGGGTTATTCTCTATTTTGAAATGCACCCTTTGTGCAACCATGTAGCTGAGACCAAGCAGCCTATTAATTGTATATATGATAAACCATATAGAAGACAACTCATGTAAATGATGCTGTGCTGTTACTTAAGCTTTAATAGATAGTTAAGAGTCAAAAAGTCCCAAACCAGTATCTGGAAAATCAGAAAACTGGCAAACAAAAAATCAAATTGCAAATGGGACAAAATATTAGTTTCCTTCTCAAGTAATGTGGCTGTTGCCTTTGTTCATCTAATTTCTTCTTGAAAAAAGACTTGATGGAAACTTTTTAGCAAGCAATCATACCATTATCTATGTACACACAGCTGGAAAATCAGAAGTTATGCAAGTATGTTCAGCATTCCCGATACAAACCATCTCCTGGGAGGCAGTAAGTACCATAGACTTAAAAAGCCCGGGAAAACTAAGAAAACCCAGGCTTGCTAGCAAATCTCTTCTCCACAGCATTCAGGCCAAAAAAGGTTATCTAAAGTTAACTCTAAAGCACAAAAGATTCCACAGAGGTAAGGAGCAGAGTCGTACTTTAGCCTAGAACATAGATGATCTACATGACCTTCTATTCTTTTTTCTCGTAGTTTCTCTCTTTCATAAATGTTGTAAAATAGTGACACTTTGTCTTGCAAATCCACTTAGCACAAAAGATACCAGCCCATACGTTTCTGAAAATAAGGAAGAAACCCAGAGATATAATATGGTTTACCTTTTCAGACGATTCAAGGAGAAGGTCTTCTAATTAGATTCATGCCATCTTAAAAGTCCTCTCGTTTCCACAACAGCCCACGTTGCTTTGATCTCTCTCAAATGGAACCCGAGTCATAGGAGCTTGTATAATTAACTGAACAAGTTATTACTGCCGGGAGAACATGCTGTCTCCAGCCTGCACTCAATTTTCAAGTGTGAGGCTGACCAGAGATGCCACTGTGAAAAACACACAAGGCATTTTAAGAGGAGATATTTCCTGATACCATTCATCAGGTAGTTGCATTATTTCCCCCTGCGCTAATCTAAGTCCTTCAGCGTCTTATCTGCCAATTACTTTATCATGTGAACTAACTTGTTCCACTGTTGTTACTCACCTGTTTTGTTCTACTGGAAAAGGGGAGTTGAGAACCCTGGGCAGCAAAACTCTGTTTGTGTAGCTGGGGCAAAATGTTTGTGGGCTTTGATATAAAAAACAAAGGAGGAAAAACCTCAGGTCTTCCCTACCTGAGCTTGCAGCATGCTCACCTTGTCAGACTCGCAGGCAAGTGGGTTGAGCTTGGCAGGCTCTGGGGATGTGTGCCAGTGCCCTCAGAGCAGCTGCACCTGGGCTCTGAAGGCTACTGTGGCAGAGGGTGAAGAGCAGGAAATTCCCTGAACTAGGCGGAGGCTCTGAGTTATCTGTGTTTCTACCTGGAATAAATTCAAGAGCCAGGAGCCCACTGCGTAAACACAGGACGCCTGTCCAAATAACGAGGGGGTTTTTGTGCCTACAGTATTTGACCACAACCCGTTTATCAATGGGATTTGTGCCTGTGCATGTGAGGCAGTGACTTGCTGAACTCAAGCAATTTGTCTAGAAGAACCTGGGATTAAACTCATATGGAACTCATATGGGATTTTTTTTTTTTTTTAAGCAGCACTTTCTTCAGCAGATGAGTCTATGTAGATAGCTCCTGTTCCCCCCAGACTGGGAACGGTCCCTCTGAAGATCTTGATTTCTCGTACGAAGGCATGGGATGGGGGCAATATACATGTGGGGCAGGCAGAGGTGCTCCAGAATCTCCAGAGCCACCAGGCAGCAGCTGAAGGCCAGGTGGGACACACCAGGGCATCCCAAAAGGCAGGCAACTGAGTCAAGCCATAAATGTCACTCATTGTTGCACTGCAGAATAATGGCAGCAAAAAAGTCGATAAGATGCCTGTCAAGGTGAGATGGCTTTCCCACTTCTGCAGTACTTCCCAAATTAAGGGGTCATGACCCCAGGGCTGGTCTCAGCAGCTATGGTAGGGTCATGTTGCCAGTTGAGTTTGGCAATTTATGATAAAGTGTGTCGATCCCAGCAGCACTGGGACAGGAGGGTTGGCTGTCACTATAGCATTGTGGCATTTTGTGTTGCCATTGGTATTAACTACCTTGGGTAGCAGAGGTGATTTTTGTGTCAGAGTGAGCTCATACTGGGTCTTCATCCCTCCATCATCTGTCTCTGGTGAGCGTGCTTGTTGCCTGATTTCTAACAGCCCTGAGACCCATCATACCATATTTGCCCTGTGCTGTGTTTAAGTCACAAAAAGCAAAATGTATTTAGCTAAGTTTGCCCTGCAGCATTTGCAGGTGCTGGCATTTGTAAGGATATTGTGGTGTGTGACTGTAAACTCCTCCCCCACAAGCCAGCTTGAGGGTAGGTTGTCTTTGGCAGCAACGCCAGCTTATTCCTGTTCCTCTTCCCACAAACCTGGCTGCTCTCTGCTCCCTGCACTGTGGTGAGTCAGTGCTCAGCCTGCTGTTTGGCGGCAGTTTTTAGCTGATTAAATTGGTGCAGCTGATGTCCCCTGCCTTTGCAGCCTGACCAGTGTTGCAGTGGCAATGGTCTTGTTTGATGCCCAGCGGAGCTGGTTCAGGCATCTAAACAACAAGCAGAAAACCAAGGCTACATCTACAGCAGCGTATGCAACCACTTCTGTCTCTGCGGAGGGGTTTTACTGCCAACCATATACTGGCTCTGGTGCTTTTAAGACCCTTCTGTGAGGTGATTTAACTCACTGTCCCTGCAGAAAACTAACCCAACAAAAAGGCGTCTAGCTTTCTTTCATATGAGTGAGTTTAATCAGCTCAGACAAGAGCGCAGTGAGTGCCAGAGCCTGAACAAGGAGTGTAGCAACTCATGTGGCCAGAAGCAGGGAACGGGAAGGAAGGGATGGAGCTGGGCAGGAGGGTCAGGAGCATGCAACCCCATCCCTTCTGCCCCAGCAAGCAGTTTAGCTGCAATTTAAGGCATGGCCAATCCTTGCGGAAACAGCTAAATAGTTTTCACTCAGAGTTGCTGCCACAGCTGGCTGCTTGCAGGTCCAGACAAGCAGCAGCGTCCACACAGAAGATGGAGTGCAGAGGAGGGCAGGACTAGCAGAGCCATGGTTTAGACCAGGTTTAGCTGTGGTGGATTCACATCTTCCATGGTACCAGTCCTAGACCAGAACATTCATCTAATCTAACCCTCGCACACACTTTTTTTTTTTTTTTTTGGTGCTGTAGGTTTCAAAAATTTTAGCCATTAGCACCTTGGGGTGTGGAATGGGAAAAAATGGTGGCAAGGGGAAAAGACTCCCTGAAATGGGGTTTCTGCTGGAGACAGTGTGTATCATCAAACTGCAGCGTAAAAGGTACGAAAAATACGTGTTCGCTTTGCAGGAGAATGTGAAAACTGTGCAATGTCAGAGCATTAGGTACGTGATCAACAAGGTATGTGAGCACAGAGGGATCACTGAATCTCCTAACCATCTTGCTAAGTGTTTTTTTCCTCGATTCGTTCATCATGTACCCCCATGTCACCAGCAGCTGTGAACTTTCTGAATGTTAAGGTTCTGGTTTAGCAAATGTTTTGAAGGAGGAAGCCTAAAAAGATCTCATCAGCTGAAGGAAGTGGATTTAGCTAGAGGTAAATGTGCTTCTAAGCCAGTTGTTGTTGTTGATTATGCGTTTCTAAAGCAGTGGCAGGTGAGCAGGTTGCAGAATGCCCTTGGTGCTGTACAAACAAAAAAATAATTTCTGCCTTACAGAGCTTAACACCAGTGAAACGGAGAACCAGATGGTGGTGTTGACTGGCCCATTAGAGGTAGCTGGAGGCCAGGTATATGTTAGGCCACTGGCTGAAAATAGCTCTCTTTATTCTCGTGTTGTAGGGAGCAATGGAGAAAAATCTGCCTGCATCATGCAAAAGGCACATCCATCATCAGGTTTGCATGACAACTGGGCACCTGCTACAGGGTGTCTCCCCTAGGCTGCCCGACGCTGGTCCTGAAATACTTCTGCCATCAATTATACGCATCTGGGCACAAATCACCTGTGTTTATTATCCCAGTTCCAGCCCCAGGGCACATCTGAGCATGCACTTTAAGAGCCAAAACAGGTCAGAGAACGCACGAAGGGTGTGTTACAGGATATCTGCTCTGAACTAGGAGCATTTCATCCAAAACAAGGCAGAGCTATGCTGACCTGGTAATTCACTGAGACTATACCACTACAAAGGCAGGGGGACACATTTCATTTGGTGTGAGCAAGAATATGGGAGCATGGTAATGTTTCCATGTAGATGCAACCTGAGAGATACCATTCAAAGCAAAAGTAGATTGGAAACAATTTAGAAATGAAACTAATAAGATATAGCCCTGTAAACTCATCCACCTTCATTCCAGTCCTGTGATGGCTCTTAACACTTCAGTAACCAGGAAGCCTACTTCGGTAAATCTCCTCTCTAGGATCTAACTGACAACTCAGCAGCTTGTGCAATATATTCCATTGCCACTTTTATCCTGAACTCAGAAAAAGCCACCAAAGCCAGGCTGAAACTGGATGCAACACACGCAAATGCAAGAAGGGAACCACCTTGCAGAGATCTGATACACTGCAGGTTCTTATGATATTTTTCTCAGGTGTTTTTATCTTTCAGTCTGAATTTTGCATGGTCAGCCTCTCAGAGAGATGTATTTTCCAAATGGAAGAACAGAATCAACCCCAAGCATATTGGAACTAATGGACAGATTTTCCTTGAGACAAAAGGGCTTTACCAGAGTGAACCTGGTAATGCCTGGGGCTTCATTTCTTACCTCTCTCAAGTAACTCTGTACGGTTTCACCTACCTCAATACTGTAGTCTTTCAGAAAAAGATGTAGAGGAAGTCAAAGCAAATTGCTGCCTAAATCTAGCCAGTGTATTTTGTTGCAAATAAGTTAATATCTTTCTGAGATATATCCTTAAGCATTTTGAATTTAAGGCCTAGAAGGTAACTAGTCTGCTCTACTTGATATTGTTGAGGTCTTGGCTGGAGTGCTGCGTTCAAAGGTTGGTGTATTGGAGAGCATCCAAACGAGAGACATATGAATACTAAGAGATGAAGACAGAGTGAATTATGCAAACAGGTTGAAGGTTGTTCAATTTGGCAAAGAAAATGCTCAGATAAGGACATGATAATGGTCTGTCAGTTTGCAAAGGGCTGATATAAATGTTCTCAATGAAGGATGACATGGAATCACACAGTCTGAAGCAAAGACAAATATGTTAGCTGTCATGGAAAATGTGCAACTGTAAAAGCTAGAAAAGCACTGCATTAGGCTACCTAGGGTAGCTGCAAAGTTCCCTTCGATGGAGGCTTATAAGAACAGGCAATAACACATCTGACGCGGAAGAGAGCTCTTGATTCTGCCTTCATGTGAGTGTGTAGGGAAGGGGTGCAATGCTGACAGTTTATTGACCCTCTCTTAATTACCACTTTCTGGTTCTCTATGGTTGCTTCAATCTATGTGCAATGAATGAGGTTTAAATCCTGACTAATTTTCCTTTCAGAGGAGACATGCCGGATCGTTGTTCTGTGTACTCAGAGCTGCGTTTGGACTCTGCAATATACTTCTTAGGTTCAGGCCCTTCTGGACCACTTCAGCGCTATCTTCTCTCTGATTTAAACGCAGAGAAACTGAACAATGTCTACAACCTCATCAAGGGCTTCCTCAAGGTGATAAGTATTTCCAGAGGAGGGCTCTGGTTCACACCGTCTTCTACATGAAATCACATTTTCCATCCTTTTATGTGAGGCATATACTTTTCCTTCTTGACCTATGACTTTTAATTCCTCTACTTCTCTCTAAGTCTCTTTCTGAGCTGCTGATGACCTTTTTACAGTCTGCGTGGAAAACAAAAATTTAATTGGTTCCGGCTATCTACAGAACAGGGCCAAATCATACAGGGTCCGAGCAGAACTTCCTGCAAGAAGAAAACAACTCTGCAAGACTCATGTTGATGAAGCACAGTACCTGGAATAGGAACTACCGAGCTACGTAATTACAGTGTAGAAAACACTGCCCAGTTGAATGGCTAAATTATCACTTCCTCCAAGCAGTCCTAATGATCAGAGAGCAGATTATGTCCGTATCCGTGGACATTTCCACGTTGTCTGAATAGTACCAGCCAGCCTCTTTTAACAGCTGGATCTACCGCTTGTCAGCAGGGAACAGCAATCTGCTGGACCAGTGGGGGTGTTCTGACATGAATAAGCATTAACTGCACTAATTAATGGCTAAGCACTAGCTCAGGGAAGGGGGAAGGTGCTAAGCAGTCCATCACATTTGACGAGACACTAGCTCTATCATGGTTGCTTATTAGCTGTACAGCTGTCTTGTCTGGGAAGGAAGTACACTGATGCTAGACTTTTGGCCTTTTTCTCACGTGGGGTTAGGTAGTGAAGTTCACCTGCACTTAAAGGGCCATTCACTATGGTGGGATAGGAGAGGCTGACTGAGAATTAACCTCTCCATAGATTTTCTTCAGAGTAGGTAACTCCATCTCTGGCAGGGAGATGGTACCCATGTAACTCATGGGTTCTATGACCTTGCCTGTGTAGCATGGTGCAGAGATATCTGGGTTAAGACAGAGCCAGAAATAACATACCACTGGCATGGTGTATTGTAAATTGGAGCAGGGTTTGCAGAAAAGGCCTGGTGGCTGGGCTGCCTCTAGATTCAAGCTAGACACCCGCACCGCCCTGAGGCTCACTGCATGACTTCCCCTAGCTCAGGTCACTGCTTTGCACGCAGCGGGATATGGCTTATTCCACCTCATCCTTCTGTCTAGCTCTCAGATTTTTCACTCTCTCTCTCCCCTAGATGGACACAAGCCTTTCTTGAACCGTACCCGGCCTTGTGTCTTTTCTGGTCTTTGGGACACAGGTTCTCATTGGACACCAGAGTCAGTGCTGAGAAGATGCTCTGGTTCTGGATACATCTGGAGCTGCGTGCGCTGTTCGGGGCTCCCGAGTACCAAAGAGACATGGACACATTGGATTGAGTCTGGGGAAGAGCCGCAAGGATGTTTGGAAGGCTTGGAGCATCTGTCATACAAGGAGAAACTGAGAGAGCTGGGCTTGTTCAGACTGGAGAAGAGAAGGCTCAGGGGGATCTTATCACTGTGTATAAATAGCTGATGGGAGGGGGAGTCCAGACGGAGCCAGACTCTTGTCAGTGGCGCCCAGTGAAAGGACAAGAGGCAACGAGCACCAACTGAACTGGAGGCAATTCTGCTTCAGCGTAAGAGCAAACGTTTTTCTTGTGAGAGTGTTTGAACGCTGAAAGAGGTTGCCCAGAGAGGCTGTGGAGTCTCCATCCTTGGGGATATTCCAAGTCTGAGTGCGCGTGGCTCTGAGCAAGCTGCTCTGATTGACTCTGCCCTGAGCGATTCTGTGATTCTGTGGGAGCTGGGATGACTGGAGCCAATGCTTCCCCCTCTCAACTGAGAGTCCAGCCATGGTTTCCTTCATTCCGTGGAGGCTCCGTACCCGGTTCCCTTAGCCATGTCGTTCTTGTAAGAAAAGCTTCCCAAGAATGAGGTGAGGAAGGCAGTGGAATCATTTCCCTGGTGAAAGCCCCGCCAAGTTTCAGCAGACCATAGCACTCACAAACTGCTGCAAAGGGGTGAGCAAGAGATGGCTCCTAGATTCATAGGTGATGAGGCTGGAGGAGATCATTGCGATCTGTGCCCCGATACCTTGAATAACATAGCTTAATGATTCTTCCCTCAGGAGCTACTGTGCTAGGGCTTCCATTTTGCACCCTGCAGCTGTCTGGTGAAACAGGAAACTAGATATATGGCATTCTAGAGTAGCTAGAATTGTCTATCCTCATGCAGCCCTCTTGAGCCAGTGGTTTTTATTCGTCTTGGCTGAAACATTTATATATTCTGTGTCTGGGAACGTGACCCCTCCTGTGGGCAGTGATGGCAGTGACAGCAGAAGTAGAGGTGAACATGTCTCTACTGGAAGCAGCAAGAAGGTAACAATCACATTGGCTGGATATTTTTTCCACCGCAGTGTTCTTTCCAGAGTGAGTATTAGTCCATAGCCTTAGGTACTTACCCTCTTCTTGGCCTGTAAGACACATTCTCAGTCACTGATGCTATGACCCCTCCCACCCATGGTTGGCTTTAGAGTTTTGCTAAGCTACGTATTAATAGCAATTTGTTCTGTTTTTCACTCCTTTGTTCACACTGACAGACTGTTCCCTAGCCTGTCTAATAGGTAGTTATAGTTCAATATTACGAACACATCTGCACTCGGTCAGATTGAAGGACCCTATAGCCCCACAGCCTTCCATCAAATGTGGGCTATAGCAGATGCTCTGTGGTGTCGTTCTTTCCCAGAAGTTATCCCATCTCTTCAATGCTTGTTGCTCTTCTCTGCACCTTTCTAATTATGTTACATGTTTCTTGAACTTAATATTATTCCTGGCCATTTTAAGGTCATTTGTCATCATGCCAGTATTTTTCTGCAGCTTAAGTAGCTCTTTCCCTCTGGCATTTCTGATAAAAAGTGTACGATGGCATAGGCTCATCTGTGGCAGTAAAAGATGCAAGGAGGGAGGAACCAGGAGCAGCTGAAGATTAGAAGGGATGAAGGGAGCAGATAGGCAGCTGGAGAGGGAACTAAGACTCTAGTTCAGGGAGCTCCGGTTTATTTTAGCTGGGGTACTGATCTATCCTTTTAAACAGTCGCTGAGCACTTTTTCAGAGATTTGATTTTTGGAGCTAAAGCCCTTCTGTTAGTGGTAATTTTGTGTGACTATTGAGTTTATTCTTCCTCAGCCACAACAGAAGAGCTTTCCCTTCTGTGCATAAAACATGACCTTTGATGACTGCATAGTAAGTTGGATGGTCAGAGATTTTTGAGTGTTTGTTTCACAAAACACACAATGACTTTAAGAAACACACACCCAGCACAACAATATTTCATGGGAGAGTTGGCTAAAAGGGAAAGGCTGGGGGTGGGGGAAGTTGCACTGACCCTAGATAACACATCTGAGTGAGAACAAAAATAATATAAACACAAATTAATCATGAACTCCAAATCCAAATGCTTAGTGATAAGGATTCAAGCAGGCAATACACAGGCTGTGAGATACTTTCTTCTGTGACGTTTGAGGGACTGTGTTATTCCAGTTTTGCGCCTAGCACAGTGCAAGGGATTGAGCTGGTTAGGCTAGGGGAATGCCTATGATTTGGGCAGAGGCTTAGTTTTCAGGGCTGTTGTGGTGTTCACTTTTTTTGCTGTTATTTGTGTGTAGATTGATGCCATGGGACTCATGAGCAAAGGCATGAGCACCCCGTGTCATGAAACAAGTTAATATGCCAGACTGAATAAAGTAGTAGCTGAAACCAAAGTGCAAAAGGAATTTAAGCCAGAACATTTTGGGGAAAATAAAGCCCTGCCAAACTCCTACCCTCTTCCTGGTATTTCTTCCTCACCCCTGCTCAAAAGATTTTGCCTGACTCCAGCTGAAGGTACCTACTGGAGCATTGTTTTAGAGACACTGTGTAAAACAAACAAAGAAAAAAATTAATGAAAGAAGAAAATAGGAAACAGTGGGCTCAGCTCTGTGCTATTCCAGCTCTGCACATAGCTGAAAGCTGTATGTTTTGAAAGGCTGTGGAAAAACACGTCAGCAGGCATTCTCTCACTTCCAAGGGCTGCAGTGGGAGAAGGGATGTGACCATGAAATTTCCCATTCCCACCTCATCCTTTTTGAAGCCTGTGCAGTCATCAGTGTCAGGCCTATCTCAGATCTAGCTTTAAGGAAGCAAGAGATTTGGAGCTCAGCTGTGTGCATGGGTACAGGGAAGGTGGGAAGCTCCATGTACTCACTCCCATATTTATCTAGTGAAGAGTGTTGTCTAACAATATCCGTCAAAGTGACATTTCCATGGCCTTCAATGAGTTTTGGATTAGGTTCCTAGGTCAGGCCAGCCACAAGCTACTTCTATACAGCGAAGTACTAAAAAGTCTGATGACTGCATGCTTCCTGCTCATTTCATTTTATTAACCTCCTGATTTTTTTCCTGTTATTGCTGCAAGTGCAGCCTGCTGCAAAGGAAGCTACTGCAAGATGTGCAGGTGACAGCCATTTGGAGTTTGTATAAGCCTGCCCTGAACAGCAGGCGTTTCCTGCATGATGGCCTAGTCTGTCACACCTAGCAACAAAAATATAGTAAGTATAAAGTAGCATCCACATGTTGCACACAGAATCATGAAAGTGGAGGTAAATCCCTTATATCAGTGAAGCTAGGTCTCTGTGATCCATCGCTCATAGTTCCCTTCTGTAATTATCAAGCTTGAGAGAAAAAACAATTGTTTATTTTTTCATTCCACTAATCTTCTCACTTCCAGCCGTACTATTTTGCCATAGATCTATCTTTCAGAGCACAGTGTTACTCAGAAATACTACATATTGCTAGTGTTTAACTTCCTGGAAGGCCACATTTGTCTACAGTCTTCAAAATTATCGGAGCTTTTGGTTCCACCTTTGTCATTGACATTGGATGTGAGGTTGAGACAGAATACCATCAACATTGCTGGGACTAGTTCATTTTAATATGGCTCAAAAGACATTCAAGGCATATTAGATTTAGGCCAGATGCTTGGCCTAGTTCAAAATGGCGTCCCTTCAGATTAAGACCAGGGAAGGTGTCTGTGTCTGTGTGGTGCGTTTCAGGCTCTCATGGCATGAGAGCATGGCGACACAAAGACAACTTTCTTGCACTTGGCAGTGGGTTTGCGTCTGCGGTCCGGCTCTGATCTGGGTGGGCAAGTAGCATTGCTCTAGCTCTGGAGATGTCTTGGGAGAGTTTAAACAAACACGAGAGGCAGGGCTGCAGTAGATGACCTACTGAGGTCTCTTCCCTCCAGATTTTTCTAGGAGTTCAGTAGTTAGCCTGTTCCCTGGCACAGCCAATGCCAGCTATCTTTCTCTCCTAAAATTCCCAGGAAGGATTTGAAGGACAGCTTGGGCCAGGGGCTGTTCTCAGTCGGCAGCACAGCCTAGGCTACTTTGTTTTGGAGCAGAGGGGAGAGTTCAGGCATATGGAGGTGAGCTGTGCCCTGCCAGATGGCCTTCACATTACAGAACAATTCCAGTCTCTCCTCCTGCACTGTTTCTTCTGCATGCATTTCTCCTAATCCTAGCGCATTTCATGATTAGAAATATTCTTAGATCCTTAGCTCTCAATGGGAAGAGTTTAGTGCCTAATTTTGGTGGCATCTCCCACTACAGGTTTTCAGAGGCACCTGTGTCTCCACTGACTATACAGAAAATCTAAATACTTACTTTACGAGGAGCCTTCCCTGCTTCAGCACCCTCAGCTGTATGTGCACTTAATTCATGGACATGGAAAGCCTCCCTTACCTGCTGTTAGATGTGTTAAATCTGTGCCAGGTTCAGTACCACAGTACTAAAAACTGCTGAGATCACCAATGTGAGGCAGGATGGAAATAAGGCGTTTAGAAAGAGCCTCGGCAGCTTTTCAGATAGGTTCTCATTAATAGCACAGGACCTCTCAAGTGTCCTAATTGAAATAAAGGCAACTAGTTGTTAAGTGTCATTGCATGTTTTAAGCTGTAGGCTTAAAACCAGACAGATAGTGAGAGGAGGGAAGGAAGTGTCATCATTCCTGTTTTACAGCCAGAGAGGCTTGAGGCATGCACAGGCATATCCGGGCTCTTAGTTGGTAGGATCGGTCACCCCAGATGTTTAGAGACCCCACCCAAGATTTTAATGAATTTCTCCCTCAAGAAGGAAAAGTAAAATGATTTCAGGAGCAAGGGCTGTGAACAGCCTGTTTTAAGGCACGTAGAGACGGCTTTGGAATGAAAATGATTTTTACACATTTAGTCTGATGGTTGCTGAGGGCCAAATTTGTAGTCACAGGAGTGAGCCCAAGCAGGAACTCTAGTAGACCTTTTCCTCTGTGCATGAACAATGGGGGGAAACTCTGCCTTTTTTGAGGAATTTCCGAGGACAGTAAATTGCCTACTAGATTGCAGATCTATTACGTTTCTTGGGAAGGCATTTGGAAATTAATGTTTCTTATTAAGATTTAAATGGAGAAGCCACACAACTTTGCTACACACAGGCATCCTCAAACCTGGCTTGCCACGTCGTCTTCTCTCCTGCCACTGAGGTGGCTTTAAGCAGAGCTTGGGGTCACAGCAGCTAGCCATGCACATGAACTCGCTGTCACTGTGCTTCAGTTCCCAAACAAGGATGATATTAGCTCCCTGCTGAACAGGGTGTTTAAAGAGATGTAGGGGCAGGATTAACCCATCAGCATTTGGGCTAACATAGCCTGATGAAGCAAGGTCTGCAGGGATACCCAGAAGACAAATTAAACAGAGTTCTCCTTTCAGCCAGAAGTAAGGAGCTCCATGCAAGGAGTGGTCAATTTTAGGTGACCTTTGAGCTCTTCCTAAAACAAATGTTGCTTACATAAATCACCTAGCTGAGATGATACAGAAACAACTTGATTGTTCCAGGCTGGGAAAAAAGCATTTGCTTATTTGAAAGTTGTCTGCTAGAGCTCTAAAAGGTGGGCTAGATATCCATCTTCTTTGACTTGCTTAGATGGCAGTTATGATGGACAGGATAGGGTCTCAGGCCAGAATTCATTATAGGCTTCCAGCGATAAACTGAAATTTGGACAGATATTATACGTTCAGTGCATAAATGATGGATTAAGGTTATAAGGTTCATGCCAGGTCATGGGATGGTCATCATAATGAAACCACTATAACTGACAAGACCTCAGAGTAGGCTGCAAATGTAGTCAAAGGTTTCTTAACAAAGTCCACTGATGCAGTGCTATAACATGCAAATATAGTACTGCAATTACTAGACAGCCTGCTGCAGTAGGTTAGCTGCTCTGCAGGAACTGCCCTTTCTCTCAGTAAATGTGAAGTAGATCAGCCCTCCTTCACAGAGAAACAAGCCATCGCAAATTATCTTGTACTAGCTCTTTCCCATGCTCCCTATTCTGGCACTCCTGATGTGCCTTCCACGTCATCTGCTTTCTTCATACAACTTCGCTAGCCCACTGCAGCCCTGTGGTCCTGCACTCCCAGCTTTTGCCATCTCAGCTCTCGGACTTCTGTGCTCCCGCAGCGCCAGCTCAGTCCTTATGCAGGATGCTGCTGAGCACAGGTAAGGGGAATAAGATGCTGCTTTGTTACCACACACATCAGGCGCTGGGTCCGATTAGCTGATAGGTGATAACTGCCCATAGACAAGGTCATTTGAGAAATAAACTCTACGTAACTGTGCAGTTACTGTGGATCAGCTCATAAACGGCAATATGGAGCCCTCTTTGGGATGATAATCCTAAGAGACTGTTTCATGCAAAACCACAAATGGTTTTCTTAAAGGATTTTAGTTTTCCTGTAGAGACATCCCTTCTGGTCTTAAAAAGCCATGATACTTACACAAGGCTGAGATTAATTCTAGCAGCAAATTGTCTCAGTTATGAAGTACAAATATAGAACTAAATGTAATGATGTCCTCACAAATGAGGCAATACACATCCATACTTGCTTACTGTAATCCCTTGTGCCTTCTGGTAAACCAGGAATCGTAGCCTTAAAAAACAGCAGCAGGGAGGTATTGGTGATCAAGATGAATGGGTTAAAGAAAGGAACTCTAGTAAAGACTGTGCTACCCTTTTGTGTTTTAACAATGAGAGGAAGCTCTGCCTAGTTTGAGGAATTTCCCACGTCTCCAGTTCAAACTTTGGAAAACTGCTTTATTAAGCCTGTCTAAGAGGTGTTAAAAAAATAAAAATAATCAAGCAGATTGGGACAAAGATATCTTTCTGGAGCCTACGCATGTTCTCCATTTGTTTGTTTTTTGAACTTGGATCACTGGAGGCAAAGTCACAGGAGAAGATCTAGGGAAGTTAAATAATGAGAAATGCCAAAGACTCACACCGAGTTCCCTGCTGAGCTGGCTGAGCTGTACTGAATTCAGCCGAGTATCACTGCTAGGCAGAGGCTAAAGATTTGCCCCTACATTTGCTTACATAACATTTCAGTCCAGAATAGTTTGCCAAGACAATTTTGCTAAGTTTTACAAGACAGGCTAAGGGACAGAAACAGATGAGGAATTTTTTGGGTGAGAGGGAGATCTAATAACTAAGAAATATGGTTTTCTCTGTGCAACAGCAAGTAATGGTGCAGGGAGAAACAGAGCCTTTAGCTTTCAAATCCCAACATCCTTTCCCTTGCCAGTTCCTTGCCACTTCCAAACTTGTTGCTTCCCATAAAACTGTCAGTGACCTTGAGAATTACAACAGTTGGACAATAACACCTTTCTCCCCGAATCTGGCAGCCCTTTATGCAGGTAGGTATGCATCACTTTCCCACTGACGGGGAGAGGGAGCAGAGAAACAGGCTTGTGCAAGGTCACACAGCAGCTGTGTTTTTCTCTGAATCTCAAGGACTTATGTGACTGGTACATACTGCTATATTCCATATTTTTTGGATGGATATGGACTTTTGAGACTATTTGCATCAGTGGAAGTAAAAGCATTTGAAGGCACCCCTGTACCCCCCTTGACATTGATCACTGGGAAAAGCACTCCAGCACTCCAACGTGATACAATAAAACTGAATTTATGTAAGAGCAACTCAAAACACAGGTAATAAAAAACGGAAACAAGATAAATGTGACATACAGCACTCAAAGGTGGTATGCAGCAGTGCCTCAGCCTGGGGCCCTGTGTGCCCCAAATTCCTCTACCCTGTCAGTAAGTGTCATCTAACGTGAAACTAAATGGGGCTGCAAGAGATTACACTTAAAAGAAACAAAGCGACCATCTTGCATGCCTGACAAGAATATTGTGCCTGTTGCCTGCATTGCAAAACGCAGTCACAGCCCATGGTAAGAATGAGATAAAGTGAAAAAAAAAAAACCTAGCAGCTATTGTAGTTGATCTGTTTTTACTGAAACTGTATCTAGCCTGCCTCATGGTAATAAATAGGAGGTAATAAATGCCAAGCAGATGAATAGAGTATTTCCTTGCACCTCCCTCTCTTCCCTCTGCAGCCCTGAGTTTAACCTAAGTTAGTCATAGTCTCAATTAAAACTCACTAGACAGGCTAACAGAGGTTAACACTTTGTCAGAGGCTTGAATGCTTTAATCCTTTCCCCAAGAAGCCAAAAGCATCCTACAGAAACCTATCGTCTAATCACCACAAAATGAAAAATGGCCTGATTGCAGTTCTCTCAGTGGAAATCTGCAGCAGGTTTACTGATCATGCAAAGCTTGCACTGACACGTCAGGATCTGGCCCTGAAAATTCTTTGATGCCACCTTCGCCTGTCCCAAACCATGAAACCACGCATAGAGACTGATGCTACATTTCACAGACATCGTCCTTACCTGTAGGACAGCAAGTGCGGTCTTGTCCAAGTCTTTTCCCAACTTGTCCTCCTGTGCTGGGAGGGAAACTTCTAAAGTGTCAACTCCTGCCTCAGTCTCTTTGTTTTCCCGAGAGCTCAAGGCGCACCTGCTTTTTCGCCTGTGTTGTCGGTTGCTGGGTTTGGGGTTTGTTTTCTTTTCTCTTTGAAACAAAGTAAAACAGCCTGTGAGCAATTCTCAATGAGTGAGAGAGAGCGAACCTTTTGGCTTGCAGGGATTTAATCAAACAAACCCTGCAACCTCCCTTTCCTGCAAACGGTCCCTTCTCCACCAGTGCCGGGCAGAGTTGTAGCTGAAAAACACAAGCCTGAAAGCACTGTGCTGAATGGGCAGGGCAAATCTTCCTTCTCTGTTATGTCAGAGAGCACGGTAATCCCTGCTGGTCTGGAACACGGAGGTGACCCCGGCCAGGAAGGAATGTGGGAACTATAATTTTGTTAAGTGTTTTCCTGCCACGGGGTGGGGGGGAAGTGGATGGAAGGGACACTTGCGTGGGGGTAGGCATAGAGCTGCCGGAGAGTGTGATTTTGAGATGAGGAAAGCACTTTTTTGGTCATCAGTGGTGTGGAAGTAGAAGGAAGGATCATTTTTTATAGAGGAAACTTTTTAAAACTGCTTTATTAAGTGAGAGCCTCAGTCACCACTATCCAGGGTGATCCGGAGCCTAAGTCATGTAGGTGCTTTTCAGACTTTCAGCTATGGTGCCTTTCATGCCAAGAGACACTGAGATGCTTTGCAAATTAATATGGGAAAGTATTACCCCGTGGAGCTGGCACTCAGCAACACCCCAGTGACTCATTTGTAACACAAGGGCCCTTTGTCAGGGTACATAAAAAATCTGGACGGTCTCAGAGGTTGAGAAAGATGGCTACTGCTAGGATAAGCCCCAACTGTGGTGCAGAGGTACTAGTGCCTCGCACTAGGGCTCCCAGAAGGGCATTTTATTACACTAACCAAACTGTGCCCCTGCAAGGGGTAGCGGGGGGGTCCCCAGTGCAAAAGTAGTTTTAGGCAAGGAAAAAGCCTCATGTTGCTCCTCTCTTAGTCCTGGTGCAGATGATGTGTTGAGAAAATCAAGGACACTTGGTGGCCACCTTGCTTTTGTGTCTCCTGCTTTTGCATCATCTCTGATGTTCTTACAAGGTGACATGGTACAGCACTGTGGCCCACTGTTAATCCATGGGAGCATAATTGTCTTCTGCAGCCAGTGGAGGGAAGCATGAGCCATTCAGGTATGATGAGAGTTGCTTTCTGGACGGTCTACTTCTCCCCCTTGGCTGTAGAAGCAGCCGAGGACAGCTATGCTCCCTATTTATTTGTTTCAGTGTCTGAGTGGGGTGAAGCTGTACCCTCTTTTTGAGAATGCCCTGAAGTGGAAAGTTAAATACCTTTAAAGCATGGTGGGAAGAGCTGTGATGAGGACATTGTCTGTAGGACTCCAGTCTCTGCAGCTAATGGCAGCCTTATTTCTGGACAAAATGAGAATTTATCTTAGCATCTGAGTATCTCTACTCAGGATTGCCTTTGAATTACTCTATGATGATCCAGTTCACATTGTAAGGGCAAGAAGCAATACCTGGAGATTTCACTAACGAAGGCACCTCACCTACATGCTCACTTGTATACACCTTTTTTTTTTTTTTTTGCAGAAAGAGGGAGAGAGAGATAGAGAGGGAGCCTTGGACTATGTACTCAACCTTTGTGCTTTTGATTAATGACTATGATCCAAATTTCTTCTAGATTCATTTCGGTGGGCTTTTCAGTTTCATTTCTTTTTGTCAGGCTAGGGCTGGATTTTGTTTTCTTCTATATATCCCCTTCTTTTGGTTGAGATGAGGAAAATACGATGGTTGGAACAGGTAGGAAAGAGGATGATGAGGTTGGGCTACTTTGATTAGTGACAGAGTGATTTTTTTTCTAAGTATTTAGAAAGTCTGAGTGATTATTTTTAAAGTATTTATAAAGCCCTCTGCTATGATTCTTCTTTATTCTTGTTTTGTTGAGTTTTATTCCCAACTATATCCTGATTTGCTGTAGTGGGTGGAAGATGGTTTCTATCCCCACGGTAGTTTCCAGGATTTCAGAACTGTTCCCATTCAACATCAAGATCATTTAAATGTCTTCAAGGAAACGTGTGGTAGACTTATCAGTCATGTATGAGAACAGGAGAGAAATGGGTACTTTAGTTGGATGGCTCTGAAGAGCTGCTGAAGTACCTAAACTCATTTAGGCTAGAGTTGCTTATGCTTTCTATGGACTAACGGGAGTCTTGAAGACTAACTCAGGAGTAGGTATCTACACTGTTGGCATTTCCAGTGAAGTGCGATGAATCCTACCCTTTGTGGAAAGACTCTTCTGCATTTAGTATGCAACTATATTGTGCAAAGTGGAATGGCTCTTTGGGCTTTAACAGAAGAACTCTAAAGCACTGTTCAGCAACAGTATTGTCCAACAACAATTTGATTTGTCTAAGTGAAGACTGGTGGGTGTTTGGCTTGAACACAAGAATTTCGAAGGGATCTAGGAAAGGCTGAACCCATGGATAGTTGAGCAGACCTGGATAAATGCTAGCTACACTTTTAAGTTTCCATTAATTTGTGTTAGAGACCAAGAAAGGCTTGCGGGACCTCAGCTGAGTCCCATTCTCTTTTATCCTACATCTATTCTCTGTCTTTGCATGACAAAGTTTAATCAGCTTGTACAGCATGAAGGACTACAACGCTCTGAAGTTGGCTGGAGCATCTCAGTACGACTATATCGATTATATCTCATAACTTCCACAGGTCGCTAGAAGGATGATATAGCCAATATCTCACAAGCCTATCCTGTCATCAAGGGGCATCATGAGCCTCAAGTGAGCTGCAATACTCCAACACGCGTTTGGCAGCAAAAGGCTCTTTCAGTTGTCCTGGTGATCCTGGCAGATAGCAAAGATTTAACCTTTGCTCATACCAGGAGAGCAAATCCCAACTCACTTTTTGTTCTAATCTGCTGAGAAGGAAGGAAGTAATGAAATGTCTCATTATACAGCGGACTTGACAAATATATTTAGAACTGCTAGTAGTGCTGAAGGTTGCACAGTTTCACAGCAAAAGGAATGATGTGTTCTGGACTGTCTCAGCGTGACCAGTGATCATCTGTAACTACTTCTCTGGATGAATAAGGTCCTTTTTCTGAAGCATCAGGAACTTGTTTCAGTGATAGAACAATTAATGTAGATATTTGGAGGACTTCAGATGCACACTGCTATTCTCCAGCTATATGGGTTTCTTTAAAATGTAAATGACTTGGGTTTGTAATGTGTTTTCTAGGTTAATTACTATGTTCATAAGATTTGTTTCATCATAGAAGAATGACAACTAGAACAATGTGTAGTTCTGTTATCCATATTTTGAAAAAGATTCTACAGAAAAGGCCGACATAGAACACGTGAAGGCTGGAGAACACGCTTCAGGGTAAGAGACTGCAGCAGCTCCAACCTAATTTACTTATTCCAAAGGACACTGAGGCAAAAGATGCTAAATGGCTCTTGAATCTTCTAGAGAAAAGCACAGAAAGAGCAAATGTGGGAAACTGAGGCTGGGCAAATTTAAATTAAAAGGAAGGCCCACCTTTTTAATAATACCAGCAATCAATCATTCATGTAAACTGCAGAGGGATTCACTAATACTTGGTGCATTCACAGCGCAGCTGTCCTCCTTCCTACATGAGGGCCTTCATTTTTCTTAATTATTGGACTCAGCATAGAGATACATCTACTGATGTTTATGGCATACTTAATAGAGGATCTACTCTTTCAAACTTTAGACCTGCAGGAGCTCTTTCACTGTTAAATCAGGGATCTGGATTCTTGAGGGAACTGTGGTTTAAACAAAATATTTTGTCAGGGTTATATAAAGCTTTACATGCTAAAAGTGGTATTGACAATAGGCAACCAGGGGCCTTCATAACTGATAGGAAATCCAACTGCAGAGACATAGGCCACAGTAGAAACTTTTGCAGGATTGTGGAGAACTCACTGAACACTTCTGAAAACCAACAGAGGAAGTGGAAAAAGCCTGTAGCTGAGTAGCCTTTGCGTTTATGCAATTGTTGGATTTCCCTGAACAGAAAGCAGGCAGTCATTGCTTCAGGGATTTTTGACTCAGTCCCTACCCACAAAGCACAACCCACCCATCCCTTTCTGAAAGTTTACACAGCTTCCTCTGGGTTAGCAGGCTTCTGTTTAAAATGGGTGGCTCTAGGTAATAACCTATTTTCCAGTCCTTTCTTCTGACAATGGGCAATGAAGGGAGTGCTTTGTAACTGTGCATTACCAAACAGAAATGATCATCTGTGTTATGTGGCTGTGCAGAGCTCTGCAAAGCTGTATCCTGCATTACACATAGCTAGATGGGTCTGTACAGCACAGTGTGCTGTGGAAAACCCTATTGTTATTGGTATTATCTGCATATACGAGCTATTAGAATAAGTAGTAGTATCATAACACAGAAAAGCTCAGTACTCAGGAGGATACCTTTGCATTGACGGTGTATAGACATGGAGTTCCTGCCCCAAAGGGCAGGACATTCAGTAGCTGAAGACAGAGGGGGCAAGACAAGGAAACAAAAAATGGTAATGCCTCAACTAGCACGTTAAGGGACAAACTAGGACGATGTTCAGACGTAATGTGAGCAAAAGTGGACACCAGCAGAAGGAGATGAAATAACATTGCCATCATCACCGTGTTGCCATCAACGAGGTGGTCAGAGCCTGGGCGTGGATAAAGGAAAGAGGATATATCTTGGAGCTGGTAGCAAGCAGAACCTGTAGGATTTAGGCAGGACCCAAATAGGAGCATTTGAAGAGTTAAAGCTCAGATAGTGCTCACTTTTTCACATGGGAATAACCTAACTCACGTGAAGACTCCATCTGGGAGTGCTTTCAGGGCCAAGGCCTTCCTTTTGAAGTCTGATCACATTAACACATAATCCAGCATGGTGGCAAAGTGGATGTATTTGGTTATGATCACAGGGGAAGGTGTAGGGAAAGAGCTCTGGGAGGTTTTCTTCCCCACTGGTCTCCATGATAGGCACAATAGTGGAGAGTGTACTGCCTTCTTATGTTCTCATGCCCCTTTTATTTTAATTTCATAAAGAAGTACTATATTTATTTAGGAGAGAGAAAGGCTTATGCAGGCATAAGGATGATAAACTTGTCTAGGAAGACATAGTTTTAAAATTCTTGTTCTGGCAGCATTTGTGATCTTAAGCCACAACATCTTAGCCTAGCTCCTCAAAACCTTTTTTGATGCTGAACTTCCTATGGAGGGGAAGAGGAAGGGCTCTGCTGCCTGTGAACCTCGGTAACTGCTGAGATGGCTGCTCTCTTTCAACGCTGAGAAGCTAACACATTCAGGACTCTGAGATGCTCCAAAGTGAGAGAGTATGGGCTGTAAAAAGCTACTTCACTGCTGATTGACCTTGAAAGTGTGCTGACTGTTATATATATTAGTGGGTTACATATGTACTTAGTCTGTGGATTTGCATAGCCTTTCTAGTGGAAAGTGATCACATGACTTGGTCAGAACATGTTTATGCATCATGCAGATTACTAGTAAAGAGCATTCTGGTCACACAGCTTCCTCTTACTCAACCTTCTGCCCTACATGTCAGTCTGCTCACTGCAAAACCGAAGTGGGCATGACATAGCAAAGACCAGATCCCTCTATGGGAACCATGGAGTCATCACATGGATGATTAGAGGTTATCAAGCCCAAAGAAAAACAAATATGAAAAAGATTTATGAATTCCAGCCTGCAGGGAACAATACATAGTACATTCATTCAGCAAGTCATTTCCTCTTTTGCATAGAAAATGACTAGGCAAAACAAAAATTCCTGGGCCTAAAGAAACCTTTGTGTTTTGGTAAAGTCCCTATGAAAGGTACTTTTTCTGTATGAATGAGATCTGCTCTCCTCCTTACAGACATGGATGGGTCCTCTTCAACATCATATGTTCCCTCTGACACACTGGTCCAGCTCCCAGTCTTATTTTCTTATTAAATTGGACTCTTCTTTGTGTAATTCCTGTGGCTTTCAGACAAGGAGCACTCTTCCTACCGCTGCTGAAAAGACGACAGCGTAGCCATAGAGGTCCCACAGCCAGAGATTCATGACACAACTAACGTCACCAAAAAGAGACATTGCCATTTGCACTGGGAGAAGCAGACTAATTTGAGGAATTTAAGTTTTTTTGTTTGATTGATTTTGTTTTTGTTAGGTTTTTTTTTTTTAGCCATGAGACCTTTGTATATCAGGCCCCAGCCTGTTCTGCTGCATGGGGTTACTCAGCCTACTCCTGATCACCTTCTTGTCCTCCAGATGCTTAGTGATGACCTCCAGGAGGAGCTGTTCCATCAGCTTTCCCGGGATGGAGGGGAGGCTGACAGGCCTGTAGTTTCCTGGCTCCTCCTTCTTGCCCTTTGGGAAGACTGGGGTGACATTGGCTTTCTTCCAGTCCTCAGGCACCTCTGCTGATCTCCAGGAGCTTTCCAAGATGATGGAGAGTGGCCTAGCAATAACATCCGCCAGTTCCCTCAGCACTCCTGGGTTCATTATTCAGGCTGTCCAACCTGATAAGGAGAGCTCTAAACTAGAAATGACAGGGAAGGAGAGAGCTACAGGGAACCAATCAGTACAACAGAGGTTAAGTGGGGGCACCTCCAGCATTTGCATACAGGCAAGGAAGTATCTACGAGATAGCAGTATGTGCAAACCTGTTACACCCTTTCTGGGAAATCTTCATGCTCTGATGCCTCTCTGAAGTGCTGGTAAACTAATGCATGCAACATGGGAAATAAACAGGAAGAATTAGAGATGTATGCAGTTGCAGGGCTATAATCTCCCTGGGATCACAGAATGGTGGTGGGATCACTCACATGACCGCAATGTTGCAATGGATGGACACAGGCTCTTAGGAGGGACAGGCCAGGAAGGTGAGGAGGGGCAGTCACCCTTTATGTGAGAGAGTGGTGGGAATGCATGGAGCTCTGCCTAAGCAGTGGTGGTGGGCTGTCTGAGAGCTTATTGGTAAGGATGAAGGGGCAGACCAATATGGATGACCTTGTTGCAGGTGTTTGCTATAGGCCACCTGATCAGGAAGAAGAAGTAGGTGAGGTCTTCTATAGACAGCTAGAAGTAGCCTCATGATCACAGGCCCTCATCCTCATGGGGGACTTTAACAACCCTGATCTCTGCTGGAAGAACAACACAGCAGGGTACAAGCAATCCAGGAAGTTCCTGGAGAGCATCAGTGACAGCTTCCTGATGCACATGGTCGAGGAGCCAATGAGGAGACGTGCTCTGATAGACCTTATGCTTACGAACAAGGATGGGCTGGTTGGGGATGGAAAGGTCGAGGGCAGCCTTGGCTGCAGTGATCATGAGATGGTGGAGTTCTGGATCCTGCGAGGAGGGAGCAGGGCTAAAAGCAGGATCACAACCCTGGACTTCAGGACAGCAAACTTTGGCTTCTTCAGGGATCCGCTTGGAGGAATCCCATGGGGTAGACTCTAGAGGGAAGAAGGGTTGAAGGAAGCTGGTTGATATTCAAGGATTACCTCCCCCAAGCTCAAGAACAGCCCATCCCAGTGAGCAAGAAGTCGAGCAAAGGAGTCAGGGGACCTGCATGGTTGAACGAGGAGCTCCTGGCAAAAATAAAACATAAAAAGGAAGTATACAGAGCGTGGAGGCAGAGACAGGTAACCCGGTAGGCATACAGGGACATTGTCTGAGCATACAGGGATGGAGCTAGGAGGGCCAAAGCTCATCTGGAGTTTAATCTGGTGAAGGATGTCAAGGACAACAAGAAGGGCCTCTATAAGTACGTCAGTAGCAAAAGGAAGACTAGAGGAAATGTGAGCCTGCTGCTGAATTGGGCAGGGGCCCTGGTGACAAAAGACACAGAAGAGGTTGGAGGTACTGAGTGCCTTCTTCACCTCAGTCCTTACTGACTGACCTTCAGAAATCCCAAGCCCTGGAGACCAGGGACAAAATCTAGAGAAAGGACCTGGACCTGATCCTGGGCAATGTGCTCTGGAGGACCCTGCTTGAGCAGGGAGGTTGGACTAGATGATCTCCAGAGGTCCCTTCCAACCTCAACCATTCTGTGATTCTGTGATTCTGTGATTCTGTGAATTTTCTTGCAAGTGGAAACTGTCAAAAGAGATTCGCAGATACTGGATAACATTTTATCTTGAACCTTCAAGTGAGTTCCATTGGCATGGAAGTCTCCAGTACAACTTTTTGAAGAGTGCCCCAAGGATGAACAAATTCCCAGGAAAGCCAGTGGAAAGGTGCCTACTGATGAATCTAGGATCTGGTTCACAACTTCCTTGGTGGACGCTTAACACAGAGGGAAAAGAGAAGCCATCTCTCAGGGAGTAGCAGGAGCAGGCTGCACCACAAGGCCAGATGAGCCAGGACTGAGGCCAACAGCGAGGTGGGAGTGAAGGCTTCACTGACAGATGCAGTCCTGTGGCCCCTGAATAAGAAGAGTAGAGCAGGAATGGTGACGGTGACCAGGGTTAGCCACAGTCCACGTCCCCAGACAAGTCCATAGTGAAGGTCAAGGTCAAGCTGGAAAGGTCCAAGGTCAAGCTGGGAAGTCAGGTCAGCGAGTCAGGATTGGGATCAGCAAGGCACAAGGCTGGGCACAGGCAGACCTGCAAGTGCAGCTTAGCTGAGGATCAAGGGCAAAGGCCTGAGCTTAAATGTGGCTCCCAAGCCGAGAGGTCCCCAGTGAGGCTTTCGTTGGCTCTTTTGCACACCTTAGTTGTTTTCCCAGCAGTCTGATCCCAGGTTGCACGGTTGCACCATTGCAGAGCTGACCTTGGGCAGAGGCAGCCAAGCCCCAAGGAGAGGAAGAAAGACCTTGTAGAGCTTGTTAGTGCTCTCAGGGCCACGACACCTACCCTTAGACATCTAAATCCATGGGGGATGATTATGACAGCATTAAGGTGCCTAGAGATGCAGCTGTATTGCTAGAACTCAAAGATACTCATACCCAACATGAAGTAAAAGACAGCACCTCACTTCTAAGCATCTGCTCCTACTGTAATACTTTGCCCTCAGTTCAGCATCCAGGCTTAACATTGCACGTGAGAAGGACCAACGACCTCGGGGCGCACATCCAGTGGAGCCAAGAGTGAAATGCAGGACAAAACAGTGATATTTGGGTACCAAATCTCTTGTGCCTTGCTAGATACAGGATCCCTTCTCTCAGGATCCTCAGTTTGAGGCTTCTCTTGCAGGTGAGGGCTTAGGTTGGGCAAATGGCTTAAGTTTGCTGTACTTTCTACATAAGAAAAAAGAAAAAAAAAAGAGAGAGCAATACTAACAGAGAAAGACAGATCTGAGCAGCCAGTTCCTCAACTTGGCTTCTGTTAAACCCCTGAGTGCTCTCATGTGCCAAAACCAAAAATGCTCCTGAGGTATGCAGTCCAACTAGTTTGATCCTTTGGACTATGCGTGGCAGCTTTGGCATTCATGTGGGTCTGCTTTAGATGTTGCTGAGTAATCACAAACTGAACTTGAAAATGTTTAGGTGAGGCAAATCCTGGGGTACAGCCTTATGCAAGTGATTCACAGTTCCTGGGTCATGCCCCAAGACTATATCGGTATTTCTGAAATAAAAAAGACATGTTTATGAGGCACTGGGTCTAATCACTACCCTTGCTGAAGAGTCCCCATATTTTTGAAACAGGAAACTCCCTAGCGAAAACTCATAGAATCACAGAATGGTGGAGGTTGGAAGGGACCTCTGGAGATCATCTAGTCCAACCTCCCTGCTCAAGCAGGGTCACCTAGAGCATATTGCCCAGGATCACATCCAGACGGGTTTTGAATATCTCCAGGGAAGGAGACTCCATAACCTCTCCAGGCAACCTGTTCCAGGGCTCTGTCACCCTCACAGTCAAGAAGTTTTTCCTCAGGTTCAGATGGAGCTTCCTGTGTTTCAGTTTCTGCCTGTTGCCTCTTGTCCTGTTGCTGGGCACAACGGAGAAGAGGCTGGCCTCATCCTCTTGACACCCCCTCTTCAGATACTTATACACGTTGATGAGATCGCCTCTCAATCTTCTCTTCTCCAGGCTGAACAGGCCCAGCTCTTGCAGTCTTTCTTCAGAGGAGAGGTGCTCCAGTCCCCTCATCATCTTTATAGCCCTCCGCTGGACTCTCTCCAGGAGTGCCATGTCTCTCTTGTTCTGGGGAGCCCAGAATTGGACCCAGTACTCCAGGGGAGGCCTCACCAGGGCAGAGCAGAGGGGCAGGATCACCTCCCTCCACCTGCTGGCAACACTCTGCCTAATGCACCCCAGGATCCCATTGGCCTTCTTGGCCACAAGGGCACACTGCTGGCTCATGCTTAACTTGTTGTCCACCAGCACTCCCAGGTCCTTCTCGGCAGAGCTGCTTTCCAGCAGGTCAACCCCCGGCCTGTCCTGCTGCATGGGGTTATTCCTCCCTAGGTGCAGGACCTTGCACTTGCCTTCGTAGAACTTCATGAGGTTCCTCTCCGTCCAGATCTCCAGCCGGTCCAGGTCCCTCGGAATGGCAGCACAGCCTTCTGGTGTGTTAGCCACTCCCCCCAGTTTAGTCTCATCAGCAAACTTGCTGAGGGTGCACTCTGTCCCAACATTCAGTTTATTAATGACCATATTAAACAGCATTGGCCCCAGTATAGACCCCTGGGGGACACCACTAGTGACTGACCTCCAGCTGGACCTTGTGCCGCAGATCACAACTCTCTGATCCCAGCAGTTCAGCCAGTCCTCAATCCACCTCACCGTCCACTCATCCAACCCACACTTCCTGAGTTTATCTAGGAGGAAGTGATGGGAGACAGTGTCCAAAGCCTTGCTGAAGTCCACGGAGACAACATCCACTGCTCTGCCCTCATCTACCCAGCCAGTCATCCCATCCTAGAAGGCTATCAGATTGGTCAAGCATGATTTCCCTTGGGTGAATCCATGCTGACTACTCCGGATCACCTTCTTGTCCTCCAGATGCTTAGTGATGACCTCCAGGAGGAGCTGTTCCATCAGCTTTCCCGGGATGGAGGGGAGGCTGACAGGCCTGTAGTTTCCTGGCTCCTCCTTCTTGCCCTTTGGGAAGACTGGGGTGACACTGGCTTTCTTCCAGTCCTCAGGCACCTCTGCTGATCTCCAGGAGCTTTCCAAGATGATGGAGAGTGGCCTAGCAATAACATCCGCCAGTTCCCTCAGCACTGGTAGATGCATCCCATCAGGGCCCATTGGCCAGATTTGTGGATGTCAAGTTTGGACAAATGATCTCTAACCTGATCCTCCTCCACCAAGGGAGAGTCTTCCTTTCTCCAGACTTCCTCTCTTGTCCCCAGGGTCTGGAATTCCTGAGGACTGGCCTTAGCAGTGAAGACTGAAACAAAGGCGGCATTCAATAACTCTGCCTTCTCTGTATCCTTTGATACCAGGGCACCCGCCCCATTCAGCAGCGGGCCCACGTTTTCCCTAGTCTTCCTTTTGCTATCGATGTATTTGAAGAAGGCCTTCTTGTTGTCCTTGCCATCCCTTGCCAGATTTAATTCCAACTGGGCCTTAGCCTTCCTTGTCGCATCCCTGCACACTCTGACAACGTCCCTGTATTCCTCCCAAGTGGCCTGTCCCCTTTTCCACATTCTGTACACTTCCTTCTTCTGCTGGAGCTTTGCCAGGAGTTCCTTGCTCATCCATGCAGGTCTCCTGCCTGCTTTGCTGGACTTCTTCCTCAGAGGGATGCACTGATCTTGAGCCTGGAGGAAGTGATGCTTGAATATTAACCAGCTTTCTTGGACCCCCCTTCCTTCTAGGGCCCTACCCCATGAGGTTCCCCTAAGTAGGTCCCTGAAGAGGCCAAAGTTAGCCCTGCTGAAGTCCAGGGTTGTGCTCCTACTTATTACCGTGCTCCCTCCTCACAGGATCCTGAACTCACCGTCTCATGGTCATTGCAGCCAAGGCTGCCCCCAACCTTCACCTCTCCAACTAGACCTTCTTTGTTTGTTAGTACAAGGTCTAGCAGCATGACTGTCCTTATTGGCTTCTCCACCACCTGCATCAAAAAGTTATCCTCAGTGCTCCTCGACTGTTTGTGGCTAGCTGTGCTGTCTTCCCAACAGATGTCAGGGTGGTTGAAGTCTCCCATGAGAATCAGGGCCTGGGATTGTGAGGCTACTTCCAGCTGTCGGTAGAAGGCCTCATCGACAACTTCTTCCTGATCAGGTGGCCTCTAGTAAACCCCCACAACAGTGTCACCCATGTTAGCCTGCCCTTTAATCCTTACCCATAGGCTCTCCACTTGCTCTTCATCCACCCCGAGGCAGAGCTCCATACATTCTAGTTGCTCCCTCACATAAAGAGCAACTCCACCTTCCTGGCCTATTTTTCCTAAAAAGCACACAGCCATCTATGACAGCATTCCAGTCATGTGAGCTATCCCACCATGTCTCTGTAACCACAATGAGATCATGGCCCTGTGACCACACATAGATCTCTAACTCTTCCTGCTTATTCCCCATGCTGCGTGCATTGGTATACAGGCATTTCAGAGAGTCAGTCGAGCATGTAAGCTTCTCAGGAGAGGTGCAAGAGGAGCGTCCATAGCCACATCCCATGCTGTCATCACCCAAAGGGGTGTGAGCACTTAATTGCCACTTTAGGTGCAAAGTTCAGTGCCCTTTATCAATACCCCTGTTATATACCTGAAAAACCCCTGATCAGCCATTCCCTAATCCTGTAGATAACTATGCCTGCTAAGTGCCTAGTGGTTCCTGGTGGTGGGGAGAGCACCTACAGTCAGTGCAGATGGAGTCTCTCATATAGTGGACAAAGCGACAAATGTTAGACAAAAGGGGAAGTGAGATAAGGTGAGTGTTTCTCCTTCATGCCCTCACCGACTTACTGACATTGTCAGCAGCAGCAGGTTTGGAGCAGTATGTTTCAGGGGCTGTGATGGTGTGATGCTTCCCTGCTTGCTGGGCACACCAAGCAGCCATGAGTCCTAGAGGACTGTTAAAGTGAGATACGCTTTTCTTCATCACACTGTATTTGGCAGTGTTCAAAGCAGCTATAAAGAGATCTACTATGCATGAGAGAGAGGTGTCTATGGCCTGGTAGTTAGGGCACATTTCTGAGTAGAGAAAAAGGTTTAAGTCCTTGCTCTACTGAACATCCAATTGTGTCTATAAGTAAAACAACATTAACAGGAGAAAACTTTACCCAAGGGCTTAGTGCTTGGTGGTGGATGCTTTTTTTCTGTGATGGGAGAAACCATGGCTAATTGACTGCGGTAGTGGGAGAAGAAAGTAGTCTCTATATTTCCCACTCTACAAGAAGGAGCACAAATGTATGAGTCTAGGGAAGGTTCCGTAGTAGAAGAAGGTGTTTCTCTTTACCGTTGGTAAGCCCTTATCTGGTAGCTCCGTGTTCAGTTTTGTGGGTTCCTGAGGGTCCCTTAAGGAGGAGCTCAGCCTAGGCCACATCCACACACAATCCACATACAGGGGGATAAGCCTGGCCCAAAACACTTGCATAATGTGAGGTGGAGCCACAGGCCCTGTGGGGCCTGGTCTTGCTGCCCAGTGAGCCCACAGGGCCTTTTGCAACACTGTGAGTTCCTGAGATGGGACATAGGGCTACTCAGGATCTGCTGCTCAGGGTGGCTGGTCAGGAAACAACCTGTATTGGGGTGAACTGATACTCCTGGGCCAGGCCACAGCTGAAGTACAAAAGGAGAACAGACAAAAGAATTATTGAAACATTTCAAACCTTCAGGAGCCAGAAAGGCTGAGTAATGCCAATGATTGGAAAATGGATCTGGGCCATGTCCTTTCTCCTTTATTTAAGTGGAACAAAATTACTGATGCATATGCTTATTTTTAGGCATAGGCATAATTGCATTGAGATTGGATGGACTTGTAGGAGAAAAATGAAGGTCAAGCAGAAGTGTCTCTAGAATTGGGATCGTTGGTTTATGGTGGTGTATTTTCCTATTGCACAGCGGAGTCTAAAGCAGTGAAGGGTCTGCCAAAGGCTTCCTTGAGGATTATAGGCTATCCCTGGGCAAGCCGAAGATCTTGGACTGGGTGTGTGAATTTTGTGATTCCTCCCAAACTTGTTTTCTCACAATAGACATTCAGATCTTGCCTCTAGAAATGAAAGCCTGTGAGATTCTGGCCTATTACAGAAATACCATTTGTAGAACAGATCTAGAGAAAAATTCTTGTTTCAGATCTCAATAGCATTCCAAGAAAAAAAGGGAAATACAGGACTGGGTAATTCCAAGCTATCAGATTAACATATCCTGAAAATGCCATTTATGGATGAAATGATTTTGACTGTTTATTCACCAACACACCTGGCCCTTTTATTAGTTCAGCACAAAGGATGTTCTTTCTTAATAATTAGCACAAAAATGGAGAAGAAATAATCAACAGTGGACTGTGTACAGAAAAATAAACCCTTATCTTTGGTTAGGGTGTGTACTCAGCAGGCTTAGCTGACGTTGGGCAAGGGGTTGACATTGGGCCTGGGGGTGACCTCCTCACTGTTCCAGCTCAATGAGAGGGCAGCAAATGTTCAGCTTGAATTTCCTTGCACACCGGTTTTACACCAACATAATTCCGTTGGCACTAGCATAATTCCTCTTAGTTTACAAAGGTAGACAGAGAGCAAGGCTAGACCTAAGGACTGGCAAAGTGATGCACTTTGGCGGCGCCCCTCCTCTGGCACTCTCCCTCCCTGAGTCCCAGATCTCCGAGCAGGTTGGTCCTTGTAGAAGGGCTGATGTAGCTGTGACTGTAAGCTAGGCTCTTTCCCCAGCCCGGTGTGCTGGAGTGTCCAAAGGACCTGAGTGGCTGTGGGATAGAGGCTGAAAATAGCTGAAATTAAATGTGGTTGAAAGCTGGATTTTTCCTCCAGCTGCAAATCGTCACATACTGGAAAAATGATATCCCACTCTGGAGTTCAAAGAAGAATTTTTGAAAGTATTTCCTGGAGAGAAAAATTGGGGTTGGGGGGAGGGGACGGGAATGAAATAACTAAAATATGTCATTTTAATTATGTGATAAATGATACTGGGACCAAGACTGAGGTTTAGCCATGATTCCAGATGGTTTCTCTCCTCTTAGCTTGCCATCAGCCAAACTGATGAATACTCAGACTTACAGAACTTGAGCCCTAGGAGCAAATTCCTGTGGATCAGGGGTTTTCATAGGCTCTGAGAACCTTCCACCAAGGTCAGAAGCATGTTCCTGTTGTGTGCTGAGAATCTCAGATATCTAAGATATTTTGGCTTCTTAGCAGGGATCTGAGACACCCTCAGCTCTGGAGGACTCTGTCAGGCAGGACTTTCCTGAAGGCACCACCAATGGCAGCCAGGACTGTCAGGCAGTGAGAAAGCAGGCTAACTTCCCACACATGCAGCACTGTCAGGGTTTCACCCATTGTTTTGAGGGACTGGATAGATTTCCATGACGCTCTTCGTTTGTGACAAAATAGTATTTCTCGGTATAAAATAAACAAACATGGTTCGTAAGGACGACCCTCAAACTTTCATCTCTGGCTTTTCTCCTTGTTTCTTTCTGCAGATGAGGTTGATCCAGAGCAAATTTTCTACCTTTGCCTGGCTCATCTGTCCATTTCCTGCAGTTATTGTTTGCCCATTATCTTTCCTGTTATGAAAAGGAAGTTGGCCAGATAAATTTCTTGGAACTAGTGCACACTTGAAAGTGTTGGCCCTATACCAACCTCAGAGAGGAATGTGAGGGGGAAACATCCTGTAACCCAGCAGACCTCAGAGGAATGTCCCAGAGGGTAAGCCAGGGCTGTCAGCAGTGGGGGAAAGGGACAAGGCAGTGGGGGACCTCTTTGGACAAACATAGCACATCTCCCATTTTCTCTTCCTCCCCAGCTCCACAACGCAGCACCCAGTTCAGCATGCTGCTAGCTCTTTCACATCTGCCATCCTCATACGGCCCTGGTGCCACGAAGCAAAGGACGACATGATATAGCACTGCCAATACATGGGATGGGGGCTGTTCATACCTGGACATGACCTTGAGAGCTGTGCCGGCAAACACCTCTGAGGCAGCTACCATGAAGTCAGCAGATAAGAACATTAGCTGGTAAAGCTTCTTTCTGCGAGGGAGCTAATATTATTTATACTGACAAATGCACACCGCTGTTCAAGGAGATCTGGCGGTCTAGGCTTTGGGCGCAAAGCCAAGGTAGAAAACATCTCATTGTCTGCCAGTCTTTGAAGAAGGCTCTTTGCATTTCCCCCACTTTTTTCCCCAGCTAAGCAAGGGATGGAGTCCCTCAGCTCACCCCAATGCTGGCCAGCTCCAGAGGCAGCAGAGCTGGGACAGAAGAGAGCTCTGTGGGCTGTGTTTACTGAAACCACAGCCAGTTTGACACAGCCCATCTGCGTTTTTCCTGTCTGATGCGGAGGGGTTGTTTACAGCCCAGCGCTGTCACCTCAGGCACTTCCAGGAAGGCAGTTTATCTCCTTATCACCCTGTGATGCAAGGAGTATGTTCCGGGCACTGCAGGCTCCTGGTGCTCCGTGCTGCCTGCTGCACTGCTGCTGCACCAAGCAGGATGGGAACTTTTGCTGTTTGTCAGTCCCAGAATGAGTGGTTTGCTCTGGCCCAAGAGAGACCCTTCAAGTGATGAGATTTTCTGGCAGAAGGAGCAACATATTGCAGGAATGCTACCCTCACTGCCTGGCTCCTCGACTGTGGCTCCTCAACTCTGCAATCTCAAGCCTAACTTTGCAAACACCCTGGGGTGGAGGGGAGATAAAAAGGCAGCAAGGGAGATTGGGAGGCCTGAAGCCATAGCATGCAGATCAGAGTCTCTATTCTTGCTCCGAGCATGGACTTCAGGAAATGTACCCTCTAACTCTGCCAGACTCCTCTGACCCAGTGGTCCTGGGATGGGCACTGTCACTGTGGGACCTCTCTCCATTAATACTTTCTGGTGCAGCATGTGTCCCAAATCAGGCTCAGATGCAACAGGCACCAGGCAGCAAAAGTCCCTGCTGCATTTAGTGAAGCAGCTTTTGCTTTCTCGTTCTGAGGTAAAGCTTTAAAGCTGGCCAGTTGCTCCATGTGGAGCATAACCCAGCTTTTGTGTTGGTTCTACTTAAAAACACAAGCTGATCTAGCTCAAAACACTGGCAAATCTGATAAGCCTGAGTTGTGCGCTTGTGTGGCTATTGCTTTCACGTTGTACAGCTCAGACTACAAAGACTGTCCATAGGATGTCTCTAAGAGGCCTCAGATGTGCAGACTTCCTTATCTTGAATGAACAGGTGATAATTTCTGATAAACAGACATGATAGAAACAAGAAGGAAAATCTGAGGTATGGTTGGACACCGGAATTGCTCAGCTGAGGAAGAAAATAAATCTTGGCTTCTTATGTGTCTGGGAGAGGCAGGGAAGCCTTTCATCTAGGATGTTTGTTTCAAGGGAAATGGTTTCAAGACTGCAATATTTATTTAGCATTAAATGAAGTCTTTGCCAAATATTGCAAAGACAGGTTTGGCTTTTGCTATAGTTGACTAGAGATACCCAGTCCGTTAACTTCTGTGTTAGAATAACTGCACAAATCCTGACAATTTTTCTTCCAGACTAAAAATTTGCCCACACAATTCCAGCTGTCTTTTGGCATCCTTTGTAACCGGGGAAACTGCGGCACAGAGCTGGAAGCTCTCTGCCATACTCAGAGTCTTTGGGGGATGCAGCTCTTCTGAACAGTGTAATCACCACTGGCTGCTTCCCCACTTCCTGATCCTCTCTCACTGAGGCTCAGCGAACTCTTTTATCCTGCTCAAGGTGTTAGCAAATTAGTGCTGGAGAAAAGAGCCCATTATGCCATGTTAGCCGTGTCAGGTAGGACAGCTGAAGGAAACACCCACGCCTTTGAAGAAAGGGAGAGTCTGACTTTTCTATACAAACCTCATTGCAGAGGTAGTGGGGGACGGTTAGATTTCAGGTGTCCAGGTTATTTAAGGAAAAAGGGGTAGTGAGAAAAAAGTGCCAGTGAAAATCAAATGCCACTGAATGGGAAAATATTTCATTGGGAAAATTCCATTTTCTGTTAGAAAATCTGGCAATGTGGACTGAAATGTGTTGTTTGGAAACAGTCTGGAGCAGAAAACAACTTGTTTGGAAAACAAGGAAAAATCCAAATCTTGGAAATGTTTTCAGCTGTGGAAGAGCTCCCTCAGGACTGAGCGGCACGTGCCAGCCGAGCTGCACCACCAGCCACTCTCCCAGCTGTAAGAGCGCGCGGCCGTGCTTGCAGCTCCCTGCCCTGCCGCCACGCGCTTTCGGCACTCGCCCTGATGCTCCTTCGCTGCTCCGCAGAGCTGGTCCGGGTCACCAAGCTGGCTGAAAGGAGAGGACGCGGCCTAGAGCGGGAGGGCAAAGCAGATAGTTAGCTCTGTTCAAGCCCTAAAGTGTCACAGGCCAGGGAAAAAAAAAAAAAAAAGGCAAGGAAACCCACAGCCAAAGGGTTTCTCAGTTTCAAAGGTTTTAACAGAAAATGTGTATTTCTCCCAGTTAAATGTTTTATTTAAGGAGAAATTTTTCCATGGCCTACCAGTGAGTCCACGCTTTATGCAGGCAAGCAGACACAAGCAAGAGACTCGCCCAGACACATTTAACGTGATCTCAGGCGTAGCTTACAGTCCACTTGTTAAGAAGCGAAGGACAAATCCTCTTAAATCGCTTAATTGCTCCCTTTGGGTGCTGCATATTTTCATTTTGGTCCCTGGGCGTTTAGAAACAGTCTCTGTTAGCAACCCAATTGACAGTCTTGTGCTGGAAACCAATCTTCCCTGCAGAAAACGAGCACCAGCACGTCCGCCCCGGCCGTAACGCTAATCCCCCATACGGGCTTGCAGTATTCAGGGAATTAACGAACGTCTTGCTTGCTCTTTGAGTGACACTCGCCCCCTGCTAGCCGGGGCTCCTCTGGCTGCCCCATGCTTTTTGCAGCAATGGAGCAGTGGGGACAGCTACGCCTCTGGAGGAGATGTGTCCGCAAGCATCCCTGCGGACCCAGCTCCGGTGCTGTGGGCATCCCTGCGCCTTGCCTTGCTGCTCCCCACGTGGGCAAGGATAGGGTTTTGATGGCTGTTCAGGGCCCGCGGGAATCCTGTGGGCTAACCCTTATTTATGCGACAACACAGCTGTTCACGGGGCTTACGTGGGCGTGAGCTGCACAGGCGCCCGCCGGCGAGTGCGCGTGGGATAAACATGGGGGCGAGAGCAGGGCAGGTGGCCAAGGTGCAGGCAGTCACCTCAGGTGGCCCCGTGCGGCTCTGCCCACAGCACAGGGAGACCAAACTTCACCCCAGGCCAGGGGCTCCTAGCTGGAAAGGCCTGGCGACCATATTTCCAGGGATGCCATGAAACGAAGGTGGAGAGCTGTGCACTGGCCCTGGGGCTGGAACAGAGGGAGATGGAGATGGAGGGACATCGGGCTGGATGCCGTCAGGTAGCAGATCTCACAAATGAGGACAGCGGTTGGGAACTGCTCCCACTGCTCAGCCCTGCTTTGGGAGAGGAAGAGCAAGTGGAGGGGGAACAGAAGTATCTCAAACCCTACGGCCCCTTGATTTTTGTTCAGATTTCCAGCTGTAGCTCAGGTTTAACGAGAGCAGTTGGGAGAAGCCAAGCTCAGCTGCACTGGTGCCAGAGCCCTGCTCCCGCCCTCACTCTGCGTGTTCAGAAAGTAAGAGTAATAGTCTGTGTGTGGGCACCAAGGGGGCTGGCACTGGGCCTGAGAGAGCCTCTTGTCACTAGTTAATGTTTTGCAAGAAGGATGGACAAGTCTGGTCCTGAGACTGGACTGCAGTAAAGCTTAGCTTATCCTTGCACTCCTTTAAACTAAGTCTATCTCATTTAAGGACCTAACTTCTAGGTTTTTTTTAACGTAAGAGCTAAAGTTGCCAGTGCACTCATAAAGAAGTTGGGTTCCCTGAAGGCCTCTGGAGCTCTGGAGTAATTGCTCTGCCAGCAGGCAGGCAGCAACAAGAAGGGGGTTTAGGTGTGGGTGATCACTGACAACCACCCATCTTGAATCCCCCAAACCGGGAACCTGGCGAAAGTAAATCAAACTGCCTGGTGCCCCAGGAGCTAGTCTAGTGCACTGCCAGTGAGGAATCAGCTGGTTTAACAAACAGTATTTTTTCAAAGGAAAAAGGGAAAATGATAGAGAGTAACACAGGATGCTTAATCACTTCTGCAGAATATGATCAGAACTAATTACTGCCCTTATCTTTGAGTCCCCATGGAGGTAATTGCTAGATCAAGACTTTGTGAAATGAGAAGGTGCCCTTCTAGTGTGAGGAATCGTCCAGGTCTCTGAGAATTCACAATGTAGCAGTGTGCAGTGAACAGGGGAAATGAATAAGCTGCTTGGGAAGGAAGGACAGACCGAGCATAGCAGAAATCTGGAGGGTGTCCCCCTAGAGAGAGCTGTACGGAGAAAATGACCACTAGGAGCAGTTTGACACCAGCTCTCCATCAGTGAGGGACAAATTTGCCTCCTCTCCCTGGTGCCCATCCCGACTGCCCAGCTGGCAGCAGGAGATGCATTTGTCCAACATGTTTGTTCTAGTCTGCTTAAAACAGTCCTTGCTAGTTAAAGCTGATGCAGAGCCAAAAAAATATCCAACACCCAGTCAGCTGGCTTTTCTCTGAATTACACAAATCAAATCAGCCATTAATTGAATTCCGCTCTGTTGAGACAAATTGGAGCTCTAGTACAGGGATTTCCTTTGTTTGTTCCCATTGGTGAAGCTTTCATCCAAACTCATTCTTGTATCTGGCACTTCATAATGACTTCATATAGATCTGTATGCAAATCAGCTTAATGAACTTTGGGTGCTGTCAGCTGGATGATGGCAAAGGCAGAACATCAAGTCAGCAGTGCAGCATAGCAGTGCATTCAGGCTCCGATTCCAATATCGAAGGTACCATGTTAATCACATGTTGCTAGAAGCCACTGTAGAAGAGAGAATTGGTAGATTAGCCTGTCTCTTTTCAGTATCCTACACATTAAAGCTGACTTAGTTACTCTGTGCAATATAATCTAAATTGTTCTGTGAAGTTCAGGGCAAGTGGCCTCTTTAGCTGTGGGAAGGGCCTGATTAGCAGGGAGCTCTATGTTTGCAGTGTGGGTGCCATGTTCCTTGAGCAAATGTGCCTCTATTGGTGGTACACACTGAGGGTGATGGAGAGCAGATAGATGCTCCCAGGCAGTCACATACACCTTAGGGATGTGAACTGCTGGGGAAACCCGTACACATTAGCATGGAGTGACACCTGGAAAAGGACAGCAGGACCAAGGCTGTCTTTGCACTGGCACCTAAACGGGGCCCAAACACTAACCCAAAACTGGACACATTGATAGTGTTGGAAAGGTCACCAAAGAAATCCCCCGCCCCCCCCTCCCCCCCCCCCCGTCATGCCACCACTACCTTGGCGCAAGCCCTGGCAGCCAAATCTCCGGGAGGGAGGATGCGCTCGGGGCCCATATGGTGCCTGATTTCCAGGCAGCCAAAGACAGGGGAGATGAACCCACAGCAGCAGCCCACTGTCACAACGACCTTACTGTGAGTGCCCTTCAATCATCTTTCTTATCAAGCCAGCAGGCTATTTTGGATGAAAAGGCAGAATTGGAGGAAGCCTTTCACAACAATGAGTGTTCACCACGGTGTGGCTCTCCCTAAATCAGGAAAAGCCCCACAGAAACATTGTGCCCTTCATCACTCTGCTAAGAAGGGGACAACAAAACAGCATTTTTTTCCTTCTACAGTGACAAAGGACCATTTCTAGTGAGTATGGTCTCCCACGGCTGTTCCCCATTTTGGGGACAGCCTGCCACCTTGTGTTGAAAGGTGAGGATTAACAGGGAAGTTGTTGCTAAGGCCGTTCAAAACGTGTTTTTATTCACTCGGTTACATTTCAGACTCCTAAAGCCCAGAAGAAATGTAGAAGATGCCAGGAAGCTCAGCTCTGTGGGGGAAAGTCAGGGATGCCGCAGAATTAGCCCCCTGTCCTGGAGAGCTGGCTCACTGCCAAGCATCGAGTCCTCAGATGCTTCCTCACTTTGGTTGCACAATATATTGCTTTAGGATAGGCCGTTGTCTGGCGTTTTCTCCCCGCCGAGCAAGGGTGAGCATCACCTGATTCCCTGCATGCTGAAACATATTCACAGCTGTTTTGGATTGTCCCTTCTACAGTGGAGAATTCTGGTCCGTTCGGGCTGTGGCATCACTTCTGCAACAGGATGTATCCACGCTTGCCCCTAAGCCCCACAACTTATGACACCCAAGCCAAAAAGTGCATGTGGCCTTCATTTCTTTGCCACAGCAAAGGCACCAAGCATCTCTGAGGTGTGCCTGGTCATTGGAAACACCTTTGTGGGCTAGTATGTATGACACAGGGGATACTGGTGGCCTGCTGAGTGGTGGCTGAAGGCCAGGCCAGATGCTTAGGGCATCTCATGCAGTGCTAGATGGCTGTTTGAGCCAAAGACCCCAGGTGCTCACACACCGTGGAGGCTTCATCTCAAACTGGATCCTGCTCAATTTCCTCTTGGCTCCTTTTGCTACCTCCACTCTTAACAAGCATGAACTGTTCATTAGAAAGAACAGATGTTTATAGTATATAAGATTCTTTCCAGATTAATTTTTGTTTTTCTAAATGCTCCTAACAGCATGACAAATTCCTCTCATAGTACTATTAGTGGTTAATAACCACAGAGAGACAAGTGCTATCATCTTGCTGAGTTCTGCTGAAATTTTCTGCAGCGGTTCTCTTTTATTTCTCCCCATCTTTAATATTTTCTTTCCTTGCTATCAATCAGCCTTTCTTCCCTCTTATATCATTTTCCTTCTCTCACCTTTCTTAGTGCAAGCACTGTTTTTTTTAATCACACATACCCATTCACAGGATGGGCAAATGGTAGACATGTGATGAGCAGATGCAAGATGGCAGGTAAGGGTAAAAACATTCACAAAAAAAAATTTGTGCAGCTGCAATGACTCTTGGCAATGACTCCTGGCAGCTCCAATGATTGAGTCCTGGCAGCTGGGTTTGCCATGACACCTGACCAGAGGCGAAGGCAGCTGCGTTCACGGTCAGCAGAGCAAAGGCAGAAGGGGCCCTGGCTAACAAGTCATTTTGGTGTCACAGTTGGAAGTAGCAGCTACACCTGGCCCAGGGCTTCAGCATGGCTAACCTTGCTGGGTAACCCAGACCTCACGCCCTGGGAGTCAGGAAGCCGGGGGCACATCTGACCCCCAGATGGCAATTCCCCTAAGCAGAACACACCTCAACCTGTTGAAGGCATGGGAAACTGGGAGGAGCCTCTTGGTGCCACTGTTCAAGCTCGATGCACATTGACAGGCTTTCAGCATGTAGAACAGCCTCGTTCCCAGCTTTCAGAGCAGACATGTAGGGAGTGAGCCAAAGAAAGGTAATGGTTTAGAATCAGCTTAGAAACTGGACAAAACATCGTTTCTTCCTCTTGGCTTTGGATCTCACTTCCTACACACACCTGATACACTTTATCCTCACACAAGGAAAGAGCTGCCCAGCTTAGACAGGGTTTCTTTTGAATCATTTACTCAAAAGCAATGACTGACTTCAGAGATTCCTCTTTGCTTAGCAGATGGGTGATGACTCCAATCAGGCCCAGAGTGGTCCTCAGCATGAACATGGCAAAAGTAGGGTTTTGGTATCCCCAGGTTCAGAGTGTGCTCACTCACAGACCCCAGTGAACCCTGAGTCATGGCTGGCAGAAGTCTGTGCGGAAGTACCAGTCGCCTGCTGAAATATGCTGGCTTTTGCATGGCATGTCTGCTGTGCCGGGGCAACCCGTTCAGGTCACAGCTGAGACAGGATGCCATTCTGCCCCATGAGAGATCACCAGCTGAACAAGGTAAAACGCCCGATTAACGCCCTGAGAAGTTGTGCTACTTTTTATAAGATGCGCCCCTTTCCTCCCCCCCGACCCCTTCTGTGGCTGAGCCGGTTGAAAATTAGTCTGTATCTCTACTATATGCCAAGATAAACCAAAAGAGCTCAGCTGTGATGATTTTTTCTTATTAGCGGCTGGCTGCAAACGCAATCTGGCAGCATGGCATCAATTGAATTCTGCCTGGGTATTGAAGAGCCTTTGGCAGCTCAACCGGAGAATGACTTATTGGTTTGTTTACTTGCTAGGGCTCAGACACATGTTCAGCACAGGCTAAGCTGAGTCAATTTTTCACATTTTGCTATAGCTGTATAGCATGTGCACATTAGACATGGTAACGTGCTAAAGCTGCAGAAACCCAATCACGTGTTTGCACTCTTTTATTTCCTTGTTTCTGAATATCGGTGCTGCAGGAAATGTAATGCTACAGCAGACCTTAGTGTTGGTTCAAGCCCTAGTTGCTGTCCTGTTTATGGAAGTGCAAAATGATGTATGAGAAGATTAAATTATTCTAAAGAGGGTCTGAGATCCTTGCTTTTCCCAGAAACAAGCATGTAACTATTTACTGGCACACTGTGAAATCCAGCCAGGAAATTGTGCAGAGTGCTAGCAATACTAAAAAATAAATGCACAGGTCCTCACAGCTGTGGGTCCTTTAATAAGCAGAGGAATAGACATGAGGTGAGTTTTCAATTACTTTAGCATACATAAAAAATGGGTTTGTGCCTGGTCATGGATTTGTGATCTTTCAGTGGAACCGCTGTTCTGTACTGATTTACTCCTACATCTTTATTGATTATTTAAAATGTGTCTCTGCTTGGACTAGAGTTGTAATAGCGGCACTCTGGGCTTCCACATCTATTACCTCTGAAAACATCACATTAAAAACCTGTTTAGCTTTCAAATCCAGGCCCTGGAGATGCCTGACAGTATTCCAAAATTACCTGAGTCTTTCTGGATTAAAGCATTGAAAACTGCTGTCCCCAAATTTACAGTAATAATCACATACCCTGTGACTCTATAGCTCTTCTCACCTCAGGCTGTGAAAGTGCCCTTCTGACTTCTGCTCAGACACAACAACTTCAGCACACAACAAAGATACTCCGCCACTGAAAGGCGTTTACCTCCAAAGTGGAGTATGGTATTAAACTACTAAGTAATGTGCTGCCTACATACTGAGAGCTGTATTCCCGGCTTTAGGCAGTGCTGGACCGGACAGGTATTGCAATGGTTTGGTGTAGCTGATATTGTCCTGTTCCTTAATCTAATGGTACCCAGAACCACTTTTTTTTTTTGGAGGGGGGTGACAACAATGTGTCCTGTCACAGCTTGGTGCCTCTGCTGTGTGGTAACAGGTATCTTGTCAAATGTCCCAAAGTGGTCTGCTTCTGCTGTAAACGTGACTCGGTTCATTGACACTCTAGGGTATCGCTGAAGGAAGGCCGGGGTGGGGGGGGGAGGGAGGGGGGAATCCCTTTTTTCAGGAACCTTGCCCAGAACCAGTGCCGTGCCCAGGGTGTTGTCCTGTCCAAGTCACCACCCAAAACCCTCTGAATGGGGATCGAGGCACAGCAGCTCCAGGTTTTCCCCAGGCGCACGTGCATTCGCACAGCTTTTTGTACTGGGAATTGTTGAGAGCTAAACAGTGTGTTTTGCTCACACTGAATAGTTGCTCACATACTGAAAGAGGTCCCTTGGAGGAGCCTATGTAAGCGCCACCTGCCACAGCCATCTGGCTATGATGGCTATGAATTCCCCTGAAGTTTTCTGCACACATGCAGTTCCCCATATAGCACGCAGTAGGAAATTGTTGTGCTTAGTTATTGAGGCAGAGAGTGCCACAAGAGAATTATTTTTTGCATTTTCCTTTCTGTTAGCTTTGTAAAAGGCTCTTTTCCAAGTTCAAACCTGTCCAATTATAGGAAGAGTTGTTCTCAGAGGTAAATAGAGAGAGGAACAGCATGGAGGTCACAAAAGGCCCAGTGTGCGATACAAAAGCAAACACCTGAGAGTTTTTCAGGAAAGGAAGGGAAAGTGATCCTGTTTGTTAGTTTGTGGTTCCTGGTCAATTAATGATGCACGAGAGGATTTCATAATGGAACTTAGATTGGAGTCATAGAGCTCCTTAGGCCTAACCAACCATATCTGCTCCAAGGAATGTCACCATTTTTTCATTAAACTGATCCTTACTGAAAGGCCATACACAATCCAATACTACAAAGCAGGATCGTTTCCCATTTGGTCTGGTAGCTGCTCTCTGCTCCCATCTTTGTTTATTTGGTGGTGAGCAATGTGGAGGAAACTTCCTGCAGATCCCGAGTTCAGGAGTCCGACTGGTCCTTGTCCCCCAGCTGCAGCCCATCCGTGTCTCCATATTTGCAGCACAAATGAAGCTAACAGGCTGCAATGGCTGCATTAAGTTATGGAGAAGAGAGGCCACATTCGTGTCTGCATGAGGAAGAAGACATCAGCTGTGAATATCATGCTCAGCAGGTCTTTGTCCTCAGCATTGGTCTCCCCAGCTCTAAGGGTCACCCTACTCAGAGATGCTGGTTATTTGGGGCTCACTCAAAGGTGTCTATGACTTCTCAGGCCCTGTGTGACAATCCAAGGTGCCAAGCTTGTGGCTGTGGGTTTGAGTGCTGAGGGACCAAATAAAAAGGGGGCTTGTTGAGCTGAGCCCTGAAGAGACAAGAAGTACAACATGGTTCATGCCCATGAGCTCACAGCCCAGACAAACCAGATAGACATGGAGCGGAGAAAAACTTCTGTGCTTGTGTTGTTACCTACCTAGGAAATCCTACGGGCTACACAGTGGAGCAGGATGCTTTAACAGGCACCAGTCTAGGAGTAAATGTCTGACTCAGGTGGGCTGAGTGATGGGATAAAACAGCATGGATTAGTGTCATAATTTGGGGCAGGGGAATAAGGATATCTCATTGCTTCAGTCCTGGCATTAACAAGAAATTAGAGGGAAGGCACAAGCAGGGAATGGCTGAAGGCTGTAGGAAAGGAGACTTGAGGGGTGGAGGCAAGCAGTCTTCAGCACGTCTCTACTGCAAAAGGCAGCCTCCTTCCGACGCAACCTCTTCTTGTAGCTCTCCACACAGTCCCGTGGGCAAAGAAATTATATTTGCAGATAGGGTATATCTGTGCAGCCACAAGGCCTCCTAACAGATCTCATGCTAATGCGAATGGGTTTGGATGCCCAACTACATTTTGGAAATACTCTGGGCTAGATATACCACTCCTTTCTCTGTCATGTACTGCCAGAAAGCTGGCAAAGACAGCTAAAGGGGTTGTGTCAAGTGGTGGAGAGCATGAGAATGGAGGAGAGATTGGAGACTGAAGGAGGACTCGCAGGCAGTGCTGGCACCAAGGAACTGCAGTGGCTGGCAGTGATCCAGGACAGCTGCTGGGCTGCTGACCCAGAGCTGTCTGCAGATGACAGTGAGCGATCTGTGGGCTCTGTACTGATAGCGGCGTAAGACCTCAGTAAGCTTAGGGATGAGACACCAAATTTGCCCCGCAGAGAAACTAAAGGCCACCCTGATCCTAGACTGTAGAACTGTGTAGGTGGCACTGGATAAACTAGTCACTTCTCTGGGACCAAGAATGTGGCCAACTACATTATCTCTCTCCCATCTGGATTTCTGTTTCCTGTTTCATCTCTTTTTCCCCTCTGCTTCCTCCCTGTCCTAGCTTGAATCCCACTTTCTGTCTCCTTCAGCCTGTTTTTCACACCCAGCTTAAACTGAATGCAGACCCCATGATCTCCAAGCCATTTGGTTGAATCTGTATAACTGCACTGAGTTTAGGAGGGGGGCTTAAAGGGAGCTTATGCTTTTCCCTCTGGAAAATACGTGGCTGTGTAACAGAGCTGGCTACGTGCAGATACTGGGAAAATCATGGAGGTGAGACACCTTGTGGTGACTGGGCATGGATCTGGACAAGGGAAGAGTCGAGTAGTCAGCTGTTGCATGGTATTACACATCTTCTCTTTTGACCTTGAGTGGTGATATAGACCTGTGACATTGGGGAAATATGGGAATTTTTTGAGCTCTTGAAGTGTATAGATGAAAAGTAGGCAGCTCCTTCTTAAAGAACTGTGGGATGGATTTAAGTAGCAGTGGGAGAAGGTTTTTAAGGATATGGAAATCTAATCATCCTTGGTGGTCCTCACATGGCGTATCTACTTTGGATTCTGCAAAATATCATGGTCCAGACCAAGGCTCCTAACGCTATGTCAGAACCCATGGATGTTTAGGACGGTGGTAAGGGTTAGATACCTGAAGGTCTCTCATATAATTGTCATTTTGGCAGAAGTGACTGAGGACTTGGCAGGGACTTGGTCTGGCTGGGACAGAGCAAATGCAAAATGCAGAGCTGCCTGCATGGCAGCGTCCATCTGGAAGGGATGTTCTCCAGCTCACTGATACCACCAACAATTGAATCATATCACGGACACCTGGAAAATGGCCTTCATCAGGCGTGTTCTTGACCTGATCCCTGCCATTGCACTGTTTGTGCTTTTGCAGAGAGACTCGTGAGGCTGAGGTGGATGTTAGCGAGACAGAGGATGCATTAGAAACTGGCAAGAAAAACCCAGAGGAATAGGAGGGTCGCAGCCCATCCAGGTGTTCCTGCCGGTCCCACCTCCAGCAGCTGTCGGTGTCACCCTGTGTCACGGCATTTGCTCAGGGTGAGCCCTTTGGGAGCAGTGGCAAACAGGGCAGATCTACAGGGTTCGGCATCCAGCTGCTCTCCCTCTCGGTGTTACCACACCAGGTCCAGGCCAACTTCTGAGGCCACAGTTTTTCCATTTTGTCCTTTTTCCAGCCCAATATTTTGCATCTAGGGGAAAAAACAAAACAACCCCCCCAAAACAAAAAAAAGCACTGCTTTTTTTCCCCCAGCTCTATATGCAAGGAAATGAATGGAGCCACCTCTGATGAAGATAAACTACGGGAATATCTAAGGATTTCCAAACACTTAATTTTGAAAATTTAGAAATTTCATGCCCACTTAAGCCTCTGTGTGTTATGTTGCAATACATAACATAAGACAAGGGAAAAAAGAAAAAGGAAATAACATCATTATAAAAACAAGAAGATCAAAAGATCTTGTCTGGAATTGTCAGGTCTCAATGGTTCAACAATCTCTGGGCTTTTTTGTGGCTTTCCATCAAACAAAATTCCAGGGAAATAGCCTGGATTTTTTAAATTATTATGATTTGAATGAAGCTGTATTACTCCGATTGGTCTGAAAATCTGCTAGCCGGCTTAGGAAAAAGCATGAGGATTTCTTCCCACCCCCGAGCTAAGCAGAGGCTCCTGCAGCAAGTGCCCCCAACCCCGCTCGAAGGCAAGTCGCTGGCGGCATGCAGCAAAAAGGCTGAGCACAGCAGCTCCACAGGAGCTGACCAAGGGTCTCGCTGCCATATGAAAAGTCCTTGCCTAGGACCAGTTTTGCAAGGGAGCATTTTGATGGCCATGAACTCTTTGCAGGTTTCCACGCGGCGGGGAATGCATCTGTGCAAATGCAAGAAGCAAGCCAGCAAAGCAGTTCTGGTCCCATCTTTCCTTTTTTTTCCTCTCTTGTTTCTTCTGTTCTAATTTTATCCTCCAGAGGGCGAAAATCCTTCAAAAGAAACTAGAAAGATAACCAGCAGTGAAGCTGTAGCTGTTCTGCTGACAAAACTGTAACAAAACACAGCCATGATAAATTGTGACAATTGTGCGTTTTCTGCCTCGTTTATATAACGACATGTCTGACCCCGTCCAGGAAGTTAGTGCAATGAGCTGGGGGAGAGAAGGGGGAAAATGACCTGCTGACTCAGGGCTTCCTGGAAAGCTTTGAGGATGATGAAATCGGCTGCTGCCCTCTGTCAGGTGGGAAATCTTTAACCGAGTTGCCCCAGCAGCTGAGTCACAGTCCAGAAATCCTGTGTGATGCAGTAAAATCCCAATGCCCTCCCAGGCGTGCCCTATGCTCCTTTTCTGATGCGATATACAAACGGTTTCTTTGCAAACCACTTCAGAAAAGAAAGGAACCTACCACCTGCCAGCTTCAGAGGGGACAGAAAATCCTGCCGGCTCTGAGCACGCCGGGGTGATCTCTCCGCAAAACCCATAACGACAGACAAATGGTTCCCAGGACAGCCAGCAGTAAAGCAAGGGCTCAACGCTCCAGAGGACTTCATGTCCTCATGCTTTGAAGAGCCTTGATTCCTGGGAAGTGCCAAGTTTATGCTCTGAAAACCAACTCCCTTTCATATATCTCCAAAGGACCTGGAAAATTAAGAGCCAGTGGAAATATGCTAGCTATAGAAAGAGTTTATGGCTCCTTGCTGAAGAAAGGCTCTTGAGATGGTTTGGAGACGAGGTAAAATCAGATATGAACAATTTTTTGGGTGAGGAAACAGCAAATGGCACTACGCAAAATGACTGAAAAAGTAATGAGGCTTCTATGGGCCTCAGCGTATGGAATATTTCAGTGTATATATAAAGATAGATGAGACCTAAATATATATATATAAATATAGTTAAAAGTGTGTGCATGTATCTGTGTATGTTCACGGTGAGATGCCGAGGCCCCGAGCGAGCCTCAGGCTAGCTGCCAGCCCTGAGCTGCGCGAGAACGCTGCCGTCAGCTGGGAGATGCTGCTGCCCAAATCCGTGCAGCACTCCTCCAGCCTGGCGCTGCCACAGAGGTACACCAGGTAATTAAATCATTTACTGTTACATGTATATCAGATCTCATTACGTGGCGCTTCAGTTATTTTTCTGGTTGAGTGATTGCCTGGAGTCTGCTGAGGCGATGCTAATTGCACGGCCCCTGATTAAGTTCATGATGATAGCCTCAAAGGGGACATTTGATCATCACTAGCACTTTCTTCTGGAGCAACAGGGCTCTTCGAGTGCAACCCCTGGACCGGAGACCTCGCTGCCCATGTCTGACATTGCAGCATTGCCATGGGCAGCACGGGAAAAGCTCAGAGACGGGCCACAATGAAGACCAAACAGCTCCTATAATGAGCAGGTCAGGGATTTTTATCTGTGAAAAGAGATAGCTGGAGAGGAAATCTGATGAGGTTTACCAGCTCGGGAAGGGACAGATTGTTCACTGCAATAAAAGAAAAAAAAACTAAGGGCATCAACTGAGGTTGCCAGGCTCAAAACTAGCAAGTCAGTGTTTGCAGAGTTAAGCCGTGAAATGCCTTGCTGGAGGAAGCTTTGGATGGCAAAGGCTTATCCTGCTCTCTCTGGAGGAGCCTCAGCAATCATGTAAGAGAAGTCCATGGGGGGTTAACCACCAAATATGCAGAGACCATGTCTGGTTCAGGAAGTTCCCAAGCCACAAATGGTTGGAGACAGGAGAGTTTGCGGCCTGCGTTAGTCTGGGTGCATTATACCAGGCTGAGGAGTCTTTCTCTTGCCTACACTGCATTTCGGATCCAGTAAATCCTGAATTCTTTTTTGCGCAGTCCAACATTAACAGCACAGACAGAGCAATTATACTGGAATACGCACGACATTTAGACAAGAGGAATAAATTGTACTGATACCCAGATGCTTTCCTATGGCTCGGACCAGCATAAATACATCTTACAAAATTCCTCCCTTCTCCTCTTGTCTTCTTTCCCATCACAATAGTTATACTGGTCAAATGGTTGTTCAGAACCAGCTTGGGTCTGCAAAAGAGTTTTTAAATGTGCCATCTTTTAATTTTTAATTTGAGTACATCTGACATGGAAAGGGCTAAACACAAGCACCACAAAGGTCATATGTTTCATAGTCACTTCTCAGAGTGTTGCTGTACCTTGAAGTGGTTTGTACTGAATGAAGAAAAAAAAAGGCCAACTCTCAGAGAGAAGTAACAAGACTGTTGTCAGAGCAAACTCACTTTCACAGGATTTCCCAAATGTTTTGGCTTTATTCTTCATTTTTTGTGCATGTTCAACTTGCTCATTTTGTTTCCTTTCTCTTTTTTTCTTCGAAAGAATGAAGCAGACAAGATTTTAAAGCAAAGAACACGCTGAGATCTTCAGGGAGCTTTACTAGTGAAGCTTGTCAGTTCCTTCATCGGGAGCTATTCAGCTATGACAGCCTGTGAACTCAAATTTCCTTAACCAAAGCCCTAAAAACATGATATTCTGTTTAAACTACTCTGACCCTTTAAACTAGTCTAACCCTTTATAGCTGCTTAAGCTGCTTAAGATTCAACTACAGTTCAGATCAATTCAGAAGCTAAAGCATTTCAGAATAGCCAAATGCTATAAAAACTCCTGACTTTGAAATGATCTAAAAATTGAAAATATTTCAACTGGTAGCATTTAAATATTCATTGCTCTAAATCTAGGAAACTTTCTTCTAAATAGGATTGAGCTGTAAGTCCCAAAGAGATTTGCAGAATAAAGCTACATTTGCAAGAAGCTAGGACAGCAGTTTTAAAGTTATTAACTTCTGCATTTAGGAAATTCGTCCTTAAGTGGCATCTTTAGCAAAAGCTTCCTGAAATTGCCTTTTCTATTAAAAAAAATACAAATGCAATGATTTTGTCTTGACTTTTTTAATCTCATTGTCATCTATAAAATAGGAGGCATTTTATCTCCATGACTCCCAGTAGCTGAGCTGAGTGCAAAATCTAGCAGGGATATAAGACAGGCACATCTGGATTTGTGGTGTTCATCTGTTCAAATTCACTAAGCCGGTTTTGGTGGGGATTTGCAATTACACACACAGGCATGCACAAATACATACGTGACAAATCCAAATTGAAATTGCCACCAGCCTGCCCAGTTACGCATATAATATTATGTTGTGCCAGCTGGTTTGTGCTAATTTTCAGCCCATAACCACAGCGGTCAGAGGAGGTGACCCAGCACATGGGTGAAGAGCAGATTTTTCCAGGGCACAACAAGATACAAAATGTTTGTGTCCAAATAATTCTTTCCTGTTGAAAGACCAGGACGTGATTTTCCTGGCTGAGGTAGGAGGAGATCTCATTGGGTTACCTCTTCCACCACTGCCTGACCACAGAAACAAGTTAAATATCAAACTTTTCAGATGAATTGATTAATCAGATTGAATGCTGGTGAAAGATGCCAGAACAAAAGCAGGGGAAAATCTTTATCTGCAGAAGAAGAACGAGGAGGGGAAGATGGGGCAGAGATGTACCTCTCTGGCCAGTGAGGGTGGGGAGACCTGTGCTGTAGCCTTACTGGGAGCCTGCTTGTTACGGCTGATGGTGACAAATAACCTTCCTACTGCTCTTCAAACACTTGCTGGCATGACAAAGGAGGTCACCCAGGTCCTGAAGATACTTCCCCAAGTTGTCTCTGCAGCTGATGATTTCCAAAACACAAACACGTCCAAGGTGACTCACCAGCCGCCAGCTTGAAAGCCAACTGGTAAAGGGAGTAGGTCCCTAATGTGGGCCTTGGGTGAGATATGAGTGCCTAAATCCAAAGAGGACATCATGAAAAGTCCCGCTAGTCTCAACTGCACTGTGAAGGCTTGTCACATGCCATTATCCCTGCTGATTGTGAGCTTGGTCCCTAATGGCCTGATTAGAAAAATGGCCCTGATCAGAATGGCCCTAGGCAGGAAAAATAGATATTTGGACAGAAAAAGAGTCCAAGAAGAGGCAACTTCTATCTGGGTTCCCAGCCCTGCTGCTAGGGTTATTTGGATGTTTCATTCAGTGGCCATTTCACATAAACACATTGTCTGGGGGGTTTCTAATTCCCATCATCTCTTCTTCTGGGAGAGAAATTAGGCTTCACATACCTCCAGGGCATTGCCTTGCCTTTGTCCAGTACTGTCTCTGAGCCATTTTCACGAGCGCGCTTGTTTGTTATAGAGTCATGCTGCTTTGGGAAACTCTGCCTAATTACAGCTAAATGCAGCTTTAATTGGAAGCGCCACTTAAATCTTCTCAAATTCTAGCTTGGAATTCCTGCCCCCAGGCAGACGCTCACTGCCGTGTCCAGGGGTGCACGTTTGGTCATGGCACCCATTTCTGGCCGCTGATGAGGAACTGCCTGTGCTTTTGTGAACCCAGTCTCAGAGTTTTTTCTGACCGTTAGGACTGGGAGGCCAACGATTCTTTGGGGTATAGCAGTTAGGATCTTTGGGGTATTGCAGTTAGGATCTTGTTAAATAGGATTTTAATGAGGTAACAGATCGTCCTAGCTTGCCAAATGTGCTGAAACTGGCAAACGCAGGAAAATCACTGATTATGCTGACCTAAACATATAGTCCTTTTTATCTTCAGAACAATATTTCCTCTGGCATAGAAGAAAAGACTTGCACACTTAGAGATGGGTGAAGATCAGATGCTGGCATTTCAGTTCTGGAAATTACACCTTGTGCTCTTCACAGAGCCTTGGGGAATGAGACGAAGGAACGACACTGATAAAATATGTTGCAAACCTCAATGTCACACTCAGGCCATTTCATTCCTTCTTGGTAGAGTTCCAGCTATCGTGAACACTTCTTCCCCAGCTGGAGGGAAGGTTCTTGACTTCCTCTGAAAACCTCATGCAATTACTGCTATGAATTAAAAGCCAGAATACGAACCCAGACAGCACCCTAGGGACACTGGAATGTAAATATGCAACATTCATTTTAGGTTTGCATTTTCATGTCATCATAGGGCAGCTCACTGTGAATGTTTTGCTATGATCTTCAGTCATAGCGAGGAAATGCGGGCCCATGCAGAGAGATCCAGCACAAGACCTGTGCTTCACTTAAACCCGATTTAAGCACTCCAAGGTAGACACATCTTACAGCCTTATATAAGATATGTTAATTATGCAGTGGTTTCGAGAGCTTTGGCTCAGGGATGCAATTTCTGATGAAGAAAACTGGCCTCTCTATAATTAGCAGTGCTTTGTCAGCATTCGTTAATGCCTCAGTGTTAAACACGAAGCTCATTTTCCAGGAGTCCCTCATACCCTGAACAAGTGATAGGTTATTTTGGGTGACTCATCCTGCAGATTCCCCATATGACTGAGTCAGGCTTTCCTTTATGGCGCTGCAGCTGTGGAGAGTTGCAACTGAAAAGCAGCTTGTGGTTACCTGCGGGACTTGGCACCTCACAGTGCTTCCAGACAGGACCTCATGTGTCCCATGTTTATCCTGTGGTTACGGCAAGTCCTTTCCTGGTTGCATGCTCTTGAGTTTCACCAAGACAGTGCTCACATGAGCCCTGGAGGCAGTTTTTTGGGCAGGTCAGGCTGCTGCAGTGTCACCTACCCCATAAAGGAGAGCTTTGCAAGGTGCCACAGCCTTTCCCACTGCGTGATGACAGCAGTGGCTTTCTGCAGCAAATACCCAGATTATTCTATGTCTAACTGGGGAATATTCAAATACATAGTAATAATAAAAATAATATAAAAATAATAATATTTAAAACACAGCAATTAAAACATAGTCCTGCATACTTCTTTTTACAGAAACCCCAATGGGGTTTCTCAACCCCACTTGAGAAGGGAACCGGGACAGGGACTTGGGCTAAGGGAAATTGGGAGGGCGAGGAGGGACCTGACCCTGCACCAGGGGACAACCCAGCGAGGCTTTCTGCACCTGATATCCATGCCCAGAAACTTAACAAAGGGAGAGTAAATGAATGAATGTGAGGGGAGAAAAAGAGGCTTGCTAAACCCACAAGGAGGAATCTGCTGCGTTCGGAGCACTAAGCCACATAAGGGTCTCGGGGCTGCCATTTTAGGCAAGCTACTGTCACCTGCCCTGAGCAGAGCCTCGCTAAAGCACCTAAAAGCAAGAAAAACCTCTCTAGCTGCATTTGAAATGTCAGCTCTGATTGTATTCCCTGCATTTCACAAGAGTTTTGATCTACAGCAGGTTATCATCCTATGGCTGCAGAAGACCCTTCAGCATGGCTTGATGGCCCTCTAGTTTGCTTTCCAGGGACAAGGATCTCCCTGAGATCTCTCTGGGATATTCACTTACCCCGTAAAGGAGTGATTTTCTTAGTGTCACAGCCTTCCCGACCATTTAATGACAGCCTTTGGGTCTTTGTATAAAGAATAACTAAGAATTTAAAACCTAGCCCTGTGTTTTCTGTGCAGAAACACCCAGTATGAGAACAGAGCGAGAACTAGGATACAGCTGAAGGAAATCAGCTGGGTGAGAGCAAAATACTTGGGTGTGGGTTGCTCCCTTAAAGGCCAGAGAAGTTGGAGAGGGGGGATCCCTGCCGTAGGTCCACAGCCCCATGGGAGCAGGGGGCAGTGACCCCTTCTGATGTGGCAGCAGCAGGGCACTTGGGTGCTCTATGTTTGCATAGCAAACAACCGCAAACATTTATTCAACAAATATTATCTCCTTCCTTTGCACAGGGAAGGCTGATGCCCCAGTGCTGCCCTGACAGACTGTCACTCTCCTACTCAGTTGTTTCACGTGGGCACGCATCCAACACATATTCCCAGCAGCACACGGTGACTAACTTTCTTCCTCCAAAATTGTGAAGCCCTTGTTTTGCTTTGATGCACACGATTTGCACCCAGCCTCTTTGCTGAGTTAACCCCCAAAGGAAGAGTTTACTTCCCTCAGAAGAAGCGTTTTCACCTCTGCAACGATCCCAACACAAACCAGAGGGTCAGATTTCTCCCGGCTGTTGCACGCTGGGGTAAGTGCGTTGAAATCAGTGAAGCTGGCTGCTATCTTAGGATGCAAGCCAGATGCTCTGTTACTGTCTATTCCACTGACACATGTGTATTCATTTAAAATTTGGCATGCTATACTAGTCCAGGTTTCCCAGGAGAGGTCTCAAATGGGCCAGAGCAGCTGTGGATCAGGGTATCAGGCCCAGGCCAAGGTTTGCGTGGTTGTACACATATGCAGGCACTGTATAGCTGTGCTGCTGGCATAATGTGTTCACTGGGATGGTATACTCCTATGCATTGCCTCAGGGATGGGTGCAGGAAAACAATCCTCCCAGCCCTTCCCACCCCGCATCCCTATTCTGAGGAATTTATGCCCTGAGGTTCTCCGGGGATGCAGGAAGGGAATAGCCAGTGTAAGACAGGGGACAGCTTCCCCAGTGTAAGCAGAAGAAAGCTGAGCAAAATGGGAATAGGAAAGTAAGGTAAGGAGGAGAGGAGCGTTCAGAACGAGGCTGACAGAAACACAGGATACTTTTAGTTTACCATCAAAATTGTTCTTTTTTCCCTCCTGGGAAATTGTCAGGGTATTCCAGGGGCACGCTGAGACTGTTTTGTAACACGCATCTATGCTCGTGAGTCCAAAGATTATGTCTGCTCATGCTTCCAGTGGCATGCCAGAATTTGGTCTCAGGTGAACCAGCTTTCGTTTGCTTCATAGATGGACCTTACCTTGTAGGTTCGTCTCTTTGGCACTTCTTCTCTCACACTCATGGCATAACTGAGTAGCTCCAGTTATCTGACTGAGCGTCACCCTCAATTTAAATCACTGCAGGAGGGAGAAGAGCCAGGACTGTTCTGTGTTTATTATATTAGTGGTCCTATTTCCAGGCAAACAGTAAGCGTGTTTTGCAGAGGCCTATATTCTTTATCCCAGACAACAAATCCTGACCCAGGCTCTTACATAAAATTGGTTATCACAATCATCAAAATTTGAAAGAGAGTAGAGCTGAATTAGTCCAGAGAAGAAGGTCTATTTACGTGAAATGAAAAAGTGAGCAAACACAGGTCGGTAATGAAGGCTCTTGATTTCAAAAGGGCAAATTGATAAACTGTGTTTATTTATCATCACCGACTGAACTTTACCAGAGCCTTGTCACAAATCTTGCTAGTGCAAGGACGGTCCCTGGCACAGTTTTGGCCCAGGAAAGCTTGCCCCCTCCCAAATGACTGCTGTGCTCAGGGATTAGCAACAGGCCATCAGCTATTCCCTGTAGGGTGTTTGGATGGGGCCACCCTGTTTGAGAATTAATAGTTTGGATGGGGCAAGGCTGAAGCATTTGGCCATGGCACTGGTTAGTTTATTAGTATATGTAGTCCACAAGAATGAAGAAAAGGCAGTTGGACCGAACTGCCTGGGGACATCAATGTGAAGAAAGCATATTTTCAAGTCCAATGCATTAAAAGGATCAGGAATCTGTCAACAGCTAACATACTGCAGAAAAGGCTTTTGGCTCAAACTAGGTGACTAACCATCTCAGGGAAGATATTCAGAGCAACCAGCAAGTCAGCAAAGAATTAGAATACCAGGGATTTATCAGCAACTTGGGCCCTTCCTTGGTTGTTGACAGCTGGAAGGAAAAGAGGAGCAGCCAGAAGATGAACTCATCAAAACAAATAGCAAATAGCTACAAGAAGGAAGATCTGCTGCACCATGAAAACAGGTAGAAATTAAGAAGAATCTAGCTGCAGCCCCAAAACAATGACTGGCAGTCAACAAATATTTAAGTTCTTAAACTGTCATTAATTGTCCTAACTCCGGCAGGAAAAAGGAACAGAGACTAGAGGAACCAGCCGGGCCTTCTAGCCCAGTCACCTACTAGTACAGGTTGTCTTGTACTAGAGACCTAGACCATCTGCTTCCCTACAGCTATCATGGCTCCACTGCGTGCATGTCCACTACGGACATGTTTCACCATGACTCAATAGTCTATCAAAGACCAAAAGGAATGTATCAGGCTGGAGGGAAGTTGCAAGGAGCAAATCTCCAAGATTAGTGTGGAGACTGATCTTATTTCACCTTGCAGCAATGACGTTGCTTCAAAGAGGAGTCACGCGCATGAAGCTGCCTTGGTGTGTTGGATGTATCAAGGGTGATACTGAGGTCAGGAGCAGAAGCACTAGTTACCCGTGTGCCATAGTGCTGCGCTGAAACTGGAAGGGGCCCAGAAGGGAATGGCAGACCCTCTAACCCGAAGAAAAGAGGCTCTGACTCATGGTTTCTGTCGAATTTAGCAGTGGCAGCTGAAGAGACACCTGCCTCCTTCTCCCCGGCTCGTCATATCTTGTACTGCTCAATCTGACAGCGCTCATGAGTCAGAGCCCTCAGCAACTGTGGTTTACAGTTGGGGTATTGAAATGAAATGAAATGAAATGAAATGAAATGAAATGAAATGAAATGAAAAGAGACAGCCAATATCAGCTGATAACCCAAGCTGGGAATTGGTGTGACTGAGGAAAAAGCTGTTTTGCTGCCTCCGCTACAGGGGTGAAAACTTCCGGAGGGAGAGAGCCCGCTTTTGGGGATAGGAACCTCTTAAATGACCAGAGCTTATGAGTGAAAGCCCTGGAGAAACTTGGCCTTCCAAGGCCAGCAAAAGAAAAAAAAATGAGAGGGAACAGGATCATGATCGATAAATACCTTCAGGGAGGAGCTGAGCGGAGAACAAGGAAGGCATCAGGCAGGGAAAATATTTAATTTAGCTAAAGGACCATATTGGCACAAGAGCAAAACAGGATTATCTCTCCATGGATATATTTAATTAGAGGAAACTTTGTAGCCATTAAAGCAGAGGAAAGCAGAGGGAAAATTAAGCAGAGGTAAATCAAACTTCACTCTCCAGACTGTTCATTTTTTAGAGTGGTCCCCAGGCTGATTTTGGTCCAGGCCAGCTAGAGGGCACCATTCATCCCGAGAGCTGAGGGAAGAGCAAGCAAGTCCAGGGGGCATCCTGCTGCATGCCCTATCTGCAGTCCTTAGCGTGACACTGCAGCCTGCAGTGAGCTGGAGTAAGCATTTTATGATCTGATTGAGAGCCAGGACATCCTGAGGTGTCCTTGTCCTCTCCTGGAGAGTGAGAAGCCAGAAACGTCCCCCACTGGCCAAACCCAAACCATGGGGTCAACCAGGAAACTGCATCTCCAGGTGTCACCCTCCTCCTAGGCGTCCTTTCCTTTTCCAAACTTTTCCAAACCAAGTTTGGCAGGTGACTAATGGGGGTAAGACTGGAAATAAATGCCAACTAGAGGCACAGTGGCATTTTTTTTATAAATGTGTGCTCGTCTTATCACCTCCCTGCTGTGTGTGTTTATCTTCAGGTTAGACTCCGGCAACATGAGGACAGAACGGCGCCAGCCCCACTCCTCCACTCCCCGCGCAGGCAGGTAATGCCTTCCCACTGCAGAAGGGGTTGCCAAATGGGAAGGGGGGGGTTTCCTGGGAAAGCTCCCTCCAGCGAAAGGGGGAAAAAAAGCTATTGCTCAGCTGAAATCTTTATTTACTATGTTACAGTTCAAAAGCATTAATTCCCTTCTCTCCCATTTTCCCCCTAAAAACGATCAAAAGGCTTTTGCCGCTCGCTGCCGGCTGTGATTAGAGATCTCCCTGTGTGAATCCCCAGGCCACATTTAAGTATGTAGTTTATGAAGTGAAGACCTGCAAATCTGAAGTCTTCGGGCATATTCTCCCATGGACAGCAGCACCATGCTCTCGCACGGCACAGGGCAAGAGCCCACCCCAGCTCCGGAGAGACTAAATAGGTCAGGGCAAAAGGCAGGAGCAAGTATTTTTCCACCGAAGGTGACCAGGGCAGTAAAAGGCAGATGGGACTGTTGAATCAGCTCTGGGGCAGGCTTTGAAGTGGTCTGGGCTCCAAACGGTGCCAGCTTTTCAAAATACCTGAGGTCCCGCTTGGGTTTGTAAATACAGGCTGGCTCGAACTCTTGGCACGCTGGTGGGCTGGCTGCCCCAACTTGGACAAACAGAGAGCTGACCTCGTCTCAAATTCCCAGCCAGGGGTTGCCCGAGGCCTCACACACAAAATCTCTTGTAATAGCAGAGGCGACGAGCCAACGCCAGAGCCGTACGCCCAGCCTTGCTCCCGGCTGTGCTCGGCGAGATGGGGCATGATAAAGCCTTGCTGTCTAACCAGAGAGACATTGCAGCCCGGGGCCGGTCCGCAGGAGGCAAGATTTTTATTTCCAGCTCGGCAACTGGTTTAATGATCAAATTAATTAATGGTAAGTGTGGTTTGGTAACACTGGAGTCAAGCCTCTCTTTTTGCTGGCTCTCACACCCACTTAAAAACCCAGCTTTTACCTATATACTCCTCAAGTAAGGTTGCTGCAGCACCTCATTGCTCTGGAGGGGAGAAATTTTTCTCCAAATTTCATCCTTAATGTGTTTCTGGTTGGTTTGCTGATGCAATGTTTCATCTCTGGGCTTCAGTTTCCCCAGCTGTAAAATGGCGCTAACGCTACCAGTCTCCTCTGCAAGATCCTCTGAGATCCACTCACTGTAAAAAAAATTAGTAATTATAATAAATTAATTGGAACAGTAAAAGAGAGGAACAGGTTACCATGAAAAGTGTTCATCAGCCCATGGAAATACCTGAAAGATCAGTGATTTGATCGATCTAATCCTTGCGAAGCATTAGCCTGAAAAGATCTGATCTGCCGGAAACAAACTCAGGCAGATTAATATCCTAACCACAAGTCCTGGTTTCCTGCCGAGTCTGACAGGTTCTGGCAAAAGCTACTGTGCCCAGAAATTTATTTTGAGACTAGCATGCTTGCATAATAATTCATTCCCTTCAAATTAAATTAAGGCAAAGTTAATCTGGTGCCTAGTGGAAACAGCACAGACAGTTGAAGCTGACATTGCAGCCAAGGGGTCCCCACAGGGCTGGGAGGAGAAGAGGAGAAAATAGATAGATATCAGGGGTGCAGATGTGTCAAGGGGTTTGCCCCTGTGCTGCTGAGCACAGCAAAGCCTGAGAGCTTGGGGTGCAGCACAGGAAGAAGTGGTGAGATGCCGGGATGGCCCACAGCAGGTCTCCCATCCACCTCCCGGCCCTACTCTCCCAACTGCCGAGCAGGAATGTGAATCTGCAGTTTTAGGGAGTTAAACAGGCTCACCAAAGGCACGATGGAAGTGAGAACTGGTGCAATGGAGAAGGTTCACAGAATCACAGAATCGTTTAGGTTGGAAGGGACCTCTGGAGATCATCTAGTCCAACCTCCCTGTTCAAGCAGGGTCACCTAGAGCAGATTGCCCGGGATCACATCCAGACGGGTTTTGAATATCTCCAGCGAAGGAGACTCCACTACCTCTCTGGGAAACCTGTTCCAATGCTCTGTCACCCTCACAGTCAAGAAGTTTTTTCTCAGGTTCAGATGGAACTTCCTGTGGTTCAGTTTCTGCCTGTTGCCTCTTGTCCTGTTGCTGGGCACCACGGAGAAGAGGCTGGCCTCATCCTCTTGACACTCCCCCTTCAGATACTTGTACACGTTGATGAGATCCCCTCTCAATCTTCTCTTCTCCAGGCTGAACAGGCCCAGCTCTTGCAGTCTTTCTTCAGAGGAGAGATGCTCCAGTCCCCTCATCATCTTTATAGCCCTCCGCTGGACTCTCTCCAGTAGGGCCATGTCTCTCTTGTTCTGGGGAGCCCAGAACTGGACCCAGTACTCCAGGTGAGGCCTCACCAGGGCTGAATAGAGGGGCAGGATCACCTCCCTCCACCTGCTGGCAACACTCTGCCTAATGCACCCCAGGAGACCATTGGCCTTCTTGGCCACAAGGGCACACTGCTGCCTCATGCTTCACTTGTTGTCCACCAGCACTCCCAGGTCCTTCTCGGCAGAGCTGCTTTCCAGCAGGTCAACCCCCGGCCTGTCCTGCTGCATGGGGTTATTCCTCCCTAGGTGCAGGACCTTGCACTTGCCTTTGTTGAACTTCAGGAGGTTCCTCTCTGTCCAGATCTCCAGCCTCTCCAGGTCCCTCGGAATGGCAGCACAGTCTTCTGGTGTGTCAGCCTCTCCCCCCAGTTCAGTATCATCAGCAAACTTGCTGAGGGTGCACTCTGTCCCTTCCTCCAGGTCAATGATGACTATATTGAACAAGACTGGGCCCAGGACTGACCCCTGGGGGACACCACTAGCCACAGGCCTCCAACTTGACTCTGCGCCATTCACCACAACCCTCTGAGCTCGGCCATCCAGCCAGTTCTCCATCCACCTCACTGTCTACTCATCCAACCCACACTTCCTGAGCTTACCTAGGAGGATGTGATGGGAGACAGCGTCCAAAACCTTGCTGAAGTCCACGGAGACAACACCCACTGCTCTCCCCTCATCTACCCAGCCAGTCATCCCATCCTAGAAGGCTATCAGATTGGTCAAGCATCATTTCCCTTGGGTGAATCCATGCTGACTACTCCGGATCACCTTCTTGTCCTCCACATGCTTAGTGATGACCTCCAGGAGGAGCTGTTCCATCAGCTTTCCCGGGATGGAGGGGAGGCTGACAGGCCTGTAGTTTCCTGGCTCCTCCTTCTTGCCCTTTGGGAAGACTGGGGTGACACTGGCTTTCTTCCAGTCCTCAGGCACCTCTGCTGATCTCCAGGAGCTTTCCAAGATGATGGAGAGTGGCCTAGCAATAACATCCGCCAGCTCCCTCAGCACTCGTAGATGCATCCCATCAGGGCCCATTGGCCAGATTTGTGGATGTCAAGTTTGGACAAATGATCTCTAACCTGATCCTCCTCCACCAAGGGAGAGTCTTCCTTTCTCCAGACTTTCTCTCTTGTCTCCAGGGTCTGGAATTCCTGAGGACTGGCCTTAGCAGTGAAGACTGAAGCAAAGGCGGCATTCAATAACTCTGCCTTCTCTGTATCCTTTGACACCAGGGCCCCCCCCCCCCATTCAGCAGCGGGCCCACGTTTTCCCTAGTCTTCCTTTTGCTATTGATGTATTTGAAGAAGGCCTTCTTGTTGTCCTTGCCATCCCTTGCCAGATTTAATTCCAACTGGGCCTTAGCCTTCCTTGTCGCATCCCTGCACACTCTGACAACATCCCTGTATTCCTCCCAAGTGGCCTGTCCCCTTTTCCACATTCTGTACACTTCCTTCTTCTGCTGGAGCTTTGCCAGGAGTTCCTTGCTCATCCATGCAGGTCTCCTGCCTGCTTTGCTGGACTTCTTCCTCAGAGGGATGCACCACTCTTGAGCCTGGAGGAAGTGATGCTTGAGTATTAACCAGCTTTCTTGGACCCCTCTTCCTTCTAGGGCCCTATCCCATGAGGTTCCCCTAAGTAGGTCCCTGAAGAGGCCAAAGTTAGCCCTGCTGAAGTCCAGCGTTGCAATCCTACTCATTGCCCTGCTCCCTCCTCATAGGATCCTGAACTCCACCATCTCACGGTCACTGCAGCCAAGGCTGCCCCCAACCTTCACCTCTCCAACTAGACCTTCTTTGTTCGTTAGTACAAGGTCTAGCATTGCACCTCTCCTCGTTGGCTTCTCCACCACCTGCGTCAAAAAGTTATCCTCAGTGCTCTGCAGGAACCTCCTCGACTGTTTGTGCCTAGCTGTGCTGTCTTCCCAACAGATGTCAGAGTGGTTGAAGTCTCCCATGAGAACCAGGGCCTGTGAACGTGAGGCTACTTCCAGCTGTCGGTAGAAGGCCTCATCGATGACTTCCTCCTGGTCAGGTGGCCTGTAGTAAACCCCCACAACAGTGTCAGCCATGTTAGCCTGCCCTTTAATCCTTACCCATAGGCTCTCCACTTGCTCTTCATCCACCCCGAGGCAGAGCTCCATACATTCTAGTTGCTCCCTCACATAAAGAGCAACTCCAGCACCTCACCTTCCTGGCCTGTCTTTCCTAAAAAGCACATAGCCATCCATGACAGCATCCCAGTCATGTGAGCTATCCCACCATGTCTCTGTAACCGAAATGAGATCATGGCCCTGCGACCACACACAGATCTCTAACTCTTCCTGTTTATTCCCCATGCTGCGTGCATTGGTATACAGGCATTTCAGAGAGCCAGTCAAGCATGCAAGCTTCCCAGGAGAGGTGCAAGAGGATCCTCCATAGCCATGTTCCATGCTGTCTCCCCTGGTTGTATGCACCCGCTGGAGGCATCCTGACTTGAGCAGTGTTTTACTGACTCCCCTGCCACTATACCACTCCCCTTCCCCCATCTTGCCTAGTTTAAAGCCCTCCGTACCAGGCCAATCTGCTGGCAAAGACACGCGTGCCCCGCTTGGTAAGGTGGATCCCATCGCTCCCCATCAGCTGTTGATCTTCAAACAGCATTCCATGGTCATAGAAACCAAAGCCCTGTTGCCAACACCAGCGGCGCAGCCAGTTGTTAACTTGGAAAACTCGTCTACTCCTCCTCCTGTCCTTTCCCCTCACAGGCAAGACTGAGGAGAAAACGACCTGGGCTCCCAGACCCTTCACCACCATTCCCAGAGCTCTGAAGTCCCGTTTGATGGTTTCCAATTTGCCTTTCGTGTCATTAGCACCCACATGGAAGATCAGCAGAGGGTAGTAGTCCGACGTGTGGACAAGCCTTGGCAGTCTTTCCACAACATCTCTTATTCGAGCCCCTGGCAGGCAGCAAACTTCTCTGGACAAGACATCAGGTCGGCAGATAGGTGCCTCTGTCCCCTGCAGCAGGCAGTCACCCACAACAATCACTCGCCGCTTCTTCCGGGGGTTCCTGCACGGCACAGGGTCTGCCAGGCCAGTTGCCTCACTTGGAGCCATGCCCATTCCTCCTCAGCTTGGAGGGCGCTAAACTTGTTCTTCAAGGGTAAGTCTTGAGGAGGAACAAGAGCCTTTCTCCTTCCACGAGAGGTCACCAGCTTCCAGCCCTCTTCAACAGCGTTATGATGCACCTTTACACACGGTGCTGAGCCCTCTGACAACTCCGCTGCAGTGGGGGCAGGGGACTCCCGGAGCTGAAGAGTCTCCGAGAACACCCTGTCAATCTCCCGCTCATCCTCTCGGATGCTACGCAGCCTACTAACCTCCTCCCATAACTCCTTTATCTGGTGACGCAACTGGTCAACCACAGCACACCTCACACAGGAGAGCTGACTGTCGGCCCAGGCCTCACGGAGACGCCCCAGGCACTGCCTGCAGCCCGACACCTGCAGAGCTGCATCTGCTGTCTGAGGGTCTGTCTGGGTTGAAGCCTCAGACACAGCCGATGCAGCACCTCCAGCAGCCACTGGGGAACATGCTCTGCAGTGTGTCATGACCATGCCCCGGGGAAGGACACACCACTGTGCAAAACGGAGAGGTGCCTTCCTTGCCTTCTGGCGCCCTTCATGCGCAAACTGCTGCACAAACTGCTGCATCTGTTCACTGCCTCTGTTGGCTGCACTCTGGGAGCTGTGCTCTAGGCCTGGCTCTTATATAGGCCTCTGCCTAGCAGTGACTCACAAGGGTGCTTGACCCACCAGGAGCCACCTGAAACAAAAGCCCCAACTCCCTCTGACCAGGGCAGCCCAGAGAGCTCGTTAGCAGCTCGTTAGAAGGTTGGGCCGTTCAGCTGGGAGAGGGGTGGAGGGGGAGGCAAAGCAAAACTTAGGTATATATGCACCAAATACCTTCACAAATCTGAGTCTAACAGCTGATGTGAGATGGTGCTCCAAAGGGTCCAAAAGAAGTCATGATAATCTTTTTTTTCCCCATTGGAAATTATATGCTCAAAAGCTAACCGGAAAAGATTTATTTCCTACTTTTTTAAAAGTTCAAAGATCTGCTTATCCCAGGAGCATTCAGCTCCTGCTGCTTCTGCAGGTCCCCTGCACAGAGCATGCGTTATTAGTCATTTCCCACGTGTTGGGGCCCACTCAAAACAGTGCCACAACCTGTCCTCTGACTGAGGCCAGCTGGCCTAGTCTGGCCAAATCCATATGATTTGATTCTCTTAGTCAACCCAAACTGGGTGGCCACATCCAGGCTGCCTTTGGGATGGTCTGAGGCCAGTATGTGCTCCCACACTGTGACTGGGAATTGTTGGGAAGCCCAGACAGTGTAGGGACCCTTCCACCAACACTGAGGGTCACATGGGGGAACGTTCCCTGAGACTGCTTCATTTACTGTGGTACATGAGCCTGGTTTCCTCATGGTGAAAATGGAAAAGATGATATACTGCCTTTTCTATGAAAGAAGCAGGGTTTCCATGCATGGAGGTATTCAACACTCAACTGGATATGGCCCTGAGCAACCTGCTCTAACTCTGAAACCAGATCCAACTATGTTTCTGCTGCTTTGAAAAAGGAGCTGGACCAGGCGGCTTTAAGAGGTCCCTTCCAGCTTAAATTAATCTTCTGATTCTATATTATCCTGTTGTCCTAAAGTACTGGGAACATTTTGAGATCCAAGAGAATTACTCTTTTTATTATTTACACTGGTTCACCATACCTTGACTTCAAAGTTGTGGCTGATTTATGGAGTTACAGCAGCCTCACTGCCATCCTTCATTCTTCCTCTGGTGCCCTGCTCCATGGATCAGCCAAGGTTGCTCCAGCACTCCTGGTTTCCTGGAATACCCACTCAGCTTGTCCTTGCACTGTGGAGAGGAACTACACCATGGATAAGGAAAAATGCACCCAGGAATAAGATTTCCTTCAGCTAGTTTTGCTATTTAAGGCACTATGCTGTGAAATACCCCTACAGAATATGTAGCGTTCTCAGGCACAGCCGCTTTTCTCTTCTTTAACACCATCACTCCTCAACTCAAGCGAGTCCCAGAAATCTCAGCTGCCAAGTAATAAAAGCTTCACACTTCAAGCTTGAATAAGAAAAAGCACAGACTTTTCAAGATTCCCAATCTGGAAGGCAGAGAAGGAAAAAGAGATGTAATGTATTTATCTGATATAAAAAAGCCTAGTATGTGGCTGAGGTGGATGATACACGGTGGGTGGCCCCAGGTCCAAGGACGTAACAGTGCTCTCCTCCACAGCTTTGATCAGCTGCATTTGTGCCCCGGGGAGGGGGGGGAATTTAAACATCTTTCGTTACAGATGTAACAGGCATTTTACTGCCCAGAGGGTCTGGATGCTGCCAGGATAATCCCAAGGTGACTCCTGAGTGTGGCTTGCACCTTCTTCACCGTTGGATTTCCCACAAACTATCTCTCATTTTAGCACTCCACAAAAAAATCCCTCATACGGTGATGCATAAGGCCCTTTTTTTCATAAAAGAAACACAAGCTCACTGCTGACTTCCACGCTGAAAAGTCAGCAGGAGGCCAAAGTAAACTGCTTTCCACGAAGGGTGCAGATGGTTTCTTTTGTCTCATAATAATATTCAAGAGTCAAATAATTTTAAATTAAAAAAAAAAAGCACCATTCTCCTACTACTCAAAAGATCAACATTTTTAAAGTTTTTACAGACTGAAAACTCAGAGGGAGGAAATGTTGAATTAGGCTAATCAAGGCATTTAATTTTTGTAGCTGGAAAATATTTCATTTCACTATCAACCTTTAATATTTTTATAAACTTGATTTTACTATAAATGATATTCTGAAATGAAAAAAAAAAATTTCACCCTGAACAACTAAATATTTTGCAAATATCCAAACCTGACATTTTGAGACTTTGTAATTGGAGAAATAGTTTAAAATGATCCTCACAAACAAAGAGGTGTTTGTTTGGTATCTCTATGTTTTCTGATCCCTACCAAAAAAAAGTGTCGTGAGTAATTTCCATACATCTCCATACATCAAGATCATACTGCTAGAAGGTGTCATGCTACTTCTGAGTGATGCTGGTCATTTAGGGACACCATGTTATATCCTGATGCACTCTGGAAACCAATATTTGGAAAATTTGGGCAAGGACTCACCTCTGTTGCTGGCTCCTCTCTGTCTGACTGTCCACCAGCCCTGGACATCCTCAGCAAGCAACTGGGGTGCAGTATCCACGGTGGCAGTGGTGGTACAGAGATCTGCACAGAACAGTTTGCTAAGACCCTGAGCAGTTGCCTGAGTGATTTGGACATTTCAGTCAGGAGCAGAAATGCCTGCGTCCCGTCTCTACCTACCTACCTACCTACTAGGCTTTTTTTGCTGTTGTTGAACTGACACACTCTTATAACTAGTTCACCACTTCCAAACCGTGGCAGAGAGGTTTGCTTCTCTTTCAAAACTGGTGACAATGCTGTTTGAAACAAATTCCAAAATAGACTTTCTGCTACATCAACGTCTGGAGACTCCATGAAGCGAGTGAATCTTCACCAATTTACACCACAACTAATAGGACTGCAGGACAATTCAGGTGGGAAAGGATCTCAGGAGGTCTCCAGCTCAACCTCTTGCTCATAGCAGGATCAGCTATGGCAGCAGACCAAGTTGCACAGGTTTTTATTCAGTTGCATCTTGAAACCCTTCAAGGATGGAGACTGTACAGCCTCTCTGGGCAGCCTGCTTCTCTGCCTGACTGTCCTCACGGTGAAAACTTTCCTCCTTACACCTAGCTGCAGCGTCTCTTAGTTAAACTTTCTTTATAGCTTAATGAAGACCCCCCCACACTCCTAAAAGACCATGCCAAAAAACCCAAAACCTGCTCTTGAAGAGAAAAGAAATGGAAAAAAAAAAGTGTCTGATTTTTACAGTACAACTGAAGTCTTTCACCGTAGTGTTTTGAGGTTAGCAATGAGGTGAGCTAAAAAAATGTTTTGTTTTTTTTTCTGACAATGGGAAGGGTACTTTCCCCTTCTGGGGTTAAAGCTGGGTCATTGTGCCTGCAAGGATACAAAATTTCCAGAGAAAAACAAAAGGAAGCCACACTCCCCTGCCTAGTGGTTTGTGGATTCACCCTCCTCAGGCTAAGGAGGGCCTAAATGCAAATCTCCCACTTCCTCTACCAGTGGTCTAACCACTAGGCTACTATGCAAAAGTTTGAGCAAGAGCCCTGCCCAGGCTGGCTCCCCACCATGGCCTGCTCCTGCCAACCAAGGAGTTTCCTTATTGTGCTCAGGTTGAAACGTTAGGAATAAAAAGGGTGCAGCTCAGCCTTTTTAATCCCTGCTGCCATTATTTGCCAAGGGGCAGGAAAAATCAGAGCAATGGACAGCCCCCAGAGGTCAGGGTCCAGCCAGAAGGGTCTCTCAAGGGAGCCCGGAGGCGAGTTAATGCTCACGGTGGTTTTTCTCACCGTGTGGGGCAGTTGGGCAGAGCCAACCCTGAAGCAGAGGGTGAGTGAGAGCCAACACCACGACAATCACGCAACCAGCCAGCCCTGCTCCTCCAACTGAGACCAGAGATGCAGTTCTCGTCACCCCCTCCAGCCCTTTCCCAGCAATTCCCAGTTAGGGGACACTCGTACACCTGTGGAAGAAAGATCCAAAGGGAAAATATAATAATTCATGCGTTCATGTCCGTAAATACATGGCTGTGAGTTTGGGGTGGGAGAGGCTGCAATGTTCAAGTAATACCTAAAGCAGGAGATTTCTCTCTGTGCTTCTGCATTAGCATCAGGCCCCAAGAGAAAACTTGCAGGGTTGCAACATTTTATGACCTAATAAGGTTGAGCTGTATCGGTGATAGTTTTATTCTTCACCTCAGCATCTACTCAGTCTGATTGCATTTTATTCCTGAGTGACACACAAATAATTATGGGATGGATCTTGCAATGCTGGGAGACGGGGGAGAGACTGAGCTGAATCCCCTAGGCACAGCTTGGGGTGCAGGGAGCCACCAGGGTTACCAGTGGGCTCACGGCACCAGGATGTGCTGATAGCAGGGATTCAGTTTGCTCCCTGGAAATTTAAGGCTTGCTCAGTGCTCTGGGATGAATGCTTTTTCTTTTAGATGGTTGCATTTAGAGTAATGATAATAATCTAGTGAGATAGGCCGTTCTGGCTTGTCTTCTTCTATTTTGGGGAAGAACGGCAGCAAAAAAAAAAAAAAAAGGCCTTGGAATGAGGGCTGCCTACAACATTTTAACTGGATTATGTGACAACTGCACCAGCAAATCTGCTGAATGGAGGAGGATCCAAATTTAGTTGAGGCAGTCACCGCAGAGGACATTTTCACAAGGCAGAAATGTGGGAAGGAGGCAGACCACGCAGACTTTGAACAGCCTCACCTTCAGCTGGCTTCCAGGACGCCCGCTGACCTCCTTGGTGCACTTGCAATTCCCCCTCGCTGCACATCTTTGCTCTGCTTGCCAAAAATTTAAGCAGTACTAGAGAGGCAAAGACATGCATCGCACGTCACCATAGCTCCTCCGAGAAGGCAGGTTGTCCCTTCCGACCTGTGGCTAGTTGGTGGCTTGCCAAAACCCATTTCCCACGAGCAGGAGCTGAGCCCTGGGCAGCGCACGGCTCTGGCCAGTTCGCAGGAGTGCAAATGGCACTGCCTGACCTTAGGGAGCAGAAGGGAAAACTCTGCCATGCTGGCAGGGCGGCAGGGAGATATTTCTACTCCTCATATGTATTCACTGACTGCAAGTGGAAGAGGAGGAATATTTCAACTTCTCCTATTTATTTAATGACTACAGGGTGGGTATTTCAATTCTTCACACATGTTTAGTGAGCGTAAGTGAAATAGGGGGTGTATTTCAACTCCTCACATTTATTTAGTGCCTATAGGGAGGATAGTTCAAGTCCTCACACATATTTGGTGAATACAGAGGGAATGGGGAGAATATTTCAACTTGTAATCTGTATTTACTGCATATAGGAGCAATATTTCGGCTCCTCATGTGCGTTTAGTGAATGCAGGGGGAGCATTTCAACCCCGACATGCATTTTGTATTTGCAGGAGGCCTAGGGCAGCTTTCCCCTCTTCCCCTTCTCTCTGGCCCCCCTTGTTACGGAGGTAGCCCCGAGCCACTTCCCTGCGGGGAGAGCAGAGGTGACCTCAGCCTGACAGCCAAAATACCCCCATGCCGTCCTTCCTTTGGGTCTTTCACAGCCACCGGGGGACACATAGCCCCCCAAAACATTAGCCCCTGCCACAATGAGGTGTTTTGGGGTGTTTCACTCCTACCTTGTGGAGACGTGCGGGACCCAAAATAGTCACTCCTAGAGAGAAATCTCAGCCTGGCCCTCCCGGGGCTGCACCAGAAAACTTTATCCTCCAGTGAAACCAATGCCCGCAAGGAGTAAAACAATTTAATAAAAAGTGAAAATGAAATTAGAGGAGCAGAATAGGGATCATGTCAGGAAAGGTGGTCACTCCTGAGCAGCAGACATCCCATGGCTTCAGCTTCCTATTTCACATTATGATTCAGAAAATTGGCCCCTGCCCTGCCCTGGGACCTGCTGAGCTGAGATCTCACACTCTGGTGGCCGTAGGAGGTAAAGCATTTCAGAAGAAGGGAATAGAGACTTGCAAGCTGTCCATAGAGGGGGACGCAGGGCCACCCAGCCTGGCCGTGATGCCCCAGCATCGCCGGTGGACCCCACACCTGGCTGCCCTCAGTGCTCCTCTCGGGGAGGATTGCTGGGAGTCCAGGGCCCAAATTAAGGTCTGCAGAGGAGCTGGCCGGAGGGGTTCAGAGGAAGCAGCTGGAGATGGCAGGGCTGGGGGAAAGCCAAATGTGGCAATGTCTGAGTCACAAGCCAGAGGGTTTTAGCCAGGCTGTGCCAAGCATTCCCAGGAGGTCAGCCCTAATTAACCCTCGCCAGAGGCCACTGGGAAGTCATCTCACTTTCCAGCCAACCTGGAGACAGGAGCTTCTTGCCCACAAGATAAAACACAATGATCTTCTAAGAAATCGCCAAAACACCGCGAGTGGGAGACAGCGACTGCTCTGAGGCCAGGCAGGGAAGGGATCAGGAGAGCCTTGCAACAGAGAGGAGCCAGGAAACCACCTCGGAGCACCAAAACTGGCCTCTGACCTCCCCTGGTCCACAGGTTAGCACTTAAAAATGCAAGGCTGCCTGCTGCTGCATGGCTAATTGGTCTCAAGGAGTCAATGGCACCAAAGGACAGCAGAAAAGCTTGTGTCCCTTTTTGCTTCATCCCAATGCCCTATGTGACACCGTTCTTCATTATGACTTCGCCCATTCCTGTTACTCTTTGTCAGCCTGAAGTCATATTGCTGCTTGTGATGTCAGTGCAAATGCCACAGCAGCCAGCTGTGATGTCATAGGAGCTGACGAGTTTGGGTAAGGAATCAGCAGCATATTTTTTGGAAGTCTCTGGCCAGGATCATCACCTTATGCACTTCATGAAGAATGAGGAAGACCACTAGATAAAGCACAAATGGCAACAGCAACTTAACTACAGGTTGAATTTCCTAAAAAATAAACCAGCAGCAGTTGTGGATGATTTTACACCAGGCTCTGGGGTCCTTGTGGGACTGTCACAAATACTAGAGGTCTCAGACTTTTGCTTACCCACACTTACTTTGCACATGTGCATACATAGGTAGTGCAGATAGAGGGAGTTTGCAGGGGGCGTATCAGGACATGGTTAACCGGAAAGGGCACCGATCCTGAAGCTACAGGATTGCCCAGGACGCTACACTGCCATGTAATTGCCTTGAGCTGGTGTCTGAAGAAACACAGCTCTTCTGCCCTATGAATCCACCCAGGCATGGCCCCACCATGGACATAGCTCCCTGGCTTACAGAGCGCAGCAGCTCACATGAGCCATTTCCAGTGTCTTTGGTGGAAAAACACTGCTGATCTTAGCACAAGCACCTGTGACCTGATCAAAGAGCCCTGGTTTGTAGGATAACACAGCAGAAAACTCAGGGAGCGACTGGGAAGCATCAGAAATACTATTTTGAGGAGACCATGGGGGACATCTCAGTCAGGCAGCACTGGGTGACAGTTTTGAAACTCGGCCTCGGCTGTCCTGGGTGCCCTCCCATGTGCTGCCACCTTGCTCCTAGCCCCGCTCAGCTGAGGGTTTCATCAGCTCTGCGAAACCTGTTCATTGAGCCTGACACAAAGAAAATGTTATGCATAATTTATACTGGGTTTTACTTACAGCAAATGCCTGCAAACGAGGACAATCTCCAATGGCCCCGCGTGGTGCAGCTGGGCAGGGGAGGAGCCTCGCAGGTGGGCGACCACGAGAGAGAAACAGCCAAAGGGCCAGTTTGCAGAGAGGCCAGCACCTGTGGTGGTAAAGGGGGTCATCCTAAGGCTTAAGGCAGCCACGTAGCCATATCTAGGCTGGTCATGCCGCCAGGGCACAGAGATTTAGACCAACGCTATGAGAGATATTGGCTTGCACAGAGGAAAAACCTGAAATACCTCCAGATTTATATCTGGGAGGAGCAGCCTGCAGGCACAGAGATCATCGACGGTGCCTCAGCTCCCACTGTCTCAATGTGGCTTGTCCTTAGGACATTAAATCCCCATCTGCCATTGCTCAACGTGAAGTTTCATTGCCAACATCTGACTGAAAGGCCAGTGCTCAACACATCAACAGTTGGGGCCCCCAGGGACATGTTAATTGTTGCAAAGTGGCTACGTAAAAGACAAGGGTGCCATTAAACACGAGTCACGGCATTGCTGACGCCAACCAGGTCTGGAACGACCTTGGCACACCGTGCTCAAGTTTGCAGCCAGCTGCGGCTTTTGTAGTCCTCCTAGGTAGCAGATCTAGAGGAGCCATTTCATTAACAGGATTAACTCCTGCCCTGGCCCTGCAAAGCACAGGGCAGTGACACAAACAGTGTTTTCCAGCATCCTTCCTCCCCTGGGAGGTGGCAAGGAGCCCCAGGAGAAAGCACGTCCTGATGAGGTAACGAGCAGCAGCCTTTACAGTGGAGCTGTTAAGGAAATAGGAAATAAAAGGTGTATTTCTAGCCCCCCAACATGAATGAAATCACTTAGGGAAATCGCTGAGAGACTTTGGCTAGCGAGAACAGAGCAGGGCCACCGAGTAATCCCTTCTTGCAGATGGACTGCCCTGTGCCTATGGGCAGCAAGTCCCCCCCATCTGCACCAAAGCAAAACCAGACCAGCCCTGCCTCTTCTATTTTTCTCCAAAAAAACTAGCTTCTGATCTGGAATTACATCATTTTCACTGATTAATCACACAGCCAAGGAAACGCCCTATGTGGCACACCCTGCAGGGCATATCTGAAAAGCACAGAGGGGAAGGTCTCCAACAGTGCTTAAGTGACTTTGAAGCCAGATATTCAAATAGCATTTTGGGCATCCACAGGAAGAATCGAGAACCTCAGCAGGTTGTAAAGGCACCTAAACTTGCAGGAGGTTTTGGGCAGCCGCATTAGAAAACCTTACCATGTCCCTGCCTCAACTTTTGACCAACATCTTCGCATCTGATACCACATTATTTGGCTGCTGCTTGCTTACTTCTTATTCTCCACCCCCAGCCCCCCCCTCTTGGATTACACTCATTAAGAAAAAGCTCAAGAAAGAGACTGAAGCTGGGAATACAACATTAAATTACAATCAGAAGGAAACTGTAAGCAGCCTTCCTAAATGTCAGTGCAGGGAATGGGAAACCTTGTCCTTAAAGCCAGTTTGATAAACAAGCCAGGAGGTTGCCACCACTAACCAGCGGTTCAGTGAATACACAAATGATTACTCCTCTAATTTCTTCTTGGACTTCCTATTTCCTACCAGTTGCCTGGAAACTTCCTTGTCACGTTGTCTTCAGGAGCAAAGTCCAACAGAGGCCAACTCAGTCAGAACAGCTGCGTGACAGTTAAAGCTCACTGTAAAGAGATGCCAGAACATGATTATTCCAAAATAAGCCTTTTCTGCACGAACCCGCTGCGGGTCCGAGCATCCCTCCCGGGTGCTGCAGAGCTTGTCCTGCGAATGCCAGCGGATAAGGTGCAGCTCCTGCCTTTAACCTCACGCCACACAGTGGGCCTGGGTGATTTCACCCTCCCGGATTTCCTTGGGCAGGGAGGGATTGCCGCGGTGGCATAACCCATCTCCAAGCACATTGTTCACACAAGGACACAGCGACGATGTTGCAGCTCACTGATGAGATGACATAAAAGCTGCCGGAGGGCCGAATAAGCTCTCGCAGGACCCCTCTTGCTTTTTTGAACCAGGGACGTGAGCTTGCTCATAATCCCTTTGAATGGTTGTAATTAACTCCCTGGCAGAGCAACCTCTGCATGGGCTGGGGGAGAGGCAACATGTTACCCCCAGGTGCAGACTGGGCCAGCCCGACGGTTGTGCGTTGCACCATAGGGCATGCCTGGCCAGAGAGACGGACGCCTGGCCTGAGGGACAGACACAGCCCTGAGAACAGCAGATTTTGTCCTGAGGAACAGGGTGATCTGTTTTCATGCCTCCGGCCCAAACCTGCCCCAACTTGAGAGCAAGCCAGACCAGACCAGCTGGTGGCTTGTGTGACCTTTAGGAAGGACCTTCCAGCTCAACGGAAGAGGCAGGGCAGAAGAGGGGGAGGCTGCACACACTGCCACCCCAGCACCTAAATTTTCCCTCCTCCTCCTCCAGCCAGCCCTGCACAGATGTGGCCGTTGGAAAAGCAGTTGCAACTTGGACCCGCTGAGCAAGGCCCATGAACCAGCAAAGGGAAAGGGTGCAGGTCAGACCAGCATCTCGCAGACCCGCTCAAAAGCTGCGGTGCAGTGCCAGTCTCGGGAAAGGTCTTTAAATTAAATTCATGGCTTTGGCTTGCTCTCTCCCCTTTGCCAAGCACCTCAGCAGCTGCATCGCACCAATGACAACGATGACACGTCTACCCCCCACTGTACCTCCAGGACTGATGGGTTGCTGGTCTACTTGTCTTGCTTACTTTCTTAAGGCATAAGACCAGACCGCTCGCAAGCAGAAAGGGTGGGGGCCTTGGGGTTTGTGGCTCCTCACACCTCCCACATCCAGCGGTCCCAGGAAATACCATGCATGTACAAAGTGGGACAACTGCTCAGCTGCTCTCAGACATGTCTCCTGCACACCCCCAGGCCCCTGCATGCTGACAACAGCACAGGACAAGGGATGGGGGAACAGGCTGGGTATACAAAAGGTGTATCTATATCTGTACCTATTAAAAAATACATTTTATACATATATATAAAATTTGTATAAACCAAATACATACGTACATATATATATATATATAAAAAATTATGTATGCATGCACCAAGATGCTGTTCGGGGGCCACAGCTAGGAAAGAGGTGGGGATATGGCCAGGGACAAGACCAACAGTGAAGTCCAAGCAAAGGAGGGAGCAATGCAAGCCTAAGCACACCTAGGGTAACCAAGCATTTGCTAAAGATAATTCAAATGAGGCTGTTTGTGCTTAAGGCTGGTTGATTTAGTATATCATTACATGCATTTCCATATGTGTGGTTTCTCTTTTCTGGTCATATCCAGACAGCAAATGATACTGCTCCCAAAACAGCGATATAGAAGCACTCACAAACAGGATGGTACTCAGCTCCACCTCAAAACAGCGCTTTTAACAACTGGGTGTATGCCAGGCATACAAGACATGCTCACTATTTCTTTGCAACACTTTGAAGCAAGGTTGCAGCCACCGAGAGCTCATTCCCAGAGGAGGAGGATCCAACCCCCAGCTCTGCTAATAACGGTTCTCGCCTTTTTGCACTCTATTTCTCTCTGTCAGAGATATTTCACCTGTCCATGTGTTGAAAGTTTAATCCTGTACCTATGTATATTCCCATAGCATGAATTTTCAATGCCAGGCAAAGGAAAAATACAGCACCGAGGTTAGCAGAAAAGACTCTGCGGATCTAAGTATATGAAATGCCAGTGTTATAAAACAGAAGCATTTGTCCCATTAAGGTTTCCATACATAGAACAGAACAACAAGGAATCTCTTATTTGCAAGTGGAGATCATAAATAAGGACATCAATAATTTAACAGGGCAAAAGAAATGCTATTAAAATAGACCTTTGCTTAAGAGTGAATCAGGGCAGTAGCTGCATCCAGGGCAAATATTTCAGCTCCTCTAAATGTCTGCAAAGCCTTTTACAGAGCTGTTCTAATTGCAGAAGAGCAATCCCGGTAGTTCAAAGTGATGTTTTCAACACAAGGCAATTGCATCTTCTTTGCAAGCCTCAGCACAAGCTGAAGGAGATACCCCACCACCACCACACCCCCAAAATCCCCCCATGCCCCATCAAGCCTGGGGCTCCCCAAACAGCCCCTGCTCCAACCACTGCCTCCCCTGAGCTGAGGCAGCTGTTAAGGAGGTTAACACAGAATCATGTCAAGTAACAAACACCTAGTATTTATTAATAAATTAGTACACTAGAAGGCAATGTTTCAATTCATTCCCCTCTTCCGCCCACTCCCACCCCCTGCCCAAATGGGGGCACATGCCACCCTAATATCATAATTTCTTCAAATTGAGCATATTACAGACTGTTCGTTATGGGACATAATAGTTGCAAATGTAATCAGACAGACTTCTTACGATGCAGCTTTCCCCCTCCCCCCTTTTCTTTTAATAAAAAGTGAAGTGTGATTTGAAGAGACTATTAAGACCAGGTAGGACCTTCAGAGAACCTAACCTATCGGCCATGTCTGTATAAAAAACAAGAGACACAAGTGTAAAAGCATAGCTTGGTAATTCTTACACCACAAGGAGAGCAGTACCACCAGCTGTTGCCTTCACCTCCCAAAGTCCAGCACCAGTGCTGATTGCAACAATTTATTTAGGGCCTGCTGTTGTTTTAAGTGGCAAGGCAAGATACTCCTTGTCTGGGTTACATTCGACTGCAGGCAAAGGACCGTTTTATAATCTTGAAGGTTGGTGGAACTGAACCTATTAATTTCATTAAAACACTTCTGCTTCAGCTTATAGGAGCACAATGCATTGTCCAGGTGAAAACCATACAATAAATAACCGTGCTAGTAAAATTTCAGCAATGAATATGAGCTATACAATAGTACATTAAAAAAGTGAACTCGAGGGAAGCTAGATGTGTTAGAGAAGGTAACAGCAACAATCAGTTTTGCATGGTTTACCATTTACCACTCCAAGGCAGAAGGGAGGTAGCAGGAGAGAGTCATTCAGAGTAACAGTTTTGACAGAATTGAAATGGGTTACTGAGCAATCCCAGACTCAATGTATAAATTACACCAGATTTGTGGTCTTCTAGTTCATTAACTGCATTTTAAAGTGCATCAGCTGATCCAATTGGAATGAGAGCAAGAAAAGAAAGACTCAGAAGGGGGCAGAGGGTGCAAAGACTTTAATTGAGCAATAGTGTTAAGGTTGAAAGGTGCAATGCTTGCAAACCGCCCCCTCCAGAAACCAAGGACACCTCAAAGAAAATACTGGCCATGTATTCTACAACAAAACCTGCCTGCATATTGTCAATCATCTTAACGAGTGCCAAGCTAGTTCTAGTAGATATTCAGAGAGTGCATGGTGACCGATGCCTACAGTAAGTCAGGGAGGTGGCTATAGACAGAGTCCAGGAGGGTTTGGCTGGCTTCCTGGCTCTTGACTCCAGCGATCTCAAATAGCCTGTCCAACTTGTCTTCAGCCTGTGGAATCTCCTCTATCACGTGGAGCTCCTCGGGGTTGAGGATGTGCAGCATGTCGTCAAAGATGGGCTGCAGGTCGCAAGGGTCCAAGCGCACCTGGCGCAAGACTGTGTCCTTCTTTTCTGCAGGAGGAAGGAGGGGTTGGGTGTTAAGAGGCTAACTCAGAAGACCCCTGCTAACTAGGACATGTTCTCTCTGGAGACCTAGGTCCATCCCCTGCTGCCACCTCTACACAGTGATATACTAAGAAGAGAAACAAATAAAAAGGAGGAGGGCAGTGTGTGTTGGTCAGGGCAGAAGCTAGAGCTCCACCAATGCTGTAGAGCTGCCTCACCCAGTATCCTGCTATAGTAAATGCAGCATTTATAAACGCTGAACGGCCAGTACCGAAAAGCTAAGGAGAAGGGCGGGGAGGGGAGCCAAAAAGCTCAACCCTGTTATTTTCAGTTGTTTTCATAGAATCAGCTTTGTTTCTGCTCCAAAGTATGAAGTAGGTAAATTGGTAGAGTTTCATGGTTCACCTTCATCAAAAGTTAAAGAAGGTAAAACACAGCAAACTAAAACCGAAAAACATGATTTTGAGGTTTTTTTTTCCCCCCCCACCTTTGGTCCTACTTGCTGCAGTGTATGACTTGCCGTGTAAATCACTTAATTTGCTGCATTTTGATGGTGTTTAATTTACTGCGTTTAATCTCATGCAATAAGCCTTGGGAGGGAGGGATTTCACTTCCCAAGAGCTTGGGAAGCTGCGATAACCCAGCACCATGGGCTAACGCAGCAGTCGGGAGTCCGAACAAACCCTTCCCTTGCTTCTGCATGAGAAGCTCCAGACATCTGAGGATGCTCTGCAGCATTTGAAAGAGTTAAAAACCTTTAAAGGCGTTTTTGCTCTCTGATCTATATTAACATTTGCTACCAGGATATTCCTGTTCTTGAATCAGGATGCAATAAACATATTCGGAAAGTCCGTCTTCCCCAGCTATTTACCTTAACGACATTATGTTGCCACTGCTCATCAGGCAGCTCTACTGTGCTTTCTATGTATGCTGACCACAGGAGACGCACCGTGACCTGCTTTCAGGCACGGCACTTTCTTCCTCCCACTCTCCCTGACATCCCAGGCTGTTTTTGGTACCTTTGGTAATAAAAGAGCCTGTTCGACTGAGCGCAGAGGAGCCGCTAGAAGTCGAATCGCAGCGCAGGAGGGGCTCTGACTCGTCAACGAAGAAGCACTTCTTCTCCGAAGGAGAGGGCTCCACAGTGAGGACGGTCGCCTCGGGTGGCTTCGGAGTGGGGCTGGGTGTGGGGCTGAGCAGGCTGGAGTTCACCGGGAGCGCCAGTTTGTCAGCTTCCAGCTACAAAGATAACGGAAAAGTAACTTGTGAAGATGCTACGCAACAAGTGCTGAGGCTTTCAAATCCATCTGAGCCCGCCTTCAGAAGCAAACTCCCTCGAGTGAACGCTGTGTTTGGGTAGCCTCCTTCAAGGTAACCTGCAGCCACTGATCCCCAAAGCCCCCTTCTCCAGAGCCTACACCCCACAAGACAGGCTCTAGAGGAGAGTCGGAGATGGAAACCACTGCTAGTATTTGGTACACCACTGTTCAACAGGCAGTAAAGTGACCCGGACTCTTGATAGTATGACATATGCAGCCACAGCAGAGTATTTTAACTTTGTTTTCATTCGCAGGCTCAGGCAAAAAGTCATTAAAGCCCAAAGTACAACTCCTGGGGGCTAAGGACTACAATCCCCAAGCAGATAACCCTCCTTCCAGCCTCTCAACAGCATCTAGCGTATGGACATTCAGCTTCAAATCAATCACACCACAATATCCCTTGTGCCGATAGTAAGAGCTGGTGAGGGTGCGTGTGACTCCCTCTTGCTCTAGAGGCCATTTCTACCACCCAGTCCTTTACACATGGTCTGGAGGGGGCACAAGAACACAAGAAATCCTCCAGACACCACCTCACCCAAAAGAAATGTTCCCCCACCATAACCTCTGCCCGAGAGATCATGGAGCTCATGTCCCATCACTCCCAGTAACGCTGCTACATAGGCCAAAAAGTGGATTAAAACTGTTCCATATTTATCATTTCACAAGCATAAGACATAGCCTGGCCCTGTGATTTCATCCAATGCGGAGGCTGGAAAGTGACAGACAACACCTCTTGGTTATTTCCATTGCAGTGTGCTCAGTTTATGAGCATAGCGCTGTTGAACCATCTCCAGCAGTCCACAACTCCAGTTTCCACACGTCACTAGAATTTAAGCTTTCTTCAGGGCACAACGTTCCCACATTACACCTGTCCTGCGATGGCGCCAACGTGACCCAGCAGGATTTTGCTGCCAATGTGCCCAAGGAACAGAAACAATGCCGTCACACATCCCCTCAGCTGCACTGAAGTCAACCACAGCTTAACCCACTTTTTGATGCTGAGCCACGTTTCAAGTTAATAATTTGTTTGAACCAGTTTCGCCCCAGCTCCCGTAAGCACATGGTGAACACGTTACAAAGCCCTACCTCCCACCCAGCTCAGAGGTTACAGCTGGAAAGGATAACCAGGGACACGTGTCGAGGACAGCATCAGCTCAGGGCCTTCAGTTTTACCCAGTTACCCCTGAAGTAAACCTGATGCCCTTCTCGGTCCCTCAACATTGTCTTCGGGGCGGCAATCTCCAAGTGTACAGCATTTCTGGTTTCCACCATCCCACAAAGGTCTAAAGGTGGGACAGACTTGGGGCAATATTGCAGGGCAACAACTTCAGCACCTCTGCTGGTCACCAGTCCGTCTCCCCTGCTCCGAGCAGGTTGCTCTAAGGAGCATCACTGAACATTTAAACACTTCCCATCCTTGCTTGATCTACCAAAGAGAAGAATTAAGAGTCATTTCCACATGCAACCAACTTTCTCTGGCAATGCATAGCGGTCAGGAGAACACAACACATCCCAAGTACATATCCCAAGGGAAATGTTCCCGCTCTTCTTTAAACAGAAGCTCATAATACACAATAACGTTGCTAGAAGCAGCCCTAAGGAAAATAACTTTGTTCTCAATAGCATCTCACAACCCTGTCTTCTCTTCCGGAGGGGAAAACTAAGCGATTCGTGTTGGCACGCTTCTACCAACTGCAGAAAGATTAAATGCAGCACTCAAGATTAAAGGCTGCGCTGATCAGGGAGCTGAAGCACCATCCCCACATTGCTGGGTGGGCAATGCTGCTGATGTCAGCTCGCTCCTCTGCCTCCCCTGGGCGCATACTACCTGCAGTCGCTTCCTCCAATCCATACAAATTTGGTCCACGCTTGGGCTACAAAGCGGCATTTGTATATACCGCACACCCGAGGCGGCACGGCTCTGTCGGGCTCCGCGAGGCTCTTCCACGCTCGTGGATGTCATTGTGCATTCTTCATCTGTGTCGAGGAATTTGCCACCCACGGATCACATGTCTGAGACGCCCATTAGTTCACATTAAGTTAACAATTCAGCCTGCTCGTGGCTGAACAAAAGGGTTTTTTCAGCTGAAAATTAAAAGGGAGGATTTGTTCTGGTTCAGTACGTTATGTAATATGCACGGCAAAAAATACAAACCAGTTGTTAATTCTTAAAAGAATCTGCGTTCCCCTCTACAATTCCCTTTTCAATGCAATTTATTGACAAGAAATAGACTATTGTCATTAACAGGGAAGAAAGCAGCAAGCGAAGAACCAGAATAGCACCTGGATGCTTCCCAAGCGGCAATATGCTGCGATTTCGCCTTTAAAAAATAAAGGGACTTTAGAGGTTAGTTTTTCCCCATGCAACTCATCTGTTTACTCTCCAGCCACAGGCCAGCTCCTGATCTCCAAAAAAGGCCTGACCAATAGGGAAAGAATTACACTGAGGGCATGAAAATAACCCGCTGCCCTTGCCTTGCCTTCCAAGCCGAGGGGAAAAACACTTCCCAGAAGAAATGTGCAAGTTATTTGGTGTTTAATTAAACAGCTGCTAAAGCATTCTAGAAAATCACCTAGGGTTATTTCTCAACTGTAGGCGTCCTCGGAGCCCAGAGCGTTCCAAATAGCTGAACATTTGTTAGCTTATTAGGCAAAGTAAACAGGATGCTGGATGGGTGTTAATATTTAAACCAAGGAAGAAAGCAAAGGAGAACGGCAGTGTTTTCAAAGGCCAGGGAAAGTAAAAGGTTGCTCTGAGGTAAAGGCCGTGGAATAGATGCAAAAATACCATCAATAGCTTGTGACTCATTTGCTTGAAACAACCTTTGCAAATCTTATTTCTTTTTAAGAACACCAACGCTCGAGCAAAACGGCGGCTGTGCGCAGAGCTTTATGGAGCTACCCTATTTCTCACCTGATAAGCATTAGGAGAGTCCTGCATTTGCCACAGGGGCTATATTTGCAGCTGTGCTTATAGATATATAGCAGGCTGTTAGGTGCATCGTCTGTCCCAAGCGCAGCAGGACTGCCCGGCCGGTCCCGAGAGGGGCGAGCCTGCAATGCTGTCGCCTAGCGAGAAGTTAATGGATTTCAGCCTGAAAACCAAGCACACAATGGCTCTGACACATCGGCAGCCTCCTGCAACAAAGCATGGGTCAGTCGCATCGGGGCGCTCGGCCAATTTGTTTTTTTTTGGTTTGTTTTTTTTTTTTTTTTTAATCACTGCAGCAAGATGTTTGCAAGGCTAAACAAACCTTAAAGGCTCCTGTATACTCACAGCCCTTTAGGATGCAATCTCCCAACAGTTTGGTCCCTAAACGCAACCTGGGTTAGGCCTGGAAGGATGCTGTAGGCAGGAGGATTTAAGAAGGCCCTGCCTAAAAACCTTTTGGGGAAGGAGAAAAGGGGATGGATGGAAACAGAGGACATAAGCTTGAGCATGTTTGTCTTTTCACACCACATTTACGCAACTGCCCAAGCACAAACTCCTCCATTACATCTGGCCGGGCAGCAGGTCCACACGCTGCCCCCACCCACTCCGTTGAATTGGCTGGTCCCTTATTCTGGCTAAAAAGGGCTTAAGTTTATTGTACAGCAGTAAAAGATCAACCTGGACAAATAAACTGCAATGACTACACTAACATCAGGAAGGATCAGTTGCGGGAATTAACAACTCCTCCTTGGACGATACTTCCTAGTCGTTCTTCCTGCAATAACGGTAGCGATAAGCATCACGGGGATCGAAAACCAAAAACAAAGCAGTCAGCATGGGTATCGGCAGGTCTCTCTAGCTGCATCAGTTCAAAATAACCCTTGAAAGTCATTTATCAACCCACTGAATTGATCTTCAGAGCAAACGCTGATGAAGAGGAACGCGTTTGTGTTTGCTCACTCAAGGCGATCTCCGGCGAGCTCGTGATCGCTGTATCTAAGTGACTCAGGCAATGGCATCAGGAGGTCGGTGTCCTCACCGTGGGAGGACCGAGCCCCAAGCGCTTCCGTGAACTCGAACAGAACGAGCCTCGAGGTAAACGCCCAAAGCTCGCCTTCCCAGCTCCCGCAGCCGCAGACTGGGAGACAGCAAGACGATTTTTGACAAGCTGTTGCCAAGCTCTGAACCTGCCAACTCCTGCTTGCTCGCTACCGGCCCAGAACGCACCCTTCTCCTCCCTCGTCTGCGGCACACTTAGTCTTGGCAACTAAAGGGGAGGTTTAGCAGCCAGTCCTAGACTTCTCCTCGCTGAAGTTTTGCGTTACTCCTTAAATTCAAGAGCAGCTTTTAAAAGCGTAAGTCACTGCTATCATCTGCAAAGTGAGAGAAGACATAGCCACAAAATGGCCGTTTTAAGCGCTGCTGGAGAGACTACTAATTGCACTAACGTAGAGACCTCGCGGGAGCCCTGCATGCATGCCAGCAGCCGGCCAAGCGCTCTCACGTTGATGCTAATTCCAGTCCAGCCATATACCGACTTACTGAGTACCTTCCCTGGAGAAAAAAATAAATAAATAAGCAAGCAGCAGGGCTCTGCAAGCAAAACGGTGGGGAAAGCCCTCCAAGAAAACACTGAGCTCAGCTACTCAAGTCTGGCTGCCGGGCCAGGCACGCAGGGCGCGAGCGAGCCTCGGCGACGGCTGCGCCCACCCCTGGAGCGTGCGCCGTGCCGTCCCCGCCGCTGAGCCACGCGACCCGGGGATTTCAACCACTAGAACTCAGGATGAAGCCAGGCTGTAAAACGCATTTCGATATTGCATTAGCCGGGCTCTGGGCACAGCGCCAGCAGAGTAGCAGCTGCTGCCCCTGTCTGGGTCAGGTTAGTCTTCTTGCCCAACCTAAACGCAAATGAAACGGTTGCTATTTTTAAAAGGGGAAAATTAGCAGGGGGCTGCGGTCAGAGGAAAAACCTCTCCAGAGGGAGATTTTACAGTCACTAGGTCAGGTGGCCGTGCAGTTTGCTGCATACTGTGTCAGGGGGGTTAAATTTAGCACTGAGGTTGCTGTTTCCTGGATTCCCTGCACGAAGATTACATGGCTGACACGAGCCCTATTTCCAGGTTTGTTAGGATACCTCCATAACGGACTCTGCAAGGGATAAAAAAAAAAAAAAAAAGGAGGAGAAACACTCAGGAAGGCTAGCAGCACCCCGGGAATGCTAGCAGGGATCACACAAGCGAGGGAGACCCACCTAGATGAGCAGCTTTGCGCTCCACTGGCACCGCAGTTTTTCTATTAAATGGGATCGTCACCTCCGATCAGCTCTCTCAGCGGATGTGTCTAGATTACCTGTGACAGCAGGGGCAGCTGGCAGGGTCACTGAATGGGTACGCTCCAGGAACGATGACAAATCTTGCGTAAAGCCCTTAAATGCAAGTTCCTGTGCAATACCTTAAAGGAGGAACCCACACAGAGCATTCCCTGGTGGTTCTCTCCCGTTCAGCGACACGGAGGATCTCTGTGTTGTCCCTCAATGGCACCATTACGTTTGGAGGTAACATTTACAGCCAAACAGTCTTCTGAAGACAAACCACCCTTTACCCAGCTGCGAAGTCTTACAGAGGTTGCAGAAAGACCAAGCAACACTCTGTAGGTGCTGGAGAAACATGCTCCTGTTACTTTCCTGGACTGAACCCAAGGCACAAGGAAAACGTGAAACCTCTAAACCAGACAGATGGGAAGGGAGCAGCACCAGGACAGGCCACCACCTGTACATCAGATGGTTCCAGAGACATCAGAGCTAAGATGTCACCCAGATGTAGCAGCGTTTCTTCCACCAGCCTGTCACCATCCCTATGCTGACCCATAGCCAAGGTCTGGCAGGTGGATCTTGCCTGAGAGACAAATAACAACAACCACCAAGAAAACTGGTTACAGCCAAAAGAGCTTAGGACTGCAGGGAGCTGCGTGCTCACTGAGGAGCCACAATGCAGCATGCTCCTGAAGGCAGACACCTTTTAAAGGTCCTTAAGGGCCCAGGCAGGGATCCCACTTTTTGTGCTCTCCAGTTGACACCAGGAGATTTTGCACAGATTAACTGAAGGCTGAGAGAAAACAAAGTCTATCACTTCCCTGCCAGGGCCCATAGCTGAGAAGACATGTCCTTGGGTGGAGGAGCAACTTTTCTCCACTTTCCCACAGCACAGGCAGGTGCTCCAACGCCCAAGGGTGGGGTGGGAAAGCAGAAGTGTCCTCCGGCCATGTTTCTGAAGAGCACTTGCCACCACTGTACTGTGTGCCGTCCTGGGGTCCAACATTTTGTACGGCAGCCCTGGAGAACAGCTACAAAGACTCTCTCATTGTCTTCTAAGAGGAGGAATACCTAGTCTGGGGAGCTGAGTTGGATTTAGATGTCAGCTAGATAGTGAGACCACAATGCAGCCATTTTGTAGAAGAACCAGATGAGAACATCCCCCATCAGCCCTGGTAATTTGTGGGTCAGGAGCTTCTCCAAATAGGATATGGTGCCTATATGAAAGCTTGTGGTGTTCCTTCTCTACATGAATTTGTCCAGTCACTTTTTCAATTCAAAATTTTAGCCACAATCTCTTGTGGAAAGGAGTTCCCCAGCTCCTGAGCTGTCGGAGCTGAGTAAGTCGGTACTTCCTTTTACTTGCTCAGACCCCATCACTTTCTAGTTTCATCTTATGCTCCCTAGCCCTGTGTACTGGATATGATATATAGAACCCAAGCAGATGTAGCCACAAACATGGGGAGACCCCAAATATAACTGTGTCTGCTATAAAATTGTATTTGTGTTTCTTGTATGTCCTCCAGCCTGGTTCACTGAAAGTCAACCCACAGTTTAGAGCGAGCCTGCCAGAAAACAGCCAAGCTCCTTGTCTTCTTCTAGACTCTGAGCGATTTATATCACAACTTTGTGCCGACAGACGGTCATGTAAAATGTCATGGAAAACCAGAAAGGAAAGTTGCGTTCAAACATCAGCCAGCTGCCTCGGCATTTCACAGCCTTGCCCTCAGACCGCCAGCACCCCGTGTCCGGTGTCCTGCCGTGAACCTCCAGGGAAGGAAATCTGTGCAGTAACTTCACCTTCTCTCCACTGCTGGCTGTTTGAAGTTAAGGCAGCACAAGGCCAATTAATTGGCCCAGCCCAGTTCTACTTTGTAAAAAGAGGAAATTAAGCAAGTCATTCCTAGACTAGGAGCCTGACACAGCCCAAATTTTGCACTTTGTTTGAAGTCCCAAAGGTTTTGTTCTGTGAAAGAAGAAGTAAAGGCACAAGAGGAGCTTGCAACAGCTGTCTGCCTACTTGCAGGACAGCTTCAGGCAGGGCTTTCACATCCTCTTCACCAGCTCCCCTGGAGGAAGAAACTGCGCAACTGGAGTTCACGCAGGGCAGAACCCCGACAACAAGCTTTCCTCCGACATATCTGCTGATTTAAAGGATTGATTGCAACATGCAATTAGCTGCGCGCTACATCTTGCAGGGCTCAAGGCTGTGCCATTCTCAAATCCCCCCCCACCCTTCCCAGTTTTTTTTTCCCCGCTTAGTTTAGACTATGCTTTTGAATGCCCCAAGCAAGCCTGTTTGCTTCCCTCTATCAGTTCCTTGGAATATTAGCTTCAGTAAGGCCAGTAAAGCCATAAATAAAGAGATAAGAGATTAAAGCACTGCTCATGGTAGGGCGCTTACGGCAGTACCCGTGGCGGGCGATGCCAGGAATGCTACAGCCGAGAGGACGACAACGGACATTGCTTGGCGACCGATACAGCCTTAGAGCCGACAGGAAGGGTGCCGCGCTGCTTGGCACAAAACTGCAGGTGAGTTTGTCCCCAAGAGACCCCACTTGCCCTGAGGGCTGCACTCAGCTTTTCCACCTCTACCCCAACAGTTAAGAACTGCAGTTTCCGAGGACCACAGTGTAAAAGCCATCCTTTTTGCTCCCTTTTTTTGGTTGCTTAAAAACATTAACTTGGGGTGTGCCCATGCAGGACCTGCACGCCGCTGCTCATTGACCCCTAAGCCACCCGTCTGCCCCAGCAAAGCATGCCTGGCAGGGCAGAGATTTTGCAGAGCGCAGGCTATTCCCCACCAAGGGGACAAACACACCCCAAACTTCTTCCCACAGCTGCTCTGCTCTTCATATTTTCTGCATCAGCGACTACTGCCAAAACCAGCAAAGTGAATCAGAGGGCTAATCTCGTTTTAACCTAAATTCGGTCAGTGTGAAGTAGAATCAGCATAATCTTTCAGGGCTAAAAACCACCAAGCAGTCAGCAGAGCTTTTCTTTACCCAAAGGGAAGCGTTTGTGCCATATACCCTAATGCTCCAGAGACTTGCATTAATTCCAGATTCCTGAATTATCAGCAGTTGTAAATATTTACATTTTGGAGCCCAAAAGACTTCTCTGTGAATGGGATGCTACTAGAGAGCGGCTTTGCCTTGCAGGTGTCTCAGTCCGAGGACAGAAAACAGATAAAGGGTATGCGGACGCATGCAATCTGCCACAAAGGCAGCGTCTGCAGCAAGGAGGACCTCTGCTCGGGCCTGGCTGATATTGCACCACCGGCACGGACGCCCTGCCCAAAAGCAAGCCTGAGCGTCTTGGCAGCAGCAGTCAGAGCAGACAAACCCGAAATCTCCCTAAAAGGGGCAATGGCCCAGACCTTGCACAACAAAAATCTTAATTACCACCTCCGTGCAGCCTCGGGCTCAGACCTCACCCCCTGCAGCTCTTTCCCAGCACATCCAGACTAAAACTCTGAGAAACCCCTGGACGCCGGGGCTCTCCCTACAGCGGGAGGCCTCCCTGTGCAGCGATTGCAGCAGCACCTTGCTGCCAGTGCAGATGTTTCTGCGCTCGGACACATCCATTTCAAGGTAGATTTTTCTGCCCCTTTGGCAGGCAGTGGCTTTCTGTAGGAGAGGGGAATTTCCATGCATCTCCTCACATTGGTTCACTGAATGCTCCTGCAGCTCATTTACATGCATGCCGCCAGCAGCCGGTTCGCCCTTCCTCGTCCCCAGGGCTTCACGCCATTAGCTGTAGGAGACGCAGGCAGGCGAGCCGGGAAGGAGGATGCATACATTTGCATAGATTTAAAGAAAGAAAAAAGAAAGAAAAAAAAAAGAAAAGAAATAACCTCAACATCTGCTCCTGGCGTTTAGTAATAGGCTCCATGAACTGAAGTGCCATGAACAGATAGGGCTGAGCCTCGCAACGCGGCCGTTTGCACTAGGCTTGACGGCCCCATTCGCCTTTGCACCAGGTTCTTCTCACTGCTTTCTGTGCCTCTCCTGCTGCTGCCCTGGAGTTACTCCATCTACTGGAGCCTTTATCGTGGTCTCCATCGAAACGCCAGGATCTGATTTAGGGAAAGGACGTAAACAGGTTGCAGCAGGATCATACCTTGCAGAACTGCACTGTGCAGCCACCTCAAATCTATGCCCGAGGGGCTTTTTAGCTTTAACATCCCACGCGCCACTTCAGTGCAATAACCAGACTGGCACCTTCAGGTCAGAGATACTGCATAAGAGTAGCCACATGCAAGATTTGCCCTTAAAGACACAGTTACACCCCAGAAAAGGGAGCTTGGAGCCGTGAAGTAGCCTGGTGGCAACCTTGCTCCAGAGGAAAAGGCCTTCTTGCATTTGTCGCCTACCAGCTGATTGCCACCTTTTTCACCAGAAAGATTAGCATGGGTATGTCTGTGTTGCCCTACTGAGAAGTCATAGGAGAAGAGTTAAATGCAGGTGCTGGTAGTGCAGAAGATGCCTGCCTCCCACCGTTCGCCAGCAGGAACGCCAGTAGGTGATGGAGGCTGGAGGGAGGATGCACACATGCAAGCTAGCTGCATGACTGAATTTTCCATCATCGCATGACAGCTGTTGGAAGGTGATTAATAGTCTAAGCTCATAAAATTAAATACATACACACACGGGGAAGCAGAATGTATCAATTTAGGTGAATTCATTAAAAACATGCCCTTTACCAACGCAAGCACTGTTTCTTCAGCAGGCAGGCTTAGGCTGGTCTGCACAAAAGATCAATGACCTAATAAAGCCCATTTCTAGGAAAGTAAATCAAAGGTACAGCTAGAAAGTGTCAAGAGGCATTACAGATTGCAAGTCTCCAGATGCTGTATGATGCTTAGGAACATAAAATTTTTTTTCTTTTTTGAACAAAGAGAGAGAATGTCTTCCAGGATGGCTGCTCAGAAGCTTTTGGATTGCACAACATTGTCACACAAGTGTACTGTGTGTTTCCTAGGACCTCAGTCTTCCCTCATACAGTGTATCTGGCTCCATCCAAAGTGCCATTCCTCCGTTTCCAAAATGCAATTAGTATGCAAAGGAACAGAGCCATCAGTCTCATTATTTTTTGCTCAAGGGCTGGCTGGAGGCATCTTTATGCTACTCATCACATGCCACTGTTCAGGCCAGTTCCCTGCATGCACATCCCCCCCATTATTCACAAATGTATGCAGGTTGTTACAGCAAAGACAGTGCTGTCAAGGTGCTGCTTTACTACTGCCTTTGCACTCCTAGGCAGCTAGCTCAGGACTAAGCCCTGCTTGCTTTTTCAGCTTCATGATGCTCCAGACTCATGCAGGAGTCTGGGGACATCTTGCAAGAGCATAGAGCAATGATATTTGCAACAGATGCTGCTGAGATGGGGCCTGTGTTCATCTTTCTCTACGTTGTGTAGCACAAGAGCGGAGCTTCCAGGGAACAGACAACTCAACAACTAGACTCACCTACTACTACTACCCAAAAGTGAAAGATTTCCTACTTTCTTTATAGGCTCCAAGGCGAAAGTGGAAAACATGCTTATTTTCCTTTTTGCAACAAGTTTAAGGTTCTGAGTCTACTAAGATTCTTGGAAAAAATGGAAGTTGCACCCTGGAGCTGACATATTTCAAACATATTCAAATCCTATAAGAGATAAAGCTTTCAGCTTTTTGTTTCACAAAAACCCCGTCTCTGAAGGGCTTGACAGCATTCCCGAGTGGCGAGCGTCAATTCCTCAACACCTTCCACCAAGACAACCTGATCAGCCATGTGCTCCTCCTCTGGGATAGCTTGTAGGATTTCATCCCAAAAGGCTGAAGGTTTTTTCAATGCAAGTTTTCAAATGCCTGGCTGAAAAGGCACTACAGCTGTCCTTTAAATCCAGAGTTTAACATCCGGAAAACTTACACTCAGTATCCGCAAGGTTTGCTTATTCTCAGAGACATTTGTTCTGATTACTGGATTATCAGAATTAAGGGCACGTGCCTAATGTAAGCAAACGGTTATCAAGTTGTCAAGGCACTTGATTTCCGTTTGCTTGTTAGACCACACAATAAAACCTAGCTCCTAAAGTTATCAACCTCATTTTTTTTGCTATTTGAGAATAAGCACTCAGTTTTCTTAGCTGAAACTGAGAACAACGTTCAGGAACACTGAACACTGCACAATCTTTCTGAGTTGGTTAGTTAGAGATTGTGCTGACAAACAAACCAAACGTTTTATCTGCTGTCCTAGCCCAGCATTTTTCTGTAGTATTATTCAAACTCAAAACAATAACCAGGAGAACAGAGAGTTTACTACCTGCTCAAGGAGACCGAAAGGACATCATGTCCTTTCGGCACAGGGCACAGAACGGACGTTTCATACGCATGTGCAAGCCACGTGCAAGATAACCATTTCTTCTGCCTCTCTCTTTTCCTATAGTCTTGTCTCGAGCTTTTCACTTTGTTTTTCCATCTTGGACACCAAAAAAACTTGGTGCACGGTACAGAACAAGAGAGCTACGTATTGGTTAATTACTAAGAGTTCAAAAAACAACAAACCCCCACAGAGCACACCTATTAAACTGGAATAGGAGCTGCTACACGGCTCGCAGACAAACCTATTCAACCTATTCAAGATTTGAGCATTAAAAAAAAAAAAAAAAAGAGGCAGCACCCAGTACCCAAACGACTGGTGGGATTATAAGGAGCTGTCAAAAACTCAAGTCCAAAAGTCACACAAACGCGTGTGAAAACCTGTGATTCTGCACTAGGCTTGCAAGAGACCAAAATGTTCAGTACACAGTTGCAGGCTAAGACTGAGGAGGGGAAAAAAAAAAAGTAATGAAGAAGGGGTGACAAGGTAAAGCGACCGCAGCCCCTTCAAGGAGGCAGCTTGGGACGATCCTGCCCCAACAATGGGGTTTGGCAATGTCCTGCCCCAACAAATACTCTGCCTGACAAGCTCTTACACAGCCATGAAGGGCCTCCTTGCTGGGCACGCACACTCACATGGCAAACAGAGGTTTGTAGCTAACCAACGCTGCAAACCACTTGCTTCCTTTTGGGAGAAAGTCAGTTCTAAAACTGATGGGAGGTATTTCACTGGCTGGTTTAGCCCTCCCTTGACTCCTCCCTTCCATCTAAATATTCTCCCATTGACCTCCACGTTCAGAAGTCGTTTCCCTCCCCCCACCACGTTTCTTAACTTTTCTAGATGACCACCGAATTATCAGAGCCAAAAATCAAAAGCATACCAAGAGCTAAGGCAGGGGGTGGTCAAAACAAACCAAAAGGGGAGTGTGACAGGAGGCTGAGCTGCAGCTGGGAGAAGCTGTCAGAACTCTCCTGAGCCCCCACATTTATACCATACTGAGAACCTACTACAGGAGGGGACAAAACTGGAGGGCTTCACAAACAGCTGAGCACACCCAGACCATCTGTCTTCACGAGAGACACAGCTCTTCTCCCCTGCCACCAGCTGCAGCCTTGGAGTGAGCAACTTGCATCGAGGGCTCAAGGATACCAAGGATACCTGATCTTTCCTTAAAAAAATTCTTGGGGGCTTCGGGGGCAGCATTTTAGAGGAAATTTAAAAAAGGGGATGCTTTTTCCTCCCCCCCCCCCCCCACCCCAGGGTTCAAGTACCAGATCTTTATGATGCCAGACTCCTCCTGGTGTACTTCAAGACTGCAAACGAATCACAGAGTGCTGTATGCAAATGCTTGGCCAAAAGAAGACTCAAATACAAGCTTTTGAGGAGCTCTGGTCTGAGACAGGGTACAGCTAACTTAGAGCCTCAGTCTGGTATCACGCATCTAGGCACTGGCCCCAGCGAGAGAGGGGTCATTAGCGCAAAACAGATAGCATTAAAAAAAAAGAGTATTTCTGTAACATGAGCTTCAAGACGAGCCCCACGTTACCGTAGTGGTGTCTTCCATCAGGCCTCTGATCTTCTCCACTACATCGTTCCGCCTGTGCTGGCGCAGGGCGCTGATGAGCTGAGCAAGACTGGCTTCGGGCCCGCGGATGGTCCAGTGCTGTAAGGCCGCGTAGGCCCTTTCATGATCAGCCGTGTAGCCGTTGGAGAAAGCCGCCACCTCACGCTCACTGGCATTGCACAGGAATTGGTAGATGTCCTTCCACTGGCTTCCAACCTGGGCTGCCACGAGCTTCAGGATGTCTATGCCTGTGGGACAGAAGAGCTACAGATGAGGCACAGTGATTTCGAGGCTTGCAGCCTCCTCTCATTTCATACCTCTTCCATCTCCCAGGTGGATGGGCACACTTTTTTTTTTTTTGGACTTTTTATTAGCAAGAAGGTGCTGCTTACCATTCTGGGCTGCAAGGAGCTTGGCAGACAAGCAGCTTCCCTAACACGTTCAAACACTTGTAACATCTACTGTTTAAGTTAAGGTTTTTTAATCCGTACATACATGTCAGTACAGGCACACTAAAAAAAAACCCACTCTAAAATCAACTGCCTAGTAACTGATGCCTACAAGCTCTTAAAGCATGACACATTTGACACAGAAAAAATATACCTAAATAGCCCGTCACCCCACGTTCACTTCATCTCACGAAAGAAAGTATGAGCATAAGCTTGGACTAAAAGAGCACCATTCACCCCCTGCTTTGCAATAACCCTTTTGTTCAGCAGTACAGAAAACAAATATCTACCCCCAACATAGGCAGGACCATGAGGCTGCAGGAATAGAGGGGTACCTCTCCAGGCAGACTTCAGTGAGAGATAGCAACGTCCTCGCCCTTAAACCTGTATCAAAGCTAAGGCTTTGAATAGAAGGTGGATTAAGAAATGAGTCATTGAAGCATCTCTATGAAGATGAATAATATTTCCATAACAGAGTATCTATAGTAGTTATAATCATATTTAAAACAGTTTCTGATGCAGACCCAGTAGAATGACTCAGGTGTATGACAGAAGGCTCACACCCCCTGCATCAGAGGAAGTTTTACATTAATAGAAGATTTGGTATGGGATTTGAAGCGTACAAAACCAGAAATTCCCCCCATATCTGTGCTCTCAAGTCCTTGAGACATATCGGTTCAAGACCATGAGGATTTTCTCCCTTAAGCTTTAGGAACAACGCAAATAGCACACTTGTCCTTGTATCTAGTAGAGGTCAGGAGTTAAGCCTTCAAGTGAAACCATAGCCTCTCTTCACAAGAGCCAATTAAATCTATTTTACCAAGCTGAAGAATACCTTGTTTCAAACAACCATGGTCAGCAAAAGCCATCAACACAAGAAGCTCAGTTTTTCCAGAGATGTTGCCACATTTCAGGTTTCCTCATGAGCCAGCACTCTTCCATTACTAAACAGGCTATTTCTTCTTCTATCTACAGACCCAACATCTACGTCAGCAAAAACTGCTGCTTACAGAGGAAAAATATTTCATAGCCCTGAACTTTCCCACAGCTGCAAAATTTAGGGATAAATGCAATTTAGTCCAACCTCCCAAGTACACCCTCAAGTCTGAGACTTGGCAGAGTCAAACTGTATTTCTGACAAAATATAAAAAAAACCCCAAAACCCCCACACTTCAGTATTAAAAATAGGCTTATCACGACTGCCATGTAAAGACATTTACATTTACTTTCAAGCTAGATATTCATAAGATATTTTCCTGTAGTCATAACCCTACCATGGTTAGAAGATCTAGACTGGTACTCAACCTGCTTGCTAAACAGAAATGCCAACCCATTTAAATACACACCATGTTTTGCATATTCCTACTCTCCTCCTGTTGTCCCAAAGACATAACAAGAAAACAAAAAACAAACTTCCTCTCCATTACGTTTACAGTGAGATCTGGCAATAGGTTCAACGCAACCTGAGCTCCTCTCAACTTCCCTCTTGCAGAATTTGGCCACGCTCATCACTGAGAGGAGTGGGTAGCATTTGGAAAGCCTGCACACGTAATATCTCACTAGAAATCACGGGTATTTGAGGGTCAGTGTTTCTGGCAGACCTTGCCTACAGCCAAGCACAAAGTCTCTGCCCACCAGCCCAGCTCAGGGCGCGCAACCGTTAAGAGCAGTGAATGAGCCCTGCATTAGTGTTGTTCCCGGCACACAGGGATTTAAGGCTCTTGCTGATGCTGCGAGTGTTGCTAACACATTTCTCTAATCCTCCGTACAGATAAGGCAGAGCAGTTGGACTAATGCAATCTACAGAAACGTTCATGCTGCCTAGGGAATCTGCATCGGCAGCCGCACGTTTAAATCAGCCCAACACATTTAAATCAGGTGTCCACCAAGAGTCCTCCAGTGCAGCGAGAAAACACAGAGATTAAAACCCATATTTAGAGCATGACACACAGCCAAGGGAGGGTTTAAAAGGAAAGAGCTGCATCACCGAGCCGCTTCTGAAACAGCTTAAATCTCAGACAGACAGTCAACAAGACAAGGGGGGTTGCTTCCCTGGCTCTGCTCTCGGGAGCCAGAGCCACACGGTTTGGTTGTAACACTATGGGAAGGTTCAGGAAAAAAAAGCCTTCCTCATTATTCAAAATAAGCCTGAGACAAAGGAAACGTTCCCCAGCATTAAAGAATAAAAAAGGCCTTTGAAACATGCTATTGTGTTTTATGATGGGTCTAATTATCTGAGGCACATAAAAATGTTATTACCCATAACATTTCAACATGCAGACGCCAGCAGCTGTAACAGGAATTAAGTCTCATCTTGTTAATTATTTCAGTCACTCCCACAAAGATCCGGCAGTCCTTAGTTCAAGTCGACACAGATAACCCGCACACTTCCAAACACAACCCAGGCCCTCACTGCCAATGCCTCTAGATCTGGGCAAGCTGTCAATTCTGCATAGAAACTACACACACTCCAAATTACACTGGCAACTAAACCATGCTTAGGTACACCCCAACTAACCCCAAATGCCTTTGGACGTTACAGACCTATGTTTAGAAAGCAGCTTGTAAGCAAAATTGCATTAAAAAAGACATTGATCTTGTAAAATATCAAATTCAACAACTTTTGGCATAAAAGCAGCAAAACACCAAGCTTTAAAAAAGATGAAACGCACTTCTGCTTGAACTACTACCAAGAGATTTTCTTACAGTCCCCCAAGGCTAACATACTGCAAGTAGTCCAGGCTCACACAGCTACAGTACAGACAAGATTCAGAGAACCACAAGCAGAAGAACAGCTCGTTCATGGAGCCAACATGCTTTTAATTTCATCCTTCAACACAGAAAGGAATAAATCTAAATATGGGGTAGGAAAAAAGCTCTGCAATACTTGCGCAACAAGGTATTGAGAGCTATACAAGAAAGGATAAGCCAGTTTGGTGCTATCCATTTTTCTGCAAACCAAGGCAGAGGTGCTGAGCAGACACTCGTGCATGTGTTCTTCTTCCGAGATAAAATATGTCAAACGGGGAGGTTATGAGAGTGGAGGGGAAGAGAAAAGCAAAATAAAAATCAAAATACATTTAAAGCTTTCATAACAGTATTGCTTTCCCATTAAGTTCAGCAAGGTCTCCCTCAACTCAGTGCTTCAGCAAGGAGAATAAGACAATCCCTTCCCCATTGCTTCCATTCCCCCGAAGCTTGGAGAAGTTACGGTCTCCAAGCTTCGACCACCCCAGGTCCCTCACAACCCTCCAGGTCCCTCAAGAGAGGGTGCCTCCACTCATCCTGCTGCAGGGCAAGACGAAGCATTAAAGCTAGGGGGAAGCTTTGCTCCTATCCGCTCCTGCACCAGTCATCCACAAGTGTTAAAATGTAATTGCTGTTTTATGACCCTGTGTAGAACACATAGACCGCTCTGGAAAGGAAAAACCCAGAGAGTGTCTGCTCCTATCTATGCATTTAACGCTCATAAACCTCAGTGTTTATAGCTGCTGCAGAAGCGAGGCGAGTTTTCAGCTGGCCAGAACTTGGTTTACACCAGTTTACACACACTGACATGATATTTAGTCCTGATGTTCTCAAACAAGACTTACAATGCAAAACACTAAAAGTCCTACTGACATTTTCAAGTTTATTGAATTGTGTGATTAAATATACTAAAGTGGCCCCATAAACATTGGTAATAATATTCGGTGGCACCAGAACGCACCACACAGTAGAGAACTTAATGTCTTATAACAATCAGAGAATAAACGTTCCATTAAGAAAAGAGTTGGGAATTTTTACCTTAGTACTCTAAGAACCTTAAATTTGTTTTCCTGTAACTATTAAATGAATTTAAGCCCCATATGTTCACTACATCCACTAGAATACTGTGCAAACAAAACCCCAAAGAGACATGGAAGATAGAGACTTGAGTACAGATTTGGCTTGAGTCAGTTGGAAAACCATTACCCCCTCTGCTCTGAAAAATAAGGTTAAAACCATTATATGACAAGTTGCTGCTGTACACTGCCAAGTATTACTGCTTGAGACATTTACAGTAACTTAATTCACTTGTTCAAGACTAAAATAAAACGGTAATGCTCATAATAGGCTTACAATCATACTATTTCCATATTTCCAGAACCCTTCCAAAATTACTCTGCAGAGTACTATGAGTGTCACAGCTTCCAGTCTGGATGAGAACGTGCCCATAAGGGTGTATCACATGCTTTTCATTTCATCTGCTTGAAATTTGTGTTCTTCTGTTCTGGGCATTGCAGTGTGTTCCATTACGAGTACATAAAGCGAAAAACCGCAGCTCCACCTGAAGCCCCAGGTCTTCCCCACTCACCACTGTTTTCACAACTACTTGGACGTTTTCTCACTACACTCATCTGGATGCTGAGACACGATGCAACTTATGAAGCCCTTCAGAGCCCAAAAAACACAAGTAAAACCATTGAGCTCTCATGACATGGCACTTCAACCCATCCGTTCCAAGTCTCCCATCATCACAGCCACATGAGCAGAAAGCTGCAGCAGTTCTGAGCTTGCCAATAACTGAGAAACATCCAAGGAGACCTTGTACCCACGCTGAGGCCGCAGCCTGCCCTGCGCTCACGTGAGGAAGGCAATGGACTCTCCCATCTCATCTCCCCAGACCGTCTCAGCTCCCTTCCTTCATCCCTCCTCTTGACGCTGCCGTAATGAGGGCCCAGAAGAACAGCACTGGGAAAGCTGGCTCCTTGCTGTTAATGCAGCAAGTGACACCATCTTCACTATCACCATCATTTTGGACCATATTTATTACCTCACTTTGAAGGACATTGGAATTAAACAGGAACAGTCCTCACTGTGAAGTCCACAGCTGGTATCAGGTTTACACCTGCAATTTGTTCAGCAGAACTGTGTATAAACCAGCAGGGTCAACTTCTGAAGGATCTAGGACATCCAGGCATGTCTCGGGTGAAATTCAGCTCACACAGATGTCAATATAAACATTGAGATGAGCTACAGCAGGTAGCCACCTAATATTTTAAGGGCATAATGACCCCTGAATCCCTGCGTAAGGCAAAGGTCTTCAATGAAAGCAATCTACTTAGCACTTTTACTAATAAGACAAAAGCAGAGATTTTCTGCAGAAACTTATTATTAGAGTGTTTAAATATTGTATTTAAGCTGTCTGCTATGAAACTGCATTGGGATCACTTAACAGAAGAGGTCTTCAGTGCAAAAATAAAGGAGAAAAAATGCTTGCAAAAGGATGGCTTATCAAAAGTCACCTCAGGGTGGCTACAGGAGCGCTGGTGCAGGATGAAACCTCTGCCAGATCACAAGTGTTTGCATGTGGTTAGGATGGAGGTGGTTTTCCCCCCTGAAACCAGGCTCCCAGCTGGTAGCGCAGCGCAAGCCTCTAGCCGCAGTTAATCTGGAGCAGCTCAGATCTCACTGCAGGCTTTTACCAGCTTGCAGGACTGCATTATAGCTCCAGATGCAATGTCCCAGGGCTCGGCAGGACAATTAGCAGCCAGGTAGCTCAGGACTGCTGCTGGTACTACTCCCACCCATAGGGGCAGCACGACTGTGCCTCAGGCTGTTCCACTGATGGAAAGGTGAAGAATTCCCTTTACAAAGCCTGGACCAAGGCTGATGTGTCGTACACAGGTAAATCCAAAGCTTGAGGGCGTAGACGCACAGGAACGCAGGCACACCCAGGCATGTCTAGAGTAAACCCTGCAAAAAGCAAACAGAGACAGTCCCACTCCCAGAGAGCAGGGACCAACGGGCGCCTGCACAGCCGCACAAGGAAAAGGCACTGCTGAATAAGCGCCCAGCAAAAATACACTGCAAAAAACACTGACCTGCATGCAGGATCTTTGTGGAGAGAAGTCCAGAGACAACAGCACGGTTTCTAACCTCCAAGCACGTTGCTTTGGCAACTCCACATCCCGTCTCCAAGCTGCCTCCCCCGGTCTTTCCCATAAAGGCTATTTGGCCTGCATGATCTGACTTCCAGTTGCTTGTTTATTTTGAATAGGGTTAAAGATTTTTCCCATCTGTTTCCAACTTCTTTGGATGTCTCCCGCCTTGCTGGGGAACACACAGTTTGGTCTAAATTTGCCTTGAAGCGAGTGGTCACTCGTTCCATTCATGAAAGTCACTTAATGGCTCATCAGACAAGCGCGCTGGACTTGTTTGTGCTTTAATGACTCTCTTGAGCTCATTTTGGACAAGTCTTGCTTGTCTCCTGTAACCCTGGTATTTATGGATTGGAAATGAACTGAATTTTCTGGTAATTGTTTGGCCTCACACAGGGCAAAAAGCCAGCACTAAGCAGAGTTATGACCAGCAGCGCCAGCACGCACATATCTCATTTTGGTAATACCTGGAAGTAGTCATTTCTCTTTTCTGCCATTGCTTGTTGACATCTTCCAACAAATCAAAATCAAGTGGAAGAGTTACCCTGTCAGAAGGCTATGTCCGAGCACCTGACAGCAGACACTGTGAAGTCAGAAGAGCCTAACCACAGAGGAACTTCGATTCCTTCCTCTCCCCACCCTCTCGCAAACAAAAAGCACTCATTTTCATTTTCAGAGCTCAAGGCAAGCATCACTTGATACTCATCAGAAAAGTGCTCATTGAGAAGCAGCCTTCTTTAAGGACAATCTCATATTTCACAGTCTGCACGGCTCTCCCAAGCCATGCCTCCTCCTGTCTGATTCCTGGTGTGTTTTACCCACTGATAATGAAGAGACACAGCACGGAGGAAACTTAACACAGCAACAGCTTAAGTGCCAGCCATCTTATTCAGCTGGTAAGGAAAGCCAAGGAGGTCCTGCATGACCAACAGCAAGTCTGATGTGGCAAGCTTGCCAGGCTGCAAGCCTCTTCTGCCTTGTTCATCAATACAGCCATGGCCTCCCGTAAGGGTTTCCCTAAAATTCATCTCCTTTTCTCTAACAAAAAAATTAACTCTTCACCATTACTGAATCTTCACCATACACGTGACATGAGCGCATGGCACCACATGGGGTGACATAACCTGGCTGCATCAGGCTGGCTGGATTCTCACATTTGCAGAAGCCCTGAGGATTAAATATCATGGGTGGAGAGCAAAGCTGAGGCGTACACGTAAGTCAGATAGGAAGACTGGTGGTGATACTGCCCAACCCTTTCCTATGTTCAGATAACAGCTTCAATCGCTGCTAACTGAACTCTGTTCTTGAGCTCATCCCACCTTCTTCCTCTAAATATCCTACTGACTCATGTGAAACAGCCACAGCAGGCTATTTTTACCTCTGAAAATACACCAAAAACCTACATGTACAACAGAGCCGGGGTGCGACAAATCCAAACTCTAGTTGTCAGGACTCTACAGCTTGGCAAATTTGGGACTTAAAAGTCTTAAATCCCTGATGTAAGAATCTTCCAAAATACGAAAATTTCACCTTTGAGAGAGAGTAAATTTTCAACAAAATTTTGTTGAAGACTCCCCTCCCACACACATATAGATATATTTCAACTCCTAAAAAAGGAGCTTTGGAAACGTGCAAGTGAACAAGAGCCTTTGCCCAGACAGGAGAAGAGGACACCTTTGTGGAGATGTATTTAGAGAAGGGTGCTTTGCTAGTTTTTCCCATGTAGGTCAGTGCCGGTGTCAAATCCTCCCAGAAGCCAGTGATTCACATCCTCAGCAAGCGCTTGTTTGGGCAACAAACCACTGAAGGGTGTTTTTTTTTTTCCTGTTAAAAGGGGAAGGAAAAAAAAAAAAGAAAAGAAAATATTGCAGGGCAGGAAACAGACTCCTGACAAAACACTTCCCACAATCTCTCTGGAAAATAACTCTCTACAGAACTAGACAGTCAGGGAAGGCTTACGATCAGCCACTATGCAGTTAAGAACATCTTTAACCCTGGGAACTTGATGGACAGCACGAGGAGCTATGACGGAAAACCTGGGCAGTAGTCGCACACTACAGCCCCAGGACCTCTTTCACCCTGCACTGCATTGAAATCACCTCTATTATAGCACTGAGACCACGGCTTTTGGTCCAAAACTCTGGAGACCCATGTGAGCTCGTGTCTACCACCACTGGAAGAGTCTCCCCCTGGGTCCCTTCTCTGCCTGGACTCCACAATGCCTCAAATAACCACGTCCAGATGGACTTGCTCTCTGTCGGTGTAAAAGGGAACAGCCAACCAGCTTAGGCATTCTGTGCCATTATTAAGTTTTAAACAGCTTTTGTAGAGGTAATCTTCATAACTCTCTTGGACAGGCTAGCAACCCTTACCAAACAAACTATTGCAGCCAGGGTCATGTAAACATCCAAATACGAACAGATGCCGGCCCCAGGGTTAAATTCACCTTCAGAATTTTTCCCAGATGAAGCCTCGATGAGTGAGAAAAGTCTACCTTGTTATTTGAGGAGTTACGTGCTAGAGCCTTACAGACATGAGAAACCACGGTCTTCCCAATGCAGAAATAAGTGCAGGATTTCAAGAAATTCGCAGCACTTTTTTCTCCAAGGATAACTGTCCTCTTCCAGCAGAGTTCTCGGGCCTTAGACTTTCAGCCTTACCGCAACAGGTGAGCGCAGATCCTGGTCCCTTATTCAATTAAGCCCGGTGCCACTTAGCATTCTTGGCTGCCCCCCTCCCCCTTTCTTTTTTCTCCTTCTAAAAGCAGATTTTAGAGCAAATGTACTATCTTCCGAGGCCAAAATTGCACAGGCCTGCCCACATTGCAGACAGATGGCTTGTGTAGCAACGCATATTAAAAGCAATCAAGCACCAGTCTTCAGGCCTGCTAATGCAATAAAGCTCAGGAATAAGATATAATAAACCTGCTCTCGATTAGGTTTCCCTTCCCCTAATCAGAACATCAGCCTCTCTCACTTGCTTTTTCCAAGGCCTCCTTTCACCTTAAAGCCTTGCTCAACTCGAACATGAGCTCTTTAGATACTACACGGCTTCCTAAAAGCTCAAGAATGGATTTGGCCCAACATGCCTGTGCTGCCTTTGGGGCTGGCCACTGCTCTGGCTGCCTCCTCCACGCTGGCAGGTTCCCGCTGCAGATTAAGCAGCTGGCTATGGGAAGGGCTGCTTTTAATCCCACAGCTACCTCAAAACAAAAAGCCCCGTCTGTGACAAAACAAAATCAGCACTGAACGTTACTGCGCACGAACAAGTCCCGACGAGAGCATCCCCACCGGAGCACCTGGAGGCAGCACCAATACGGCTCTCGGCACCGAGCACATACTTGCCCTTTTCAATTCAACAAGGTTAAAGTTAGCAGGCAATGAAGCAGGAGAGCCTGGACAACCGCTCTGCAGAATGGGGATCCCACGTACTCCAACCTGTGCACAATTTCCACATCAGTCCATTTCAGCTCCCCCCCACCCCACCCCAATCAGCTTCAGGGTATTCGGCTCTGCGGATCGCAGGATATTTCAGAAAGAGGGCAAACACAAGACATTTGCACAATGCCGTCGGCAGCATGCGACGACGGGGCTGGACACAAAACCCTTGCACTGAATAGACCGACGCCAGGCAAAGCATTCAACTGCTCTGTTTTTTTCAGCTCTTAAACGAGCAGACTCTTCAGAGGAGTGGGGGGGAAGCTACATCACCCTCCTGAGCGAGGGTCGAAGCCAGCAAGCGGCACGAGGTTAGCCAACAGGCACAAAGCCACCCTGCTCGAAAGGCGCCGAACACACAGCACCCGCAGCCAAAAAACGGCACCTCTGTAAAACAGCCAGAGGGTATGGTCTTAGGAAGGAGGGGGAGGGAAAAAAAAAGAAAAAGAAAAAAAAAGTTCCCCCAAACTTACGCTATCACAGCAAGGTCCATCCCAGGCCAAGCGGTGCCATCTCAGCTGCGGGAAATTCCCAGGGGAGCAGCTTTGGCCCAGCTGAAGGGATATTTCAACTAGGTGACAATTGAACTGAACTATAAAAGCACCGAAATATCAGTGCCATCATTTCTGTCTGGATCTTATTTTGAAGAAGGGGACAGGCTTGTATTAGAGGATCAGACCAACATCTGCAGATCATTAAACTGCAGATGCCAGAGGAGAAGGTTTCTTTAAAAGCAGTCTCTGCCTCTCTGTTTTGGCAGGTAGACAGGCATTAATCCCTGATCTTGTCTGCTGCCTCCCAGAGTCATATTTGGATTTACATACATGCACAGGGCTGTTCCTCCCCAGGTGTAACAGCAAGTACTTAGCAGCAATGGGTGCATCTGCCGCTGCCAGATATTGCTGGCCATTTCTGTGCTACCTGTGGCCTGGTCACAAACCTTGAGGTCAAAAACATAAAAAAAATAATTTTGCTGGGAAGTGTCTTCCAACACGACACACATCCAATTTCATATGAGGACAAGACTGCATGACCTAAGGTGTCCTCTGCACACTGCCAGCACTCCCATTACAGCTAGATTCACTCTGAGGAACCGCGCAGTGACAGGCACTCGTGGGCACCCTGCTTTCTAGCAAGGATCTATCCCTCTTCAACCACCTCACCTACTTGCTTTGACAATTTTTACTCAAAACAAGGTCGAGTCTAACTTTCCTGCCACAGCAACGGAGCTGCAGGCCAAGTGCTGTACCTGGTGAATCATCAGCTGAGAACATCCCAGCTCGCAACACAGCAACTGAGCAATCAAGACCATGAAATCCCACCACTCTCCATTTTTCCAGCATCACCCCTCGACTCCCCACTCTTTCCTTTTGATAGGGCCTCCAACACTGAGCCACTTGCCGTAAGCGCTTTTCTACCCGCCGTCATGACTCGGCTCCCTCTCGGTTGTAGGTAGCTTTTTTCTGAACAGCTGCTTTCTTGCTGGTTATTTAACCAAAGACTTCTTAGCTTCACTCTTACCACCCACTGCAATAATGTGCAATTACCAGACTTGAAAAATAAAAGGGAAGTGAAATCTCATTCCAGCCAGTGCTGCCAAGATCTGTTCTTCAGTCTTTCAACTCCAAGATTACCACATCTCTTCTTGCCTCTTGGCATATCATTTTAGGATGCTTCTATAAGGAAGTGGTTTTTCATGAAAAGATAACTTTTTATACACTAGATTTCAGTCTATGTCTTCCACCCTCTGCTACTCAGTGGGTGGAAGTCAAGGGCAACACTATCAGCAGTTCCTGATTTTAAAGTCATCTTCGTGTGTTGTATAGGCTGAATCAAAATTCGGCATTTCCAAGATTTACAGATTTCAGTTCTCCACTTTTAACAGAAGGGCTTTGCCAGTTCTACTCTTTGCCCTTTGGAAGCAGCTGAAGAAAGGAAATAGGTATTTGCTAAAATGAACGGGTTGTTTAGAGGAAACATGCAGGCTGTTCTGAATCTTCTAAAAGAAATCAGTCACACAAGGTTAAAACAACTTCCCTGTGCGAGGAAAGAGTAGGCCTTACAGTGCAGGCACTGCATGATTTAAACACCACAGCTACTCTGAAAAAAACCACTGGTTTCTTTGGGAACCTTGGGCAAACTGCCTTTACCCACAGCATTTCCATCCGCAGATCTAGAAAATAAGAGCAATCTTAAGTGGCACAAGATCCAAGTTCTCCAAGCACAGCAGCACTGTTGGTGCTCCATCTTCAAGATCCCATGCAACAGGTGAGACCTCGGGACTCCTGGGAGAGCTTTCTGGAGACCTCCTCGTTCAGGAAAACACGCAGGCAGCCCAGCGCCTTGCTCCTCCACCCAGGGCCAGGGACTTCCCAGTGTGCCAACCCTGCCCTGAGCTCAGGTCATTAGTCACTGGGAGCTGTCCCCAGCCCTTTGGATCGTTTAAGCCAGTCAGAATAATCAGCATTTGCCATCTGAGCTGGAACACGTCCATATTAAGGACATGGGTCTCATTTTAACGCCAGCCTCCCAACCTACCACTAATTTTAGGTTCAGGCTGTTATTTAAGGCATGTATTATGACTATAGAGAGAGCACGGGGCATAAACATCAGCTCACAGGAGGATAAAGACAAGTGAAACGCTCCACGGTAACAATAGCTGTTCAGGATGACAAGTGTATCAGAAGTATGTCAGCAATTCAGTATTAAGTGCCATTAGGAACGGGGCACGAGTTTGAGCCGTTGCTTTCACCAAGGTCTGTCAAAAGAGCAACTGCAATGTGTACACAAGTAATTTTTAATGTTGCAGTTCCTGCACGTGGATAATTCCAATATTCTCACAAAAATACTTTTCAAAACAGTATGTCCTTGCAAAAACATTAAAAAAAAAAAAAAAGAACAACCCCCACACAGTTCTCTTCTTTTGGGACCGAGCCCAGCCATAGCAAGGTGTCTTTGCTCTGACACTAAGCAGTGCTACCGGCTCTCTGATCATACTTCACTTAGAACTGATGGGCACGAGCCAAAATAAAATAAATAAAATAAAAACATTCCTCCAAAGATGCAAAGCTTTCAGGGTCTGCCGTGCCAGCAATGCTGCTTGTTGCTATCCTGATCCTACTGGTACGCCTGGAGGCACAAGAGCTGCTGAGGTGCTGGTACAGCTGTCCACCCCACCCCAAGCAGGGCTCTACCATCTTCCCCTTCAAAGGTTAAAGCTATTTACTCAAAGGATTAAGAGGGAGGAGGTTGTAAACAGGGGTGGGTGGCTGTGCGTAACAGTTATGTCCAGGCTTCACAGCGGCGATTAACACACCCCAACACCCTTGTCGCTGCAGCCCTGTAAGGCAGGTCCCAGGACCCCATTCACACATAGGCAAGAGAGATCACATGGAAATTGGTGCACTGCAAGCCTCCGACCTCGGGGCTTCACCCCAACCCAAGAAGATAATTTAAGCATGCCTGGTGTATCCCTAGTGCAACGACAAACCAGGCTCTTGCACCTGATGTAGAGGCTTAGCTCTGGCTTCCCAACATGGAGGGGCTGAACTAGCAGCCTAGGACAGAAGTTTCCTCCCTGCAAAGCCTGGTACCTTTGTTCCCAGCTAGAGTCATCCACGTCTGAAGTATTGCTTCAGGTGATAGTCTGCAAAACATGTTTTGGGTACAAAAAAAACCACTACAGCAGCAAGCTAAGCCACAATGATTCAGTTCTGCAGCATATCTTAGCTGCAGGGTCAGTTAATAAAAAAAGGTCATCTCCTCTTTTTCGCTATGCTTTCTCCCATTTCACATAAACAGAGGGTTAAGAGCCAGACGTTTCAATAAAAGCAGAGAAGGGTTCACATATCACCTTGCAGAAGAAAGATTTCACCCCCGAAGGGCCAGCACAACGCCACCAAGTAAGAGCTAACCAGCAGGGCTGCCCCAGGAAAATCCAACGCAATTTAAGCTACAGCACAGCCACACTTAAAGCGAGACAACACAGTCAGTTTGCGCTCATTTTGCCTTCACTGTGCAAAGTTCAAATGAAGACATCTGATGGCAGAAACAAGTCATTAAGCCATCCAGGCACACAGGCACCACTGACCATCACAGAAAGGGTTAGAAGTAAAGTGTAAAACAGGTCAGGCAGCAGTAATTGAGGAATCTCCAGGTCAGATACTGGGCCAGTTTATTAACGAAGTGCTGTTGCTGCAGATACATCCTGCTTATTTCCCAAGACAGGCAGAAAGCTTTACAAATCTCTTATGAATCCCAGGTCTTAGCCAAATTCTGCTCTTAAAGGAAGACAGAGGGAATATCAGGAGTGATTCGTTTTGGGAAGCACATGATGACTCACGAATTACACTGTCCTCCAAAGGAGGACAGCGTCTGGGAGGTGGGGTTATGCCTAAGTGATCTTACTCAGCCTCTCTGCCCACCATACCTATTTGTAAAGTTTCTTTAACCTGGATTATCCTCAGCGACCTGATAATGTACAGCACTGCCCACAACAGGAGCTCTCGCATCCTGGAGAAAGCCAGCTGCAGTGCATGTGGGTTGAAATACCAGGTTAGGAAACATCATCTCCAGTGTTGCATCTGCTTTGTTACAGCTGCATGGCCAGCTAAGCCCAAAGATCTTACAGCTGAATGAAGTCCTTTCACTTTCAGGAAAAAAGACAACTAAAAGTCTACCCACTTACTCAGCCACGTCACCACTTTTGCTTAGCACAAGTCTGGGGTTTGAGAGAAGCCTAATGTCCCATAGTAAGGGAACCCAAGAGACAGACCCCTTCCCCCTTGCACTGTTCCTGAGCACTTGAATTCCCCGTGCCACTCCCAAACCACATCAGCTTCTCAAGCTTCCTTGTGTACCTCAGCAGAAATACTGCCCGCAAGAGTTTTCATACCTGCTCAAGACAACATACAACAGTCTCTGAACTTGATCACTGTCCAGGCAGTATAAATTCAGTCCCTGCTCTGAGATGACAGAATTCACTGTTTTTAGAAAAGGAAGGAGTGAGAAATTCAACCAGCCAAGTGAACTGGTAATTAAGGTCTTGGAAAAAAAAACACTCCGAGTCAGTAATAAGCAGCCATCTTTGGCCAATGAACCATGGTCGAATCAATGAACCTTAGTATTTCTTAGAGCATACACAAGTAGAACTGTTTACTAAGGTTCTGTGGCCCTGTTGCAGATCACTTAGCACAGCCTCAGGGACCAGTTTGGGCACTACAGGTTTAAGGGACAAAGGAGTTCAGAAATTACTGGAAATACTGGAATTATTATTGCAAGGGGAAAAAAAAGCCCAAGAAACTGCAACCCAAGAATTCTAAAAGAGACAAAAGGAAATTAATAGATAGCACTAACACAAAAAGAGGCACAAAATTAATCCCAACAAGACCTTAACTGTCCTATAAATACAGTAACGGAGGAAAATAAAGTGGAGGTCTATTAATCAGCAGGAAGAAAAACAGCACGTGGCAGTAGACGCCCTACTCAAAGCCTTCTTTGCGTTGTATTTAAGCACTCAAGGATGACTTTCATCAAGGACTGATCTCTCTTAAACCTTTAAATCTTTTTTTCAATCTGTTCTTTCTTTGTTTGGGTCCCTTTGTTTAATATGCTGTTCTAAAGGTTAACTGTATATAGATGTTTAAGGCTGAGCAATTTGAACCTTAAGGCGCTGCTTGTCAGTACTGCCTTTGCAGGATAAGACGGTCAAAACTGCCACCATCGCTTTGCGGAAGCAAAACTGTGCCTCCCTGCTAGGCAGATCATGGCTGCTCATAGATAATACAGGTTGCTCATTTTCATGCCATCATTAAGGTAGAGTTGACTTTTAGAGTCTCCATTTATGAGCACCACAGTTCACCTTTAAGTCTCATCAAAAAGTTGACAGCAAGTCATCCACCTATAGCATAGGAAACACTAAAAAGAAAATTCTCCAGGAAGACCTGTTCTCCCTAAATACATGAAGTAGGATCCACACATAATACAGCCATTAATACACGCTCCAGCAAAGGAAAAAGGCAGAGGAAACAAGCCAGTAGGTCAGGAGTTAGGGGAAAGAACCATAAATTGAGGCGCAGCCAAGAAGTAGGGGATGACTCAGCCTTCCAGGAACAAAACTGGTGAGGGGGAAAAGGGAACAACACGAAAGACGATCAGACCCACGCCTGAGTCACAGAGAAAATAAGGAGCGAGAGAAACAGAGCAACCACCATGGAAGGAGAAAAAGAAGAATTTTTCAAGATCCTCTGAGCAAGGGGATAGGTGGGAAAGAGAAGGAGCAAGGACAGGAGCTAAGGAGAGCAGATAATGTTCCCTCCGTTAACCACTCCTTTAGAAACAGCTAAAGTTGGAGCAGAGACACGTCATTGCAACAGGGATGGGGAGGAGGAGTTGCAGAGGATTAAGATATAGTTGAGGAACTGCAATATGCAGGTTTTGGCATTCTACAAAGCCCAAAAAACTAAAAAAGTAACTGGTCACTAGGCATGAGGGCAGTTCATCAAAAGCACCATCTGACATCTGCAACTGCATAGAGAAAGGAAAAGCTTCTTTGAGATCTGAAGGAGGACAGGATATTACTCACTCTATACCTGCCACTGAGTTTCCTAGTTGTTACTACTCACCATGCCCATTGCAGTAATAGATCCACTTCTCCCTGTTCTGTGTAGGGGTCGTGGATTTTTTCATGATAGCTTTTTCCACAATGGCACTGGGATCTTGCCTAGGTCCCTTCTTCAGAGTCCGTGAGCTCTTCCTGACACTGCAGACAACTATAACCACGAGAACCAGCAGCAGGAAGAGGACAATCATCCATGGCAAGTGTTCGTTGATATCGAAGTGCTTGTGGGTGCTCGGTGGCCCTCTCCTGGGAGGCCTGTATGGGATGCTGGACTTCTCACCACTCGTCATCTCCATCGCCGGCTGCTTCTCAAGTGCTTGGCTGGTGTGTTTATGCCGGTAGTTCTGCATGTGGCTTCCAGCTCCGGAGTCCGCAAGGATCCCGTTGGCACCGTCCGTCTCATTCACTGAGGTTTCGTTGTAGTATCCTGTCAGGTCCCCCGTGCCGTTGTACGTGTGCGGTGTGGGAGAGGGTGCAAAACTGGGAACTGAAGAGTTCAGACCTGTAAAAGGAAGAAAGAGTTCAGCTTCATGGCACCAGAGACACAAAACGGCATAATGTCACGTCTAAGAACTGTCTGGGCATCTGCTTGGCCAGGAGACCGAAATTCAATGCCAGGCTGAGAGAAAGTAAAGAAGTTAAGTTAAGGGTTGGATCTAAGAACAGATGGCTACGGTTACAGAGTTAAGTTCAGGATAAAAACTGACCTTTGTTGTTAAGGTTAGTGGCAGCTTGTTAAAAACTGAGTGATTAAAAGGATGTTGTCAATCTGCATTTGACCCAAATCCAGTATTTTTAGAAAACTACACTTTTTAGGGAGATGCTTTTTTTTTTGGTTTTGTTTTTTTGTTTGTTGGTTGGTTTTTTTTTTGGGGGGGGGGGGGTTTCAATTGTTGGAAATTTGGTATTTGATCTAGAAACACCTAGTGAAAATTTAGAGGCTTGTTATCTCTCTGCTGAATACTTAAAGAAGCACAAGCATCCGCTCAGCACCAAAAGTTGCTGTAGAGGTATGGACTACATTTCTGAAGTGACATGAGCTATCTAACCCTCCCTTAAGATCTATTTTCAATCTTCACCGAGTTTTCTTATCAATAAGTTATGCTTTACTGTCAGCTCTCAAGTCCTAGTGAGTCATGTAACCTAAAGCCCAGTGAGAGTGAAGGGCTGCTGCTGCAAGAGAGCGCGCACCTCTGGAAATTAGGTTTCCAAACATGGTGTCTCATCTCAAATAAGACAGAGTGGGTGTAACCATCTGTAAAGTGATTTTGTTTCAGACTCAGGTACCCAAAACACTCCAACCAGGAAACCAACAAGGAAAAAAATCTTCAGCTTCTACTTAACTGCCTTCGGTTGATTTCAAAGTTCAGGGAACACCCTCCCCTCCTCTCCCAGTGACACATCAACATCATCTCAAGAGCTTTGAGACCTAACAAATTAGAAGTACTGGAGCTTACTAATGTCAATGCTTCTCTGCAATTGCTAAGCTGGCTAAGGCTTGAAGGCCACTAGAAACTGTATTTTGTTGTCAAAATACCCCATTTGAGACACCTTAAAGAGACTCTTCCCTTGAGAGTGCTGATGACCACCTCAAACAGGACTGTCTCCTACCCAAGCACAGTCTTCCAATAAAGACTGTGATGATATATTATTCTAATTAAGCTTGAGAATGTCGAGTTAAATTCAGTTTTCCCCTCGAGTGATAACTAATGGATGTCTCAGAGGTTTAAAAAAAAAAAAAGCTATGACACAGTATAGGTTCCTTGAATTCTCTTCTGGTAACAGTTCCAAACAAAGCCCATATGTTGGCACAGTATAGCCAATATGCAGCAGGGGAAGCACAGGTGCGAAAGCAATGAAGCCATCAAGAAACCAGTCCAGAGGAGAGAAGCTTCCCTCTTCCCCCCCTGGAGCTTTCCTGTTGCACCAGTTCTCTTCTCAGGTTCACCAAAAATGCAAATAACGGTGCCAGCACAAGATACAGATGGGGAAAGTGATGTTCATTTAGTCCAAATAGCAGTGTAGCCAAAAGTCTAACCATGACTGAAGTCTCAGTGACAACACTGTTAAATGCTGTTTAGCAAAAATAAGGGCAAACTCATATACTCTGGAGCTGTGCTCTTGTCAAAAAGCAAAAGCACCACGCAAAAAGACCATTTAGATCAGGTTGCATTCTAACAGCATAAAAACACCTACAAACAGCCGCCTCAACTGAGGCAGGAATGCAATCCCATGACTAAAAAATACAGCTATATTTCAGCAGCTGACATTACCTTTGGAAAGATAAGCGGTTGATGGAATTTCATAGGGCTCTCCACCCGCTTCTGGGTTCGATGAAGATGAAGACGCGTTAGGAAGAGACGCTGGAGAACCACAGACGTTGTCGCTTTCTTTCGTCCCCGGCTTTATCACCATCATGTTTTTCCCAAAGCAGTCAGTATATGTTTTGCACTTCATCACACTAGAAGGCACATCAGAATAGGTACCACGAGGGCACGGCTTGCACCTAACGTCTTCTGTCTCAGTTCCTTTCTTGCGGACGCCCCAGCCAACTGGGCATACTGTATAAGGGATGCAGGTGTCATTAGTCTGAAATGTGCCAGACAGGCAAGTGCACTCGCGGTCAGTCAAGGCAGTACAATGAGTTTTCTCAATCATTGGCAGTTCACAAGGTTTCCTACAAGCGTGGCATCGTTCTATGCCATTCTCATGCTTAGTAAAGGTCCCATCCGGACATTGGCTGCACTCTCTTAAGGTACTCTTTGTACAGTGTTTAGACACATAGGTTCCTGCAGGACATTTGTCGCAGATGACCTCTTTGTTAGTGGCACGGTCGAGGTGGCGGTACTTGCCAGAGGAGAGGTTTATGGCATTCTGTTCGGAGGTCAGCTTTGACTGAGCATCACTGGTGCCAAGGAGCATGAGCAACTGAAAGACAGAGGCAAAGTATTAGTCAACAACAGCATGCAACTGGAGTCTTCTCTACCAAACACACCTCCTGGAAAGCACGTTGTCAATTAATTGTAGGATCACTAAGAAGAAAATCCCAGAGCTCTAGCATCAGGGAGCAGTTCTTGCACCTAGAGCAGACAGATTAGCAATACCGGGGTGGAGGAGGAAGGGTACTGATGCTGGCACGCTTCCTGGACACTTAGCCAGAGTCTAGACAGATGGCGTTTGCTATGAAGGTATTAAGAACTGACCATGATTATAACACCTGAAATTTGATACTGTGCTTCTCAGAGAGACTAAGCATCATTTTCACTGCAACCCTGCCAGGGCAATAAACACTAATAGTTGTTTCAGGAGTATGTGCTACTTGGTCACCCCAAGAGAGTTCAGAGCAGCTTTGCATTTCAAGGGTGAGAGGTTCAGCAGGAACCCAATAGCAGTCAGGCATTTGCTAAGATGACAAAAAGGCTGGTAGCAGCTCTAATCTGTAAAACTTTCTTCTTCTGTATTTATTAGTCTACTGTTTTCAAAGAGTTATCTTTTAGAATAACACAAAACAGGAAGAAACGTAGACCAGCACGTGTTGCCAGACTATTTCTCAGGTGCTCTACCTTTCTGCTATCTATATGGTGGCTTCCATAGCTCGTAACTTTGACGAGGCCGTAAGATTTTCTGTTTTGAGTTTCCAGCCACATCTGAATTTACTTCAAGCTGGATGTATTTGCAACAGAAGCGGGGAAAAGGGCTTAAAAATAGCATCATCTTTTTTTGGGGCCCTTCTGTAATTTAGCTCCTCATTGCATCATACACACGTAAAAGGGTCTCTGCCTCTTTTCTTGGGCAACAAGCCAAGCTCCTGGACACCAAATTACACCCAGCCGGGTTTGGCTATATTACAAACAGAGAACTGTTCATCTCCATACTTATTACCAGTCCCATGGTCTTATTCCCTTAATTCCTTTGCACCATTCCAGCAGGCTGCTCCACCTCCTCCAAAGAAGCCATACCTCCCCTTCCTCCAGAAAACCTCTATTCTACAGATTTTGTATCAACTACAACAGCCGAGCTAATATACGGAAAACAAATGACATACCAAGGAAAGGCTGCCATAACTGTTACCCTCTTCAGCATGCAAGGCATTAGAAAACACATTTTCAAATAGCTAAAGACTTGGCTGGGGGTGGCAGGGGGGCAGAGAAGGAACCAGCTAGCATTACCTCGAGTTTCCAAAGGTGATTTCTAGACTGAAAGCAAACACATTTTGAAAGAACCTGTGATAAAGACCAAAGACCCTAATGCTTCTCAACTGACCAGGTGGGGACATGAATCACTGTGCTGTGCTATACAGGACCTTGGTCTTGCTCTGCTACCTATTCCGGGACACCAGCCAAAGAGAATATATTTGAAAAGGCCTCCCAACAACATGACTCTGCAGAACACACATAGCAGCAGAGCAGCAAGCTGCGCCGCATCATTTTTGGTGCAGTCACTTGCTTCCTGGAAACACATGCTCTGGCAGCACATTTCTGATTCACCTGCTAAATAATTTATGGCTCAGAATTTGTACAAAACACTACAAATTTTTTTTTTCCTGAAGCAGCAATTAAAGAGCAGACAGAAGCAGACAAGGCTGCAGGAGCTGACACTGATCCTGCAGCAGCCAGGCTAATTACTGCACGTTAAATTAAAACAAAAAGAGAGATTGCTCTGGCAGTCCATAAAGGACTAAGTGATGCATTTTTCCCCCTCCCCCAAGGCATAATTTATGAAGCGCTTAGCTAGCTCTAAAGAAGCCTGCCACCCATAATCCCTGTGACGCAACCCTGAATTAGCAAGCCAGATGCAACAGGATTCAGTCTCCGGAGGGTTCACACAAGTCGCTACCCAGGGGTGTGAGAAGCAAGGGCTGTTCCCATAAGATTAGCAGCACGGAGAACACCACCGTGTTCCCTGCTGCAGGGCTTGCAGGCCAGCTGGTGCCCACCTACCTTAGCCCACCTCTGCAGGCGCTTCTGCCAATGGGAGATGGGCAAATCTCTAAAGCCGGTTAATCCGGAGAAAAGCTTCTGGTCAGAAACCCGTTGGGAGAGGGTCAACCCAGATTTTGCTCCGACACAGGAACACAGAGACTAACTGAGGTGCAAACGTGCCGCTCTCACTGAACTGAGTGGGACAGGGGATCGGGAGAGGCAGACCGCACAGCAGCAGCTCTCTTGCCTTGCACGGCAAAGGAGCAGCTGCATGCCACTGGCACAGGTCCCAATTTCTACCTTTGTATAAGCCAAATCCTGGAGGAAAAAAAATGAAAAGATAAAAAAATAAAAAAATAAAAAAAATCAATGCACAACCAAGCCAAAGGCTCACACCACAGAGCCCCGGTCTGCTCTCCAACATGCAGCCTTTACTTCCACCTCTGGAGACCTTTTGTATATCATTCAGGAAACTAAAGCTGAGGGAGGGACTAACCCAACAGCACTGCAACTGCCAGAGCACGGTTTTAGCATCAAAAATGACATTGCAGTGTGAATAAAAGGGCTCCTTACTGCCCCTACCACACTTAAAATACAACCCAGCCATCAGTGGATGCAGTGCTCAAGAGCACTACAGAGGGCTGAGCTCTACCACTACAAACACCCCCACACCAAGCAAAGCATGCACCAGCACCTGGGTTTGTAAACATCTCCAGATCTTCAGCTGCATTAGCACTTCCAAGCTTAGGGACAAGAGCAAGTTAGAGTAGAGGAAGGCTATAGAGTGATGAACATCCAGTATTTAATTGCATTTGTACTTCTTGGTCCCCTCCCCCAAAAATCCAGCTGCTCGGATTTTACAGCCATCACCGCTCAGATCTGAAAGTAACAGGAGCAGGAGGACATCTTCAATGAAAAGCATGTCTGCTGGTTAGATCGCTCATCGTCAGGACTGCTTATGGCAAAAATAGACCTTCCTGGCTAACCTACCTAATATACCCAGTTCCAGCAGCAAAAGTGAGAGTAATGAACCAAAATCCAATGGCTAAGTACAACCCATTTCATTACTCCAACATCAAAGAAAGCACATAGGGTAGCAGAGAATAAGGAAAAAAAACTGGTGCAAGACAACACTAAGGAGCGTATCTCGTTTCAAGCAGTTTTGGTGTTGCTCTCTGTGTCCGCAGCAGACAGAAGCCGCTCTGAACATTAAAGTGTTCTGGGGTGAAGACACTCAGCCGGGATGATCGCGCTCCTCCTGCTCCAGGATCTCAGGGAGCAACTCCAGCTTGGCGGTGACGCCGCGCGCCGGAACGGCACTTGTGTCAGCAAAGGCACTTCCCGGAGGTTGCAACCTATTCCACCATGCAGAAGCTTCATACCATGAGGAAAGCAGATGGGAATTATTGGAAACAAATAAGACAGGGGAAACAAATACAAGAGCTGAAACCTCGAGACAGCAATATCCCTGCAGCTGATGCCAGCATGACCCGTTCTATAGCCCCTGAGCTCGACGACTCGATCCTCTCCATGTCGAAGTTGTGTTTTACCACACTCTTAAACAAGGTCTGGTGTTGCCAACTGAATGTAACAGATGGACCAAGCAAGCCCAATAGGCAACTAGCACAGTAAATCATTTTTACAGGGCCATGAGCTTCAGGGTGAACATATGAGGGGTGACTGTGGAGGAGAATACAACAGCCCTGTCAGGATCCAAATTCGTTTCTGACCCCGGTGGGCCTGCCAGCTCAACAGGAATTTGGTAACAGAAACAGCCAATGGAAAATTGGCAAAACAGCAGGTATCCGCAAGTCCTGAAACAGTGCAACGCCTTGAGACAGCCCTCGTCTCGGCTGCACATAGCGCCACCTCACTTAAGAGTGCTGTGGGGAAGATCGAGGCAACAACACACGTAAAAAATAAAAACACAATGATAAAAAGGGCAAAAGCCAACTAAACGCAGCGCACGTGACCCGGGTAGAGAACAGAGCTGAAGCACAGGCACAGAGAGCTGTAAGTGAGCAGAGACCATCAAAGCTAAGCTGATACTCTGGGTATTGTTTCCAAGAGAAAAAGGTAAAATTCCCTGTCTCTCAGCTGAAGTTGCAGCTTCTAGGCACTTCTCATGCCCCAGGGAATCAGGGAGAGGAGGAACGAGACATTGGAAGAAAGATCAAGTCACTTACTCCGAGAAAGTTGACCGTGACAGACGTCTCAAGGTAAAGAAAAATAAAGTTTTCACTTCTTTAAAAGAAAGAAAATAGCTCAACTGGTTCAAGGGTTTAATGAAATGATGAGCTCTGGGCTTAGCCTACTCAGTAGTTCCTCTACTACAGTCAGAGTGTGAAATGCAGACAGCCGAACGTGCCAAAACAGCAGCAAAGGCTCATCTGGTCTCCATGAAGGAAAACTAAGCAGCTGTACCAACAGAGTCCTATTAAAAAGGCAGCTATTTCTACAACCCTTCAGCTAAAGCAGCCCAGAGCTTGCATGCACCATAAATCGCAATCATTTCATTCATCTCGCTAAAAGCTGATGAAATTCCCAAGGCTTTCCGAATCCCAGAGAGACGCTGGAGAAATCAGGCAGTGTTGCTTCTAGGTAAGGAAATGAGGGGAAATAAAGGAGAAAACCACCTTGCTGAAAGCAGCAGGCACACAAGGAGCCTGTAGTGGAGAAAAGCCATCTGAAGACGCTTTTCTCCGCACCAGGCAAGGTAAACAGCTGTAAACACAGGCATTACGTAATTACCGCTCAGGCAGAGCGCCAGCCTACCATCTCGCAAAAACCCAGTGGCCAGGCTGCTCGGGGTTTGCAATGACAGTAAAAGGCCCAAATATTGATTTGCACGCCCTTGCGTCAGTCTTTCAAAATATTAACTCCTCGCAAGCCAAAGAGAGCAATCCAAAGTTTTGTTGGTGCATCCCATATTGCTGAATGGCAGCCAAAAAAAGCACTGTCTAAGCTTGCAAGCGTACGGGAATCGCGTTTTATGGCTCATTTGCTCGTACAATGGGCAGATACAGAGGTTTGAGCGCAGTGCATGCAGGCGTGTGCGACACGTGCATACATGAGTTTGCTTAGTTTCTTTGTTTTATTGTGCAAAATTGCTGTTGCATTTACCTACCTATATACATAGGTAAGTAAATGCATATTTTATATATATATATATGCACATTTTTAATATTATCTCCCCACCCCTCCCTTTAAGGAGGCTCTAGGCCTGGCATTTCAAACCGATCTAGAAGAACGCGAGCCTAACCAGAGCTCTTGTTTCAAGCCCTATATCAACACCTTGTTTTGTGGACGTGCAGCAGTATTTGCCTCCTTCAGCGGGTCAAGATGCAATCCTGATGTCTAAGCACTGAGTAAGCGCCGTGCACGGGCCCCGGCCGCTCTCTGCCGCTGGCAACCCAGCGTTGTGCAAAGTAACACTTCGTATTCAATTCCCAGTTAATACTCTCTCTCAGCTTTAGATTATTTTTGTTTACTCAAATTCCTGTCGAGCCAGCATCAGCTTGCTAAAATCCACCTTGACTTCAAGAACAAGCACAATCCTTGGTTATACAACTCAGCCAGGTGCTGGTAACTACATTACACACATGACGCACCAAATTACCATCGCTCCCAGAAAAGATGGGGATTTAGCCCTGAAGTGGGAGAGCCCCTCCCTGGGAAGGTAAACTCGAGGTGAACTCGGCACCTCGGCGGGAGGATAAGTCCATATTAAAAGCATAATTAGCTGCGGCCAGCTTTCCCTCCTCGCGGGAGGACCGCAAAAAAAAAAAAAAAAAAAAAAAAAAAAGCAGCCCACAGTACCACCCGGCAGCCCCCACCCGGCCTTCTCCCACCTCCAGAGGTTTTGGGAGTCCAGGGTGGGACGAGGCGGGCAGGAAAAAACCGAAAACCGGGCTCTGAGCACGGCACAGCAACCACCTCTCAAGTCCTTCAGCGGAGGGCTCCCGGGGCGATGGCGAGGTCCGCACGGGAGGCGCTGCCCTTCGAAATCCGCGGAGCAGAGCCAGGGGACCGGCCCGCCCCACCCGCGCTCCCCAACCAGCAGCGCACCTGCGGCGGCCGCTCCCACGCGCGCCCAGCGCCACGCAGCGGGACGCCCTAAATTCTCACCCGCCCCGGTGCTCCCTCTCCCCCCACAATCCCTCCTCACACGCAATCGCATCCCCCCCCCCACCCCGCTCCCCAAGCCCCATCTCCTAGTGCATTGTGCTCCCCGCTCCCCCCCGCCCCGCGCCGCGCACAGCCCGGCCGGCAGCAGCCGCACGGCGCTCCCGCCCCGCGCAGCCCCAGCCCCGTGGGGCTCCCGCGTCCGCGGAACCGCACTCACCGCGAGGAGGCCGGCGAGCACCGCGGCGCGGCGGGCGGTGGCGGCTGCGCCCGCCGGGACCCCCATGGTAGCGGGAGGCGCCCGCCGCACCGGGGCGCGGGCGAGGCGCTGCCGTTTAGCCGCGCCGCCGCATAGCGGGCCGGGACCGGAGCCGGGACCGGAGCCGGGACCGGGCGCACGCGGCGCGGCGCGGCGCGGCGGGCGTCACAGCGGGCTGCGGCCGGGGGCTGCCGGCGGGGGCTGCGCGGCGGCGCCCATGGCCCGGTCGCAGGGGCCGGGGGTGGAGGGGGGGCGGCGGCGCGCCCGCCCGCCCTGCCGCGCTCCCACCTGCCCGCCTGGCCGCCGGCTGCGCAGTGGCGGCGGCGGCGGCGCACACGTGGGGCGGGGCGGGGCGCCCTTTGTGGCGTCACAACCCGCGGAACGGCCCGCGGAAGGGCGCGGGTGGTCCCCACCTCCCCCCCCTCCTCCTCCTCCTCCTGCCGGCGCGCGCGGAGCCGCGCGGAAGCCCCGCCGGCCGGCGCGCAGCTGCACGGCGGCTCTGCGGGACCGCCCGCCCGCCCGCAATGCAGCAGAGCCGCGCAACCTGCTCCTTGCTGCTGCTCGGTGTCCCCTCCCTTCCCCTGCTCGGACGAGGCGAGCCCCGCCGTCACCGCCCCCATCCAGGGGAGTGATGCAATCCGCCGCTGTTTCCCCGACATTTGATGCAATTCCGCCCTCGGTGACGTTTAGGGACCCGGCTCGCCCCGGTTACCGGCAAAGCAGCACCGGCAAAGAAAACACCTACTCCCCCTCCCCTCCCTCTTCTTTTTTCTCCTTAAAAATCAGGCTGCCTGGTCCCAGCCCCCACCAGTTGCGACATGCACGTGCCTGGCCTAGTCAAGGCAGGCTTTGGGGGACTGCCCAGGCGGCCAGGAGCTCCTGACCGGCACTGAACTGTAGCTCATTTCACCCCAAATTGTCTGCAGGGATAACTGGAAGCGCATTAGGAAAAGCACTATTTGTGGAGGGCTTTATCATTTCAGGGAGGCAGAACTGGGGTTCAGACGATCGGTAAAGCCTAAACTGTATAACCCGCTGCAGACCCCCTTCGCCACAGATCCAGGTTGGAAGGATGGTAAGTGTGGAGAAAGTCGCCCTTGGGAGCAGGGCTGAGGTTGGGAGAGAAGGAGACAAGACTTGGCAGCAGACAGCTGGGGAGAAGAAGCAACTCAGCCTCCGACCCTGCTGTCCAGCGCAGGCTGTTGCAGAGATGCATAAAGCCCCCAGACCACTGCTGCAGGGACGGAGGAGAGGTCTGGTGGGAGCAGGAGGCTTTGGAGGGGACCCTGTCCCTGCAAAAATGTTGCAAATGGTTGGTTGGAAAAACGTTCCAGCTCTGCGGTGCCAATTCCGCAGCTGTGCTGAGCATCGACACTTCAAGCGTTTTGAAGAGCTGGGCTGCACGAGATGCTGAGGCAGGTGAACGCTTCCTCGTGCTGTTGCTCCAGCTTTGCAAGTTCTGGTTCCCACCATCCCTGCGTGAGACCCCGGTGTTCCCATGAGCGACCGTGCTGTGTGTGGACGTTGCTGTGCATTAGGCAATGCTGCTCCCAGCCAGGTCCCAATGGTCAGCAGCATTTCTAGGAAAAGAGGGAAAAATCCATACAATTCATCCTCGAGCTTTCGTCTCTGGCTCAGGACTAAATACCAGCTGTGACGAGGAGGTATGGGAGAGGCATTTCTAAGCCAGCTCTGCTAGTGTCAAAGCAGATGCTGAGAAACACTAGCACTGCCTATGGGTCATGCAGAGGAGTCAGAGCAATCTGCATGGATGCAGCATCACCTTCTCTCTGAGGTCTAAGGACTGGTGTGATCATGTATGTTATTCAGCTCATTCAAATATTGCCTGGGGGAATCAATGAGCTGGCCATGCGAGAGCCTGCGAGAGCAAAATCCCTAGTGCAGGTGTCACTGCTTCTACATCAATCCTGTCCTCGCTAAAGTCAATAGAAATTATTCTACTAATTTTTATCACAGCAGATTTAAGTTCCGTGGCAGCAGGAGATACAGAAGACGTTTCAGGGCTCACGCCTTGCATTGCCAAGCACAAGGCACAACTTTGGAAAGATTGATGTGTTGGGCCTTTTGTGGAGGGGCTGCTCCAGAGGGGGCTGTGGGGAGCAAGAACGCTGGAGCCAGCAGTGTCCAAGGTGGGTCTTTGCCCGGGTCTGCCCCTGAAGAAGTAGGACAGGCAGCAGACAAGGTGAAAATCTGTCCTCCTAAACCAGAGATGATCTTCACCCATCCTCCTAGAAGCACAGCCCAGGCAGTGCCCCCACTCACTGGGGTGCAGTCCTGCAGTGTCTGAACAGGATGCACGATGGGGTCTGGTAACAGGGGCCATGGGCAGCACAGGGCACAGCGAGCAATGGACCAGGGCCAGGCCTGCCCAGGGAGCCCAGGCAGCAGCAGGGCTAGAGAGTGGACCACAGACAAGGCTACAACCAGGGTCCAAGGTCCTTCGAGGAGACAGGCCCAGAGGCGAGATCTGCGACTGGCACACCTTCAACATAGCTCAAGGCCAAGACTGAGGTCCCAAGCCTTAGCTGAAATGGAGCTCCTGGGCCCATGGGCCAGGGTTTTAGAAGAAGCCCCTGATGAGGGTGATCAGGATTATTAAGGACTTTTAGTACCTTCAGGGCCTGGCAGAATGTGACCCCCTCCAGGTCCACCAGATCAAGACATTATATGGCTCTCTACATTGCTGGGTTATCCATCAAGGAAAATATTCAAATATCTGATTTTCAGAACCTGCAGAACTCCTGTTAACTAACAGTTATCAATCCAAGAGTTCAAAAGCCTTTCCAGGACTTGTTCCTGCAAGACGAGTTCTTGACCTTGCATAAAGTCAGTTAGTACAGAATTAACACTTCAACATTTCTTCAAGAAATGTGGCCTCACAAAGATAACTTTGTATCGGAAGTGCTTTGCTCCATGCAGCTAGGCTGTGTTTGAGCCCATGCTAGCAAACTGGATTTCATTGAACCATTGATTGAACCATCCTTGAACCATGGCCTTGCCAAAAACTAACTGAAGCTATCAGTTCAGATACGTTTTTGAGCCCCGCTTTCCTCATTTGCCATCACACATGTTATTTTAGGAGTCACCCAGAAAGCAGATGAAACAAGGGAGGGTTTCAGTGCCACAGCAAAGCTAACAGCACAGATCCCACACGAGTGACAGAAATAGCCAAGCTCCTGAAGAGAAGAGGTGCTTTTGTTCCACAGGGCTGTGGAACTCATCCAAACTTTTTCAAAGTCCACAAGAAGCCTCCTGATTTCAAAGAGGTTTGAATCCAGCCCTTGGAAGTCATCAGTTCTACCAGGAAAATGCTTGTTAGGCAACAGCCGCTAAGTGCAATAGGCACCGTGGTTTATACTGTAGGAATTGCCTTGATTGAACCCCAGAGCAGCACTAGAGCTGGTGCAAAGCCCACCGGTTTCCCACAGTCCCTGCTGGCTGGCTCTCATCGCCTGGCACTGAGAGCGCTCATCTAATGGCCCTGCCTGCACTGACCCTATTCAGCATCTGGTGGAGGGAAACATGTTTCACAGCTCTACCAGGCCTGAAAAGGTTTTCTAGAAACCCCCCCAGAAAGGCAGCCTCCTCTTCCAGTCAAAATGGACGACTTCTCCCCACACTTGCTGCATTCCTGACCCTGGGAGCGAGCTGGAAGGGAGCAATGACCTAAAGGAGCCTGGGAATGAGCCTGGAGAACAGCTCCCCTCTCCCCGCCCGGGGCGGCAGTGACAGGACTGTCATTCCCATGAGGTGACCAGAGACACAGTGTCACGTGTGCAGGGAGAGGAGCTTTTTCTGCATCTGGACATGCTGCTGTGTAACAGCTTTGGGGTTTGCCTTCCCCTGGGACCTCCAAACCTGGGAATAACTTGCTCCTTCCAGGAGGTCAAGAAATGGGAGCCCCGCCTTGCAACGGGGTGCCTTGTGGCTGCCCAGACAGGGTAGCTGGCATTGGCAGCTTTGCTTTTTTGACGTACGCATATCAATTTGGCAGTTTTTGGAGTGTCCACGTTTCCTGGACATCGGCAAATAAAAGATCCCACTCAAGCCCCTAGCTCCCAAATACAGATTACAATGTGAAGCAAACACCACTAAGGCTGCCTAGAAGGAAAGCTGCTGTCATACGATGACCATCATTGCTTTTAATTCAGAATGTACTGGGTAAATAATAGGCAATAACACAGCCGGGTTAACGCCAGCCTTTTGGATGGCGGAGGTAATTTTAAGTTTAAAAATGTACAGCTTTCTGGTGAAATACAGGGTAAGTCTGCCCTGCCGATGCAGAGCTAAATTAGCCAGTTCTTTCTGGGCTAGCAGTAGGCTTAAAATGCTCTGAGAGTGTCAGCCCACGCTGGATCCATTAGCAGTGTGAAAGACAGTACTCAAGTTGTATTAGGGAAAAGCAGAAAAATAATCATCTGGAGAAATGAGTGACTCAGGGGACTGGCAATAAAAGGGATCAGTTACTGCTGTGGAATGGATTCCAATTAGTTACATCCGCTTTTAATTATTATTATTTATACGGAACCTAAAGACCATCCACAGATTATCCAAAAATGCATGGGCTGCTCTGCCCTTTCCCTCCCCCCTTGTAAAGACAAACACAAGTCACTTTGCCTAGACTAGATCATCCTGGCTGCCCCATAAATTGCTTATTAACATACAGCTTGCCTCATCTCTACTTTTCTGAAGCTTTGTAAGGAAAATAGGGAAGTGGGTGGCTTAGGTCCTAGTTTCACGTTAAGTGTTTTTGGTAGCAGCACTGGCTTGGGAAGTTCCTACTCGCCTCTCTGCATTCAGTTCCTTTTCCTCGCCTTTTACTAGCCTATGAGTCATGCAAATACAGCTCACAGGGCTGCAAGATAAACCAGGTCAGTGAACTGGTAACACTGTTAAAAAAGGGAGGATATTTTTAATCAGAGTTGGTGAACCTCACTGTTCTCATTCACCAGACAGCTGTGGGTCTTCACTGAGGCAGTGCTGAGAGTCAAAGTGAGCAATAGAGGGACAGGAACTCCTTGACCTGATTTGCCACCAAAAAATATCCTCCCTGAAACTGCAGTCTCTGCTGTTTGGAAAATCCAAGGATCATGCTTACACATCTAATGCTGTTCAAAGCACAGGTCTGTGATGATCTGGTACCTGCAGGGAGGAGACCTTGCTTTTTTTAAAGTTCATGAAATGTGAGGAATTACTTGGCCAAAATAAGTTACTTGGGCAATGTTAAAGAATACTCTGCAGAGTCATCATTTGCTTAGTCTAGTATAAACCTGAAGCATTCTGGGAAGCAATTTTGGGTCATTTATTTGTGATAAAAGAAGCCAGGTTAACTGGGCAGATACCATAGTTTACATTCAGACTTCCTCATTCTCTATACATGGATAATCACCCTAATATCGCCTGTACAAAATGCATTTCTATTTTCTGTCACTGTTGTATGAAAATAGCCACTGCATGGGAAAATCCGGCCTGTTTCAGTTCCAATTCACTTAAAAACCACAGTTACCACCCGCACAAATGTATATTGGGAAGATAAACCAGCAAAGCTCGTAGAATGAAGCTGGGTGTGGGAAAAGAGAATGTGAGTGGGAATTTTCACCTTTCTGGTCCTCTCTGGGCTGTCCTGGGCTCTCCACAGCAGCAGAATCAGCTCAGTGATCATGCTGCCTCCAGTCTGCATCACTTTCTTTTTCTTTGGAAAACTAGGATTTGCTCTTTGAAGAAAATGGTTGAATAAGAAGGCGCCAGCAGTCAGAGCTGGTCTGCAGTCTTAGATATTTCCAGGAATGGTTGACTAGGAGGAATGATTTGGAGTGACAGTTGTCATCACCTCCAGCATGCAGCAGAGGCAGAATAAGCATCCAGAAAAAAAGACACTGAGGAGGTTTGACCTTCACATTAGGCTGGCATGAATTTCTCTCTGTGATTTTGTAGAATCTGGTAGAAATTTCATAATCTCCTGGGAACGGAGAAAGGAAACACCCACTAACTGCAGTGCTTCCCAGCAGGAACACATAACACAAAGGTTTCTAGTTGGATCCATGCCAAAAGCAGGAATACCTACACAAAGGCCTTTTGACCTGTTGAGGTGAAATGGAAAAACGCTGGTCTTCCAATGTGAAGTGGTGACCTAAAAAGCGCATGAGAATGTCCTCCAGATCAGAGCACAGAGAAGCTCTGCCGTGGATAAACATGGCAGTTTTCCCAGTTCAAACTGGGAACGCGTGCTTCTGGTGCCTCATTATTAAACTGGCTTTTCTCACCTTATGCTGATGGGGAAATAAAATCATGTTTTCCATTACAGAGCCAAGATCAGGCTGGATCGTCTTGTAAAGAATCCAGTTCCAGCCTTAAACTTCTTGCCAGCAGCAACATTGCAGGCTGCTTTCATATATTATCTTGTTTCCACTAAACAGGAAGTATCTTGCAGGATAGAGAGTTTCTTCACTAAGATGTATGTCACTGGTTGATTTCCTGCCTTGTTACCCCATGGGGTATTAGGGCAGGGAGCTGAGGAACTCAGGACAGCAGTTGGGAAGTGTAACATGGCACCCTTCGATGTGAGTTTGGTGGCTTTCTCTTCTGAGCTGATCTGTCTTTTGTAAAAGGCTGATGCACAGCCAAAGAGCGTATTTTCCCCGTGGGCTTCAAGAGGGAAGAAGCTCAGCAGCAAACAACTCTAAGGGCATAAACATGAGTTTAACCCTACATCCAGGCCATGAGATGACGAGCAGGTACGACAGGAAAATGAGCCTGTGAAAGAAGCACAGCTGGACATGCTTCTTTGCCCCCAGCAAGAAATGGGAGAGGGGTGCACAGGACTTGCACATCAAATCCTTTTCAGGTCAGTGGCGTAATGTAAAGATGTTTCCCTTCTCTCCCCCAGAGCAGTACAATAATGCAAATACTCTAAAGTGGAACAGTTTATCTCCTTCTGATCTCCTTCTGAAGGCCACAGCTGCCTTCATGCTGAGTTCAATGCATGTGGAACAAGCCCAGCAGCCATATCTGTGCCTTTCAGAGGAAACAGAAAGAAGGTATATAAAGTTAATGCTTTTTTGTGTGTCTTTTAGCCCTTTGAAACATATGGAGTCTTGTTTTGCAGGAGGTCCTGTAATACCTCCTTTGTCTCAGCTGGTCAGGAGCACAGCCAGATTTTGAAGCCTAGATGCTCATCTCAACCTCACCAAAAACCCAGTGACTCTAGGCAAATCATACATACCTTCATTCGCCTTCCCAGTTGTTCTTGAGAGTAGTAAGTGCTCTGGGGCCTGGGCTGTCCCTTGGGCTTCAACTGTCCCTAACAAAACGGAACCTTGCTCTCAGCTGGGGCTTCTTGGTAGTCATGAAGAGGAAAAGGAAAACCTATTAACAGCTTTTATATATCTATTTGAAAGTTTTGTTATGTCTCTAAACTTGGAGAAGTCAAAGCACACAATTAAGTGATGCAGCCATGATCAGGGAGTTGGCAGCAGAGCTGAGAGCGAAACTCAGGTCTCCCAACTCTCCATCTCATGCTAAAACCACTAGAGTCTGCTATTAGCAGAGCATCTGGCAAGCCTCAAAGAGATCAGTGAGATGTCAGGAAGGTTGCACCCTCCTTTACGCTAACCAAAGGACCACATGTTATTTTACTTTGGTAAGACACCGGACAAGCCCTCCGCAAATCTTCTCTGATCAGCATGACTCGGATCAGCAGCGGACACAAGATGATGTTTGTGTCGAATTACCCACAGCAGGTGGTGGTACTGGCAACTTTACACTTGATGCCACCTGCAGAAGGAGTTTTGGAGTGGCACGGACTGACGCTGATCCAACCTCAATCCTCTTGGTGCAAAGACAAACCAGGAAACAACTTTCACCACCTCTAACCCTGCACAGTTCGTTTATCTCAGCTCAGCATAGTATGATACTATGTATCATAGTATGTACCTAATATGTAGCTATCGTTGTTTCGGCTCTAGTGAGAGCTAAAAGCGAGATATGTTGCCTTGGGGGATATCTGGAGTCCCAGGAGAGCGTCACTTCCTGAGTGACCCTACTCAGCCAACTCAGCTGTACCCAGCAAGGCAGACCTAATTACCAAGTGATCATGAATAATCTTGTGTTACAGCTTAAGGGCTCCTGTCACTCTCCCGGTGAAAGGGGGACCCCACTGCTGGGACAGCGGGACTTCGAAGCTGTGGTGTGGCTGTTTGTGGCTAGCAGGTTGGCTCCTGCATCTCCTGAGGCTTTATCCCAAACACACGATAATAGCATCAGCAGTCAGGAACTGGTCTTGGCAACACTGGGAATCATCATTCAGCCCGGCTTTCTCACCCAGCCCTTGAGAAAAATGAAGTTCCTCACGAACATATCAATCTAATGTCTTATGTTAATCTAATCAAAAGGGAGCCCTTGGATTTCCAAAAGGCTTTTAATGTGATACTTTGGAAAAAACTTTTAAAGAAATTAGTCCACCACTGGATAAGGGTGACTATTCTCCTGTAGGTAAAGAACAGTAAGCAGAGACTAGGAGTAAAGGACAGTTTTACGGTAGCAATAACTTAGAGGGACTCTGCTGGCCCTGTGCTATATATCATATTTGATGTGTCTGTGCAGGACGGGGAGTTATTCGGGGCAGTCAACACTAAAGGTGACTCTAAAGAGATGTAAGAAACTTAAAACAATGCATGATCAGGCAATACAAGAAGATGTAAAATTCAGTGTCTGTGAAGAGGAGGAAGGACTGGAGTGGTGGGAAAGACTTGGTGCCTACAGTGCCCAGTGCTCCACATGGGTTACCACCATGCAGGAACGAGATCCTGGAGCCTTCCACAGACTCCCCACTGAATATCACAGCACAGCACAGCAGCAAGCAAACGCAGCAAAGAGCATTCCCTGCATCAGTGTGGATCTGGCAGGGTGTGATATAGCCCCCAGATAGGAAGAGACTCAGCAGGCTCCTTAGCTTTGGGGATAAATGAGGATGGGTGGGATATGACAGAGGTCTATAAAATCATGAATGACACAGAGAAAGTGAGTAGGGAATTAGTAAGTGGAGTTTCTCATAATGTACATAGGGGAAGGAGCCTGCGTACATGCTGGTATCTGAATCATCAGAATTTGTGCAACCTAAATCCCTGTAGCGTTGGGTGTATCCAGGCACAGCAGCTAAGTGCTGCAAGGGAGTATTTTTCTCTAGTGATCAGGGGTGAAAAGGGTGTCTAGAGCAGCCTGATTTGATCATAAGCAGCTCCCTGGGATCCAAGCGGTGGCTGGAGGTCCTTGTGGTGAACAGTAGAGGAACAAAGTGGCTTTGAGGGAAAGAGGCTTTGTCGTTCACACCTTTTGTGGTTTCCTGCACTTCAACACTTGTCCAAACTATTTAAAAGCCTCGCCCAAGTTTGGCTGATTTAAATCAGTTCAGACTATTTAAACAGCACATAAGCAAACATAGCTTAAAGACTCACCTAGGACTTAAACACTTACCATCGGTTAGAGTAACTTGGTGGATTGTGTAAGGAGGTGGTTATGCCGCAGAGAGCTTTCTAATAGAGACTACGGCCCAAGGAGTAAGACCTCCAGAGCAAGAGAGCTAAAGCCTTGCTTTCAGCAACAGTTTAGGAGGCAAGAAAAGCCTGTAGGAAACCCCTTGGAGTCTGGCACTCTATTGCATTCACACATTTTTACAGCATGCAGATCCTCCTCCAGGCAATTTAATATTATCCCCGCTGTTAAATTACTCTGGAAAAAGAGAATCTTTAGCGCAGATTATTGCTTGAGAAAATAACATCTTTTCTCAGGGCTTGATGTGTAAAGCAGCACAAAGATCACACACCAGCTCGAGCGAAGGACTCTTCTCTCTCATCTCACGAGCCTCTCAGGGTCCTGGATGATTTTTCTGGACTCTCTTTTCAGACCCTCTCCCGTTGAAGTTTCTGCTCCTGCCTGCCGCTGCAGCTACACCCTGGCTGGAGAGGAGACGTAAAAGAGGATGAGTCCAGGTTTTCTCCCCGAGCCAAGCCAGGAGGGTGCTGGAGAAGTGCTTTGAGCCGTCCCTGTTTTACCTTCAGCAGTGGGACAGGTCCTGCTGCCTTCGGAGTCCTCCCCCACCACCACCAGCCTCAGGCAGTCTCCGGCACCTGGGGTGCCCTGCCACTGGCAGGGAGCTGTGGGGTGGCACCAGGCCATGTGTTTGGCTCATGCCACCTGACTTCTTTGCCTACATGGCCTGGTTAAGGAGCACTGCGGTGGTAGGACGCCATGAGCTGTGCCTGAGGGATAGGCCTGCCCAAGAGAAGCACAAAGAGTAGGGCTGGACCCACCATATTTCCATTCTCACCCGGTTTTGTCTTCTGTCTGCACCTCCATGAACTTCCTTTCCAGGCCATGTAGCATCTGTGCAATGGGTTGTCCTTGAAAACGCTTAGCCAGGATGTATCCCTACAGGATCAAGATGCTGCCCTGTCTAGGGGTAATGCTGGAATAAATGTTACCTTGCTGTCAACAACAAGAGGACAATTAAGTAACCTGCAGTTCTTAAGGATCCTTACAAACGCATCACTAATCCTTCAGCCAGAAACCTGAGAAAATTCAGTTAAACCAGCCTGGGTACTCAAGGGCTTATCCTGCCCCTACGGCTCTTTCTCCGCCATCCTGCCTCTGCTGTCCTTCCCCCACTGCTGTTCCCTATACTTCCTTGCCCTGCTACCCATCCCAGCTGTCCTTGCCCACTTGCAAGCAAAGAAACTTCACAAGCCAGTACTTCATTGAAAGGAAGAGAGGCAAGGGAAATGGGAAAATAGATAATATAATAACAAACAACCACATCATCCAAAGTACATGGAGTTCAGCTCTCTCTCTTTACTTTTCTGGGGCCTCCTAGGAAAACCAGCTACTTCCTCTGTCCTGCGTTCTCCCACTGACCTGAGTTCACTGGTGTTAATCCTCAGGCTACGCATTTCTCCAAAGCAGCAGATGTCCCTCTCTCTGTCCATCTGTCTATCCATCCATCCATCTCTCCCTCCCTCCCATTAGCCACTACTCTTCTTTAGCTGTTCACTGATCTCTGCTCCTTAGCAGGAATCCCATATTACCCTCAATCAGAAGACAGTTAAATAAAGTCAAAACGCCAAGAACAGCCCATTTTGGTGAAGGATTTCTCATGGCTGCTGCATGGGGTTGGAGGCCTCAAGGTCACAGAGAAGCAGGAAGGCAGGAATTTGACCCGTTAACAGAAGTGCCTGAGGACCTCCAGTTTTCATCACTGGATTCACCTCATTATTCAAGCAGGAATGGAAGTGGAGAAACTCAAAGTATAAAAATCAGGAGGTATGTTTCTGACTGGATAGACTGACAAATGACATGGTGCCAAATAAGTGACTACCTGTTCCTCTACTCATTATTGTTACTAGATGAGTGGGGGACTTTTATGATCGTGTGGTGGATAATCAAATGTTGATTGCAACAAAGGAGGAAGGTTTACTCTCCTCCTCCCCTCCTGTCGTTCCCACATAGTCAGGGAATGGAGCAGTACACAGCTCTCCCTTCCCTCATCCGCAAGGCTTTGTTCCTATGGGTGATGTGCAGCATCTTAGGCATGACTGCGTATTTTGCTCCCCTGCTATGTGCTGCTTCATCTGGGATTGTTGCTTGATGTCCAGAACAATATGCTGTGGTTAGAGTTATAAGCCAGGAAAGACTGGGAGAATGCAAAACAGCTTCCTGCTCCCCCTCTCCTCCTCTCTGCTAGCGCTGAGGGGGAAAAGGCAGCTTGCTTCCATCTGCTAGCTGAGAGTTTGTAGTGGTCCTGCAGGGCTGGCAGGAGGGAAGACTAAGCAGTTACCAGGATCCTGTTCCTATGTAGGAAGACCAATGTTTGAGCAGCAGCTCTGCCTCAGGTTTGCTGTATGACTTGGGCATTCTGTTTAGGATTGTAGGATCACAGGATAGTTCAGGTGGGACCTCAGGCAGTCTTTAGCTTAACCTCCTGCTCAAAGCAGGGCCAGCTAGGACGGCAGACCAGGTTGCTCAGGGCTTTATCCTGCCAGGTCTTGAAAACCTCCAAGGACACAGACCGCACAAGCTTCTGGGCAATGTTCTGCACTGCCTGACTGTCTCTTCATGATGAAAAAGTTTTTCCTCATATCCAGTCTGAACCTGTGGTTTTTTCAACTCATGCCTCTTATCCCTTGTCCTCTCACCATGCACCAGTGTGTAGAACCCGGCTCCCTCATCCTGATAACCTCTTTGTAGGTATTGGAGGTTGCATCTCTCCCCAGGTTGTCTCTTCTCCAGGCTGAACAAGCCCAACTCCCTCAGCCTCCCTTCATGGAGCAAATGCTCCAGCCCCCTGAGCATCCTGATGACCCTTTGTAGAACTTACTCCAGTACGTCCATGTCTCTCTTCTACTGGGGAGCCCGGAACTGAACCCACCATTCTAGATGCGTCTCACCAGTGCTGAGCAGAGGGGACCTGCTGGCAACACTTGACCTGCTGGCAACGCTCTTCTAATGCAGCCCAGGAAGCTGTTGCCCTTTGCCATGAATGCATATTACTGGCTCATGCTCAGCTTGCCAATCATCAGGTCCCCCAGGGCCTTCTTTTCAGAGCTGCTTTCCAACCAATTAGTCCCCAGCCTGTATTGTAGCAGTAGGTTATTCTTTATTCCTTCCCAGGTGCAGGACGTTGCATTTGTCCTTGATGAATTTCATAAGAATTCTAATATATCTAGTCAAAGTTACTTACCAGCCTGCAGGTGCCTTTTGGGATTGCCATATTCACATGTATTTTTGCTTTGAAATGGCTTGGAAAATCTCTTTCAGGGTTTACATGCATGTTAGGAGTCTGAAATGACTAGTCTGCTTATCTGGGATGTTATGAAGGCTGGAAGCTCAGGTAGTGGTGCAATGTGGGCAGGGAAATAACCAAGACCAGGAGAACCATGTCTCACAGTGAAGCCTTTTGTACCACTCAACGCTCAGGCGAGGACTTGTGGTCACAGTGGCAGACCTCAGATAGGACTTTTCCTGCCAGTGCTTCACCATAAGACCCTCAGAAGGACTTAGGGGCTCCTGTGTCCTCTTGTGACCATGGCACTGTTGAGAGAAAGGGGAGCTTGTGACCTTTCTCTCTCACAGGCTTTGGGGAGGCTGGTGGGCTGCCTGGGCAGATATCCCTCAACATACATCTTGTTTGCACAGTTATTTTGAGGGAGCATGGGGCACATGCTTGTGTGTGGAGAGGAGCTGGGTTTCGGGTAGTCAGAATTTCTCTACCTTCGCTTCCTGGCCTTGTGCACTGATCGATTGCTGTTGTTACACAGGTAGTTATTCACCCTGGGTTGAGCCAACTCACAGATACAGTTTGGTGCAGTGTATGTTTGGGGCAGGAGCTGCAAGTTGTCTTCCTTAGCTATCTGCAAGTCCTTTGGCCAACAAGTGCTTTTGAAAATGGTCATCACATTTGGGAAAGGTAAGGTAGAATAATGGTCTTCTCCACAAACAGCTGAGGAGCTACAATACACAGACGCAAGCTGTCGTGTTCATGGTCTCAGTGTCTTTAGAGGCTATGTTAAGTGAGAAATGTGTTGGAAGATACCGTTTCATTTAGGTAGATCAAGACAAAGACCCCCTTGGCTCCTTTGACAAAGAGATCCCATTCTTCCCCAGCTTACCACAGCAGCAGTTCAAGGTCTCACCCTCATGACAGAAAGGCCCCTTCCACAGACTAGAATATTTATTGTGACGCTGACATGTAGGAAGCATTCTCAGGACTTCTCAGCTCCAGGGCTACTCATTCATCTCTTGCAGACAGAATGGAGCATGTCACAAGAGCAGATGCAGAGCAGGCAGAGCTCCCCAGGAGATTCTTCACCACGAAAGATGATAAACAGATGGGCAAATCTGCTGGGAAAGGCATTGACGTAAGAAGTAGGTAAGAGGCTGAAGCATTGTCCCCAGAGACAAGGAAACATGCTGAGAAAGCTGGATGGAGAGACCCAAATGCTAAGGCACAATGCCTCTTTGATTCCCCCACACAGAGTGCTGCTAATGGACCATTTCCTCTCCCATCCCGCAAGTTGGGTTGGAGATTTCTTACCCTCACTTTATTTCACTTTATCCCTCACTTAGTCTCCTTCTCTCTGGGGTTTCCTCTGACCCTCTTCTGAAACACTTAGCAGGATCAAGCTTCTGCTGTTGCTCCTTCGCTTTGCTCACTCTGGTCATCTCTATAGTGTTCCTCTACAAGCAGAAGAGCAGTGGCCTGAGACATTGGCCTTCGGAGGATAATTTACTGGGGGCAGCTGTACCACAGGAGTACAAAGTGTGGCCCCATGGAAAAATCTCAGCTTTCCCATCCAGAGTAGGAGGCGGGGGCCAGACATTTCTTTTGGATCCTGGAGCTTGGTTTAAGACTGGCCTACAGTACTGCCTCGAGAGGTTTAGTCCCTCTGACATCGCATAAGGGCTGTGCCATAGTGAATAAATCTTTTCTTGGAGGAGCCTGTGGGCCGAGAGAACAACTATGGTTTATACACAGCACAGATGCTCCTGCTTTGTCATCAAGGTCCAGACTCAAAGAAGGGCTCAGTCACTTTCAAACCCAGCACACCTGCCTTTGGGGCTCTTGGATTAGAAGGTCAGGGTTAGTTCCCAGGCTGTCTTGGGGACAGCTGTGTAACTTAAAAGGATGATTCAAAAAAAAAAAAAAAAGAAAGAAAAGAAAAGAAAAGAAAAAAAAAAGAAAAAGAAAAAAGAAAAAGAAAAAAGAAAAAAGCAGTGAAGCCATTCAAAACAAGTCATTAGGAAAGGCTGACCCCAGAGGCACATTCAAATGACAGCCTCTCCTTGGCCTCGGTGCTGCCCGAGGCTCCAGCAGCTCATGAGCAGAGCTGGGGTGCCAGCAGCTCCTCTTGGAAAGTCTGGAGCATGGCTCCTTCTTTTCTGGGTCGGGCGGGTGGGAAGTGGCTCCATTTGCCTTTGTCTAATGCTTCAGTGGTTTGGGCACTTCCCCAGGGAGGGGGAGAGCTGCTTCCTGAGCCACAGATTGAAACCCACAGTCCCCACTTCCCACTAGAGCCCCTGCCACCCTGCAGAGCCTCCGTTCTCCCCCAGCTCCTGTCAGGCAGGGGGGCCTTTCACCACCCTGTCCCGCTGCAGTTGGTGGTACTCAAGCAAAGCCTTTGCTTCCCTTTTTCAGAGCAGTGCCACTGAGCCAGCACACCATGGGACAGGAGTGTGCCCTGGGAAGCTGATCCCTACAGCATCTGGGTGCTGAGCTAGTCTCCGTTATTAAATTTTAATCACTAGGGCTGAATTTTAATAGTGAAACTGTATAATCCTGCTTTGCATCACCTCCGCAGGGCCAGGTTGCTATCATCAAAGAATCTCTAATAATGAGGTTAGGGTTTTTTTTTTTTTTTTTGTCTAGCCCAACAAAAATTCTTACTGGATTTGGAAATAGAGGAGACAAGTTGCCCCAGGGGGAGGCCGCTAGCAGAGCTACCTTCTTTGTGCTTGAGATGGAAAGCTGCCAGAAGGCTCTGACAATCAGACAGGTATAGGTGTTTATAATACTTAATAGCCAACAACATTACAAAGTCCTTTCTTTATTCATTTCTCTACATAGCACTTCACAGCATGCAATAACTTGAATTTATAAATTAAACATGCGCCTTGTTTTCATATATCATCTACTTCTCATTCCACAGTCCTATAATAGGATTTTTAATTGCCTGTCATAAAATCATGTGTTCTGCCTGTAGGCTGGGAATAAGAGGGTAACCATGAGTTCGTTGGCCCCTGTCAGTACCAAACAGTGCATTTAAATCTACACAATAGTGAAAGAGAGTGACATGAGCAGAAGAACGTGGGGCAGTCATCATTAAGGAGAGCTGTTTTCTCTGGTAAAAATGTGGAAACCAAGGCCAAAAATACAAAACATTTTTCTACTCCCAGAAGGAAGGCGCTGCACATTGTTTTAGTTATTGCTGGATTTATTTTCAACAGATACCTGTGCAACAGTTTACACTCCATCTATAGTCCAAAGAGCTGAGACAGAGGGCTAGAAGACCTACTCCAAGGGTGACTAGACACCTTGACCTGTGAGCTGCAAAAAAAAGACAAACAAACAAACAAACAATTTTTCTGCTCAGCACCATCTGCTCTTCCGTCTTTCCGACTTTTTTCCAACTCCCCAGACTGTGCCCCCAGCCATCCCCACAGAAGGCTTTCCCCACTCCTCGTAGGACAGGTGATCTCCAGAGCTGGTGCTGCTTCCCTGTCCCCAGCCAGAGACCCTGCCTGGGCCCCACCCCTGCTCCAGGCACGTGCCCCGTTTCCCAGAAGCCAGTTCTCCCAGGGCTGTGACAGGGTAACCAGCCTGGGAGCAAGACAGTGCCTCCTGCACCAGCCCCCAGGCCAGCTGGCATTCTCTGGTTGTGTTCACAAGGTCACACTCACACTGCCCAACAGGGCAGCTGCATCCCAAATACCTTTGGGAAATATTCCCCAGAGCAGCCAGCCTCTACGCTGTGTCTTGAAATGGCTCGGGAGGGTGCTGCTTGGCTTAAATGCGACCATACAGCTTCAGACCTCTGTCCTGTTTAATTTCCCACAAGAGATCTGGTCTTCTTTTCCATGCTTCTGTGCTCTGGACAGTGATGCTAAGATCTGTGCAGCTGGTGAGCAAGGCTTGGTTGATCTGCTCTCGTTGCGTGGCACTGCGTCCCTGTCACCGCAGTCCAAATTAGCGCCTTCCCCACCTTAGCACTGGTCTAGCTGTGACATCCCTGCCAGATAGTCCTGGAAAGCTTGAGGAGAGGGAACAGAGGTGGGATATGGAGAAACAGGACAGAGGGTTTAGTTTTGCTGCTGTATAAAACCTTGGTGCACGCACATGGTCTCCGCTCAGGTCCCCGCACCCCAGGGAGGAGGTGCTGAAGGGAGAAAAGGGACAGAGAAAGGCACTAAAATGGGTACAGGCAGGGAGCAGCTGCCCCATGCAGCAGGCACTAACTGCGCTGGGGCTCTCCAGCTTGGAGGATAAGGCCAAGGGGGGATATGATCAAGGTTAACACAACCGTGGAGGCAGTGGATAAGCTGAATGCAGAATTGCTCCTCAGCATACAGGCTCACCGGCTCAGAAAGGCATTAGAGGAATTGACGGCCACAGGTCCATGAGCAGATGCGAAGGGAATAGGGACGGATGTGGCCTCTTACACTCTAGGGATGCTGGGGGGTGCAAGGGGAAGGAATAGCAGAAAGTGCCTGGGCTTGCAGGCCTTCTCAGCAACATCTCATATTGCCTCTGTGAGGAGCAATATTCTGGACTTCATGGACCATCGGTCTGACCCAAGGCGGGAGTTTCTTGTTTGTTTTCCTGTGTCCCTGCTGTTTTCCTGGGCAGCTCACTACTGTTTGGGCTACAGTGCTTTTTCTGACTCTTACCCGAAATTGCTCTGTTGCAATTTATTGTGATTTCCTCTTGCAACCCTTGAATATCTGCTCTTCATAGCAGTCAGCTGTATCAAAAAGCTTTTATAACAGCTTCTCTTTCCTGGCAGAACAAAGTCAAATCCTTCAACTTTTCTGCTTTTTCATATCTTAATCTTTTTAATTAACTAACATCTTTTTGAAAGTGTACCCTAAGTAGGAGACTTGATCCAACTCAGACCTCATCAGTACCGAGCAAAGCAGAATAATTACTTCCTCTGGTTTACACACGACAGTCTTGTTATTGCATCCTGGAAAGAGATTTGCTTTTTCTGTTGGTGTTTCCTTCTCCCAACATCACGTTTCTCATTTGTTTCCTTTGTGACTTGCTGTATCTTTTCCCTTTCTGCCACACTATTGCCTATCAGAGCTCCCCAGTTGGTGCTGTGCTCTTGATTTCTCTCTTTTAAGAGCAGGAGTTTGCACTGTTCTTTATTGGGTTTCATCATGTTCATTTTAGATTTTTTCTCCAATTTTGCAAGGCTATGTTGAATTCTGATCCTGTCCTCCACAGTGCTTGCAGTCTAGCATTACTTGCATATTTTATAAATGTGTTCCCTGGGCCATCATTCAAGGCAGTACATGAAAATACAGAACAGAACCAGCTTTACAATGGAGCTGTGAAAACACTACCCAGAATGTCCTCCTGGTCTGCCCGAAAACCACTGACAGTCACTCTGAGCGTCTTTTTGTCAATCATTTATAAATTGACTTTGCAGTGATTTCATCTAACCTGTATTTCCTTAATTTGCTGGTGAAAATGTCTCTGGGATGATATTAAAAGCCTTACCTGAACCAAGGCACATCACAACTCCGAAAGAGGGGAAACTGAGGTAAACATTAGTCTGGTTTCAGCAATTTATTCTTGACAAAAAGCACCTTCTCTTCTTATCACTACAGTCACCTCTGGTTTCTTATCAACTGTTTGTTTAATAATTTGTTCTGGTATCTTTCCAAGAATCAAAGTTAGGCTGCTGGGGTGTAATTCCCTGTTTTTAAAGAGAAAGATTATGCCTGCTCATTTCTGTCTTGCGGGACCTTTCCTAACCTCCGTGAGCTCACTGGGAGCAGCGCAGTGATTGCTTCAGAGTGCACCTCGGTTTCCCGGGTGAATGTCCTCCACATGTACCGACACAAATTCCTCTGTCTCACCAGAACAGTCTTCAGCCTATCTTTTTCCGCTCTGCTCCTCTGCCTTGGTTTGATTAACACGTAATCAAGGTCACAAGGAAGCTTTTTGTGAAGGCAGCACTGGCCTTTTCTGAATCATCCCTTGGTTACTCTCTTTCCACTTCTCTTTGTTTTCCTTCTGACGTATTTATAGATCCTCCTGTTGCCTTCCCACCCTAATTATCTGAAACTCATTCAGACCCTCCCAGTTTCGCAATAGGTTGGTTTGGGCTGCAAATGTGTCATAGGTTCCCAGCTCCCTCCACCAGGAGCTCTACCAGGAATGTGACTCGGGTCGGCCCAGGGCCTGTGCGGTTCCCAGCGACATGTCCTTTTTATCTCCTTCTGTAGGCTTCCTGTTTTGATTAAAGTGTTCCTGACTGTGGGACGCGGATCCTTCCTCCAAGGCAGGATAAACTGTGCTGGGCCTTTGGCTCGTTCCTCCTCAGCACTGCCAGCTCTCCTGCAATCCTCTCTCTGTTAGAGCGGCTTCCCAGAAGAGCTCCTAACAGCTTCCCCATATGTGCTCAAATTGGCCGTTTTGAAGTTTATTGCCCCTCTGCCTTAACTCTCACATCTCCTTGTTGTGAGAATATTGAATTCTGTCGTTTTGGGATCACTTTCTTCAGAATCACTTTCCCCTTTGGTTCTCAGCCAGCTCCGCTCTACACATCATGGACAGATCTAGGAAGCCATTTGTCCAGGAAATACCTCCACTTTCGGAGACGAAATGTTATTCCCCACAGCCTAAGGCCCTATGTTGCTCTCTAGCACATTTCCAGTTGTGAGTAGTTACAGTTCTTCATTAAAACAACATCCTGCGCTTTGACTGTTCTTGATAATTGGTCATAAAAAGCCTCTTCCACCCCCTCCTCCTTCTCTCAGGAGGTAGCTCATGTCTCTTACCGTGGACAAGCTTGTTCTTTTCACACCCAGGCACAGCATGCCTTTCCCTCATCCTCACAGCAAATCTTTGCATCCTGATGCACAAAGCAATATCGCCATCCCTTCCTCTGCTCTTCCGACATTACCTCCGTGAGAATATAAGTAGTTTTCCACTTCTCCAAGTCTGTAATGCGTAATGTCATAATTGTGGCTGTGTCTTAAGAATCCACGTTCCTCTTACTTATTTCCTAGGTTCTTGGGGGCTTGGGGTAGATTTGCTAGACTTTCACTGTGTTGCCCACCAAAATCTCCATTCCCCAGCCAGAGCTCATTATCACATCTAGCTGCTTCCTGAGGGCTTATCCCAAAGACCGTACAGGCTGCTGGCTCAATGTCCCCAGCACTTTTTCTGCGATGTCTCAGATTTCCTCTTGAGGGAGGCTGTGTGCCTCCCAAATGGAGGGGTAAGGTCAGCAGCAGCTTCCCCCCAAGCAGATACTGTGACCGCACACACCATGGATGCAAACATCTGTGCTAGCAGATGGTAGCTTCCCTGGCCCTGAAGGCAAATGACCCACCAGAGCGGGGCAGCTTCCATCCTAGCAGAGAGCAGCTGTATCCTGCCACCTCAGGCGGACAGTCCCTATGCTGTGCTCTCCTCTGGCCTAGGTTTGGCCATTGCCTAGCCAGGCACAAGAGTTAAACAGTCTTAGGACAGTGGGCTCACCTGTTCCCTGCCCAGTTGCATTCATTAGGGTAACAGGAGCTACATTTCCTTGGGATGGTGACCACGGACCTCCCAGCTTTGCAGATACACACTTGCTTTGGAGTTATGGCTCCTCTTCTCGAGTCTCAGGACGTTACAACATTCTTGCACTCCTTGGACTGACAGCTAGAGGACAGGATGGCATGCTGCATATGGTGGCCAGGAACTCCCATATCCTTGGGCAGCATCTGCTTCTTCCTCCTGTGCTGACATGGCCCTTCTCACCACTTTGCAGCTTTCCTCCAAGGGACGTGCTTGCTGTGAAACCCTCTGGCTGCCATGACCTTTGCAGGCAAACCTTCTCCTGCAGCTCATCTGCTCTGTCCTGGAGTGACTCCACCACAAGGCTCTTCTTACCTTGGCTGATCCTTCTGGCCTCCATTCTCGAGAAGGACACAGTGCCCAGGCAGGACCTGGGTGCTCCAGGTCCGTGCAGTTCCTGAAGACTCTGCATGGAGGATGGAGCCAGGCCAAACCCCATGGGCCTGGGCCTGGGCTTGGGCCCCACCGTCTCTTCTGGCACCAAAACCAGAAGGTCAAGCAAACCAACACCTACATAGCAGAGAAGAGAACCATGATGCAAGAGAGGGGCATTTGAAATAGAAATTGCAGGGGTCTGGGGTTGGCTTTGCACAGTTCAGGAAAATGCTGATTAGCTCTGAGATGCCAGAGCAAATATTGCTCTCTGTAGCAAAAAAGGGATTCTAGCATCCTTTCTCTTGGCTTATTTGGCAATCCAAGAGTTTATTTACTGTACATTGCAAAATAGAGCCCTTCCCCCCTCCCCATTTTGTGTTGAACAAACAATGCTATGTCTCTGCTGCTGCTGCAGTATTAGGAAAAACTGGGTCACACATATAATTCTGCAGCAGGAAACAAAAGGCCATTCTGCCCCTGTTGGATCTCTTATTTATGGATGCTGTAGCACATTATGGTAATTCTCACTTGAATCCAGCATATATTAATGTCTAGCAATTTAGTAGCAGCATTTTTACATGCAGATATTGGGAGAGATTCATGTCACAGTGGACAAAGACGGTAAAATATGCTCACGCATAAAACTGCTTGCAGACTTTCCAAGGCACCAAATTCCCATATGCACTTTGTCTTCTGGCTTTTCACACATTATCCCGTCTTTGAGGGTGCTGTTGATAACTAATTGTTTCATTGTTCAGTATTCCACCCCATTTCTTAAGAATTATGAACGTCTGCATACAAAACTGGATGAGCAATGACTTCAGTGCAAGTGTAATGTAGACATCTGTTCTGCAGCCACAGAGGAACAATTCCAGCAAGATGGGAAATTGTGGAGTCGTAGAAATACACACAAATATACTTGTACATAGGTTGCACGTGTCAATTTTATGTATGCTCATATACAAAGTGGAGATGCTCTACATTGGCTTGATGAATAGGGCGAAGTTACTAGTGAAAGCTGATGTAAATCTACCAATTTTTGGCACATTTCAGTGCTTCTTCGTGCTCCCCTGTGTCTTTAGCCACCTATTACCTCTTATCATGTATGCGCTTAATGACTCTTTGCAGAAGAAACGACCTTTTTTGTCCTGTGTTTGTCAAGCACCTGGCACAACAAGGTCCTGTCCCATGTCTGAAATGAGGTGCCACAATAACATCAGTAATAAGCATGGTTAAGGGACAATTAATGCCACAAGGAGACTCTAATTTCCGATTGTGTGAGGAACAGGCTCAGGTATGCCCAGCAGCGGGAGTAAAAGTCTGTAGAGACTGCTGAGAGCTCCTGTCCCACAGCACATGGCAGGGGCTGGAATGGATGTAGTCTGTTATAGTCCTTAACAGTCCTGTTTTGATTTGCCCCTCAGGAGCAGATGAGAAAGTCCTCAGGCACTACTAAAACACACTGCCATGGTTGAAAAAAAAAACCATGGAGGATGTTCTGATTAAAAAACACCGTAAAAAATTGCTGAAGAGGTTAAAATAAAAACAAAAATTGGAAAAAAGGCTCAAAATCACTGCCATTACCACCCTTGGGTTATCAGGCATAACCCTGCAGCATGAGATAAGATCACAGGGCCAAAATATTGTCTTCCAAGTGTATCCATTCCTGAGCACTGCTGCACTACTCTAGCAAATCTGGAGCAACATGCAGTCTAGGAAAGCAACGCTGCATACCCCTGCTGCAGCTTCTCAAGGTGTGCACACAACTTCGTATCGCTACGTATCACCTAGACATCAAATAGCTACAGCACTGTTTTGTTTGTGTGTTTTACATGCAACACGCAGCTGCGGCTGTCAGTCTGTACTTCCACGTTACAGTATCTACTGGTGCTACAGTGTCTATATACAAATCTGCTTTAATCTTCAAAACAGCCTTATGAAAGAAGGCCCTACATATATATTATTTCCTCTCACTCACATTCCAAATACATTGTCAAGCTGAAGGCACTGATGGGACTTGTGGAGCAGGGAAGAGCACCCGTATCTGAGCTGATACTACCCACCAGTGTTGTATTCAGAGGGATTTTAACCAGCCCAGGCCCTGACACACACCTCTGCAGTGTCACTGCCCCATTACCAGCTTGCTCTCTGCCCTTTTCCTTCCTTGCTGGCTTTGTTTCTGCTTAGCTGTTCTGCTCTCAGATGCAAATTCAATGTACAGAGAAAATGCAAGTTGAAAAGGGAGGAGGGGAGAGGGAGGCATATGCACATTTCTTTTTTATGGGCCTTTTATTTCATTCGTATTTCCTTTGATACAACAGTGACATTTGCGTATTCGCTGAAATGCCATCTATGAAGGAAAACACATTAAGAAGTAGCTTGACAGAAAGAGCAGGGTGTCCTTCAATGGAGCTGGCTGCGAATGAACGTGCAAGGCAGCCTGCAGGCAAAGGCGTCCCTCTGTGCTGAGCCGTCCCTGGGAACCTCTGGGTTGCAGTCAAGAGGCGCTGGCTCCGCACTGCAGATTAAAGTGTCTCCCGCTCTTAGGTTTTGTCTTATGTGAATTAGCTGCCACTTGAAAACAAAGATGTCTGGAAAGTAACAAACATTTTTGCAAGGAAATGTTCCCCCCTGCTCTGTCCTCTGCTTATGCTGTGTAATGTTCTTCCAACGCTTCAATGACTTGCCATTTCTAGGAAACTGCAGGCATGGTGCAAAGGAGACCATAATAATAATAATGCCAAAGGCGGTCACTTCTGGGCTGGGAAGCTCTCTGGGCCAAGCACACCAACTAAACAGGAACTCTGATGGGCTAATGAATGAATTTACCCTTCAGACATGGAGGCTTGGGGGCTAATAACACACACCCTTCGCTGAAGAATAGGTGTTTATGTCCTTAAACTGGATGATTGATGGCCTCTGCGGGGAAGAAAAAAATCTCTTCAGTCGAAGCTTGCAAGTTTGATATAGACGGACAGGGCAACCCTTGCTCCACCCCTATATCGTTCATGACATTGGACCTACTTTGGCAGTTTGGGCGCAAAACTCGCCCTGGGGAGATGACCTGCACAAAGCCTGTGTGGCACTTTGTGCCCTTACCCTGTCTTGAGTGTACAGCATTTGTGTGTGCCCTTCCCAGGAGGAAGGGGGATGAGATGTTCCAGAAGTATATGGTTGACCTGAGCGCAGCCCTGGGGCTCTCTAGCTCCTGGGCTCAAGTCCAGCTCTGGAGCTGACCTGTTCCATGGTCTTGGGCAAATCCCTGCCATGGGGATAATCATGCCTGATGCCAATCTCCAAGGGAGTGCTGAGGCTTCATTAGCTGATGTTTAGGAAAGGCTTTGAGTAGGAAAAGTGTATTCGGCATTAAAAATGAATGAGCAACAGTAATGCCAGAAATGTCTGTGATAGATGGGGGAAGGGGGAAAAGAGAGACAATATCAGAGGACAAAATGCTTAGGCAGCCAAAAGTTAGCCCAGAGAGGGCGGTAAGCTTTGCTGCCTCACAAGTAGAGGGCACAGCCATAGCCCCGGCCCTGGCACAATATCCTTCAGGGACCGGTGTGCCGACAGGCTGATTCCACCTTGCTCAGGCCCATACAGCAGTGGAAATGTCTCTCAGTGTCCTTCTGCGGATTGGTAAGTGGGAGATCTGCCGGTGACACTGCCCTTCCATCATCCCCTCAGCCCAGCCCTGGGACTCTTCTGGCTGGAAGAGTCTCTTCCCCTGAGAAATGAGGGGATCCAGCAAACATCACATGCCTTTCTTCCCACCACTGTCCTGTCTGATACCAACAGGGTTTCCCTGCCCTTGCAAGGCTCCCGTCCTGAGGATAAGCTTCTGCTGTGCATGAGAGGATGCTACCAGCCCTCTTACATGGAAGGGAGCAATGAATGAGATTCAAAATGGGCTAATGAAGATTGTAGAGGATGAGCCTGGAAAAGAAATCCAGGTGACTTTCATGCCACCATTGAGGTATCTGAGCTTGGCCTCAGGTCTGTAACAGTCCTGTATGTAGGTGACGTAGCCTTTGCAGTGCTGAGACACCCAGAGTGACAGAAATCCTTGCTGTCTTCTTTCGAAAGGCCCGCAGAGACAAAATAAAGTCAACAGTGGAGGGGCTGAATAGTAACTGAGCAGGTTAGAAGAACAGCTGAAGGAAACATCCCAAAGATACCTGTGTTAGTGGATGGTCACAGGAGGCTGAACCTGGGATTGGTGAGCACAGGAGCATGTATGCCCTTCTCCTGACTGTAACACTGCTTTCCCACACTTTCAGGCTCTGCAGTGTGTTCCTCTTCAGCTACGGTCAGGGCCCTCACTGTACCTGGCACTTCTTCATCTTTTCCCTTAAAAATACCACTTTGAAGTGGATATGTGCAGCCTGTACTGCCCAGAAATAAGGGATGCCTCAAGCCATGCTAAACCCCTACCCAGGGAGGCACAAGCCAGAGGACACGCCTGTGGAGCCAGTGAGAAGTGAGGAACAGGACATGCCTGCCCTTCTCAGTGGCAGGTGTGTTGGAGGCACATGCCAGCCATGCAACTGCATCCGAAGTCCAGCTCATCAAAATGACCTTAACCAGTGAATCCTGTGGAAATCAGCTGGTGTTGAGCATCTGGGAAAATCACCGCAGTCACACAGGAAGTTTTAGCAAAGCAGAGTCTTCCCCAGTGGGGATTAATAATGTGCCAGTTAGGTGGTCCTTCCAGTCTGAGAGCAAAAGTAGGAATGGCTGAGTCAGACATTGAGGACTGAACATCAAACAGCACTGTCTGCCTTTAAATGGGAATACAAGCCTCTAGCTGTCGAGTTCATCAGGCAGATATGCTGATTCAGAGACTGCAATAAGATTACCAAGTATTCAGCAGGTCACACACAACCCTACGAAGCTTGTCCCATTCCTCCTCCCAGTTCTTATAAGGCTAAATGTCTTCCTTGGTCTGCGCTAGGAGGACGCACCCTCCCTGGCTAGCAGGGCAGGTCAGAATGGCAATCTCACCCATGTGGAGCCTGACACCCAGCCACAGCACTCTGAGTTTTGTTACATTTGTAGTGACGTTAGCTCGGGCTTCACCATGAAGCTCTGGCTGCAGAAAGCCATGGAAAGGATGATTTTTCTTACAGCTGAGGGCCTGAATGCAGCTGTGACCCTGAGGGTGAACCTGCTGGCTCACGCTGTTTCCTTGCTGCTCTTCAGGCTCAGTCTTGCACCGCAGGGACTCTGTACTATCATAATATAGTCTCGCACCACTGGGGTTAGCAACCCAGTACAGAGTGATCCTCCAAAGAGCTCCTCCTGTCCCTCCCAGCCAGCTCAGCTCTTGGCCATCTGGGATCCAGAAGCTCTCTGTGCAATTCCAGCTGTTTTCCCAAAGGCTTGGATGGGAAATGACTTTCTGAACCTTCTCTTCGCAGCCCCCTAGCAGACCACACCTTTGATCTCTTGTCTATTACTATTATATCTCCCTGTGAAGTGGTTCAGTGAGAAGGAAGGAAGTTGCCCTTTGGTCCCAGTACCCAGGTGAAGGTATGGCTCTCGTGCACATGCTGAATGTACACTATGCCTCATACTCCCAGGGAAATGAGGACACTTCCTTACTCTGTCTCTAAGGAGCACAGCTGAGCTGCTTGCAGTTAAAGTACTGCCAAGCTTTCCAGAAGAGCCGCATGTCACTTCCCACGTCTCTGGAGGAGCAACTCTGACATCAGATGTGGAAGTTAACAAGTGCTGTCAGAACACCAGGAGCATTCACTCTTTTGAATGTTTTCCTCAACCAAACCCCAGCGCTGAGCCCCTGCTAATCAGCAGCCCATCATTAACGTAAAGCAATGAGGTAGAGCAAAATATATGACACGCAGGGCAATTATAAGGACCAGGAGGACACTTAAAGCAAGCCCGCTGACCCACGTTGCACATAGAGATGAGTAGAAATGAGTGATCGCTGCAGTGGGACCTGCTGAAGATTGGTTCTGTGGGATCCAGGTAGGACTGAGCGTGAGGTGCCAGCAGGACAAAAAAGTTGTGCTGTAATCAGGATTATTTTCCATGTACTGCTTCTTCTCTGCTGTATTAAGCCTTCCTCAAATAAGAGAGGTCATCATAGAATAAAGTGGGATTGGAAGGGACTTTGGAGGTCATCTGGTTCACACCTGCTCAAAGTAGGGCCGGCGTAGATCAGATATTGCTCAGAACTTTGTCCAGTCAAGTTTTGAATATCTCCAAGGATGGAGATAGACAGAGACAAGGACAGAAGCTAGCCTGTGGTCGGCTGCCCTCCACACAGCTAAATTCCCATTACTTAAGAATGGTGGATCTTTATATTATGATAATACAGAGTCTATCCGAAACACACAAAGTGGTATAATATTTGAAAGCGTGGAAGGAATTGCCTGAACTGCTCCTTAATCATTCTTTAAGATCCAGTCTGGAGAGGCACTGTGCAACTTCCAGCTGGATGGAAAGTACACTTTGTAGCTTTGTGTGTACACAAAGTAGCTTTGTGTTGCTTAGTACCTCTGTGCTAATAAACCAAATGGTACTGGGACCAAATGGTACTCTGGCTCTGCGACCAACTGGCATCGTCTGGTGATATCCATACTATTAAACACACCTGAACACAGTGACTGCTCCCAAGGTGTTTATTTGGATTGGGATATTCCCAGCATGTGCCCAGGAACTCTTTGGGAGAGTGTCGTGCCAATAACTATTCTAATAACTTTATAATAGGGATCGTTCAGCTCCCATATGGCGGATATTCCCTGGCACTGTTTAATTTATCTTTAATTTCTGCCCAGCTTTCCCACTAGCAGCACTTAGTGTAGCCTTACACAACCATAGCTTTCCCAGCCAGCGCACTCCTTATTAGAAGGTAAGGGAAGGAAGGGAAAGGGAGTGAAAACTTTGATATTTTTCATTCTCATACAAAGTAGAGAAAATCAGATGAAGGGCAATGGCCATGGGACTTGAAAGATATGCCTTGATCGGCATGACTTGATAGACATCTTGTGTGACCCTTGGCAACTTATAAGCTCTATCTCTTCCTGTTTTGCCTTCTATTGGACCATCTCATTTAATTTCTTGTATATCACAGAATTCTAACATTTGACCAGCTTCTCCTGTCGAGTTCAACAGCTTGTGTTAGACTGAAGCACAAATTTCCCATCTGCTCTCCAGCCTCAGTCCTTTTTGCTGCGATGTTGCACTGCAAGCACATGATCCCCTAAATCCCTCCAATCTCTTTCTAGATACATTCCCCATCCTATAGGCACAGTCTACATTCCAGTATATCCCACTGTGCTGAGTGATACTCATCCTACGCTGTTGGAAAGGATTCCAGGCCAGAGTATAGTTGCTCTTTCGTTGCAGTTACTGATCATCCCACCAGCTTTCTGTAGTCCCAGCTTTTACCACCAATGATATTTATTTTTGCTCTGAAACTGGTGATAAAGTTGAACAGCACTGGAACTGGCAGCTCTCCAACCAGAAGCCTCTTAGGGGGACTCTGAAGTGATGATCATTCCCCACTGACAACTAACTTTCAGCATCTGTTTCCCGGTTACCTCAATGATCGTCTGCCGCTATCACACCGTGAGCATTTCTCCAGCACTTTAAGTGATTTATAGACAAACACCCTGCTAAAAAAGTAAGGCCGTAACCCATACGTGGTCACTTCTATTGAGAAATTTGTCATCTCAAAGGATGACGTGAGTTTTCATGAAACTCCTGAAGCCCCTTGACTGTCATTATTTATATTCCTCTAATTCAATGAAATTGGGTATTTTATTTGTCCTTGTTGCCTGGGAGCGACATAAAAGAAGTATATGGAGAGTATTGAACTGTGGCTTGACATAAGCCCTTGCTGTCCTCTACTATGACGTTGCCGCTTGCCTTTTGCAATGCAGGCACAGTGGTCCCTGAAATCGGCACAGCAGTCCCTTACACCAGCACAGCAGTCCCTCCATTTCTCAGCAATCAGAGAAAAACAGAGGAGAGATAAGAGGGTTGACAATGCTAAAGCAGACTGGAAAGCCTGATTTCCTCTTTATTAGGCTGGGACTTGCAGAGTTATTTTCATCCTGAATTGGAACGAAACCTCAAACAACATTAATGATCTTGCTTTGGAAACAGCAATTTTTGAACAAAATCTGCCTTCCAAGATACCTGGCACCATCTGACTGAGAATAACAATTCTCGGTGATTTCAGGGTTGCTCAGTGGAGGGGAAGCTGCCCTGACAAGCCATTGTAGATGCTTCTGTTCAATACAATAGCTAACTGGAGATTGTTGTTGACTGCTTTTGTTGTTGTTGTTGTTATTTTATAATAAAGAAAGACAGGCTCAAGCCTCAGAATCTGTCTTCAGATTTTGAAGGCTCCCAAATTCAGATTGCACGTCATTGAGAGGAGTAGTAGGAAAGGCAATAATTGATTTCAGACTCTTCGGAGGGGTTTAATTGGGCCCACCTCAAATGTCATGAAGCTAGCAGAGCACACAGGTGCAGACAAACCTGGGAACAAGACTGCTGAATGGACAAACAATTCTTTCAGATGTGTTTTTTTCCCATGATCCAATGAACTCATTGGCAGACCGCCTGTACTACCATACAGCCAGAAACCTCACACACACGTTGGTTCCCTCACTGCTAAAAGTCCCTCCGAGACGTATTTTATCTGACCATCCAACATACGCTCAGCGGTTGCCCTGAGCCTGCACCCAAAACCCTGCTCTGACTGCCTGCTCACACCCCTGCCTCAGCTCTTCCACCCCGTGGACCTTCTCCAGTATTATTCTGCACATCTCAATGGGAATTCGAGACTGCCTGGGCTACCACCAGCAGTAAATGGTGCTGTTTAAATAGAGACGGAAGTTTTACTGCTGAGGGAAGCAGCTCAAAAAGGCCATACGCTTCTGCATATCAGAACTTAAAAAATGTAGCCATGAATAGCTACAGCAGTGGTGCTTCCCCTTGGAAATGGGAGGAGCTGTCATATTCCCTGCTGCCGTGTAGCAGCATACTGATGTGAAGATGGTATTTAGGGAGGAAGCCATTGCAAGGAAAGAGAAGACTCCACTGAGTTTTTAATCAGCTCTCAGGTGATAGCGCAGTCAGGGTCCTGGGACAAATTACCATGTTAGGGTTTTGAGATAGAGGCTAATTTAAGACATAGGCTATTTCAGGGCTGCTTTGAAATATCTTGGGGGGGGGGGGGAGGAGCGCTAATAAAGACCATAATTCTGCAATGGTGGAACTCACCGCATAGCAAAGTAAAGCAAGCATGAAACATCAAAGCTTAGTCTTCAAACACACCATTCATTCAAAGATACCCAAGAAGCTTTGCCATTTGCAAGTCATTAGGATCTCTAGAGCTCTGGGCAGCCCTAGCAGCAGGCTTGTGCATGGCTTGAGAGGCCCTTTCAGAACTATGAGGTTCTTCACGAGGAAACTCCTGCACTTAAAGATGCTAGGGCCTTCTGCAAATTGCTTAGTAAAACCCAAAAATCTAAGTAGCTATGAAATCCCCTGCTTGTTACTGACACAGGTGACTAGCCCACATCACATATATGGCAGCGGAAGCTGGAGCTCCTGGGTTATCTCCTTAGATCTGGGCTTCTGTGACATACATGCTCTACCGAATCCAGCAGTGGTGACTGAAGCTGCCATTGTGCCATCCTGTTGTGGCCATGCCTCCTGCAAAAGCAGGACAGAATGGAAAGCACCATGTGTTCCTGCCTTTCTCGCTCTCGTTCACAGCCTTACGTTTCCACCAAAACGGTTCATGAAGGCAAGTTTGCGTTAAGATGCTGCACTGCAGTGAGGCCCAGGTGAGGCATGAACATGGATTTTGCATTGCCAGACCTGTTCAGGGACCCACAACCTCCACAGAGGAGGTGGGACCTGAGAAGAAAAGCGGGGAAGGAACTCTGCAGATTGATGCAGCTGTTTTCTCAGCACACGTGAGCTCGAGCCCTTTACATTTCCCTTGCAAACTGTGCTACACAATGCTTATGAGCCATTCCCCAGGGGAACCGGCTGCATTGAATGCTATGCTGCATTGGGCAGGTGGGAATAGGCAAGGCATGAATTATTCTGTGTGCTTGGAGGGCTGTGCCAGCTTCCCTGAGGAATGGCTTTCAGCCGGGAAAGCGCTGTCTGTCTAAACGGGAACGCTCTTGCCTTGATTTGCCTGGAATTTTTTAAGGGAGCCAAAACTCAGCATCGCTGAGACAGAGCATTTTGATTTTCATTTTGAAACATCATCACTTTCAGTTTTATCTTATAAAGGATTTTCTTTTTTTATAAGTTACCACCAGACTGGTTGACTGCCCTGAAATAACTATTCAGAAAATTGTTTGAGTGGGAATTAACTGCTAGGTTAGATCTGGGAAGCCATGCCTGGACTGGTTCTCTGACCTTGAGGTCTCCTGACATGATGTGGTCACATCCATGCTATTAAACTTGTACTCCTTCAAGGAGTGGCTGCATCTGAACTGCCTACTGGGGATGGTCTCCGTCTTGGGCTAAGTCCTGAACTCCCCTGGGAATTGCTTGTGCAGGAGCCTGGGCCAAAACTGTGTCCAGGACTGCCCTAATGAGTGTGTGAACGGCTGAGTACCCTTGCTGGAATCTGTTTTCATAGACATGTGGGTTTCATATCCCTCTGTCCAGACCCACTCCCACTTAATAAGTATCTTCTCTGGCAGCTCTAGGGTAAGGATTTTTGTATGTGCAGATTCAGGCAGGAAAGTTTCTTGCTTTGCTTCTCACCTATTTTCATCTTCATGAACGCAAGCACTCAGACATATGGAAAATAAATAGAAAAGTGGAACTACTGGGAGGAAAGACAGTAGAATTTTTTAAAGTCTCAACAAAATATTGATGACCGTTTTATAGTATCAGTGTAAGGTGAGGTCCCAGGTGTGGAAACGGTCTGCACAGGCAGAAGAACATATGTCCCTTGGGGTGGGAAGGGCTCTGAAAGGGATTGGCACAGGAAGGGGAATTTTTCAGCCCAGACTTGATTACACGATGATGCTGTTAGTTCAGAGGCTGTGTAAAGGGTAAACATCCTTCAAGTCAGTCCTACATGTTTCAACCCTCTGAGAAAAATGTTTCTGTGCTTCTTCTGCACACAAAAACGTAGAAACGGTGCCATCTGTTACCTAAACAGACTTCAGAGACCACCAGACCTTTTTTAATGATACCTTGAGTAGTAAGGGAGAGGACATAAAACAGCGTTAAAGTGCCAGAGTTTTAGAGAACATCTCCATCTTTTAGACATCGGGAAAAAGCTGTAAACCCTTATGCCCAGCCTGGATGTCTCTGTGTAGGTAATAAACAGTTTACATGGCTTAAACTCCACAGGCTCCCCAGGCCCACCACCCATGACACATCTTCCTGATATCTTCAGACCTGTCTGCTGCAAAAGGCTATAATCAGGTGAATCCTTTCCATAGCGTCCTGATTGTTCCAAACCCGTGCTGTGCAGATTTCCACAACTGTGCTTTTAAAGTGACTTGCATCCCTAAATGTATTATCTATAAAATGTAATGGTGCGTTTTTCTTTTTTTTTTTTTTTTTACTGTAGCATGGTCACAAGAGAGAAATGTCACTAAAAAGCTAGTTGCCAGATACGAAAAAAAGTCAGGCAAATTGGACCTCTAGAGGCTTCTAGCAGCAGCCGTGGAAAAGAGATAAAACACTCTGTTCCGAGTTGCATTTTCTGCATTATGCGAGATGGCTGCTGCTGACTTAACCTGTTCAGTGCCTGACAGTACGCAACAGTGAACAGCTGTGTCTCCCATGCAGTCCGAGAGGTGATTGCAGCATGTGTAAATGTACATGAGACTGCTCGGCTGCTGCTGGCCGGGAAGGCAGGGCTGCAGCTCGAGCTGCCAACCTGCACTCGCGGAGCTAATGGCATCAGCGTTTAGCTACAGACGTCTGAGCACAGCTGAAATGAGGCAGGATTTTCTGATTTGTGCAAATCGTAAGCTGGACGTCCCGAGAGGACAGGATAGCAAGGATGTCAGAACAAAACAAGGGTTAGACAAACCCCACTGCGGTTAGCGGGATTTGTTGCACCTCTGGTTTCCCCAAGCAGAAGGCACTAAAATAGGCGCAAGGGCAGGTAAAGGCTTCCAGCCCTCTTGAGTCCCAGCTCTGTCCCCGGTTCAAAGCTAAATCAGGAACACCAGGCCTTGCAGAGCCATCTACTGACACAGTAATACAGTACACTCAACTCACATTTTTCCCTAATGATGTAGCTTATTTCCTAACCTTGTGCATGCAATTAAGAAGTTTCTTGACATGCACCCAGTGGACAGTATGGCCAGTACCTAGTCCGGCTTCTGCACACTACCAACCGCATGAATTGCTTTACTCAGCCAGGCTGATATGCGCTCCTCTGAATAAACGGTCAGATATTGCCATCTTTAGATGTGGATCTTTGGTGCAAGTTAAGGAGGGAAGAAATGAAAGTCATTGCAAAGTATTCCAGCCCCTCTTCAGGAGACAGGCCAGGCCCTTCCCTCCCGCAACTGGCAGCCCAGCATGAAAATCATGACATTGTAAAATAAGGCACATCAACTTTTTTTTATTTGTGTGCTAGTATGTGAGTTTAGACTGGACAGGATTTGCATTTTCAAAGTGCTACATGAACTTTGGGGTAGAAATACACCTTTCTCTACAAATAAAAACAGATGGCGAGATTCTTATTCCTCCTTATAATTGCAGGAGCCGATGTTTCATGGAAAGCACTGCTTACAGCAATCTAGAAATAAATTCCAACTATACCAAAATGCTTGACAGCATTTTTGGTAGGGAACACCATTTATCTTTCCAAAAATATTTTACTTGGTTTTCTATTATAAAACAAGGCAGCATCAGAATTAAGTGCATGGTTTGCTCCCACATGAAAGCACTGAGATTCTCGTCCTGTAGGAATACCAAAGACTGCAAATAAGGCCAAACCTCAAGATCCAGATGTCTTCCCAAAAGAGGGTTTCTGACCTCAGCCCAGTGTTGTCACTAGCTCTCCTGGTGAAGAGCTGCTTTTGCAGAGCGACACGACCCGTTCCCGCAGCAGATGAGTGGGAAAGATTTGATGGATGAACATCACGCTCGTCAGTGCTGACGTGCAGCATCACTTGTCCTGTCACGGCGGAGCATCTGCAGGTTGCTCTTCCCATCTCAGCTCCCCACCCTAGTCCACTCCACTCCTCGAGTGCCCTCTGATGCCAACCCACTGTGCCTACCTTCACCTAAAAGCCTCTTTGCTGACAGGGCCCGGGCTTGCTTTTTCAGTCTGGTGAACCACTAGGGATTCAGCTTATGATGCTTTGGCAGAGGCAAAATGATGTCAGAAATTAAGCTGAAAAGATAGTAACGAAGCTCAAAAAGTGATAGCCATTCCCCGAGGAAAAATCAGTGGCTGACGAAAGCTTTTAAAAGGAAGGTGCCCAAGAGAGCTGGATCTCTGTGCTTTTTTTGACTTGTCCAAAGTGGTGCAGGCTGCTTTCTTACTAGAACATGCCGAAAGGTTGCAACACGATCATAGCCGCTCCTGACACGACGGCTGTCCCCATGGCACAGAGCAGACATCTGACCTCTTTTCCAGTACTTGCTTAGAACAAATCTGAGGTTAAGGGAAGAGAGAGAGAGAAAAAAAAAAGGAACCCTTTAACTTGTTTAACTGGGGCAGCACAGCTTCTTAGCATTTACCTTCTTTATCACAGGATTAGAATATATAAATACCTTTTAGCCTAACATGCTGAGTAGACTCTCTCTAGCTAGCGTTACTCAGTTACCCTTCAGAGAAGGAGAGGTGATGTAATTAATCAAATGTGGCCCTGCTTTGTAGTGCATAGAGATTGGCTTTAATCCTCGGGAGTCTACACTTCCATGAACAGGTGCTGACACAGAAAAAGCAAATAAGTATTTTAAGTTCTATGTTTGTACAGTGCAAATATGAGCACCTTGATAGGAATGGCCAGATGTTATTTGTTATATAAATAATAAATGTACTAGCTCTTTCCAAAAAGCAACCATGTGTGGAATTCTGCATCCTCCAAAAAGAGCCGTAACTCTGCCCATCTTATGGAAACACACCTTCTGTTTGCGTTTTAACAGCAAAGTGTGCAGAAGGACCTACACTGTCACGGTTAATTAGTTACAAACTTTTGATTGGTTTGTTTGTTATGGTCCCATAACAAGCCTGGGATGAAACACAAAATATCTGGAGCACTTCAAGACAACCTTCAGCAATTTCAGATTCCTTCCCTCTCCACCCCACTTGCCACCTCACGCAAATCAGCCAGCTGCAGAGTTTGTGCAGAGCCATGCCTAGAGACTTAACCAAACCTGACTGGCCCGCATGGTGGGATGCATCAGGTTTGCCACGCCAGCTTGGAGGCAGGCTGCTTGTTGATAGTGTGCAAGCCCATATGTAGGCTCCCATGGATGAGCTGAATGGGAAGGCAGCTCAGCCGAGGTGTGCAAAGAGGGAGGCAGCAGGAACAAACCCCGATCTTTGTGTCAATGATGTGATCTATCATTTCTGCAGGCTGTAGTGCCTGGCACCTTTTCTGTGGTAGCATGGCTCTTGCTCTGGCCCATCTCTATCAAGCTCAGTATACAGGTTTGTGCTCTTTGAGGGAACCAATTTGCCTTTCCCGCACGTCAGTAGGAGGTTGATGCCAGGGGTTAGGAACAGTCTTTTCAGAGCAAAGCTGAGGACCACCACTCAGAGAAGGCTTGACAAGTGAAATATCCTTCCCATGTCCCACATTCTGAAAAACTTATAAAGACCAGGAAGGGAGAGGTTGGTTTAACTAGACATACTATAACCTTTGTGGGTAGCTGAGCAGAAGTAATATCTTCAGTCCCCTAACAGTAGCAAGTCTGCAAAGAGCCAGACCTCGTCAGCGGCCTTAGGGCAGAACCAGGACAGGACCGGAGCATATATCTGGTGCCTTGGGTCGTGCTTCAGCAGAAGCACCGTGGAGCTAGGTGGCATGTGGGGAAGCTGGTTTCTCTTTATCTCTACGATCTCGCATGGCCAGCAAGTTTGTCAATAGATAACAGTGCTCGCCCAGCTGAAATAGCCTGGCACCTGGGTTCATATGCTTGGATAAAGGCTGTGGGACAGGCCGTGGGCAGAGCTCAAGAAGGAAGTCGACTGTGGAATGCTCTCCTGCTCAGTTCACCATATTGACAGGTCCGTGAGGAGTATGCAAAAGATGAATGCTCCTTGTGACTTCCTCTCCTTCATGCTCAAGACCTAGGATGAACCTTGCCCATAATAAATATAATTTCTCCCTTGAAAGGATTGTTCAGAGATCTCATTCCAGGCGGCTTCTCTATCTTAAATCCTTCTTGAATGAGTGCTATGTCCACGAAACCAAGAAAAATATGGGGCTCAGTGGAACTGAATCTTGTGATCTTAAGCTTGGCCTTTTTGGGGATGTTTTTTGAAATAACGTTAATAAACTTGGACAATGACCAAACTGGGCTTTGTGAACTATCACTCCTGCCGGGTCTGACGGATGTGCTGAAATGGCTAAGCATCTTCATAATAAGAGTTGTGATCACCTGAAGGGAAATTTGGCATAAGACTACCTCAGAGCATCCAGTTTTGCTGGAAGAGTTTTCCCAATATTTATAGACAGGAAAGGATGCACAGAGAGAAGCAGGTCTCTCTAGACAACCATGATGAAAGGTGAATCATTCATGCATTCCTTAATAAAGCTGTTGTTTTCATGCTTTACAGTACCTCACAACAATTTCAGATCATTCCCACTAGGAACTTCTCTTGGAAAACTTCAGCATCTGTAAAAATGCTGTGCTTAGTTAAGGGTCTTGGATGTCAGCGTCAGTTAGTCTTTGTTAAATGAGAGCTGAAAAGGTTTAATTTCAAAAGTGACTGCTCTGTGCACTTTAATCTTTGGTATGCATTTATTAAATCATTCTGAATACGGAAAAAAAAATTTACCATTCAAAAAAAATTAAAGTTGTTCATGCTCTTTTGAGATGCACTATCTTCCAGTTTTACTTGACTGAATTTTACTAGAACATATATATTAGAAAGATGTTTTCAAAATTTCATGAACTTGTAAAACTGGATTTCTAGAAGTGCAGTTGTACACACCAGCAATTACATTGAGAACATATGTGATGCAAACTTTATTACCAGCTGTCCAGATGGTCCAAATCCTTCTGCACCACTGGCACAAGTACATGGTGTGAATAATAAATGCTTATTTTAATCTAATCCCTAAACCAGAGATGCTACAAGCATATTGTTCCCCTACAACAGGAATATCAACTACATGGCTATAGACGAATCCGTGCAGACCTTTTCCAAAATGTTACACAGATATTTTGTTAAAAGTTTCAAATGATGAATGAATCTGATGAAATCCTACTCTGGCATTTAGTCAGGGAAAAACATGGCCAGGGTTTGATACTATGTATTTTTTGGAAATTATTTTCTCAACTTCTGCAGTTATTCAATAAACCTGTGATTTCAGCTACGTTGCCGAGTTAAATCTATGTACACACCTGCCAGTATCTCCCGCCGAAACACAGGGGACTGAAGTGAGAATAATTCAAAGCTGGCTGAATCTCAAAACAGATTAGCTTTTCCTCCCAGCACACACACACATAGTCCATTCCTCCCTTATTAGTTCTGCTCCCTTCAACACACCCTTCATTAGTTTGTTGTATAATTTCCCACGAATTTATCCGGCCCTTGTACACAGATTACCTCATTAGGAGGAAGAAACATTTCCACCCCACCTTCCACAGCTCAGTCATGTGCCTCTCATGACCTATTTCCCCCCTCCTCTAAACCCATCCAGCTCACAGACTTATCCATCTTCAGCGTCTGAATGGAAAAAAAGGAGGTCTCTTGCCACCTATTCTCGTCCTTTCGGATCTGAGGAGCCATGGCCCTGGGACCCCCAGCCAATGCTGCACCCCAGTCATTGCATGAGTGGCCAGAGCAGCTCCAGCAGAGCATCCTGTAGGGGAGGAGACCGTAGGCGCTCCCTCCTGCTGCTCCTCCTAGCTGGGAGCCACAGCCCCACTGCCAGGCAGCCGTCGGAGGCTGTGCAGAGCCATGAAGTGATTTCCATCTTGTACCCCTGAGGAAGAGCGACTGGGTGGCTCCTGGGTGACACCAGATTGGACAACATCGATATTTCCATGCTGGCACACGGTGACATAAACTCGCCCCTTGGTGAACGTAAAACTTTACTTCAGTACGGCTGATGGCTTCCCAGGAACATAGACTTTACCATGGCTTTCCATGCCTCCAAATTTACCTTTCCATATCTGCCATCAGCTTTATTCTTTTCCTCCACCATCCATCCCATACGGACTATTCTTTTCATTTGCTGACATGTCAATTTATTCTGAAAGAAATGTGTTCATTCATAAACTTTCCCTGAAGTAATAAGGAATGTGGATGAAACTGAATTTAATTTCAGCGTAAGTCTGCATGCCGAGAAAAATCCAAGATCTGCTGAAAAGACTGTGTCCTGTGCTTCATTAATGTATTTGTGGCATGCGTCATGTAGAAAGAGAGTACAACTGGCTTGTGTAATTTAGAAAATATCTAGTTAACAGAAATGGTGATTGAATAGTTAAGAACTTGAAGATTATCCAGATTAGAGCTCCTGTTTCTGAGGGACTCAGCATTAGTCAGCTGAAGCTCGACAACACTGTAAGCTCCAATGGTTGTATATACTATACGTGTACTACGCAGGAATATGACTTCTAGCAGACAGGATGAACAGTTCAATACAAAACCATGAGTGTCAGTGATGACTCACACTGACAACACCAAGTCACTGAACCTGAGCCAGAGAACTGGCAGAAGACAGAGAAATTTCTGATAAATAGAAAAAAGATAACTGAGAGTTTATCGCTCCGTTTGTTGTTATCATCTGCACTGCAGATGGTGACTGAATGAAAGGTCCATAGAGCTACAAATGGGGTTGTTGTCTGAGCTGAAGGAACATTTCAAACACCTGTGCATCAGTAGGATAGCACGAGTGGTGAGTTACGAGGGCTCACAGAAGCACAGCAGAACTGCCCAAGCTGCATATGCAAAGTGATCAGGCTGCCCATCACCTCTTGCAGCATTTCTCATTCATCACCATTCCTAAAAAATAGGAAAACACAGAAGGGTAGCCCTAAGCACAAGGCTAGAGTAATGATCCCTAACCTCCCAACCTTTATCTGCCTTGGTGAAAATACCTAATAAGACATACGCAGTGGTTAGCAGCATATTTCCATTATCTGCTTAGGTGCTTTTACTTTGTGTGCCTACAAGTAAAGCTGAAGGATCTTGCAGCTGGAAGGTCAGGGGCATCAGGACATGCACCTACTCAGTTTGAGGCACATGAAAGTTCGAAAATCGACAAGGAAGGGGGAAATTCTGTAGCTCTGAATCTTGCCCAGTTTGCTATGATCAGTATGCCTGAAGAGAAGATCAGTTTTTTCAAACTTGCTGAGCTCATGGCCTGTCCTTCTTTCTCAGCCTCCTTCTCTCTCAACCCCATGGAAGTGTATGTGTAAGTATCTGTGTATGTAAGACCAATTACTAGAGTCACTGCAAAATCTTTTTCCCCTGTAAATACAACTGCTTATGCCATTCTGTTAGCCATGCGACAGAAAACCAGCCACAACACCGAGCATCCCACCTCTCCACCCTGAGACTGCCTCCAGCCAGAGACATTGTTTTTGTCATCTTTATTCACACTGGGTAGCTGTAGCTAGAAAATAAAGCTTGGCTGCTCTCATGAGTAGACCTGGAGCATAGGAGAAGAAAGGCCTAGAGAACGGAGTAAGGGTAGGGCTGGTCCAAGATAGTCATTCACCTGTGTAGTGAGTCGGAGGATGGCCCGGGTGGTGGCAAGAACGGGAATTCATGAGGGTAGCGTTGTCCTTGATTAGTAACAATCAAGGCTTGGAAAGTGCTCAAATTTGACTGCTCCGGGTTATGCTTCAATTCCAAAAAGCACATGGAGTTATTTCCATCAAATGAACCTCACTTTTGGAGGGTCTTGGAAGAGCTGAAGAAGATTCATCTGGTAGTTAACATGTAAAGATGGACACTTATAAGATAATCGTGTCAGAGCTTTGGGAAATGATTGCTGGCTGGCAGTGGTTTCTACAACCGGAAAGGTAGGAACCAGGTTTTTTGTCTTAGTCCACGAGGAGGTGCTACCGACTCAGGAATATAGCAGCTGATTCACTTTTAGAGCCTCACCACGAGCACAGATACAGCACCGCAAGTTATTACCAGCTATTCTTTAACAGGAGCTTTTTGTGAAAATTTAAAATACTTTTACGTTCTTTATCTTTTCCCAGAGCTATTTTGTACTGCTGCATCCAAAAAGAAAAGGAAATCTCAACTAGTGTTGTTTAATTCAAACAATATACTACTTGTAAAACTTTACAAGCAATTCATATCTGATTACAGTTGGGTAAAACATCTTTTTCCCTAATTTCAGAGCTGCCTTTCCATTATGCTTCTCATAAAGGAAAATACTTGTTGTGAACAATAAAAGGAAAGTCCCACTTTCCTGTGAATAGCTGCAATATCAAACCTCAACCTTTTGTATAATGGGTTCCTACTCTCTCCCTTAACTAAAGGGCAGCTGAAGTGAAACATTCCCAAGAAGAGATAGGAAAAAAAAAACCTAAAAACAATAAGAAATTTCCTAAACAACCAAACACTCAGCTTCTGTCTTGTGCCAGAGCTCTCTGCTTTGCTTTCCACCTGACTGTCTGCCAAGAAATGCAAAGATTATCCAAAACTAAGACGTAGGATCCCTTCCCTTGGGCCAGAGCTTTCACAGGGAAAGAAGAGGCCAAGCGCAAGAAAAAAAGATACACTATACCTTTTGTAAAAGAAACAAGGAAAGAGAGATGTGTAACGTAGATGAGAAAACATTCAAGAGCTGGTTGATACATTGAGTGAAAGGGGAGGGCTGTAGCAGTTCCTACCACTAGGTAAGGATCGATTAAATGACAATCTGAATAATGGGCACTGATTGTTCCCTCTGCGACTCCTCAAGTCATTGTATCTCTTTGACTGGGGGTATTATCTGTAAGACAGGAAGAAAGAAATCTACCTGCATTGCTGAACTGTGAGAGAAAGTTAATAATTGAAGAGGGTTTTGAAGATGGGAAGTGTGCAGCATGAAAATTGGTGATGAGTAAATACCAAGTGGCTCAGACTTTGCCCTTGATTTATATGGACAGCAAGCAAGCATCTGGACGTCTTACATTTTTGCTCATTAGTTAAAATTATTTTAGAATAGGCTCTCTTCGTGTTTTGAATCGTACTTACAGAAACAGTACACAAAACAACAGTCAAAACTCTCAATTATATTTTAACAAAAACATTTCAAATAACAGAAATGAAAAATAATGAAGAAAAAAGTGTAAAGGAAATATTTCAGAACTTTCAAAAATATTGCTTTCTGGTTAGTGTGGGAAGCAGGCAAACATATAGAAGATATGGTGGGTTGGGTTTATCCAATTTTAAGCAGAGCAGTGGTTCAATCATAATGTTAGCTTTTGAGTATTCAGATAGACTACAAATATGCTTTAAATGGTAAAAACATTTCCCTCACAGGCTTATTAACAATCCTGGTGCAAAGTACTACTTTTACCATTGATTAATCTTAACTCTTGTGGTTTTTTCACAACAAAGTTGCTGTTACATCACACTAGATGCAATATTCCTTCTCCTTTTACTGTGTTGATGTGGCATCTCCCTGCTGACTTTGCATCTGGCATTGCACATATTGAAAATAGTCAGTGATATTACTGTGTGAGAGCAAGACATTCAGGTTCAGGATGACACCCTCACCCCTCTAGAGGAGTTTCACCAGCAGGTCTAGGAGAGAGGGACTGGTTGTCCCCTTGAACCAGAATATAGAAGTGATATTATTGCAAAGAGTCTGTGATGCTTTGCCTAATTAGCATTTACTTACTCTTACCTAATGGGAAAAAGTGAAGCTACTCCACTATGTGACAGAATTTCCATATCACTTATCAGCTGGTGATGGAGGCTGCACAGACATTATCTTTTATCTAGGAGTATCGTGGTTGCGGTTAGGAGTATACTACTCAAAATTTTCTTTTTGAGCTGTGCCAGACTATGGATTAGGACTCTGTTCAGATCAAAAAGGGAAGCCCAGCAGAGAGGGCTAGGATCAGCTCAGCATCTTACAAAGCTTTCCGTGGAGTATCTAGAAGTAACCATAGCCCAGTTTCTTGCTCCAGCCACCATGGCTATGGTGACAGGTGATGCGTTCCAACACCGGCACTGCCTTGTCTAGACTGTTATACAGTCTGCACAATCCCTGATGGGATTTTGGTCTACCCAAATAATGCTTTCTCTGTCAATACTGGGGTGTGTTTCTCCAGTTAATGCAGGCCCAAGACCTTTCCTAGTATACAATTTGGATGGAGCCACCACATTTTGGGTACAAGAGAATGTACCTGTTTGACTATGCCACCTGGCCTCTGAGCAGGATAATGGTCCCAGCCCTTTTTTATTTATTAATATAGACATGGCCAAGGGGTCTCCTGTAAATGGCTGCTGATGTTAATTTGAGTGCCCTTAACCAGTTCTTCCAGACAGAACTGCCTGTATAGATACTCTCCGGCCTTTACCCATGACGTGATCTCAAAAGTCTTTAGGAGCCCCTCAGTGCTTGGTGAGGGGCTTCTGGGGTTTAAATTCTGTCTGGTTTTCATGAGTGTGGGTCATAAGAGGAAAGTGAGAATCAGCATTACTTCCGTTTAGTAATTGTCCACGCAAGGTGGACAATTATGTGACTTCCAGGGATTGAAAGGGCTCCCTGAACACTAGAAAGCAGCTCAACTAATCTGTAGGCAGTGTCCTGGGTTAGGTGAAAGAACCTAAGAGGAAACAGGAGGAGAGGCTTCACTTAAGGACACAGGAATCCTCAGCTGAGCTGGTCACCTAATCTCCTTTTATAGTTAACAAAATTAGGGACTTCTAGAGAGTAATTCGTCTAATCCCAGAGCGGACTTCTGATATAGGTCAGGTGAACCCTATGCCTAAAAGAGTTTTTATCTCCAGTAACTGTAACAGCCCACCGGGGTGATCTGTTTACAAATAGTCTTCTACAGTATAGATAATTAAAGCTGGGTGAGATGAATGACAGCCAAATGTCCAGCAAATTCTTGATATACATTGGAAATGTGCTCTTTGGGAGAGAAAGTAAAGAAAACTGCTAAATAGGAGGTACTTCTGGTTCGATTTTTGATGAATACAAGAACTGATAAAGTTCTAACCAAGGTGGTGAAGCCAGTCTCAATTATCTTTGAAAAGCCATGGCAATTGGGAGAGGTTTCTGATACTGGATGAGAGCAAAAGTCACTCATCAACAAGGAGGATCCAGGAAACTACAAGCCAGTCAACCTCACCTCAGTCCCTGGGAAGGTGATGGTGCGCAACTAATACTATTTCCGGACGTGTGGAGGGTAGGAAGGTGATCAGGAATAGTCGATATGGATTTATGAAGAGGAAATCATGCTTAACCAATATGATAGCCTTCCATGATGGAATGACTAGCTTGGGGGATGAAGGGAGAGCAGCGATTGTTGCTTACCTTGGCTTAATAAGGCTTTTGGCAGTATATCCCATAATATCCTCATAGACAAGCTGATGAAAGGCAGACTTGATAAGTGGTCATTGAGGTAGACTGAAAACTGGCTGAAGTGCTGGGCTCAAAGCATTATGATCAGCAGCATGAAGTCCAGTTGGAGGACAGTCACTAGGGGCGTTCCCCAGGGGTTGATAGTGGGGTCAATACTGTTTAATATGGTCATTAATGTCCTGAATGATGGGACAAAATGCACCCTCAACAAGTTTGCTGATGATGCAAAACTAAGAGGCATGGCTGATACAGCAGAAAGCTGTGCTGCCATTCAGAGGGACCTGAACAGACTGGAGAAATGGACCGACAGGAATCTTGCGAAGTTCAGCAAAGGGAAGTGCAAAGTCCTGCTCTTGAGGAAGAATAACCCCATGCACGAGCACAGTCTGAGGCCTGACCAACTGAAAAAGTGGCTTTGCAGAGAAGGACCTGGGGATTCTGGTGGGCAACAAGTTGACTATAAGCCAGCAATGTGCTCTTGCAGCAAAGAGGGCCAACAGCATTCTGAACTGCCTTAGGAAGGGTGTTGCCAGCAGGTTGAGGGAGGTGATCCTTCCCCTCTATTCAGCACTGGTGAGGCCACTTCTGGAGTACTGTGTCCAATTCTGGGCTCCATAGTACAAGAGAGACATGGACTTACTGAAGCGAGTCCAGTGAAGGGCCGTGAAGATGATGAAAGAACTGGAGCATCTGACATTTGATGACAGGCTGAGAGTGCTGAGAGAGTTTAGCATGGAGAAGAGAAAGGGGGATTCAGGGAGATCTTATCCATGTGTTTAAATATCTGAAGGGAGAGTGTAAAGAGCATGGGGCCAGGCTTTTCTTAGCGGTGCCAAGTGACAGGATGAGAGGCGGTGGGCACAAACTGAAATACAGGAAATTCCGCTTGAACACAAGAAAACACTTCTTTACTGTGAAGACAGTCGAACATTGGAATAGGTTGTCCAGAGAGGCGGTGGAATCTCCATCCTTGGAGATAGTCAGAACCTACCTAGACATAGTTCTGGGCAACCTGCTCTAGCTCACCCTGCTTGAGCAGGGGGGGGTGGACCAAATGATTTTGAAAGGTCCCTTCCAAACCCAACACTTCTGTGCTTCTGTGTGATTCTGCACTGCCTGAGACTGTGAAGATGAAAAGCAGATTAGATGAGAATGATCATGAAATGGTAAAGTTCACAGTATTTAGGAAGGAGTGGAGAGAGAATAACAAAACTTAAAAACAGAGGAGGGAAAAACTCCAAAATTTTATAGGTAAGTTATTGTGGGAAGCAGTCTAAGCAAAAAAAGCAATTCAGGAATGTTGCTATATTTTACTGTCCTCCCCAACCAGCATCAAGGATATATGCACATAAGATCCCAATCTAAAGTAGAGAGAGGAAGGGCAATAAAACACCCAGATAGTTAAATCACAAGCCCTTCAGGGCCAGAAGATCAAAAAAGATTCTGGCAAAATGTAGAAACTGGTTGAATTCTTATGATGAGTATGAGCATTGGGACAAAAATGAAGCACAGAATAAAATACAACTAGAAAACCACATAATTAATAACATGAAAACATTTTCCAAAAATATGAGTTAGTCCGACACTTGAGGAGAAGGGAGAGATAACAACTGGTGACTGATTTGATGCCTTTTTTGCTTCAGGATGAACTTAAGAAAAATGAAATTTATTTAAAATGCTTATATAGCTGGTGTAAACAGGATAAGATGTGAGCGCTCATCCTTGAGAAAGTGGTAAGGACAGACCAGGTTCCAGGGCACTGGAAAACAGCAAACATGGTGCATATTTTCAAGAAAGAAGGAAAGGAGGTGCCGAGGAATTGTGACTAATCAGTCTGACTACATTTCCTGGAAAAATATTGGAACAGATTGTATCAGCACAGCATTTTAAAGTGCATAGAAGATATCTAATTAATAACAACCAAAGCAGACCTGTAAAGAATCAATTTGTCAAACCAGTCTATGTATTGTATGTAAGATGCGGAAATAATCTTTTCACTCTAGATAGCACTGCTAAAGCTAAGGATGGAATATTTGTATTTGGTTTCAGTAAAACACTTCAAAAGAGATGCAGGCTATTCCACCATGTCTAGAAGATTCTAGAAAAGAGAAGACTAACAAGGAAGATGGTAACAACCTTCATATATGGACAAAGACTTCCGTAAAGAGGAATAGAATTGTTCTCCCTGTACACTGCAGAAGGGACATAAAATAATAAATCCTAAACTGCATAAATTACAGTTACACTAACATATTGAAGTCCCAAGTGAGTGAACTGTGCCAGCTGGTATTCAGTATAATAAACTCTGTCCTCTTTCTTATTGCAGATTAGTCAAAGACCTGTTCTACAATAACTGATTTGTTTACACTAAATGTTCTCTTTTGTTGGAAGTTGATCTGGCAAAAATCAATATGTTATCCCTCAAACAGTGAGTCACTAAGCTTCCTCTTTAGGAGAACAAACGAGATCAGGGTCACAATAAACCACAAATAATCCCAGCAGGTCATGAGTCCTGACTGTGAGAATTCCTTGCCGACAATCACTTAACAATTTCCTTCCTATGTACAGAAGCTCCTTCTTAACAAAAGGAGTGGTGCAGAACAAGGGTCACCGTACTGCGTTACTCCTGGTGAATATCTCCTTATGAGCGCTCCACTGTCTGTGGAGAAGCTATTTTCTTCAAATCAGTTTATGAGAGGGTAGGAGACGGCAGAGTTAGGGGTAAGGTAGCAGGTCGGGAATTGAAAGGTCTTGGTTTGCTTTCCACAGCAATTCCCCAGGGCAGGTCCAGAAAGCCACGTGGTAGCAACTGATGCTTTAGGAGCAGAATTCGCAATGCCCAGGATCTCTATATGCTAAATGGCAAAGTTTCTAGTTCGACGCTGGAATTGTAACCACCAGCAGCGGATCATAATGAGACTGAAGGACTGTGGCCTTTCTCCTTACTGAACGATGGCTTTATGGAGTCACATAAAAAGCCAGCAAGCAGACCCTTAAGACTCCCCAGTTTCGACTAAGGACCTCCACAAACAGCAGAAGTGTTATACATCTTCTTGCCTGCTGTCCTTCTGGATGCATGCACTAGTTGTGTTCACGGGTGCATGACGGCCTTACCTCGACAGAGGTGATGGAGGGAGTCATCTGTTGAGATGACCCCGTTAGTTAGAATAGGGTGAGGTGGGGGTTCAAAGCCTTTCAGGACAAAGCTGAGCCTGGGATATGAAATCTTCTCTTGGGGCCAGAGGTCTGTGCAAAAGGGCACTCTTACAAAAGGCAGGCATTGCTTCCAGCTGTGTCTTGAGGGGAATACAACACTGTCAGTTCAAGTTTCGCAGTCCTAGCGAGGCAGCTTTGTCAGGCGTTGCCTAATTTCTCAATTCTATGCAGCCGTTGGCAAAAATTAAGTGCATAGAGGTGTAATGCAGACAAGTGTCTGTTGTAAAGTACGTGAACGATCCTCAGATTCACATGAAGCAGGTTCCCACTGAAAACATTAAAATCTGAGAAGCAAGCTGTGTATTGCGGATGTCTCCCTGAATCCTGGTGAGGTTGCTCTCTTTTTAAGCATCTCAATTTTAACTGAACTCGCTTTAGCAAGGAGTTCTGCGTGGTTAATTTTAGGCTGTGCCGCTGTGAACACAAATGCTGTTCTGATGTGGAATTTGCGCAGTGTAGATATGAGGCAATTCAGTGCTGTGGCCTGTTGCCATGTCACAATATTATTATCCCCTAAGAGAGAAACAATGTAGATTTATGATTTGCTTGAGTTCTTTGTTTTGGTGATTTTTTCCTGCCAGGTTATTTTTAGTGCAAAATTGTTCCAAATTATGTCAAGAACAGGAGAAGCTGAACTTAAACTGTGACCAGAAATGCTGCTGTGTATGAGGGACATTTTCTTAGACAGCAAGAGCCAATAATACGTAGTGATGGTGTATTGCATAACCCTGAAGAAAGCTCTAGAAAGCAATATGCTACTTGTATCTCCAGAGAGTCTCCAATGCTGGAGCCACCCTGGAGTGAAGAAGTAGTTCTGCTGGCTGCCAGTTTTAGCAGTGGCAGGCTCGTATTCTTTGAAGTGAAACAGCTACTTGCAAGGAAGACCAAGTCTCTGTGTAAGGATATGAGCTGGTATTCACCGTCCCGCCTCTTCGTCTACTTGTGAAGAAGGCACAAGTCCCTTGTGCTGCCAACAGACTGGTGTTCTCCCTTCTTATTTAGACCACTTCCTATGTTCAGGAGAACGCAGTAACCATTGCTGGCCAGGAATCACTGACGTTCCCTATAAACATGTTCATCTCTTGTTAAAAGCCCATTTTCCGCTAAGAACTTTTCAACCAGACAAAGCAGGGAGTGCAAATGAGACCAGCTCCTGATTCCTGCACCATGCTTGTGCATGAGCCCAGTGGCCAGGCAGAGGATAGCCGGAATCCTGCCTCAGGTGGGGCAGGTCTTGAAAACCCCAGGAGCTCCTTAACTGCCTAGAGATTAACTGAGGGATTAAGTAGTTGAGAGAGGAGATGTTTAAACCCTGGTAAAAAGCTTTTGAATCAGGGGGGGGGAAAAAAAAAAAAGCTGGTGTTTCTTTTGAAAGAGAATAGGGAAGTTCAAACTTTCCTTCCACAGAAAGGCAATCTGAGCCTTTCTTCTGCTCAGCTGCCTTATAAGCTGTCATTACATACAAAGGAAAGTAATATCTCTGAGACCTTTCCCTGAGACCTTTCTAATTAAAAAAATTCACATCCTCTTTCGAATAGACTGTGGAAACAGCAGCATGGATGGATGCTCAATTCATGTGGTTTTAATGTTGAGCTCTCAGAAGGGAAGCAGCTACCTGGCAGTTCTTGAAGCCTAGTTATGGAGCACAACTTTCTCTGTTGCTGTCTGCCTGCTCCAAAGAGACAGCTGTGTTTCCTTTCCTTTAAAGAAACAATGCTGTAATAATAGCTTGCAAATATTTTATCTCTGGAAGCAATTATTAGTTTGTTTTAAAAGCTGAGCTAATGCTAGAGACATGTTATTCTCCAAGTAGACACCCTGCATTTGAGCTATCATGTCTCTTGGTACTATTTTTACATTCACAACTGCATAACATTGATTTAAGTTGCCTCATTTGCTACAGAAAACACCCTAATTTGTTAAGGAATTAACACAAGAGGAGTTAAGGAGGAGGTTTGAAGAGTGAAATATTTATTTGAGGAAACCCGCTCGATCCCAAATTAAATTAGAAGGGTTTGCTATTGCTGTTACTAATATTTATAGAAGGTTCTCAAGCCATAATGAGATGTTTTAGTGCTCCCTCCCGTCTCTCTGCTCCCCTGCCACTGAGCGCCCTCTATCTTCAGTCCTCTTCCCTTTGTGCCTCCTGCTCACCCCATGGCTGGCAGCTTGCTTTCTCCTGCTGGAAAGCCATGGCAGCAGCCACAGCAGGCTGGGACATGCTGGCCTCCTCTGGCCCTTTTGGATCCTTCCACTGCAAACCTTAGTCAAAGAAGAGCTGTACAGACTAGGGCCAAATCTCATTTAGTCTACTTTCAGCCTTGGCAGGATTTGGTCCTCGATTAGTTCTCACCCTTGCCCCTTCAACAGTGACTGCTCATTCAGTGGAGGCCACCACTGCAAAGTGGCTGCTGGCAGGAACTTGTGTCTGAGGCACAGTCAAATGTAAGGGAAATTGTTCTTTTCTGAATATGAGAGAATGCAGGAATGTCGCAAGCTGGACAAAGTTCTTCCCATTTTTTTTCAGGCTGCAGTTAATGCTATTTTTTCTCCCTTTCCTAGAGGAAGGAGCATCTCAGATTCTTTCTCTGGCAATTTTAAGATGTAAGTAGTGTGTCATACATCTTGCATTCATGGCTTTCCACACAAGAAGTAATACTGTACCTCTGCGAAGCGATGGGATGCTGCCGCCCTATAACCGCAATGGGTGGTATTGTTTGAACCTCGAGAAGCGATGTCTCCTCCCTCCTCAGAAACATCACACTACTACTGTGCACTGTTAAACTTGTGGATCAGTGTGATTTTGGCCTTTGTGGGCTTTTTCTCTCCTGCTCTCTTCCCTCAACACCCCCTTGCAGCTGACCTCATCTCCTAAAGCGGGGGCAGGAGCAGATAGTGTAGGCTGCAGGCTGGCAGAGTGCAGGAAGCCCTCTCCTCTCTTATGTGTATTCCTCACCACCCTTATATATTAACCCAATTCAATCCTCTCCCTTTCTTTTTCTCTCCCCCCTCCCCCCCCGCCCTTGGATCCCTACTGACTCCTTGATGCACTGGTCCTCTTATCTGCCTTAGCATTTTGGTGAAAAGAGAAAAGAGTGTATCAAGTGGAAAAGGGCAGTGTGGCTCCTCTGCAGTCCCCGTGCCTGCCTGGACCAGGGAGACATGCAAGTAACACAACCCTGGTTCTGCTTTCTTCCTCCATTGTGGGATCATGTGACATAGCAAAAGTACTAAATTGCTTCATTGCTCCAAAGAGCAGTGTAAGAATGTAAGGCCAGTTCTTGCACTATCAAAGCCAAGGAGAGGTTTTCCCACTAATTGCAATGGCAGCAGGATCAAGTCTATGCGAATAAAATGGGAGCTACAACATCAAAGGCAGGCAAGGAAAGGACACAGCATGAGCTTGTGGGATTGTTTACTATGTAACATGCTCTCCACCTTTTTTGCACGTTTTGCTTGGATCTCATTTTCCTTTGAGCTCCAGACTCTGCACACTTAGGCCTAAACCCATTCCTGCTAAAATGAATGGATGTTTTCTTACTAACTATAATGCAGATTAGATCAATTCTTTAGTCTCCCTAGGTATAAAAGCCTAGGATGTTTTCCTCTTGAACACTGTAATCAACCATTTCATAAATTTGCCCAGGCAGATAAGCTTTTCTCAGAATGACATATATTCTAAAACGTCGAATTTTGCTGGTGAGGTTCATGGGAATTCACCCAGGAGTCCTGGCTGCTTCGTTCCGTCCATTAAGGCAACCATAGTCCAGATCTAGATGGGGAAAGTGCACAGCCACTTTGCCATGAAAATATTGAGTGAGGTGGGCGCATACACCATTTTGACAAATACTAAAGAAACGTTGCAGGCACTTCTCCCCTGTGCCAAATTTGCAGCACAGCACAGGATACCTGCTGATGAACCTGGTTAAACATCTCCAGAAAACAAATCTGCTAAAGACAACACTCTAGAAATCTGAAGAAAACACTGCCAACAAAAACACCCTCGACAACGTGAAACACTCGCAGTCCCTGTCTGCAACACTAGTTTCTCTCTGCCTGTTGCTATCTGCGTCAGTCTTCTGTCGGGAATATTTTCTTGGAGTACACATATAGCGTATAGTAGCAGTCAGAGCTCTTCTAACTTGTAAAATAAAGGTCTCAAAAGTAATGGGAAGCTTGTGAATAGGCCTCGTGATACTGAAAGAGAGATAGACGTATTATGTAATTCACAGGAAGTGCTTTTGGCAGCTTTGTTTCTATAAATATCTGTTGTAGAAAAAACACAGGGGCACAAGAGAAGCTTTGTCAGTGTAACCAAATGATATGCTCTGTCATAGGGAAATAATGTTCCTAGACTTTGGAAGAAGATCTGCTCTCTGAGGCTGTTGTTCTATATTCTGAAGGAGGAACCTATGTGCTCTAGATCTGGAGCTGAACTTCTCCGTTTTACTACAATTTGCCAGTGGCTGGTTCCCTCTTGTATCATTAACTCCTTTGGGTCATTTCCCCGGGCTAGATGAGGCCTTGCTCGTTGTACTGCTTGGACTGAAGCTCAGCCCTGGGCACAACTGTGGCCCCGTGTCATTTCCCACAGTTTGGACTGGAAGATTTCGGGGACAGGTGACACTTTCACAGTGTTTAGCACACCTGCAGCCTTCTGCCCCAACCTTAGGGGAAAAAAAAGTGCTGTCAGTTTTCCTGGAACACTTCTGCAAGGCCCTAGCTGGCAACAGTAATGGTTGGCTTCGCTTGATCTCTGAGGGACTGTTGTGAAGACCAGTCTGAGTCCCAGCTCAGGGACCTGGGAGTATGTCCTTTTTTCCTGGATGCTCACTGAGGTGTGTTTCCCCATAGCAATAATGAATCACGTGGATTAAGAGGACAGTGGTTTGTTAAAGGCATAGAAGAAAAGAAAGATAAACAACAGAGCATGAAATAACCAATGCACCTTTCCCAAAGTAAAAGAAAAAAGTCCAATGGTTTGAAGGCTTCCTCTAACTTCTTGGCAAGGAAACTGTTCAGGCAGCAGGCTGGTTCACACCTCTGGTGCTAAGATGCCATTGCCAGCCTGCAAACCCCATCTCTCCTCCTGGGGTAACACGGCCAAGGGCTGGAGTGTGAGCCGCCCTCCAGCCAGCCCAGCTAACTGCTTCTTCCTTGTGGCTCCTCCTGCAAGCCATCCCTTTCAAATTGCTACTCCTCCAGTGATTTCTGCCCCAAGGGTCCACTTTCCTCAATGATCTTCTTAACGAAGGTCCCTTCTCTCTCTTTTTAATTAAGTATTTTCATGCCCCAAAGCCTCAAACTATGTGTAAGATTAGAAAGACCAGTCACTCTAGGCATACTTTGGCTTGCTTGGTTGGCCCAGGCTTTTATATGTTATTATAACTTATAAATTCTTCCAGACTGACATGTTTCTTCTTTTTTTAACAGAAATGCTCCAAATATGGTAAAACTTAAATCCAAATCAAACACGTTTCAGATGCCCGTTTGAAACAATCCCACTGACGTCTTTCTCTAGCTCTCTTCCCTGCCATCAGACTCCAGCAGTTTACTTCCTCCTTGCAGGCTGTCATCCCTTCAGAGCTTTCTGAACAGGGTTCCCCTTCTTCTTAGGCCTCAGCCATCACATTTATGGCTTGAAGGCTTGGGTCAGACCTAACTGCTGCAAAGACCATGTGTGGGGTAAATTTCCTCTTGAATGTTCGTGCTCATTTCCCAGAAGAGGCACTTGGCTGCCTGGCCTGTGTTTGCTGTACTGGCTACAAATCCTAATCAGCCTGCTCATCCTTCCGACCTCAGACTCTTGTTTTAGCATCTTCTCTCAGGTTAACCTCTGAGCCTTTCCCCTCCTGGAACACAGACTTTCTATTCCTGTGTTGCCGCTCTGCTGCTTTGATTGGACTGGGCTCCCATGTATGGACTATCTGAAATAGGCTGCAGAAGTTACCATACGCAAATCAGGTGGCTTTTTAAGTTTCCAATTAGGCAGCTAAAACAGAGGCAACTAAAACATATTAATAACTGTTATAAGCTGTCCAAGGAAATTACTTGTGTGGGTTATTAAGGCAACAAATAGTTTAAGGCAATAGCCAGTGCTCCAAAACCAAACACTATCTTAAAGAATTTTACAAAGGAGATTATCAGCCTCCTGTACAAAGAGGCAGGGTCCGCAGAACAAGCCTGTGGGTAAAATACCATCTCTGTTACAAACTGATCCCTTTGAATGGTTTTATAGAGTTAAATGAAATGGTTACAAAATGCAAACAAAAATAAATTTTGTTTGCAGAGGGGAGGAGGAGGAGGAGGACGAAAGTGCATGGGACAAGGGAGAATGTGTTTTCAATAAAAGAAAGAAATCATTAAAAAAGATGTAGAGCTGAAGCAGAGGAATAGCAGAGGAATAGCGGATGGAGGACTGTAGAAGGGAGTGCTGTTGTGCTTAGAGATAAGTAAGGGAAGCAGAGAAGAACGGGGTTACTACATCTCATACATCATCATTTCTAACAGAAGATACAATGCTGTTATCACAAGAAGCTGTGGCACTTCTCCTACTACAGCGTTATTCAAGGAACCTTGTAGAGCAAAACTCCAGAGCTTCCTTCAATTACATACATTCAAAGTCCGGTAGAGGTGAAATTCAACCCTGTGCATATTTTATGTGTCTTGTAACAACATCCACTGTTTCTCTGTGGAACAGGCATCCTCTTACCTTCCTTTGACACTTCTTTGGGATTGCAGCTGGAAGATATGTCATGGGGACTTCCCTTTGTTTCCTTGGGATGAACTAGGCGCTAATAACAGATGCTGGATTGGCAGCCCTACCGAAATAGATACTCCAAGCCACCAGTTTGCACAAGTGGTGGTGATAATTCAAGTGTTTGCCTTTCGTATGGCACCTATTACTTTGCTGCTAGACCACACAGGCTAATCAGCAGCTGTCAGGCAGCAACGCGCAAGCATTTCTCCCGAGCCTGCATGTTTCCTCACCTGGTTAACATCATGGGAGCACAGCCAGAGTTGATACAAGATTTCATTTTTTTATTTCAGTCCTTTCTTTGTTTTAGGGAAGGAAGGAGAGCTGCACTCTTTACCCCAGATCTGCATCTCTACCTGCTTCTCTAGGGATTAGAAAACCATCTTTCCTAAAAAGGAGAGAAAGAGGGTGAAAGTGGGATCGTGATAACCCAGTATGAAAAGACAGTAGAGTTATCTAGCTCATTACCAAGTACTCAGACTTGGTAACGCTAAGTTTGCTCAGGAATCTTTATGCTATATTGCAGTCACTGCTGAATATTTGCATTCCATTTTCAAAGGCAAAATGATTATAATAAAGTCCATTTAGTACAAAGCATTACATCAGCAGAAAAATGTACTATGCCTGTGCATTCTCCTTCTCAAGGAATGTTAAGAGCTTGACACTTGTGCATAGAATCCCTTAAAAATAAATACGTATATATGTATTTTTGTATACCTATGGCACATACACACATATACATATGCATATATATACATATACATATATATGTGTGTATATATGTGTGTGTATATATATATATGAATTTAGGAAGGAATCTAATCAAGTCCATTTCCCTGCTAGCAAAGCAAATTACATCATAATAATCCCTTACATAAAATGAGCAAGCTTCATTATAAGAACTATTATGTCTCTTCCCTCCCTACTCCTCCGTGAATGCTGTTCCAGAATATCATGACTGTGCTCTGCAATATTATTTTCCTTCTAATCTCCAGTCTAAGCATAGCCACGGTCACATCGTATCCACTGATTTTGAGCCAGTGTTGCTTTTAAGCTTTAAATACTCATTTCCTCTCCCTCAGATCTGCTCACTGATGTTACAGAGAGTGAATCCCTCCCTTCTCAGTCATTATTTGGTGAGACTAAACAACCTCTTTTGGACCTCTCGCACTCCAAGATGGTTCAAGCAGCCCCTTTCTGCAGCTATTTCAAGTTGAGTTACTTTTTCTTGAATGTGGGCTTTGCACTCAGTATTCAAGATAAGATCTTTCTAGTTACATGGTGGTGTTAATATATCCATATATACTGTAGATACCTCTCCCGATAAACTGAAGAACGATATTTGTCATGTTTGTTGCTGCATCACACTATTTCCAAGATTTTTTGCCTCCTTATCAATCATTTCAAACTAGTAAGTTCTCACCATTAGAAATAGCCCCAATAGCATCTTGCACTTCAAACTATTTTCTTTCACCCCAGGAGGCTGAAAAATAGTAAGAAGACCATATTTGGATTAGGCTGGTATTTAGCTTAATTTAATTACTTCTTTTCCACTTTAAGATTTCCTCTTTAAGAAGTTGTGTCTAGGTCTTGTCTCACTTCTGAGTAGATGAAGCAATTGCCAGAAGCATGGACTAAGTCTAATTCTTAATTGTCTTAAATTACGTGTTGATTTTGTTTGCAAGGGACACATACGCACAGCAGACTTCGAAGGCAAAATCAATATCAAAATGCTGTAAGAATATGTATTCATATACTCTGTGGCATTCATTTTACCAAACTTCAGTCCTCTAAGTCTAAGCTAGACTACAATCACCGGAGACACTGGCATCTCTCCAGGGCAGTGCATCACTCAGACACTTATTTTAGGATCTGATGAACTGTTTCCTATCGGTGCCTGCTTCTTCCTCTCCACAGATTATTGAATGAATCTGGATGGTCAGACTAGCCTAAATATGCAGTTAAAATCAGATAAAATGAGCTTCTCCTCAGTGAGTGCCTTAGAATTCAAAAGAATATTCCAGTCAGTGACTGAAATAGTGGAATACATTAAGTATGCCATGTTGCATTTTTCAGAAAACTACGTGTGGATATTAGCACTTTTCTGAGCATTGTAACAAGACTGTATTTCATATACAGATGTCCAAATGCCCCTTTTTACCAGTAGCTCTAGTATAATTAAATGTTGCACTGTAACACAGGAGTAGGGCTAGTTAGAAAGAATATGTTTCTGGAAAAATATTGAGGCTCTGACACTTGGATTTTTGGCCCACTGAGGAAAAAAAAAAAATGGATCACAGAACAGTCATTGGGGATGTCAATGGACTGTTTAAAAGAATGACACCCCCCAAATCAGGTCATTACTGACATGTCATGAAATAAATAGAAGCATGGCAAGAAAAATATAGAACACGTGAAACTTTTTTTTTTTTCTGGAAACCTGTGCTTACTAGAGTATCCGTTGCACTGGAAATGTAAAAAAAAAAAAAAAGAATTGCTATAATTTCCAGCTGGGAACAAGAGCAGGTTTTGGAGTTCTGATTCCCCACGAGAGAGAGTTCTGATTAATCGGAGGATAAAATGACTCTCTGAGACGGGAAATGGAATGGGAGCTGGTGCCCTGGAAAAGGCTTCCTGAAACACAACACTGTAACAGTCCTTCGTCAGGAAGCCATTATTGTGATCTCGGAAAGCAAATGCAGGAGAAACCTGTGAGAATGGTATTAAAATTTCTGCATCTGACCAAGCCTATGTTACCGTCTGGCCTTACATCGGACCAACCCCGTTCTGTTCTAGCTCACTGAAAAAAATACAGTCTTTCAGCAGATTAGTGGGGCTAAACTAAACCATTGTTTTTGCTCTTGCTTTTGACAAAAGGTTGTGAAGAGAGATTGGGAGTTCCCTAGGACAGCAGGAGCTTTGGAACAGCTATAAACTGCAATGTCTAAAAAGGAAGGAATTTGATGCAAAGGGCCAAGTCATAAGGATTAATTAGGTTCAAGAAGGGACGTTGCCTTTCAAGTAGCCCAGGCTGGAAATAACCCAAATGCAGAAGTGAGAAAGAATAGAAAACATCATGTCTGCAAACTGCTCTCTCAGTGGGTGCTTTTGGGAGAGCGCCGGCTCAAGGTTTCAACACTTGGTAACAAGAGTGTGAATTATCCTCTCCTATATACAAGGCTAGTTAACTCAGAAATCATGTGATTAGTTAGTTAAATGTTGTTTCCTTAGAAAAAACAGCCAAGTTTGTGAATCTATTTGGTGAACACTGAGATACTGTGGCTTAAGCACACTCCCCTTTTCTGTCACACATCCACTTCTGCACCGTTTGATTGCTGGGCAAATACAAGCCCAAAGAATGCTAGGAACTACTCCTTGTAGTGCATTTCTGTGTAGTATCTTTCTCTGACTGTACACAAGAACCTCACAATTCTTTGCATTTTAACTGGGGAAATTAGAAACAACCTCAGTCCACAGTATCACCTGAAATGGGAACTAAAAGACATTTTACTTGTCACAACATGAATCCAGATTTCTGTTTGCTTTTGTAACATCATTGTCTCTGAAAGCAGAAGAGGAGCTGGTTTTCCTGCTTTAGGCTGAGATCTTGATAACTGTTAAAGAGGAAATTCAGAGTCAAAATTTTCCGCTTGTGGCAAGTGAATGAAGCAGAAACTCCTGCTGTTTTTGTGGGAATATATTATGGTAAAATGAATAGTTCCCAATGTTTTAAATTCTTGGGAGGGGAGAGATAAAGCCGTCAGGTACTTCTGAATTGCTTAGTCTGTTATTAGGGTGAGCTTGCTGTCTTTCTAGAAAACCTGATGTGCTTTGTTGGCAGTAGGCATCAATGCCCTGCAGGAATGTAGATAAATGATCTGAGCTCTTATCTGCATGACAACTAAGAAAAAAACCCTAAACAAACAGTGAAACCTTCCAATGCTCTGACAAGGGGCTCCTAGAAAGTAATGTCCTCTTTCACAAGCCACAAGTACCTATTTCAGAGGACAGGAAAACAAAATCCTATGTATTTCTTCCAATTATAAATATTTAATATTCATTAGATCTGGTTAGAAGGATGTGTTTGTTTGTTTGTTTGTAAACAAATAAGATTGATAAGTTCTTGTTTGGCTGAGGATGAAGGGGGGAAGTGTGTCGCCCTCTTGACCTGGTCAACATTTTCACTGCAGGAATGTCCAGTGGTCTTTGCTATTGCAGTTTACTCGATAACTTTCAGAACCTAAAATGCAGGAAGCCAACTTTTCCATAAAATTGAATAGCTTGCTAGAAATAGTTATAGAGCCTTAGAAGATCGTCTACTGATTACAGCAGCACATCCCAGATTTCGGTTAGTATATTGAAGGTGAGGATGTCAGGGAACGTGGTATTTCAGTATAGAATTTTCTAAACATGGGGTATTTGATGAATTCTGGCAATTCCACAGGTTTACAAACTACCCCTCAGGAATGCTATTTATAAACTCAATAGACTAACTGTTTCTGACAAAGTGGAAGAACAGCACTCATAAAAAGAGTGATACTGTCAGGAAAATTAATCACAATCTGACATTGTTTGATGAGGAGGAAAGAAGAGGTATCATGTTATGTTTAAAGAATGAAGCAGTAAACTAGTATGTTCGCACCTCTTTTCTTAACCTCTGTGTTGAGTTCCCTATAGTACATCACTGAAGAGAATATCATGTGTTTAGGCCTGGAGCTTGCAGGCATAAAGGCTTTTCTGCACTTCTCTTAAAAAAAAAAAAATTAACAATAAAATCGTACTCAAAATAGTTCCCTGAATGCAAGTAATATGTGCAGAGTTTCTATTCTCGATCCATCTTTTTGGTGATAGATTAGTTTGATTTGTAATTTTAAAAATTACAGTTAAGTATAGTTTAACTGCATTTCCAAACTGCTCTGGAGACTTAACTATTCAGAGATTGAAAAATTTTCTGCTGGGTTAGCAAGCTGACCAGACCGAGCAAAAACCCCAGATGAGCACTTGAAGTAATACAAGAGTGAGAGAGAGGGAGGCAAAGAAACAGAAGCTCGGGGTCAGGGAGTGACACCTGCCTGCTACCGCCACAATGAGCTGTTTCACTCAGCTGCCTTTGGCTCCAGTCCTTTGGCACTGCACCTTTTGCAGCACAAAGGGGCTGTAGAGGTGTCAGTGACTGTTATTTGAGGACACGAACAATTTTGAACGACATCGTTGCCTCATCTGTGGCACAGAAACATCCTCCAATACACATGTGTGTGTGCTACAGTGAGACAAATATTCACTACAATGTATCAACTGGTTTCAGAAAATGTATCACCTTTTGAGCAAACTTCACATCCTTAGATCGCCACAAGTAGGACTGCGCTGCTCTTGCTGATGGGGTAAAGCAAGAATTGCACTGGTAATGCTGCAGATTTTGTCTTCTCTGCAGAGAAAAGGTTTCTTATCCCCTCTCAGACCACATGTGAGAACTGCCATAATAACAAGCAGTTTTTAAGTTGCTTTTATTTTGGTAAGCTGAAACGGCTAAAGGCCACAGCTGTTGATTTATTCATAAGCCTAAGGAAACCGTTAGACCCTTGGGCCCTGAAGACGAGATTTCTTTGTATTAGATGTTAATATAAGGAAATCCCAAACAGTGCCTGCCAAAAAGACTTAATGCAAATGCAAAATGCCAAACGTATCTAAAGGGAAGGAGGGAAGTAGTTGCTTATTAGACAAAAAATAAATATCCAAGTGAAAATGACAGCTTGCTTTTTTCTGCTTCTTCTTCTCATATGTACAGTGTGATGCACTACAACCAAACTGTGGAGAAGAAGAGTCTTATTTTCTTAAATCAAATACAAAATCTTTGAAACTGCACATGTGGTTATACCATTTAGGACTACCTGTTCATGTGTTATTGTTCTTATCAGCACCTCTTTGGATGTGGTTTCTCCACAAACTCCCTGTTGTTTGCAGTTTATATCAATTAACTGTAATAGGCCAGCATAAACTAATCAAATCCTCAAAGGGATGTTAAAGAAAAAAATGTAATAGCTACTATCAGGTACTATATCAGCTACTATCAGTAACTAATCTCCCTCATAATAAAGTATTTACAGTCGGGTAGGAAGAAAAGAAAGAGGAAGCTGCTTTTGCTTCTTTAAATAATGCACAAAAACAACTAGTTAAAAGATCATTCTATTAAGGTTGCAATGTAAAGAACTAAAAAGTTAAGAAATAATAAAATTGTTACTGTGCCACCTCAGCTTGCCCCCAAAATTTTTTCTTTCTTTCCTTCTTCTTTCTTTTTTTTTTTTTTTTTTACAGTCATGCCTCATTCTGTAAAATGAGTAGATTCACTCTCCACTGGGTATCATGTGAAAGGAAAAATATTTTGTGAGTGCTTAATGAGTTACTTTCCCACAGTTTGTACTTTTGGGAATGAAATATATCTGCGGCTTCTGAAAGCCACCAGAGGGAGTTTTCTCATCTAAATTAAAGAGTTCTTTAACTCCCGAAACATAAACCTGTCCTTTTTAACAAGGCAGTGTTACCTTGTAGAAACTGTTGCTGAAAATGAAAGGTCAATTTTACAGTCAAGACTATGTATCTACTTCGTGCTAGAGGCTGTTTGCTTCTGGGCAAATTTTTGTGGGCAGGGTTGTGCCAGGGAGCTACTGTCATGAAAAATGCAGTAGGGTGTCAAAAGCATGAAAAATTGACCAGGCTGGAATGTTTGGGAGTAATCTGTTGGGTTAAAGGGGAATGTATAATTATTGCAGTCTATGTACTATTCAAGTGTGCCTGAAACCGTAACTGACAATAGTTGACATATGATTTTTATTTGCAAAAGATCAGATCCTTCACTTCTCTGTACTGTAGAGAGACATTTTGAAAGTTCATATTTAGATTTCTTTATTTGGAAGCAATGGAGTAACTTTAAGATTACCACAGGGACAAAAAAATGGTCAAGTGAAATGTTTGCCATAGGACTACTACAGTAAGAATTCTTGAGTCTATCATTTTTATTTCTTTTCTTGTTGTTGTGAGAGAAAAAAAGCATCTCCAGTGACAACAAATAGTATCATTCTTATTTTATGTTATAAAGCTACATACCTGCTCTGTGTAATTATCTCTTGTGCAAAATAAAATGATGTCGTTTATTGTGCACTTAACAGTGAACACTTTCTTGATCTGTGAACACCTCACAATCTTTCTTCTCGCAAAAGCAAGCAATAGATTGAGATATTCCGCTAACCTCAAATAAATAAGGCATTTAACAATAAAGCATTTAAAATGCTGATCTTCTATTTTTAAAAGTCTTATTGAACAAACACCACTTTGTAAGAGAATGATCACATTTGTTTTGGGGAACTTTTTTGCATTTGAAAGTGCTCTGAAATATACGTGCATTTTTATGATTCCATAGAGCCAGAATTTTGCTGTTCTATTTTGCTTGAACTGGAAGAAATTTTTGAAGACTGAGCAAGATCCAGGGTTCCATATAGGTCTATGAACATAACATCAAGGTTATATCTTCAAAGAACTGCATAAATACCAATAATTTCACAATATCCAAGTAAAAATGGCTAATTAAATGTTTTCAGCTTTTATAACAGTAGAAAGTGAGGAAGGAACCCGTTGTAGGTGCACTTGGCAGGCACTTACGGTACATAACCATTCGGTACATGACATCAGATATTGAGTAAATAGAAAAAAAGGGAAGTGGTCATATGTCTTAAAGATTGAGCTATAATAGTTAATAGTCTCACACAGATGTACTTTCTTTACATATATTATAATTGCCAACTCATATGGTAATGCCAGATATAGGTTCCCATGCTGCTTTGAGCTACACTTGAGAAGACTCCTGCCTTTTGCAAAACCCAGTGCAATGAACTCTTGTCAAACTCAGTGAAGCATGACATAAATGTTCTGCTGCATGTAAATCACTGCAGGACCAAAGCCACAAAGAACAGCCAGCTTTAGACACAGGTGAAACAAAATAGAACAGGGATGCAAGATGATGGATTTGGCAGCATTGCAGCGAATCACCCAGACAGAGACTATGGGGCTCGGCAATGACACTGCAGCAGCCCCCAAGGAACCATCTGCCTCGCTGTTACTGAGACAGCAGATAGAGGTCTAGAGGCACGGGTCTGGCAGGATGCTGGTGCGCAAACATCAGAGCAGATGGGCGACACGGTTGAGGGTAGGAGAAGGCAAAAGACGTACATGGCTGCCTGCTGCTCCCAGCTCTTATGTCTTAGCACCTTGAGCTGCTTGGGGGAAATTGTGTCAGAGGGAGCCGTATCGCCCTTGCAATAAAATTCAGTTTTTGTGCTCAAACTGCTAAGAAGCTTTGGGCCAGCCATGGCCATAGTTATCAAGACATGAGAAAATAAAATAAGAGACTTTCAGAAAGCCAGCGTCTTGCTCATACATAGTATAAGAACTGAGAACTGATGCTTAGCTCTACAGCATGTTCTAACCTGAAGGAAGAAGGCAAAGGTAGCTTTATGCCACCCCAGAGATTCAGGGATGATCCAAAAGTAGAAATGATCCTTGAATAAATTGGAAAGAGCGCTTGCTCTGGTTCAGACGAGCTTCCCAACAGAAGGCTTTGTGGAGCTCCTTGGGTGCTCTGTAAAGGCGTACGTTATAAATATTTTATTTCTCACTTGTCATATAGTTATACTTAGCCTTGGGGAAAGGCTCAAAAAGTTAAAAATTCCCATATTGGATAAACTTCACCTCATCCTTTATTTACTTATTTATTTAGGATGTAATTCTTCAGAGGAAGAGAAAAAAATTTTTGGGAAGACAAATGAGGAGAATTCATTCTCTTGAAAGTTATTTTCTAACTTTGTGTTGGACTTACTTCAAACTACAGCAATGAGGATTCATATCTGTCCCAAACCTCATCTTGCTATTAACTATTATAATTCTGAAGGGTTTTTATAATTTTGTAAAGAATAGGCTCTCCTTTCAAGGGAGTATCATGAGACCATTTATCAAAGTTAAGTACAGTACCTACTTCAGGGACATTCTCCCAGTCGTTTCTGCATTGCCAGTTCTGCTGTCTGAAGAACTGGAAGTAGAGTCGGCCTCAAAACATTGTGGAGGAGAAAAAACATTGTATTATGACATGGCATCTGCTCATTTACACCCCATGCCTTCTCATTTTATCTTCAAGGCTCGTTAACTGGCTCATTTTGAGTTTATATTCCATGAGAAAGATGCAACCGAAAGCCGACTCCTGGAAATACTTGACATTCTTATTAGGCTAATTTTGTCTTGAGCTTGGCTAAAATGGCTCATTCTGAACCGTTCATGAAAGGATGCCTGCAGCAGGGAAGACAGAATATTTTCATTTCAGAGAAGCCTGCTGTGCTGTATTCCCTGATCTTCGTGAAAACCGCACTATGTTTACTTGTCCTTTTGGCCTCAAAGTCACTATTTTGCTTAAAATCTGTGTAATTCTAAGTCAGTCGCTTTCACTCTCCCTGAGTTTCCCACAAAAACCTAGACAGTGGTAGCCTGGCATAGCTCTGAATACTCCTTTTCTCCTTTCTAGAAACACATTTTAGTTAAAAAACGGCTTTTCCTCAGGGACCTCGGTCAAGCAACGAGCTGACCTTCGCTAGAAAAGAGCGCAACCCTGTCGCCAGAACTGACCCCGCATCTCCCCAAATCCACGGCTAGTTACTTCACTGTCCAAAGCTGCTTCCCAAAAGAAGGACCCCCCTCCCCTTTTTTTTTTTTTTTTAAATAAGGACTAGACAGGAGCACGGGGTGTTAGGAGGCGAACCGCCTTGGCCAGCGGGCCGAGCGCGGCCGGCGGTGGGGGATCCAGGGCCTCCTCCGGCCGCGGCCAGGCGTGAGGGAGGCTCCCCTCTGTGGGGGGATAATCCCCGCGCTGGGTGAGGAGAGGACCCCCCCACCACGCCGGGGAAGGGGCTAATGCCCCTCTGTGAGGCTGACTGGGCCCCCCCGAAGCGAGTTTTGGCGGCGGGGATGGAGGGAAAGGGCCGCCGGTGGGTGGGTGGGTGAGCGGGGGCCGGCGGCGGCAGCGAGTCCGACTGCGACATGGCGGGGGGGGGGGGGGTGTAGGTAGGGACACCTGCGGGGGTGCGGCGGGACGCGAGGCGGAGGAAGGAAAGCGGCACCGTCGCCGGCCGCTCCGGCGGGGGAAGGGGAGAGCCGGAGGGCGGCGGCGACGGGGGCATCTCCGGGCCAGGCGACGCAGGGGCAGCGGGGCAGAGAGGCGCCGCTCCCGGCGGCAGCGGGGCGGATGGGCGCGGCGCGGGGGGAGGGGGGGGGGAGAAGGCGGTACTCCGCTTGGGGGGGGGTGGCGACGTCATCCCGCCTGGCAACGGCGGCGCGGGGGCGGTTGGTGCCCAGCTCTCGCGGGATTTGGCGCCCCCCGCGGGGGGCGGGGCGGGGCGAGGGGCGGTGCTGCCGGTGTCGGAGCTCGCCCGAGGCGAGGGGCGAGCGCGGCGGCGACGCGACGCGACACGACGGGTCTGCGGCCGCCTCCGCCCCGGGCCGCCGGCGGCTCGGAGCAGCCCCTTCAAGTACGGCGGTGGCACGCATGGAGCCGCCGTGCCCGGCTTGAGCGCGTCGGCGGGACCCGGAGCCGCTCCGCCGAGCCGGGGCGGGCGGGCACAGCATGGGTGAGCGCGGCGGCGGGCGGGGACGGGTTACCTCAGGGGCGGCGGGGAGCCGGCGCGGGGGAGGGGGCGGACCGACCCTCTCACCCTTTGTCTGGGGCAGCGGCGGCGGCTCCGGGCCGGGGGCGGCGGCGACCCGGGGGCGGGGGGCGCTGCGGCTCGGTCAGCGGCCGCCCCCCTCCCTCCCTCCCGGGCAGCCGTTGGCGGCGGCTGCGGGGAAAGCGAGGAAACGCAGCCCGCGGGTGGCGTTTGGCTGCCGGGGCGTCGCGGCGAGCACCCGGCGAGCCCGTAAAAACGGGATCACCTTGGTGGGGGGGGGGGGGGGGACAACCTGAAAAAAACAAAACAAGAAAGCTATTCACGTCCGCTGCCCTCACCGAAGAGGGAGTCGCTCGGCTGCTCGGAGCCGACTCGGGCCGGTGCGTTGTTATCGATCGGGGGGTGGTGGTGGTGGAAAACGCGGGCGCGTTGTTGCGTGCGCTGGAGGAGGAAACGCTCCTGTTGCACCTCAGAGCCGGAGGGGACAGGGCGCCTCGCAGATGTGCGCAGCGCCTGCGGAGGGGTGTTGGGGGGGTGGTTAATGAACGTGTTTCTCGGTTTAAAAACCCGGCGGCGCGGAAAGAGGAGCAGGTAGGCGCCGCTGGGAGCGGGGAAGGTGAGGGCTGCGCCCTCCCGCCGAGAGGGGTGGTGAGGCGGCGAGTGCGGAGAGCGCCTGGAGGTCGCAGCTGGAGCGGCGGGAGGGGGGTGCTGGGAAAAGAGAAGGTAGTTTAGGTGTGTTTTCGGGTTAAGCGGTTTCACCATTGAGAGCAGTGAGTTTTATTGCCGCACAGCAAATATTGATAAAGGGCTAGCTGGAGGAAGTAACCAACGGTTTGGTGAAGAGTAAACGCTGGTCAGGTTAACTCCTTCCCCCCTCGCCCCGCTTTGATTTCAGCTGCATATTCACGGGTTCCTTTGCTAAGACGTTAGTTTAACACAAGCAAATGTAAGTCTCTGTATTTTTCATAATATACCAGTTCAGGTTTGCATTTGAAACACTGAGTTGTGTTCAATTTAATTTAAAAACTAAGAGCATCTGTGTAGGGAAGTATGCAAGAGCGACGTAAATGCTTGTCTTCAGAATCTGCTTTCTTTATGCAGTGTTCCCCCATTTCCATTGTCCGTTTTTATCTCTGCCTCGGTTATGTTTGCGTGTATTATATTACTTTCTCTGTCGTGTGTATTAGCTGCTTATGGTACTTCTGTACCAGTGTAACCAGGGGTTGTGCAAGAGTGTGTGTGATGGGGGCTTTCTCTTTTTGCATTAAAAAATAGTGTGTACCTTTATGCTACTGTGTGCAAATGTTTTGTGTTTAGTAAGCAGTATTTAAGCTTTTAAATGGGAGTGTATCTGGGTTTTGGACAGCTTCACTTCCTCACCCCCCATGCATAAAAAGAAGGGAAGAATCACATGGTGTGCAGATCAAGTAGTGGTTACTGAAATGATATGCTCCTCTTGACTTTTATTTCTCATGATTATAAAGATATGATTTCATTTTTTCCCCCATATCTGACCTAAACAGTTGTCTTATGTGCTTAAAGTTATGATACTTACAATACAACCCTAAAATATAAAGTACATATGTTTTCATAGATTCTGAGATAGAGCATCAAAAAGTTACATAATTCTGTTTATGTGGATTGTTCTGAATAGATAAGACTTACTATTTTTTACGCTTTTATGAACTGCATCATGATATCTGGAAAGTAAAAGTGTGTATTCAAGTCATTGCTGTGACTTGTGGCAGCTGCTCCTAGGTGTAAAGGTTTAGCATGATAACTAACAATTTTGAACCTGGGTTGTGTAATATGTCAAAAAGTAAAATACTTGACAGTTTATGTGTAGTAGGTTTGAATTATTGATAGTATGTAACTAGGAATACTGTATGGGCATTTCATTAAAGGACTTAGTCTAATATTCAGGCTGATTAAATATGGTTAATATAGGTCACTGTTTTATATCTACTTTCCTTAAGTATGGCTTTGATTTTGCCTTTTTTGATGACAGTAGTAATGATCTGTTATTACCACTGCAGAAGGGACTGTATTGACTGCGTGCATACACTGTGTGGAGCATTGTTATTGTATCAGTTGTTACAGCAATTTGTGTGCAGGTGCAACTACACAAAAGTGCTGCTGGCCAGAACGTTGGCAAACTTCTGTAAGTGATTGCAGAAGGATCTGAAAGCCTTCTACACTGAAATTCTGTGAGGCTGTCCTTCATCCACATTTTCAAGTCTTACTTTCTTGTGACTGAAAAAGGGAGAGAAATATACAGTAGAATATACTTGAAAATAAGAAAAAGCCCCTTGTAAACTAACTATAGTTTGCACTACACTAACTTTTTTTTTTTAGTGATAGCCTCACATTTACCTTAAGAAAATAATCAAATAATGACTTCTCACTGACGTCAGGGTAGAACTGGCTCCTGCTAAGGGGTTGTTTGTCTTTTATGTCAGCTTATGAAAGAGACTTTACGTATAAGAGTTGACTTAGATGGGCACGGTGAGGTATCTGCGTGATAAATTTGTGGATAGGTTTCTGAGATTTGTGAAGAAGTAAGAAAGGGGCAACACAAATCTGGAGGAACCAGAAGGAGGAGGACAGAGGTGCAAAATGCCTTGGAACAGGTTCTTAAGTGTTCTTGTAATGGCTGGAGATTAATGTTGCAAGAAGGCTTCTCATTCAGGCATCTTGAATGATGGGATAGAGGCGGATGTTATCAGTGGTGACTTGATATGGTCTGTTATTCACTAGTAATGTCTAGAGATGCCTGCTGAATCTCTGTCATTATAATTCTTTGCTGTCTGTACTACGTTAATCATGGTGATTCAGTATGTGATTCTGCAAGTAGATGGAGAAATACGTTAATTGAAGGAAATAACGTATTCAGATGTTTGGGGGGGAGAGGGAAGGGAACCTTATCCTACTGAATTATCTCTTTGCTGTCTTGGATTGGTTGCCATTAGTGGGAGGTAGAGTTCCATACTTTCTAACATCCTCCCTGCTTATTTCTATAACTGGATGACAGATAATTTTCTTTGCTATAATTGAGCAATAGTTTGGTTATATAACATGTATGTTATCAAGAGGATTGAGCTAAATTTGTGGTGTACAACTACAATTTTGTATAGCTTGCTACATTCAGTTAACTTTCTAGCTAAGAGTGAAATATTCCACCAATAGCTAGTGTATTACTGCAGTGATATGCTGAAGTCTGCTGGACTTCTGCCAACATCTTATTAACTATATGCATTTTACCTTATCTTATTTCATTTCAGATAATTTGTGCTAGCTTTGATTTGTGATTCCCAATATTCCATTTATTCAAATTTGCTATATTTAATCTTTAGAAAATTTTGTAATTGTGGGATGCTTTAAGAAGCTGGACATATTTCTTCATTGCTATCAGCTTCTGTAGACCAAATGTATTTGTAGTAACTCCCTCTATTTCATGAGTTCATAGAACATCAAATTTATTTGAAGTCTTTGCTGTCTTCATCTTCATTTTGCAAACAAAAATCCTGAAATAATAATAACCAGACTGCATACTTCTGACATGTATTGTGATAATGTTAGATTATTTAAATATTCCATAGTAGTATTACAAGAACTAATTAAAATATTACTTCAAGATTTGTTCTCCTAACTGTTTTTTTTTTTTTTTTAAATGAATAGAAGTCTGGAGTCTTTTAGGTAATGTTTTTACCAAGAAATGCAAGAGGCAAAGTAGAGTTGAAGTTTATTTACAATAAACTACTGAAGAATACACTTATTTTAACCAAAAGTACAGATTTGCTAAAGGAAGCAACCTGTCTGTATTAGGGTTCCCACTGAGCCAGCGTTGGCAGGCTGACTGTACTTGTAGTGTAATGTTGAGCAAAGTGCTTTTATTGTTGTTATTTTTTTATTCCAGGCAAAGCTTTAAGGGAAGGCAATGGAAAGAAGAGCTCTGCAAGGAGGTGTCTATGCTACTGTGAAGCCAAATTACTGTAATGAGGGAGAGTTGATAGATACTGGGTTTGGGTCAAGACAGAGGAGACTAAACAAGCTTATTCAGAACACATCTAATGTCTGGAAGGGAGAGAAATACAAATTTTTCTCAGTATAGTGAGAGTCATAAAACAAGAATGAAGACTTGATGCTATTATCTTAATTTGCATGTTCTAGTCTTCTCTGTAATGCTGTGTACCATGAGATGTTAATCTTGTGAGATTCACAGATAGGTGAATGCTGTTAATTTCGGAAGTCTCTGAAAAACAACGGCTGAGGATTTTGTGTGCCTACAGAATGTTACTATGCGTATTCTGTTAAGATACCATCAAATACATTGAGTAATTTTTTTTGTCATCGTTACTGTTCTTTGTAACATATAAACATACAGAAGACTTAAAGTTGCAAGTCTAATGTGCACTTGCATTGTTGTATAGTTATTTCAGTTTAAAGTCATTTTAGGAATTTATTATGGGTGGGGACATTTAAACAGAGAGCTATCATCAAGTGATGCTAGACAATCTGTCAGTTTGGCTCTTCCAAGGTGTAGGGGATATGGAGGAACTCAGGAAAAGGATATGGAAAACAGGTCAGGCGTAGAAAACTCTTCACTGTCATTTTCTGGCAGTTATTAATTTATGGATTTTTTTCAAGAGTGTTTGCATTTTGACCATATCTTTTAAGAGGCAGCAATAGGCCAGCATAACTTTTAAAAGTGGGGTTAAAGAGGAATGTGGCTGTTGGCCTCCAGCTTCCTGTGGTAGTGAGATTCTCAGTTTAACAAGAATGAGGTATGTGCGTGGGGGAGGAAATACTTCCTTTTGTTGTTGTGATTTTGTTTGTTTGTTTAAAGCTGCTGCTTGGTGGGCAGAGTTCTCTGTATTTTGAGAAATGGTGAATGGTTCCTTGATGACTTCTGTGCAGTTGTCACCTTACAGATTTACCTGCTACCCGCTTCAGTTACTTGGTTTTCAGACTGAAAAGTCTTCATACAGTTGCTTGCCTCAAATGGAAGCCATTCCATATACCATCCTTGTCAGATTTTTTTTCTTCTCCCTTCCTCCCTCCCTCTCTCCCTCTCCATTTTTGCCACTTCACTCTCTTTTTGTGAAGGCTTGTTCAGGATTCTGTTATTCAAGGCCAATTCTGCATGTGAGTATAATGATATTTATGTCTTGGTTTGTTTTGTTTCCCTAATAATTCTTAGTGTTTGGTTTCACTTAGATATGATTTTTCCTTTGAACTCTCTTCACTTGCAGTGGCTTCCTTCACTTTGCCTGCCTGTGATAGCTTTTTTGTCTCATTGAGTGTGTGGGGTGGGGTGGGGAGGGGTTGTGTGTATGTTACAGCATACCGAGCGTGTGGTCGGGCGTGCTGTTCTGTCTGGGACTAGGCTAGCCAGTTGCCCTCCCCTGCCCGGTTCATCCCTGTCTGGCTGTAATTGCTTTGCTCTTCCTGTCAGTTTTATTTCCTCAGACACCCTGTCACACGTGACTGTTTGCCCAATATCTCCCTAACCTCGTTTCATAAAAAAAGATTTGTTAGGAAAGTGGAGCAATATAAGTTAGGTCACCTTGAGAGAAGTGGGTAAGATGCTCACTCTCTCGCGTGCGCGCTCTCTTTTTTTTTTTTGGGGGGGGTGAGGGGTGGGGGGGAGGGTGCAGGGTTGCTGATGGATCTGGCATGTAGTTATTTCCAGCAGAAAATTCGTGGTTAATGGTGGTAGCTCAGTGGACCTGTAGAGGGTGTTCAACCTGGGGTTACAACCTGGATATTTACAATGTTGCCATAACTGTCTCTGTTCCAACTATGACTGTTTAGCCCTTTTCTTCTGTTCCTTTTTAACTGGCTTCCTTTTTCTTTAATGTAGTTGGATAACAATAACGTTCAACCTTTTCTTTTTCCTGACTCTCTTCACCTCCACAAATGTTGCTTTTTGTTCTTCTACTCTGAATGGTGAATTTACTAACAATCTGAAACGTGCCCCACCATCAGTGAAGGTAAAATCTCCTGATGCTTTCCCTTACGTTCTTAAATATGCAGTGAAGAAAAATAATTCTGTACAACTTTGTCACTGTGACGGTATGAGCTTAACTCTGCTTCTGTATTGCCCTTGGCTATCTTGTCACAATGCTTGCTAGCAGGACTGGAGTACTAAACCTATCTGTTCAGTTACCTGTTTTGCAGAGTCGTAACAAAGATTAGATTGTGACATGAGCCTTGTTTTGAGCAGGAGTTGGTCTAGATGACCTCTGTAGATTCCTTTCAATGTAAATTATTCTGTGATTCTTGGCATAAATTTTGCTTCATTCAAGTAGCATTGTGACACTAGCACAAATGCTTACTTTCTCTAATAGCAACAAATACTTTTGGTCTGAATTTCATTTTATTGCTCTAGCCATATTCAGGATTAGCAACATTTCTTTATATAAAGAAAAACATGAAATCTCAGGGATTTTGCATGAAGAAAACTGAGCATTGCAGATATTTTTGATCAGTATATTTGCATTTCCTGAAAGATTTGGGGCCTGCTACCTGATTCAGAGTGAGGAAAAGTCACAGTATGTCTCTGTCAAATGAGTTAAATCTTTCCCTTTTTTGAGGGAGGTATGCTAGAGAGAATATGGTGTGAGGTCGTATATAGGATATTAACTTTTCATAAAGAAATATTATTATTTATAACTCACTCAAGATATTAGGATTATTTTCAGTGGGATAAATCTGCATCTAATACCTTGAGTTATTCTGAAAAATCCTCTCATCTGATTTTTGAAAAGTAAGTACACTTTAAAATTTTCTATTAGCTTATGGTAAAAATGTAAATATAAAATGAACCTTTTCCCTTTAATTTCGGCAATTCAGCCAGTGCCAACTTGTGATGTTACAGGAAGAAGGTTGCTGTTGCAGTTCTCTGGAAAATGAAGCAGGGATCTATCTGCTCATATGTCTTAAGATAGAAGAGCCTGGTTTGTGAATATGGAGCTAGTACTGAATTTGAATTGCTATTTTGATAAGAACTCATTAAATTTTATAAACATCTTTAGTTCAACCAGATACAGTATTGTTTTAAATTATTTAAGTGACTTAAGCTAGTGCTACTCTTCTAGCAGTACCTAAATCACCATGAACACAATACTTCTTGACAGCAGTGAAGACAGACTTCAGAAATACATAAATAGTTTTAGAATTAAGCAGTAAAAGTAACTCACTTCTTGCTTCTACTTCAGCTGTCTCAGCTACTGTGAATAGTTTTTGTGGCCTGGAGTTTTTTAATGATACTCTGATTCTTATTTTAGTTTTAAACTAAGAACTTCCTGGAAATTTGCCTGACTTACCCTTTAAAAAAGACTCAAAGTCATTAGTTTTTACCTCTTGGACAAAATTACTAAATGGTCAGTCTTACTCAAGTGTTTTTGACTGTATACGAAGCTTGAATATTTCAAGCTCTTGGGTTAGTTTTCAGCCAGGTTGGTCCTGCATAAGTTAAGGAAGCTTATGGTTGCAAAAGAGTGAGTGGAAGCAGCAGAAGGGTAAGGATGCCTCTTACAGCATTGCCAGTTAGTGCATATTTATAGCGTTTGTTGAAGTAAAGCCAAAAGTCTAAAGTAAAGCCTAAAGGAATGATTATTTTGCAACTTTAGCTCTTTGAGTTCAGTTGTTGGTTTACTGCGAAAAAAAGTTTACCTTATTTTCATATATTTTTTTTCTAGCTGAATTATTTCTGCATTTTCAAGAAAAAAGGCAAAAGTAGAATAAACAAATTTTAAAGAATGGTGCAAGCCATTACCACACAGTGTATTTCTGGAACTGGGGGAAGAAGTCTCCATCTTACTGCTTATAGAAATGAAACCATTAGTTTCATAAAGTTTTCACTCTCTAATAAAAAAGAATCACATCACTTTTCTTAAGTTGTATCTTTAGTTATGAAAGGTTTTGCTTTAATATTGGTTTGCGTGTAATCTCTCTTGTCCTGAAGTCATTCTGTGGGTGCAGGTTCACCTTGTGCTTTGTTAGAGATAACTGTCAGCTGCTGCTAAAAAGGTCCAGAGCTTTGTCGTTCCTCTCCCTTGCTTGCTTTGGCTCTAGTCGTTATGAGGCCACAGCACGAGTTGATAAGCTGGCTAATGTGGGAAAAACTCTTTTGGCAGGTTATTTCTTCATTCTGTCAGCAAGCTGAATGGGCTTACTCTGTGGCTACAGTCCCCTGTGCAAGAGAGGGGATGGGAATATATTTCAGGAGCCAGGAAAGGGAGAGAATTTGTACTTTTTCATGTTAGCCTATAGTTACTTTGCACTCGACCCACGCTGAAACTTCTGTAGTTTCTTCTGAGCGTCTATTTTAATTGCTCTCTGTAGTGTCTGTTTGATCCAGCAAAATGGTTATATCGCATTTTCTTGTTCCTAATCTTTAAAATACTTTACATTCTCCTTGTGCCTCTTCCCCCCCTGCTTCCCATTCATTTTAGCCAGGCAAGTGCCCTTTTTAAACTGAATCTGTCACTTAATGTTCCTCTTTATTGGCTTAATAATGACTTAAAATGAAATTAGTTCATAAACAGTTAGATCTTGCTATTCAGTTACTTCTTGTGTTTTTGTGGTTTTGGGTTTCTGTATTCCTAAGCCGTATGTATGTTCTGATACTGGGTTAAGTAGCTTGAACACAGCATGTACAAATATATGTACTCTGCATTTTTACCTTCCAAATTCCTGCAGTTGGCTGAAGCTTAATGTTCCTGTCACTTGAATGCCCTTTTTTTTGCTTATATTGTTTTATGACAGTACTAAATAAGATAAATAATACTGCTTTTTGCACTCATTTTTCCATCACCTGTAATCTGAATGTTTCTATCAGTGAAGTTAATTATGAGAATAGATTGCCAAGGGGAGTGCTGGATTCATCATTTCTGATGTGGTCAAGCCCTTGGATGATGCCCTTATCAATGCATTCTTTAACCTTCCCCTTTTGGCAGATTTAGTGCTCATGTGTCTATGCGATGGCCTGGTTCAAGAAGCTAGCCAGAGTTAAATCTCAAAGAGAACCAGCTGTCTGATCTGGCAGCAAACTAAACTGACACACCCTGTAACAGCATAATTGCTAGACCAGCATGAGGGAAGAGGCAGCAAGAAGAGGCAGTTCATGGCAATGCGTAGGGAGAGAGCGAGTGTGCAGGGTCATTCACTTCAGTGGCATCCTGAAATTGTTGGATCAGGTGTAACAAAATATATTCTCGGTGTAACAAAATATATTCTCTATAAACGACCAAAGCAAACACTCCTGAAAAGCAGACCGGTCTATTTGGTTGAGTAAGTGATTAAATGAGGAATATTCTCTTGTTCAGAGATTTTTCTTATAAAACCTCACAAATTTAACTAGATCTACAAGCTGCCTGGGAGTGTTTGCAGAGTTTCAGATTTTCGTCTGAAGAGTCGGCCATGGATGGCTTGAAAGCTCAGTGGCCTATACAACACTACTTTTTATGTTCGTGTGAATTACTACTGTTCTCAAGCCAGGCAATATGAAGTGCTCTTCTGAAGCTGGGGCACTAAAAATGCTTAAGGGAGTGATTCTTAGGATAAAAGTGAATATATAAATCCCATGCTACTGTAGTTGTGATGGATAAGAAAGCAGCAGCTCTTTCTGAAGAGTGTTTGCAAACACCAGATTATAGTTTTTCCTGTAAGGATAAATTGTAACAAACTATGCTATTTTTGCTTTTGAAAATCAAATGCAATCCTTCATATGTCTGAGCCAAATTATGTGTGTTTCTGAAAGTATAACACATTCTTCAGCACAGGAAAAGAGAATACATCTATGAAGGGGAAGACAGTAGTTAATATGAACAGTCGTGGTTTTTGACAAGATTAAATATAACAGGATCTGCTTTTACTGAATACCATTATTTGTGTAAGAATATGATGCAGGGAAACCAGGAGGCTGGAAACCAGGAAACCAGGAGGCTGGAAACCACCTCAGATGAAATCTTCTGCAGCTTGTACTGGAGGAGTACCTGAAGTTGTTTCATGTAGCTGGATATATTACAGGGCTGTATGTGAATTGAACTGGCAGCTGTTTTCAAGGAGAGGCATAACTGAGTTTGCATAAAATTCAGTTTCCTCCAATTCCAGATGGAGATTTATAAAGTATATAGATTATTTCATATATATTTATTCTGACCTCTGAGAATGGTTAAAATAGCAGCTAGATATATCTTTGCATTTGGACTCAGGAAGAGATTGCTAGTGCCTGTTGGAGGCAATGAGGACAACACCTGTCCTTGGTGGTTACTATTGATGGGAAGCCTCAGACTTGATGAACACCAGCTGAAATAAAGCTGTTATAAAACATGAAAGGTTCTTTCAGTAGGATAAGGTGTAGTCTACCATTTCTATGCAGCAAGGAAACCATACTAATTTCATATCAAGCCAGAGTTCTTGAATCTTGCTATATGCCGCTTTATCCCATTTTTGTGGTTCTAAGTAGTGATTGAAGTAGTAAATCCTGACCTGTGGGTTTTTTTCTTTTTTAATATGTGTATGAGAGTATACTGATGATTCTGTTTTTTGTGTAAGTAGGTCACCAGGCTCCTGCCTGGTAGTTGTAGAAATGCATGCAGTCAGTTGAAAGGATTTCTTTCTTTTTTTCTTTTTTTTTTTTTTTGGAATTCTACCTTTTTAAGTGAATGTATTGAGAATGGTAGTGGTGATCGTTAGCTTTCTATGAACTCCGTGTTCAGTTACTCAAAGTCCTGACTGCAGTGACTGATATTCCTTGCCCCAGATAATTTTTCATGACATCCTGTAATGTCTCTGTTCTCTCCCCAAATTCTTCAAATACCTGCAGTTGTGTTCCTATCAGTTAGCTACACAAGACATAGCACATGCTGTAGCTGTTTCCAAGCTATGTATTTGATGATGAGCCAGCCAGCATGTTAGAAGAGTAGCAGCATTAGCATTGTACTGAAATCTTTTCCTCAATGACGACTATAATTCAGGTGTTTCAGTGCTGACTCTGCAAAAAACAACAACAACAACAAAAAACATTGTATGACTCGTATTTCTGAGACACCTACTCTTCTGCTGTGTTTTAACCAAGTGGATATATAGGGAAGGAGTTATTGAGAATAGAGGTGGGGGGGCAGGCTGATAGGCAGACTGGCATAAGCTTTGTTTCATTTAAGTGCACGAGTTCATGTTTGGTTACCTAGAAAAGAGATCCGACCTCCAAAATTCTGAGCACCTCACATGGAAATGGACATAGTAAGAGCAACAATGAAACTCAAGTATTTTGCAGAACATCTCTTGGATATCTACCAAGACGTTATATTTGCTTTCTAGTTTTGTTTTTATATCTTTGTTATGTTCAGGGCTTACTGCTCCTTTCCTGATGAAAGGCAAGGAGGAGAATCTGGGGAACTGCAGGCAGCCTCACCTCAGTTCTTGGCCAAACTGTGGAACAGGTCCTTCAGGAAAGCTCTTTCAAAGTGTATGAAGGATAGCTGATTGGGGGGCAGCTAGCATGGATTTACCAAGGGCAAATCATGCTTAAAAAAACCTGGTTGCCTTCTGTGATTAAAATTACTGGTTCTGCGGTCAAGGGGGGAATGGTGGATGCCTTTTACATAGGCAAGGCTTTTGAGGTGGTTTTTTAATAGCAGTTTGGTAGCCAGACTGAGGAGTTATAGGCCAGGTGGTAGACTACAAGGTGGGTGAAAAGCTGAGTTCAAAGTGTAATGGTCAACGGTCTGAGAGCCAGCTGGCAGCCAATTACAAATTATTCTTGGGTTGATATGGGGGCCGTTTAACATCAACAGCAACTCAGATGGTGGGACAGTGTGCCCTCTCTATACACTAGACTGGAGGGGGGAGGGCTGCTATACTGTAATAGGGCTAGGGAAACGAGCCAACAGGAACTTCCTGTGTTTCCAAAAAGACAAATGGAAATCGAGCACCTAGGAGGGAACAACCGCATGTATTCAGATTTCCATCTGAACCTGAGAAAAAACTTCTTCACTGTGAGGGTGACAGAGCATTGGAACAGGTTGCCCAGAGAGGTGGTGGAGTCTCCTTCCCTGGAGATATTCAAAACCCGTCTGGATGTGATCCTGGGCAATATGCTCTAGGAGACCCTGCTTGAGCAGGGAGGTTGGACTAGATGATCTCCAGAGGTCCCTTCCAACCTAAACAATTCTGTGATTCTGTGATTCTATTAGTGCAGACTAGGGCCTGACTGCTTTGATAGCAGATCTGTAGAAATGAACCTAGGAGTCCGAGTGGGAAGTACACATCAGCTGCCAGCCCTTGCATCAGTGAAAGCTCGCTGTGTACCAGGCTGCATTTGTAGGAGAGTAGCTAGCAGGACAAGGGCAGTGATTGTTCCCCTCTGCCTGGCACTCGCAAGGCTACATCTAAAATAATAAACATCTAAAATATTGTGTCCTGTTTTACTCCTCTTTCCCCACAAGTGCAAGAGAGATGCCAACAAACTGGTGAGAGTCAAACATGGTTAGGAAGCAAGCGCATATGATATAGAAGAACTTTGCTTAGCTAGGAGAGGAGAAGGCTGGGAGAAAGGGTGCTCTAAAAGCAGAGTGCTCCTGCCTAAAGGGGAGTTAAGAGAAGGGTGAGCCATACTCTTTTCAGATGTGCAGTGAAAAAATGAGGCAATAGTTGCAAGTCACATCCCATTGGAATTTCCATTGTCGTAAGGAAAAGAAAAAAATATCTTGGAGTTAAGCCCTGGAACAGGTGCCCGGAGACAGTTATGTAATCTTCATCCTTTGGAGACTTTCAGAATTTGGCTGGAAAAAGCCCTGAGTGACCTAGTTTAACTTTGGAGTCCGCCTTGCTTTGAGCAGTTTGGAGTAAGTGACCTGCAGAGGTCCTTTCAGAACTGTTTTTCTGTGATTCTAAGTCTTGCAAATCATGATGGTTTACATTGTGATCTTATCTTATGGTGAAGTTATCCAAATCTGGATTCAAGTCACAGATAGATATTTAAAGGACTCAATCTCTTAACTTTTAGAACATGGCAATTGAGCTAATGAAGCAATTGCATCTCCTTTAAAATTATGCAGTTGAGGTTGTAGGGTGTCCTTGAGCATTTTCATATTTTATTGACTTAACAAAAAAAAACCTGTTGCATAAAGATTCCTCTATGCTTTTCAATCAACAGTTTTTCTTATACACTAAAATTTCCCCACTAAAATGTAAATTGACCTCATTACTGTAGTAATTAGTATCGGTCATCCTGACTGAACATGAAGTCAGATAGAAACACTTTCCTCTGTTTTAATGCTAAGCATATTTTGTGGTTTTTGAAATATCCCAATCTGGGACCATTCAGAGGATTGCATCATTCCTGTTTTTGAAGATGAAGGGAACACTTTGTGCATACTCCGTATGATGCTTTTAAGTTTCCATAAATTTATTTCAAAGCCAGATTTTTGCCGTGTTTGCAGAAATACTAGTTGTCATTCTGAATTAGATATGTGCCAAATTGTAGGCCATCTATCAAAGCATTTTTGCATTTTTTTAGAATGTGAAAGGAGTTTTCCTTTGGTTTTAAACCAGAAGACTTTCAGAGGCTCTCTTGTTTTTGTAACTTATGAATTCATAACCTGGAGCTATGATCATGCTGTCCTTTTTGGCTAAATAAGAGTCCTCAAAACTATTTGCAGGAGGAGCTGAATCTTTTGTACTACTTCTGCAGTAACACAGGGTCCAGGTATTGAAAGAAATCTTTTATATAATTCAAATACAAAGATATTTATCTTCTTTTTTCGTAACTTTGTCAAAGCACTTCTAGCTAAAATGAGCAGGAGAGTCTTCTGCTTAAATTGTGATTTTTTTTTTTTTAGCTAATTAATTAGTGGAAGACTTCAGGGAAAAAAAGCTAATGAACCTCTAAATATGCTGATGACACTGATGCTTTTGTTGCTTATTTAGTCCTTTGGACTTAAACAAGTTATGATCATTTTGTTCTTTAGAGCTTTTTGGCATGGTTTCATTTTTAGCAGGCTTGTAGTTTGATGTTTTATGACTCACCTTGAATGTTTTGCCAAAAAATTGTTATAAAATTAACTTAAGGGAAGGAACAGAAGAAGAGGTGTGAGTGTATATATAGAACAGTATCTGGGTCATGGCTTTAAGGAAGTGAATTTTTTTTCCCCCCAACTCCCCTGTGCCCTTTCAAATCCCCCCTTCCCCCCCCCCCCCCCAAGTTAGTGGCAGTGTTTACCTTTGCTTGCAGAAGACAATTGCCTTCAATCAGGAAGACTAACCCTCCTGCAGGTGTCACCTCAGTTTCCTGGCTGGTTCCTTGCAGTGACCTCTACTCAGATGTGCAATGAAAGAAATTGCAAGCAGCATAAAAATGTAACTTTCTGCTTAACATAATTTCCTAGATGAAGCACTTTGACCTTTTCTGTCCTTATAAGGTAGTCTGAAGCACCTGTAGTTACTACAGATTTTAGTCTAATGCTTCCTCTTATAGTGTCTTCTCTTGCTATGTTCCTGCAATTGAAGGTGGGGAATTGAAGGAGGGGGGGGGGAGGAGGAAGGGAAATCCACCACTTCTTGCTAATAGAAGTGAAGAGGCAAAAGAAAATTCACAGTTTTAGGGTGAGTTTACTAGGTTTACAGCTGAGTTTAAGATGTGTTTCTAATAGTGTTGGGCAAGACTTACTTGGAGGCATCTTCCAGGGTTAGTTTTATGTGCAGTGAGGAATGTATGTCTAAAAGGCCCCCACCACGCCCCCAGATGGCTGGTAAGGATGACTTATCCCTTAGTGTATTCTACAGGATACATTTGTTTAGTTCTGAGGGCATGGATGGGAATGGCTTGCTTTTGGGAGGTGAAAATTAACCTACTTTAAAATTGTTTTTCTATCAGCTCGTACAGAAAGTTAAACACAAGAATGCATGTTAGAAAATTAGGGAGAACTGGAGTAGGAAAATGAGGCCTATGTTCTTTGTATCTGTGATGTTTCAGGGAAGATAGGACTTCTGCTATGGTTTTTTTGTTTAATTTCCTCAAAAATTTTTTTCTTAATTGTACTGAAGCTAGCTTGAAAAGCCTTTTTTGAGAGAGTTATTAATGGGATATAATGACTTTCTCTTTACCCCAAATAGTTTGGGTTGGGAGTAAAGGCATACATTTTGTTACAGTTTTCAGTTGTACGTTTTCTTAAACTCTTCAGCCATTCTTACTGGCTTGTAAAATTAGACACAATCTTTTATTAAAAATGTGCATTGAGGCACTTATTGAGTAAGTCAATGGTATGTTCTTCAAACTAAAAATGCCAGGCAAATTCAAGGTACCTTCCAAATGGATTAGTTCTGTAGTTGAAACCAGGGAACTTGGTTTCTGTCACTGTCTCATGAGCATGGCTGCTATTTTTTTATTCTTTTATTCTCTCTCTCTTTTTTTTTTTTGGCAAGCTGATGCAGAATTGTTGGTCTAAGCAGAAAATAGTTAGGATAAAAAGGTGATGTATCATAAAGCTAGTTACAGGTACAGTAAAGAAAAGCAGACACTAAAAAAACAAAAACACCCTCCACGCCCAGCAGAATTTTGTTCAAATTGTCATATCACTGACTGAACATTGAGTGAACAGAGCTGGCCAGGAATCATACTGCCTGCAGCTTAACAATCGGGATGTCAGTGGCTTAGCAATAGGAAGTTAGTTTTGGGAGTAGTCTTCAGTGGTTAAAATTGATTTGCATTCAATTTGGCCAACTACTGCAAAATTGCATGTCAAATATAAATGTAAAATTAGGAGCATGAGAAACGTGACGAGGGCTCTGACAGATCTTTTGGATCACTTATCAATCACCATATGTCTCTAAAAGAGAACCTACTGATGACAGTTAGTGATATGTTTTGTTATTGGTATGATATACCTAAAATTTTGGTAAACTCTCACCAAAAATTTTTATGTGCTTATCATTGCAAGGCATAAGAATTGGTGGTATCCCATACTTTACAGGAACCACCCCCCCCCCCCAAAAAAAAAACCCAAAAAACAGAACTACCTTTTGACTCCCTCTTTCCATGTTCCCAATGCTAACTTTTGTTTTTGCCTTGAAGCTCAAAATATTTAATCAAAATGGGAAACTAACAATAGCTTGGCTGCTGATGCTGAGGTTTGGGCAAGTAAAGGCCCAGATGTGATATTGGATTTTGTGTCTTACGAAATACGTTTCAAAGTTTCTTTCTGGTGTGGGTTTGAGTTTTTTGTTTCCATTCTAAAAGCTATCAGAACAGTATAAAATGCCCTTACTATAAGCACTGAGGATACTTACTGAATTGATAAATAATCTTGTAAACCATCACATACTGAGCATCTTTTTGGTGATGGCTTGTGATGGAAAGGATTTACTGTATCCTTGGAGAATACTTGCTTGACTATGGACTGTGTATTGAAAGAACACATTTTTATAAAAGTAACTTTTTCAGCTGATACAGGAAATGGGGGATGGAGTTGGAAGATTTAGTTGTCCAGAAACCTACAGTCTGGGGTGTCCTCCCATGCAAGGTTTTAGGTGAAATATTGAGAAGCAAGAATGAAGTGAACACTTTGTTTTAGTTTGCATGATTGTACGGACCTCATGTTACGTCTTTGCTGTAACTGAGGTATGAAGTTTACATACTGTGGGTATGTAAACTTATCTTTTCAGTTTAGTGATGACCCTGGTGTTCCCCAGAGATGGTGACTTGTCTTTGCACAGTGGCCACCAGTACTGGGAAGCTTACTGTTTCAGGCACAGCACTCGCATGAAGCTTACTGTTTCAGGCACAGCAACCCTCAGGCTGGGACTGTGCTCTGGCTGCTGAGCTTTTATACCAGAACACTGGCAAGTGCAGGGAGGTCTTATGAATTTGTTTAGAATTTGGTCTGAATATGCAGTGTGGTATCTGCATGCTATTTTCATCTAAAGCTGTGCCTAACCTAATAAGCCGCCTGATGCCTGGAGTGTTTTAGAGTGAGTAATAAGGCTACTGCTCTGGATGGAGCAAATCCAACTCAGATCCGTGCTTGAGTCCCTGGTCAGATGTTTGCAGGGTTTCCATAGTGCTTCTGGAACTTGGTTGACACAGCTGAACTAGTTTTATGTAGAGTCAGCTTGGGTCCAGCAGTGCATTGGAGGTGCCTGTATTGCTTGAAAGCAGTATTTGTTTGCTTGGCACCTGAGCTAATAAATTCCACACACTTAGGTTCTGTATTTTTGAATAATCCACAACTGAGATAATAAGCCTACAGCTAAATGGGAGTTAATTGTGTGTGCTTGAAAGCAAAGGTAGCTAGAATGGTATGAAAATCTTTCAGTTTAATTGACACTTAATTTCTTTTTTTTTCATTAATTTAATGAGTTTTTTTATTAAAAAATCTTGGTAGCTGGGGGCAATTTGTTTTGAACAAGACTTGAAGTCAGTATTTGAATATATTAGACCAGCATTATCTTAACTGGAAAGTGCTTCCTCTCCTGCATCCCTTATGGCAGAAGTTACTTGTTAGGGCTATAGATGATCAAAGTTTCAGGAACAGGAAGTAATATTGTTACTTCAGTATAGTGCTCTTTATGAGGACTAAAGGTGGCACGACTGGTATAGCTCACTTGGGAGCGGGCAGAGGTAGGAATGGCTCTGTTCCGTCGTTGATATTTCAGAGGTGATACACCAGCATTGGACTTCCTTTTGAGCTATTCTGAAGGTAGAACATCTTATGACACTTAAAGCATTAAATAATCCTCCTGAGAACAACTGAGTGCCAGTCTGAGAACTGCAGTGATGCAGTTGTCCTGTGAGTCTTCCCCATGGAGTATGAGTGAGATGGCTCTGCTCAATTGTAATGTTTGTTATTCCATATACCGTGACCTAAATCTATTGACTTACTGAAGGACATGATGAACTGTGTTGTAAAATGTGTAGACTATATGGTCTCTGCTAGTTAAGTATACTCCCTCCTTCAATTCCTTAATAGCTTGGAACTAGATGCCTTAAAAGGCTACTAGATTCCTGTCAACTTGCCTTATTTCAGCATTATTTTAGCATATGATGTCATGGCAGCTTTTGGCTATATGCAAAGCAGCAAGTAGAGAAGGGCGAAAAGGATGGATCTGTAGAGAGATGGCTGGTGCTGGAGACACGTTTTGCATGTTTTTATTTCATTGTAGTTCTAGTCTGGTCCTGTGAACTTCATGCCTATTAACGATTAGAATGCATTAGGGGTGCTCCTGGGACGCATATCTCTGATTTAATTCAATTGAAAAGGTATCCAGCTTATTTTCTTTGAGAGTGCTCCACGTTGTGAACTACAGCATAGTAACTGAGTATGATTTGGAGATGTACTTACAAGTGCACTCCAGATCTTGACTATAACAACAATGTAGATGTTGACCTAAGTCAGTTGCCGTGTGATCCTCCTCCTTTAACCCTGCAGTGAACCATTTTAGGCAGATAAACATGTGGAAAGTTGGCACTAAATTTGTTTTTTCTCTTGGCCTGTTTTCCTGATCTGGCTTACCAGCAGTTTAAAGAAGTACTAATTTCAGTGCAAAGCAGGGGGAAGGGACCATGTCCCTGGGCACAGAGGAGATTGTGGTATCCCTGGCTTAAAATGCCATGGAACTACATCTTTACAGGTGTCCCTCTTTGAGCTAAAGATGAGGCTATCTTGGGAACCATCGAAAGGGAGGTAGGTGGAAATACTGTATGGGTTCGTCTGCTCAAGATCCATTCTGTTTAGGCTTGAGAACAACAGAATTGTGTATATGGCTGCAATAAAACTAAAATACCTGTGTAACTCTGTGTATATTCGTGCATGATGCCTAGAATGTTAGTTTAGTTTGAGAGACTAAACTTATTTCTTAAGATGGTTATATAAGTGAAATTAACAGTACTGTAAAGTTTGTTTCAGACGCCTAGTGACTATCTGTTATGATAAATTTGAAAAGTAAAATCTGTTTCTGTCTTAACTGCAGTTCTGGCAAAACACTTCTGAAAGCTGTACAACTTCCCAGGCTTCATATTCAAAAGTAAATGACTTTTCAGGCATGTTTTACGTCAGTTCGGATGAAGAAACATTCATGGAATACGGCATGCAATTCAAGCTCTTTGCAGGTTGATGCTAGACCCAGTCCCTCCAGGTTGGCTAAATGTTTCAGCAAGGCTGAACAACTTAAGAATTTTATGCAAAGACTTCAGTCATCCCACCGATTACTTTTCTTTTTAGGGCCATTAAATGAAGCTTTGCAAGGGATTTATTTTATGTCTAGTTTGTCTTTTGTTGGCTACTACATACTACAGAAAGGTAAAAATTCTAACAGTATTGCAATGTCTTGAACAAAGTCCCAGGAATGTGGGATTATACTCTTTACTGGACAATAGTGTCTAACATTTGGTGATTTATACTGAAGACATATAGGCATGCTGTAATTTCAATATTCTTTTGGTCTATTCCTTGATTTCCTTCCCCTCCCCCCACCCATAGAGCTCCTACAGAGCCATGGCTGTCTATTCTAGCCACCTTTAGAAAGAATCTTGAGGAACTGAAGACTGATTTATTTAAAATCAATGCAAGACAGGTGTTATGCAGTAGCAATTATTAGGAGGCCTGCCTTCTGCGTTGGCACCGAGATATTGCTGGCAGAAGAGCTTGTTGTGTTAATCTTCGAGAAGGGGATTGTTCAGCTATGCCAGTAGTCACTGAACTCTCTTAGTCAGGCTATGTTGCTGTATTGGCTAATAACACTTGCTGTTTTGTCAAGGGGGCAGTGTTGTTACGTAGGCTACTTTTCACTTTTGCCATTGGAAGCAATGTAATTAAGCCTGCAGTTGCTGAAAATACTGGCTAGCTTTGAAGGGTTGGTTTGCTTTATTAGTTAAGTCCTTATCTTACTTGAAACCAAAGGCTGGACAGAACACTGCCGTAAAGCCTTCCATAACTACCTTTCCCCAGAAGATGTCCAATTAGTACTTTTTACCTAACATCGTTGATTTAACCAATCCCCTCCCCCCCCCCCCCCCAAAAAAAAAGGGGGAGGGAGAACCTCAAAAACCCAAAAACCACCCTCTGTGAAGCTCTCTAATTCCATTGAATGCTCTGTCTTAAAAACTATCCTGCCTGAAACGGAAAGCTACCACCTAAGGTAACAATTTGTCTTGATTTGGTCACAGAATCACTGAGGTTGGAAGGCACCTCTGGAGATTATCTACACCAACCCCTTTTCCAGAGCAAGGTCAACTCAAGCAGGTTGCTCAGGGTCGCATCCAGTTAGGTTGTCAATATCACCAAAGAGGGAGATTGAACAGGTTCTCCAGGCAACCTGGCATAGTGTTCAGTCCCCCCATAGTGAAAGATTCCCCCTCCCCCCCCCCCCAATGTTTAATTGAAATTTCCTGCGTTTCAGTTTGTGCGCTTTGTGTTTCGTCCTTTCACTTGGCACCACGGAAAAAAGTATGGCTCTGTTTTTAATACCGTTCCTGTGTGTATCCCTTCCCCCCACTTTTGCAAAATCGGGTATTTATGCACAGGCATAAGATCCCCCTGAGCCTTCTCTTCTTCAGTCTGAACAATCTCGCCTCTCTTATCCTTTCATTATATGGCAAATGCTCCAGTTTCTTAATCACTTTCATGGCCCTTTACTGGACCCACTGCAGTATGGCCGTGTCTTTCTCTCATACTGGGGAGCCCAGAGCTAGACTCAGCACTCGAGATGGGTCCCACCAGGGCTGAGCAGAGGGGAAAGATCACCCACATGGAGGAGCAGCAGAAGATAATAGTCTGAGGGGTGGACAAGCCTCGACAGTTTCTCCATAGTGTCCAAGATCTGAACCAGCAAGCAGCAAACCTCCCTGAACAACAAGTAAGGTCATTGAGGGGGACGTTCCTCCCCCGTAGGAGAGAGACTACCCCTGGCTGCTTCCTCCTGGTGCCCTTCTGTGGTTCAGGCTCAGCTGGCTCTGATGCTTTGTCTGACAGAGCTTCCAGCTCCTTATCTGCTACCAGGGTACTGAACCTAGTCCCGTGTTTCTAAATCAGTTCTATACGGTTCTTGTGGTCTCTGCTGTAAATTATTTTCCATAATATCATAATCAACCTGACTCTGATCTGGCATGTGTTCCTGCCACCCCCCCCCCCCCCCACACACACACACACCAAAGCTTTTTTCTTTCCAAAGCTTGAAGCATGTGTGGGGTGGCATCTTGCATTTATTTTTGCATTGTTACCAAAACAGTGTTGCCATTTACCTATTGGAGATCTAGGATAAAGGAATACTTTGTACACAGAATGGGAAGAGGTCTGCAATGGCCTATACTCCCTGTGAATACTGGTTCCACAGTCTGAGTCAGCATAGGAGAATGTTGTCTTCCTCCTAGATGAGCTTTGGTCCTGCTCGATGGGCAGGAAAAACTCAGTTAATCTCACAGTGTTTATGCTCAAACTTGAGCAGACTTTTTTTTTTTTTAATGTAAGACTCGGTCACTATGGACGTTTAAGCTACAAAGTATTATTTTTGAATTGGATTTGAAATTGAAATAGGTGTGTAAAAGGCAGAGGGCAAGTAGGATAGGTGTTTCTGGTAGTTTGTGGTGTTGAGATGTTCTACTGCCTGAGACTTTGTGAATCTTGAAAGTTTTCCCCAGTCTGCTATTTATTGCAATCCAGCCTCTTGTTGACTGTTTTATTTATTTATTTTTATTTTTAAAGTATCAGGTCTTCCCTTGAGTAAAGCTTTTAAATGTCAATGTAGTGTTTGAAAAATTCAGAAGTGCTCTTGACCCATGGACTGACCTGGCTACTAATTATGCTTATTATAAGGAATTGTGACTCCCTAAATATTTTCAGTCACACTGTTTTGCTTGGGTTAAAATTATGTTTGAACAGCTTTCAGAATCTCAGTTCATCTAGTTACTGGACTCTTTTTGGTAGTAGAAAAGTTTCCTGCCCATAGCACTGCAGTCTAAATGACTTGATCAGTTCATCTAATGGCTACTTGCTGATGCTGAAAAGCAGGAGTGGTAAGTGCTCCTCATGAGTATGTACTAGAAGTATATGCAGCTTCTTGCTGTTTCTACATGCCTTTTCTAGAAATAGTTTCATCCCATGTATTTATCTTGACATTTGCTATGACCTGTCCTACTTTTCAGGGAAAAGAACAGAGTTTAGGTCTGTCTTGTGTAGGTATTCATGAGAATGAGGATAGCATCGAGTATCACTGACGAATGCAATAGGAACATCGACATCTAAATTTCGAAAATAAAAAATTGGTATACATTTGCTGCTTTGTGTCGGTGGAACGTGGAGACTCATGGTGGATGACTGGGAGGTTCTTAGGATCTTCCTGCAGTTGTTCGCATGACAGAGTATGTGCTTTATAGTCTGGGAAGCTGACTAAAATGAATGTTTTGTGTGTTTTGAGCACAAATAAAGAAATATTCCCTCAAGGAAATAAAGAGGCTTTCAAAATAACTAGTTTCATGTTGACACAGTGTGGTTGTGATTATCTGCTTCAGATTCTTCTGTGGAAAAAGGATCAGGTGTTTGGCAGTTTGGGTCATCATCAGCAATGTGTTATGCAGTTACAATGACTCCTATATTCAGATCAGTTTTCCACATTTACCTGTGTAAAACTATCCTATAACCTGTACATTGAAATCTAATATCTGCTAATATGTTTAAAAAATCTAATATCTTGAGAGAAATTTTACATTGTTACTTCTTACCTTTTTATTTATCTATAGGTTTTTGAAATGGTTAAGCTGAATTGGTTGGAAAATGACATTTTCTTATTCAGACTGTTGTTGGTAAATGGCTATTGTTATGATCTGTGGCTGCCAGGCTTTCCTATCTGTTCAGGAATATTTCGTGTCGGCCACTCAGAAAAAAGCAGTTCAATGCAGCAGCAAGATAAAATTACTGTGCTTGCTCCAGGCAGTAGTGGAAAAATATGATGCTTTGAAGCAAGTTTAGAGAATATATTTGATAAAAATAAATGTATGCACTCCAAAAAAGTGTATGGTAGGAGTTTCAAAGTTCGTATCGTGAACAGATAACTGTGATAACTTCTGTTCATAAAGAAGAAAGGTTAAGTATTCTCTCTCTAAAATCAAAACAAAATAAAAACTTTTTATGGTAAGAAAAAGGCAAAAAGCAACTCTCCCCCAAGTTGTCATGTTTATATTTCACTGGCTCCTCTGTTAGTGGGTGTATTCAGAAAACAGCTTCCCAGAACAGATCATTCTAGCTTCTGTTGTATTCTTAGCATCATCATGTAGTTCTATTTTTTTAACAGGATTTTCAGACTTTGTGTGTAGGCAGCAACGGGCTAAATGTTACTTTGGAAAATGCATTCAGCAGCGCTTTTGGTAAAAACTGTCTGAGGGAAGATCTATACATTTTAATGAAGTTGTAAGTTCAGTACCAGGAAAAACACTTTCTTACATTTAATTCGGTAGTTGTGAGTTAATTGATGGTTATTATCTTGCACTGATAGAATAAGGAGTAATCTGTGAAGAAACCTCTTCAGCTGTTCAGGATATCAGTCTTTTAACGCTGTTATGCTGTGTGCGCTGTGATCTGCAGAAGAGTTGGAGGCTTCCCTGACAACTTTGTCCTGACTGGGTTTGAGTGAAAGGAAAGGTTATTTGATTACTGCAGGTTTGTGGAAATTCCTGGCATAAACAGAATTTCTTGATGAACGAGTGAGTCTTTATTGCCGAAAAAGCTTTAAATGGTCGGTAAGCAACTCTCATGGATTTCCTGTGGTGGTTATGCAACAGGTGGGCAAGTATGTAAATATATTGCCATGCTTTTCTGATTGAACTTAATTATATCCAAATTAAAGCTTGCTTGTATGTGTTTCTTCATACAAAACCAGAAGAATCTGGAAGAGGGTGCCTATTGAGTGTGTGTGCAAATTAAGTAGTTTGATATTGTCAGTCATAGACTTGTTCTGGCTATAATAATTTTCTTGGATCAAAGTTGAAAAAGTATTTTGTACTTAACTGTTTCTCTTTTGCAAACATAATAGCAGATACAAATCTGAGAACTGATAAGGCATTGTATGTATGTACATGCAGAATCTGAACCTTAATTTCTGATACCCCAAGTATGCATTAATAACAAATGCTTCTCATGTAGGCAGTGGTTCATAATGGCTAAAATCTTGGGCTGGGAGTTAACGCCCTTTTCCCCCACCCTCACCCTTTCCCAACCTCAAACGCAGCCCACAAGAAAAATCCTGGGTCGTTTTCCTAGCGTTACATTACTCTAATAGGTGAGCTTGTGCAAGTTCCTTTCTGCTAGTTTTGCCCTCTGCAGAACTGTACAACTCACAAATAAGTACTGTTAAAAGGGAAATACAGCATTTGTTCTTAGGTCTGCCTTTTTGTATATGTGTGGCTTTGAAGTTGGCTATAACCATGTGTCTGAAATAGTTTTGCTGTGTTTCTTTTCCTTCAGTGGACTATATTGTGGAATATGACTACGATGCCGTACATGACGATGAGTTAACGATTCGAGTTGGGGAAGTCATCAGGAATGTGAAAAAACTAGAAGAAGAAGGATGGTTAGAAGGGGAGCTAAAAGGCAAAAGGGGCATGTTCCCTGACAATTTTGTGAAGGTGAGTTCTGCATTGACTTGTTTTTACTGTAATCATATGGTAGTCTAGTATTGAAATGGTTAGAATTACATGTAAGTTGTATTTGTAACAAGATGAGATTTGTTATTGCGTTTTAACTAGAAAACATTTTAACTGAATGATTTTCTTTAGTATGTGTTTGAAAGGTTTTTTTATTTTTCCCTTAAGCTGTGCTGTTTATATTCACTTAACCATTTCTTTTGGTCTGTATCCTGTCTCCTTGATAGTGCTTCAGTGCGCTAGCAGTTTTCTGTAGCCTTGATGACCTTCTTTAATAATATAAAGTGATTTTTGGGGGAGAAAAATCTATGCTTATAGAAGACATCAGGTCAAAGGAGAGCTGGGAAGGTGGAGTGTCATTGTTCAGCTCTAATGAAAAGCTACATCCTCAAGCTGTAGTTATGTGGTCGCTTCAATCTGGGTTAAAGCTGTCCTCTTAGAAGGCACAATCCTGCTCTTGCTTTCCTCAGCTGCTTAGTGCTAGCACTGCCTCCTGTGTGGCCTTGCAAAGGGCCAGATCAGGGAATGGGTCCAGCTAAAAAGTAACTATGAAGTCAGGTTGGTTTTCAGCTAGTTTGATTTCCTGAACAGTCTAATCATGTGTCAGAAACCAATGTCTGAAAAGGAAAGGGTGTATGATAAATAGCCGCCTGGGCCGCTACATAATGCGTACTTCAGATTAAAGTCGTTATCTTTTTGAACATGACTTCTCTCGGATCTAGATTTGGGTCATTGCTGTGTGACTAACAATGGTTGCCTTCAACTTTGAAATGGCTCCTTAAGCCTTTTATTCAAGCTTTTATATTTATTGTTTGTGCACAGGGAGGAAGAAGGTGCCTAATTTTAAAGTTCTTCTTTGCAGCTTCCACGTTCTTCCTGTTTTGGGTTTTATAAATCTAGTACTAAGTATGTATCTGTTTCTAGGTAGGAGGGTTAGTTACAGTGAAGAAGTTTGCAAAGAATCTAGGTATGCTGTTCCATAAAGAACTTAAGAAATTTGGTGTCTGCCTGAGCTGCCAGATACTTCTGAACTATGCAAGTGATATTGTGATATTACACTTCACTTTTACGCCTTCTAATCTTTTTGAATACCTTTCTAGGGTTCCATAGTTTAATCTACCTAAAGCACAGTTATAGAGAATTTAGATAGTTTTACTTCAAAGAGACAGGAATCCTGTTTCTTTAAAAGAGAATTATGTAGTACCTCTTACTGTGATGTTCTGATATCTTTAAACCCAAATGGAAACTTGTCCAGTGTGCTACAAACTTTTATACTTACTTACATTTAGTTTGACAATTTTTCTACTCAACTTGTTGAAAAGGCAAAAAGTTACTTACTTTTGATTTACTGCTGAGAGATTCAAATTTGTCTTTTAAAACAGTTCTGCTGGAAATAGTTCAGTCATTTTGCAGTGAGGGTCTTCTACAAAAGAAGAATTTATAAGAATGCCTTTTGATTATCTAGTATTTCTAACTTGTTTACGCTTTGTAGTTTAGCTCAAAATCTGCTTGAGGTTTAGAGCCCTTTAGTAACTTAATTTTACCATAAATAATATTTTTATGCTGTCATTGATGCTGATATACTTGAATGAATGCTCAAGTGCCATCTAGGAAGAAAGTATCAAACATAGCTCTTCTTTTGTCACCAAAACATCTTTATACCGAACAGCAAAGAAGAATCAGGGTTGGCTTATTTTTGTGTTACAAACTAAATTTGTTGGATGTTTTCTTCTGCTGCTGTTGCAGGGTAATTTTCAGTCTTTGAGTTAAATCATTACCATGCTGAAAAAACTTTATATCTCAGCTCCAGATATTTTTAACTCTACCACTTTTTAGTATTTGTGAGGAGGATCAGATATTCTGAATTACAAGAGACTTGAGTTTTCTTGAAAGCTTAAGAATTTGGAGAAATGAAAAGGAGTCTTCTGGTAGAAGAAAATCTTTGGTTTATTGTTTGGTGAGCAGCAACGTGGGCTAACTTGCCTTCGTGGTACAGGACTGTAGTGCTAAATTGTGAGGTTGACTTTATGATTTTTTTTTTTTAATTTTTATTTAAGACTCTATAGGCATAGGTTGAATAACTTGTCTTGCAGTGATTACACTATAGAAAAACCTTAAGTGGGAAATGAAAGTCCAGATTTTCTTTGTGGCCGTTTTGGTTATGTTCTATTCTTAAAAGTTGGCTTTACAGGTTAAAAGCCTCATGTTTTGAGAGACTATCTTCAAGAAAGTTCGTGCAGGAAAGCCTTTTCTTGCCCAAGCTGCTTTTAGCAGTAGGTTGTTGATAGCAGAGTTTCAAAAATTTTGCACTATAACTGGACCACTACAAATGTCAAGCTTACAAAACTAAATTTCAGTTAAAATTCAGCTTACAGCTTAGACTTGTGCAATATTCTGTTAACTCAACTAAGGAGTCAGTGAACTGCAGTAAGGAGATGGGAATGAACTGAAGCAGAATTGTACTTTGGCCTCGTGAACACGGAAGGTCCTTTGAGAAACAGATTTACTCCTTAGCTGCCTCACCCGATAGTTATTGAAGCTCTAAAGGAGCTGGTTGCTTATGTGTCCTCTGGATTTTCTATAGAAAGCTAGTCATGGTCTTAGGGAGACTTCTGCTCAGAGTAGTAAAGCTCCTGCAAGGGGATGTATGGGTGAAAGTAATAGCAAAACAGTAAGTTGGGGATGTATGCAGCTCCAAGAAGGATGCTGAAGAGGGATAAATATTACTGACTCTTGCTGGCTCACACAGAAGGGAAAGGAAACTTGAGGTCTGGTTGATGCAGTGAATAGGAAACAACTAGGAAAAAAAAAAAAAAGCTAGGAGGAGTGGGGAAACCTGGGATGAATTGGTCTGGGTGCCAAAATATCTTGCTATCTCTCAAGGGGGAGAGAAGATGGGATGGATCTCCCCGGTGGAAAATGTCCACACTATTTGCTCTCTCCAGTCACAAGAAGAAGAATAGCACTAGGTTTACACATTTTAACGTGAGATTCTGGGACTCTAATTTTTATGTCTTTCTACCAGGACTTTCTTATTCTCCTTTTTTGAATGTTATTTCATGCATCAGATGGAGATCTGGCCTGATCCTGTTACACAGATAAATTTTTTTTTTTCCCTGTATTAGATATGCTGGCCTATTAAGAATTTAATTGAGGCCAGTTTATAAGCTGTCTATTGAGAATTTGGATGGTAAACTTCAATCTCTGCTGATCTGAAATGGATTAATATTTGAAGTTGAAAGTGCATGTTATCCACCAAATTTGTCTGGCCTTTTGCTGTATGAAATGTTTAAGAGTACAATTATAAGACAGATTAAACTGGGCAAAGTTGGACGCATTTTCTATGTTTTCAAAAGTTAGATGTCTTTGGAGAAGATAAGTACCAAGTAATTCTTTAGAAGTAGTTCTTCATCTCCATCAAAATGCTGGAACACAACTGCAAAAGTGTTTGGGGGGTGGGAACCAGCCGATAATACCAGGCTATTTAGTGGTTGCTGGTTTTATTAGTTTGTCTCATATTAATCATGTCCGATTGCAGGAAAAGATCCTGTTGCCTGGCGGCAGCTGCAAACTGTCCTTGGCTGCCAGGCAACATACGACTGCTTCTTGCCTGTCTGAAGGACAACCAAAATGTCAATAGGAGGATTATGGCTGCATGCCTCTTTGTGTCGAATGCTCCAGATTCTGACTGTATCATCACAGCTAAAGCGGATCCCAGTGCTGTTCTGTTCCCTCATTCAGGGCTTCGCTAGTACATAGGATTTATTGAATTTTTATGCCAGTCCACATCTTTAACTCTTGCATCAGACAAATGCAGCTTTTCTGTTTGAGGTGTGACTGAGTGCTGTCAATTTATTTTTGAATTAGGCTTATAGGATGGATGATGTTTTTAATTTTTCTAAATTGTAAATATTGGGGGAAAAAAGGTCTATGAAGGCTATGTAATGATAGTGGCTGGTTCTTTGCTTTGTCAGGAAGCTGACTCTTTTTTTTCTTTTTAAGATCTGTTAAGGTTAATTTGTTGTGCAAACAGGAAAGTGAGCTAATTACTATCTTAATTTGAAGTGGACATATACAGCAGGGAATGTATGGAAGTTTCCTGAGGATGCCAGTGTGATACTGCTCCTTGGTACCTTGTAACATATGCTATTTGCAAGATTTCTCTCAATTTCCTATTTGACTTCTACCCAAACCTTTTGCTTGTTGAGGTTAACATCCTGAAGAAGGATAGGAGATAGGTGGTGCCTGGTTATTGGTGCCAGCTACGACTGGGCATTTGCTGCAGGCTTACCACTTTGACAGGTTAAAGAACAGTCTGAGGGCGCTTATGCCAAAAGACACAATTCTTGGTGCTGAATTGCTTCCGTCTTATTATGTATTAATAAGAAAGGGAACAGATAGGCCGAGCTAAGGAAAGCTAGATTTCCTATAAAGCCAGTATACTGGAATAATAATGGTGCGACAGTGTCATGTTTTTGGCAGAGTTTGACTGGGAAGTGGAAGGCATTTTAAAGGATGGGAGGGATGCTCAAAGCAGTCCTGAAAGTACAACTAAGATGTGGTGGAGAAGCTTGTAGTGACTCCATAGTCACATGTTTTTTTTTTTCTTTTCTGTAAGTTAAAGATGGGTGCAATTATAATAGCCCCTTTTGAAGCTGATTTACTTGAATTTTTTTTTTCCCCCCCCTGTAGTGTGGAGTTGGATTTTAGAGTACTTTGGAAACTTTTGTCATTTTTCCGGCTTGACTTGCAGCAAAATACAACTTTTGAATTCTTTTGTTTTCTACTCCTGGTTTATACGTGTCTTGATGCAGACTACATTTTTCTCTTGATGTTATATAGTTCCTCTGCAGGTGGAAGCTTTCCAATTTTATCAGAGAGTTCAGATTAAAATTCTTGTTTGGACTCTGTATATACGTGTTCTGGTGAGGATGTTATATTTGAATTGGAAGTCTTGTTCCTGACATTATTTCATTGCTCTTTCTCCTTTTTCTGATGTGGGCAATTGAAGACAGGCAACCTCGTAAATTCCTGAATGGACACTCTTAACAATGGAAGTGTAGTAGACTTCTATTGTTTTCTTTGACAGTGGCTGTTCCTTTTTAAAATTAATCACAATGTGAAATGTAGAAAGATGTTCATTTCCAATAACAGTTAAAATGAGGAGGGCAGGCTGTTTGTGTGTGTGGGGTGTGTGCGTTTTATTTAAGGAAGAAAAAAAAAAACTGTTTTGCTATCCAGCTAACTCATATGTTGGTTCGTAAGCTTGAAGTGATGATTTAGTGTTCATTTTTCTGCTTGTTTTTAAAGGTTTTTGTCTGCTTGTAGGTGATAAGGTGTTTAAGATTTTAAGATTGTAAATTTTATTTCCACCATTGCTATCTTGGCTTTGTATTTAGCTGTATTGTGAATCTGTATTTTCACAGTAGTGAAACTATTTGGATTGTAAGCTCAAGGCAGTAACTTGAATGAGGGAGGAGCAATGAATTAGTAGTTTTCATCGGTTAAGGTAGAAGAGTTTACTGATAGGCCTAGGTGGCTTTCTGGTGAACAAACAGGAATATTTCTACAAGTATGTTTTGGATATGCACCATTTCCCTTTAGTCACTTGCTCAGCAGAGGAAGTATCTGCAACAGAGCTGGTTCAGAGAAAACTTTTTGCTGGCGCAGGTGTGCCCAGCTGCTCCTGCTAGCTTAGTGCAGAGCCTGGATCCTTTTCAGGTTAATATGTGAACTTTGCTCGCTACGACATTTTTCCTCCTTCCCTCTAAATAAAAATACTTAACACTGGGTGTGTTCGAGCAAATATGTCCTTGGAAGAGGTAAGCTTACTTTGTTTTCTGTATGTTTTTTAAAATCAAATATTGCAAACTGAGTTTCAGGGCAATGAGCATGGGCTCAGTAAGTTTTGACTGCAGTTTGATATTTTTGGGGGAGGGGGGACTTTATAGTAATACAGTTTGTAAATTCTTGGCCTCAGTTGTTCGTGTAACAAAGTTGTTTGCTTTTGATTTAGATTAGCTACCCTTCTGCAATTTATTGAAGCACTGGAGAATTCAGTCAACTGTGGTGCTTGTGTGGAAAAACATGCTTAAAAGGGATAACTGCTTTTAGGGCTGACTTTCTTGCATAACTTCCTGGTCTTTGTGTTTGCTATCTAGTTGAAAACAAAACCAAAAATCCCTCCTCCTGCAGAGGACCACCACCTCCTTCCCCCCCCCCCCCCCCCGAACTTTTTCCACTGAAAAAATTATGGTATTAATGCAACTAACACGCTTTCTTAATGCCTCTTACCTTTGTTCTTTCTGATGTTGCATTGTTCAGTACCGAGTATGCTGTTAACCTATGGGAGAAATCTTGGCTGAAAACTTTCAAATGTAGCGTGGTGTCTTCTGTAATTCACTTTTAAAAATAGAAAATTGACCTCTCCGATAACTTTAAACAGGAGGTATGGAATTGAGGGATTATGGACTAGAAAATGTCAACCTTTACTGGATTGTTTTATAAGAATTCTGATCTAGTTGCACTTAAACATTAATTAAAAACAGATTAATAACAATATAAATTTTTGCACTTAGTGTATATAGAATAAGCTATTCTCCCTTTTTATTAGGAAGCAGAGATGTGTACTATAAAGGGACTCTTCTGTTTTTAGGGAAGATCAATTTTACTGAAATAATTACCCCCTATGTTATTACTGGCACAGCTAACTAATGCCCCCAAGGAAGGGGTGTGATTCAGCCTGATTTGTGCAGCCCAGAGGGTTTTCTGGGTTTTTGCACCTAACTTAAGCTCTGATGCCAAGATATACATCTAGTTTGAAGAAATTAAAATATCTGGACTATATTGGGGTAAAATATGTATGTATTTCCAGAATTTTTGGATTTGCTGTTCTGCTGGCTCTTACACTATTTATTTTGACACCTGTTCTGTCACTATACTATCTGAACTCTTGGTATTCAAGTAATGCCTACAGAAAATTAGATATATACAGAGTTTTATTGTTTTATTGTTTTTTTTTTTTAACCAGGTAAATGAGATTTCTGTTTATATAGCTGCTTCTGTTTTGTTGTTGAGTTAACTGGCCTGCATGTGGGGTACACAGGGATGTGAGACTGAAGAGCATGGAGATTTTGTTAACCTCCCATTAAGAGAGGTAGTCAGCTCTTCAAAGCAATGTTGGCTTTGAAGGTGGCAGTTTCTTTTTTCGAAAACAAAGATAATAAGGAAGAGTGAAAGCCAGATCAAGTAACGTTGGTTAGTGCAGAGTATAGTAGAGAAAATATGGGTACAAGCTGGCTCTTTTTGTCCTGGTGAGGAGTAAGATTGAGTTCATGCTGATTCTTTTGTTCCTGTTGCTTATCTGTGATACTGTGGTGCCATCACTTGTGCTGATTTTCTTCTGGATTTTGCAGAAAATACTCTCGCTGGAGGTGTGCTCCTCACAGGTGAGCCTAGGTAGTACTGCTGTTTGCTCTGGAGGAGTGCCCACGCATGGCTGCGTAAGCTCCTTTCACATTAATCCCATCAATTGGTGCATATAGGGAACTCATGGGAGCAGTGATAAGGAATCCTGCATTTAATAGATGAGACATAGTATTCAATTATCCATCTATTTTGGCCTGTCTGTATAAATAAACAGGTTTCTCCTAACCTGAGCATCAGGCTAAATGACTTGGGTGAGGCTTCGTTATGATGGGAGTCTTTTAAGAAACAGCTGAAGATATTGGTGCCTTCAGCAGATGGAAGAATTCACATAATGCAGCAAGAGTTTTTGTTAGGATTCAGAGCTCACTGTGGATTATTCCTGCTGCTGTGATTTTTATTTTTTTTTTATTTTTATTTTTGGAAGCAGAATCGCTGGATTAACTACTTGGGTTTATACCAGTCAGGCCCTGACCCTGCAAATTCCCTCTGTATACTAACCTATCTAATGTGAAGAGTGAAAAAAGTGTTGAGGGTTTTTTGAACTTACAGTGAGGCTCCATGTACACCATGGAGCTCCTGTTGCTGACATGGCCATGCCAGCACAGTTGTTCATAGGCACCTTAGCGTAAGCAGTGTCTCTCCCTGGGTGGTTATGTTGTGAATGTGTTGTGTTATGAATGGGATAAGCTAAACAGATACTGTGTTGCAGTACCATGACTGTGTCAACACTGGAATTCTGTTGTCTAACTGATGTCAATTATTTAGTGTCACATGTGTGACTAACTCCAAGGCAGTATAGCTATGTGGATCATAAATATCTTGCCTAAGAAAGATATCTACATGTATGAATTGCTTTTGTTTATCTTAATGGATTATTAGGTCTGAAATGTTACAGATGCTTTTGTCAAACATTATTTAAGTGCAGAACATGTGGTGAAATGATTTGCTGCTTTCTAGTTCTAAACAGGCATCCATGCTTTTCAAAATGTTTAAAATAGCACCTGTCAAGGAGGTTTTAGTTTGCATTTGAAAACGTGTTGTTTCACTTTAAGAATAAAACCTACAGCATCTTGAATTATTCTGTGGCTGAATATGAACACTGCATGAGGAACACACTAGCACTTTTAAAAATATTTTAAAATGCTGTCTTACCAAAGAGCATGATGAGTTCATGGAAAGTACTCCTACATTTTGCATCAGGAGGTAGCATTGCAATGAAGGAAACTGGAGGTTCCTTTCCTAAGTAAGACAGGATAAAGTATGTTGACTCACTTCTGTGAATACTGCTTAATAGTCTAATTATTCTCTCTGATCTGAGTAATCAAAATTTCTTAATTGTACATGGTCCTCTTGCTTTTCTAGATGTCATGTCTGCTTGTGACTTTGTTTTGTTGTCACTCTGCGTGTTCTTGGATATCTGTAATGCTGCTCTGCTCAGATGTAATGTTTTGTGCTCAAGCTAGTATGCAAAGGTTAAAAAAAAAATATACGTGTGTATATATATATGTATACAGTTTTTTTTAGCCACATGAAACCATCTGCTCTTTTGTCTTTCCTTATCTAACTTTTAGGCCTGAGTGTGCATAATTTTGTAACTTTGTTTTGTAGCCCTGTAGAAGGATAACCATTCTCTACTGCAGCTACATAAGCCAGGAGCATGTTGCATCAGATGGCATTTGCAACCGTCATTAAGTAAACTCCACAAAATGTGGATTGTGTCATAGTCAGAAATAATTGACTGGACATATGCAGAAAACATTTAAGTTCAGACCTTCTCTATGTGCAGAAGTCTAAACTAGTCCCATAAATATCTACTCTGTAATTAACTTATGTAATAATACCAGAGGTCTGTTACTCCAGTTAATGTATGTGACATTTGTTATACCCTGGGAACCTCAAGTGTTCTGTATGTGTACCCTAAAATGATGTTTTTAGCACTTTATCACCTGTTTAGTAAATCAGCACATACTTACACCCAACACTGCTAGTATTACATTTATTATGTTGCTTTTTCATATAAGGCTGAATGGAAGGGATGGAATTCTTAGTCTGATTTACGATAGTCCTGGGAAGGATTAGACAATTTAGATCGGGGTGATAATACTTGCAAACTTGAAACTTGAAAGTTTGCGTGAGGATAGCTCTTCTAGCCTGTGATCTTGCAACTTTTAGATCACCTGTGAGTGTTTTGAAAGCGTCATCCTTCTGGAGGGGAAGTTACCTGGTATGTACTGTAATGTTTTCAGTGTTAAATTTATATTTAATGTGTTTTACTTCTTTGAGCATTGGGTTGAGGGATTATGAGCTGTTTTCAAAATTGAATGTGCTAAATGATTTCTAGGTCTGACAAACTTTTAGGATATTTTCCTCTTACTAAAAATCTTACTTTAGTTTGGGGGTGTGTTAGCTTTGGGCTTGCTGTACTATGTTCACTAACTGTTAGAAACCAATGATGATGGTGGTCATGTCTTATAAAACAGGAGCAGCAAGCAAGACCCATTTTTAATTAAAAATGGTAGCTAATGTGAAGTTTTGATTAAATTAATTTTCAAAACAATTCTTTTTTAAGCAATGATAGGTAGGATTTTAAAGCTTACACTTCTGAGATTTTGTGATTATATCCTTTGTCTTGATTCAGCAAAATGCATTATCTTTATCTTAGGCAAGAGCTGCAAAGGGACTTGCGTGTGGCAGTGTTTAGTGTTAACTCCCTTTTTAATTTTCTCACTCTTCTTTTTTTTGTCTCTGCTCTGAGAGGAAGTGGCCCTGAGTTAAGTACTGAAGGTGTGACGGGGAATGGAGAAAGCTGGGTGCCTTGGAAGAGGGATGCACAGGAAGAAGAAAGTTGTATTCTGATAGTGGACAGAGGAAAAAACAGTGATAGAATGAACAAGGGATGATGTCCTCAGTTAAACATCAAATTGGATCTGTAGTGATTAACTGCTCTGGACCAGCAATACAGACACTTACTTACCTGGGAGAAAGGAAAGAAATTTCTTTCCCCGTCTTCCTTTGTGGTATTGCTTGATTAAAATGCTGAATGCTGCAGAAGCTGAATTTGGGTCCTGCCCTCTGCCAGAGGCCTGATTTCAATGATCTAAGTTGCTATTTTACGATGGGTTGCTTGCAGGACTTTAACTAGCCTGTAAAACAATTGCAAGAAATAAAATGAAATTTTCATATATCTACGCAAGTAGAATGGCCAAGAAATGCAATTAACGTTTCAAGATGTTTTTATTTGGCAGCAAATAAATGTTGTAGCACTATAAAATATCACTTAGATGTTATTTTTAAAAGTACTTCAAGACTTATTTATTTATTTTTAATTAGGTGGGTGGGCAGCACTGACCTAAAAATTTGACTCCTAAGTACTGCTGTTAATTTTCAGGTTTCTTTACTCCACTGTCAGTTGCACTAGGGATTAGATGGCAATATTTTACTCAATCTGGACTTGAGTCTCTAATAGAAGCAAATGGAAAAAGTCTTTTAACATTTGCAAAAACTTAAGATGCTTAAACATTACAAGATTTCTAAGCCTCTTGAACTTTACAAATATTAGTAAGAGCTCAGATCAGAATCTGTTTTGATCCTTGTTTTGCATGAGCTTTATAGGCATCCAGATATCCGAAGTAACATCTCTAACAACCTCTGAAATTTCACTTCTACCTTCCCACTGTAGAGGCGATACTTCCTTGTCCAGACGTAAATTAGGGCAAGAAGTCAAACCTTATGACATTAAACTTCTAAACAGCATATGAAGTAATTTGTTTTGCTTAATTAGAGAGTGCTGTAGTCAACTTTGAACACTCTTTAGTGCTTCAGGGGACTCTAACTAGTTTCATCTTTGAAATGATTTATTTCTGTTTGAAGAATAACTTTTAATCCTTTGAGGTGTTGATGGGCTCCTTGTGACCTCTGCCATTTGAGCTGTATTGTCAGGAGGTGGAAGAAGTTAATGCAAATTCGAATGTGCTCTGTGGAAAGAGTTCAGATAGCGTTTTATCTAATTTTGTTGATAATTGTCTTGTTCTGTGGCTTTAATTGATGGAGAATATGACAAAAGAATGGGATAGATGTGAATAGCTAGATTATTCATTTTTCTTTACTTGCCCTAATTAAATATTTCAATTTGTGTTCTGTGGATGCCTGCATTCAGGAAATGATAACTTATTTTTTATTCAAGGAGCAACTGAAGTTAGTATTTGAAGGGTCATTGGTAGGCAAAATGAAAGGACTTAGGGTAACTTAGCTTGGACAGCTTCTGTCTGTTAACATCTACCTTATGCCTCCTTCTACTAAGAACCTAAATAAATACACATTTTAAATTATTTTAGAGTTAATGGGTGCTTGAATAATTAGACATAGGAAGATTTTTTTGTATTCCAGGAACCAAATTTTTAATTGAACCTGAAAAGAATTTTTGCTGGCAATATCACATCTATATGCAACTATATATTTCATACATACACACGCACATATGTGCTTGTGTATACATATAAAATGGATGCACTCATGTATTATTTTTCTGTGAAAAGGTTATTGCAGGCTGTAAGGTTGAGAGATAAGCTTATATAAACAAAAATCTATCACCTGTAGATTTATCGCAAGCTTCCAACTCTTCCTTTTCCTCTAAAATTGAGTGGCAGGTTTAATTCTAACTTCCTTATTTTCTGCTCAGTAAAATATAAATCAAAAACTTAATTCATGAATGGATAATGCCATCACTGCTGTTCCAATGGGGAAGAAAAGAGATGAGCAAATCGTGTGTTAAGACTCAGATGTTTACCTATGTGCATTCCTCATCTCAACCTCTTTGGATATTGAGATCATTTGAGATGTCATTTTGAAATGTAATCAGCAAATAACACAAATGTATGTAGAACAGGTAGCTTTTATACAAGCTGGCATTTATCACAGTTATACAAAGGAAATGATGTAAAAGAAGTCTAAAGATGATTGTTCTTGGTATAATGACGTAGGAGAATTGAAGTCTTTTATATTTGAAGAATCTAGCTAAGGATTTAGGTTGACTGGATGACTAACTTCCCTCTGCCCTGTAGTGCAGGAATATACTTCATACTTACAACCATCTATCACTTTCTCCTTCAGAAAATCTGATCTGGTTTCTCTGCCACTGGATTGTTCAATTGATTTTTAGCAGTCCGCACTTCTGGTGTGGGAGGTAAGGAGGATCCTCCTCTTCCCATTTCAGCAGTGTGTGGGAAAGCAGCTAATAGTGAAAGGGCTGCTTGCTCATTTACACAGTAGGTCAGGACAGCTTGCTTGTTTGCTTATTTAGTGAGCATCATGAGGTTATAGATGAACAGAGACATGTCAGTTTTTGTGCATGTGTGAAGCAATGAGGAATAAAATCTTCTTTTAGATGTCGATGTACTCAGATGATTTTGAGTTCCCCCCCACCCTGAGGAATTGTTAGACTGTGACAGGTTCTCTTAAGTATCACTGCTGATCTTTTTTCCTCTATTATGTGAGAATTATACACATTTTTAAAATAACAGTCTGGTAGTGATTTCATATTTTGTGAAAGTGCTGTGAAAATTCATTTAACAGAGATTCGATAAACTTACAGACCTTAGTGACTGGAGCTATACTTTGTAACAGAAAGTGTGGGTGGTTACTTACGATTTGAGTGTGTTTTATGCCAAGATACAATCTGTAGCGGTCTTGTACTGCCAAATCATAAATGCATAAAATCTGTGTTGCTAATGGAAATGCTGACAAGCCTTTAGCTGTAGTGGCCTGGCATAATAGAAATATTAAAATTTCCAGCTGCAGCTAATGTCAAATTTCTGTTTTGTTTTTGCTGGCTGGCAAATAGTGGTGGCCTCATCTCGTAACACGCTGACCAGTCCAGTATCCTGGAAACTTTTTATTGATATTGTCACAACACAAGCTCTGAATCTATTGGTTTAGATGTACAGGTTTAACTTAAACCCCAGCCCTGAAACCTTTCTTGTTCCAAAGTGAATGAATAGGAATTTTGGAATTTCAGAATAGATATAATGATAAATGGGACTTTTTAGTGTGGATGCAGACATTAGGCTTGTGTGCAGTGTTTTCCAGCAACTTAAACTCAAGCCAGCTGTTTGGGCAGAGACTTAGGCATTGCAGAGTTGATAGGGATCTTTGACATCTGGGTAAATTATTAGTGTCAATTTCCAAGATCCAAACTGTGATATGTCTTGATTAGAAATGATTTTCCTCTGTAAAATGTTTATATGTTCAAAAGGTCAGCGAGTCATAACAATGATATTCAAGATGAAATACCTGGAAATGGTGATTGGGAAGTGTCCTAGATAAAGCATCCTAAAGCATGCTTTTGAAAATGAATCTAGAGGAGTTTTCCTGCCGTTGGAGGATGGAGATGAACTACAGGTTTTGGTGTAGTGGGCCAAACTTAGGCCTGGAGACGAGGGATTCCTGAATTTGTTTTACGTGGGTTTTAATGTAGTTTTTAATGTTCTGGGAAAGGTAATTAGCATTGAAGTTTCTCTTTTAACAAAAAGATGCTTGCTTTACGTGGCATTTCCAAAGGGAGTAAGTTAAATATTGGAAAAAGTTTTTGGCTTATCCATACACTGCTTACTAACTCATTCTTCACTAGTATTTTTTTTTTTTCAAAACTAGATTTATTTATCACCAGCCACTGTCCTTCATTGCAAACCAATTTTATCTGTGTATTTTCTAATCCATTAATTAAAGTACCACTATCCACTGTCTTTGAATCAAGCCTAGTGGACATGAATGACTCTTGCACAAGTATCTATTCAGTGCAAATCTTTTCTGATTGATTTGCAGCTCTCGTGCTGTCTTCATCCCATAATCATCCTGGTCTTTCCCTTACTGTCTGTTTCCTTTTTAGGCATCTTGGATTAGACAGGGACTTCCTAGAGAAACTGTCTGCGTACTGAAGTATTCAACTGTCATATCTTAACTGCATTAGTAGGGTCTCATAATACCAGTTTCTACCAGTGTCTGATCATTCTCTTGGTTTCTGCCTGTGGAATTCTCCGTCATTAAATCCTTAATCTTTGGATGTATCTTCAAGATTTTCCTCATGTATCTGTTGCTCACAAGTCTTTTATCTCTTTTTAAAACTAATTCCTCTGTATTTTCTGTTATAATTGCCATTGGTAGTCTTTTTATGTCAGTATTTGAATATTTCCTTCCTGTGACCACTTCAGTTACAGGCTGAACCCAGATATGAAAATTGCTCAAGCATTCCTCAAACATTGTCTGCTTACCTCAAATTGCTGATAAAGGAGGCACTTTTCTTAAAGCCTCCTCTAGCACCTGTAAGCTGTGTTTTATTTAAAGTCAGTCATATTTTTGGCCAGGCTACATGTGTATGGCTTCCCCATCTCATTTTAGCTTTCTTCATGCTGCTTATGAAGCATGTTGCAAAGTTATCACAGCAGCTGCTTCTGAAGTTGCTTGAAGTACAGCATTAGTACAAACTTGGGGGAAGGAGCCTATAACAGACTCCTCGTAGGAGAGTCTTATAACTGAAAAATAAGTTAAATGGAGAAACATTTATTCTTGGAGCAGCTGGAAGTTTTGGAGGTTATGTAAGCTCCATAGTAGAAGACTTTTACCATAAACCCAGGGAGGGAGCCACTCTAGACTAGTTCTCAAATGGCAGTATGTTTTTCAGTAGAGCAGAATGGCCTTGTTGGTAAGGCAGCTAGGTAGGAGGCTTTTTTGGGTGGCAAACTTTTTATTTATAGCCAACTTTAAATGGTTTATCAGACTTTCAAACAACTGGCCAAAAAAAAGATTAATAGACGAAGAATGACAAAATCTTTATTTAAAACGCCCATTTGAAAGAGGTAGTCATCATGCTTTGCTTTTCTGGCTCTCTTTTTGACTGGGAAGATGAGGTTTCTGTAGAACAGGCTGATCAGGAGAAGAAGGCTCAATAAATCGGAGAGAGAAACATTAGGAACCGCTTGCTTGTTTTTGATCTTTTATGTAATGTAAGCGAGTGGGAGGAATAACTTGTTCTTTAGGCCTTTCTTATTCTACCCTTCTCTGTCCTCTTGGGAAACAGGAAGGTGCCTTGGACTGTTTGACTTGGTATGTTTGAAAGCAGTCGGGATCTTTCTGGGCCTATTGAGTTTTCCAGCTGAACAGTTCCAGTCAGTAGCCTAGGTTTTCATGTTCTAAAAAGTATCGGGTAAATCCTGGCAAATGCAGTTCTAGTATTTTTAGCGTTTCAGAGATGCACATGGTTTTGTTGTTTGAGAGCTCATATTTAAGCATTTGGTGGATATCAGTTAGTATGTGTATGTTATCTCTATTGTTTTCAAATAGTATTACATATTCTACTGAAGTAGCTGAAATAACTACTGGAATTGCTGACCAGTGGCTACTGGTGATGGATGTGAGAATTGTTCTGAAGTGGATCACAGAAAGGTGCAAAGTGATTATTTGTATAATAAACTTTAACAATGGATATTTACTTTCCTCAAGATGTTATCCAGCTGTGGACAGCTGGTGGACTTCTATCAGAGTAGCAGTTGGGAATGCTACAGAGCTGTGAGAGTGTTAATAAGCATACAGATAAATGACAGCCAGTGAACATAATACACTTGCATTATCAGGAAATCTTTGATAGAGTTTTACATCAAGTTATTAAAGAAGTGAACTTCAAGAAATGAGATTAAAGCAAAAGCCCTTTTATGGGCTGAAAGGTGGTCTTCAAGATTAAGAAGGAAAGGACTTCTCAGAGAAGAGTCAGCAGTGGGATCCTTTGGGTATGTGGTCTGTTGCCAGTTTTGTTCAGCAGCATCTGCAATGAGCTGGAGAAGGGATTTGACTGTGGAATCTGCATTTTTGTGAATGCCATTAAACTCCTTCTGGTAGTTACATGATGATGGCAAGGAGCTGAGTGGGCAAAAAGGTGGCAGGTGAGCCTGTAGGTAGATAAAGGCCAGGTAATGTATGGAAGGAAAGGTAACCTATTACATGCCTATATGCAGCTTCCAGTTCCAAGCTGAACATCAGCTCATGAATGTTCTGGTGTGGTCGTTTTCAGTTCTTTGAAATCATCAGCTTCTCTTGCAATGACACCCCAAAAGCCAGCAGGATGCTGGGCCTTATCAGGAAGGCTATTGAGAACAAGACAGGGAAAAATGCTGAAATGTTTAAGGGGATGGTGCAGCTGCCTTGTGGGACTGGGGCTGAAAAGACTGGAGCTCTTCAGCTGAGAGGATAAGACTAAGGTGGGATATGGTCAAGGTTTACACAACCATGAAGGGAAGTGATAAACTGAATGCAGAATTGCAGCTCCTCAAATACCAAAACTGAACAGGAGAGACTCGGACTAGCTGAGGTGTCAGTTTAACACAGATGAGAGAGAAACTCCTTTATATAGGAGGGAGTGAATACCTGGAATTTATTGCCATGGGCAGCTATGGGGGCAGGCAGGATAATGGGTTTAGAAAGGGATTAGACAAATTTATTGCTAGATGCTAAAGGGAATGGGTGAGATGTACTTTTCTAATGAAACCCTTATGGGTGCTTGGGGAATGTAAGAGGAAAAGACAGCAGAAAGCACTTAGGATAGCATGCTTGCTCTCTCTAAATAACATCTCATACTGCCACTATCGGGAGGAGTATTCTGGACTAGATGGACCATTGGTCTGACCAGGTTATTTCTTATGTTAAGCCATTCATTGTCCTTTCCCCCACGCCCCAAAGTATTCCTTCTCACATAGTCTCATTTAATGAGTTAATGTAGTAGAGTAACTGCTGAATATAGGACCTTTTTTGTCAAGAACTGATGCTTTCTCATTTATAGGCCGCTTTGTATTCATTAGTGCCTTCCTCCTAAATTAAGGTGTTAACGCAGTATTTGATAGGAGGATGGGAAACATTTATCAGAAATATTGTTTTCTATTACTTTCCTCCTACACCCTCCACCCGAATCCCACTTATTTTATGTATCCTGTTTTCTTTTCTAGTCATATCTTCCAGCAGTAGTACTATTGCATCTTGTCTGTAAACAACCTCTGAGCTTTCTGAGGCAGAGATGATCTGTTAATAAAGACTTATGTGCTAGATTTTTATTTAGTACTGTAAACCATGGATCTGTAATTGAGGTTGTATTCTTACAATTGACAAAAAAATTTTAATATAAGCCATGCCTTCAAAGTTGTGGTAATGTGACTTTTCCAGGCTCAAAAATTTACTTAGGATTGCAGTAAATAACTAGAATGCTGCCCCTGTTTGAGTTTTCTTGGCACATTGACTTGCTTGTTTCCTAACGTGATTGTGTGGAAGATTCCTGTTTATGAAGACCTTTAGTATGTTTAGATGCAGGATACCATGTTTGTCAAGTATTGTATATCATTATGCACCAAATGGTAAGTACAGTTGAAATTTGGTAGGCTATAGAGTGGCTCATTAAAAGCACTATGACATCTTGGGTAATTTAAATGGCCTTAATCTTTTAAATGTCTTGTTTCAGGAAGTGAAGAAGGATGTAGAACCCAAGGATGACGTCCTACCAGTCAGGAGGGAGAAATCTGGCAACGTAGCAAGTCTTGTGCAGCGTATGAGCACCTATGGGCTTCCAGCAGGAGGATTTCAGCCTCATCCCCAGTCCAAAAACTTCAAGAAGAGTATGTAGTCTTTCCATTTCCTTTAATTGCATAGGCTGCTGAAGTGTAATTTTTTAATAAAACATTATTGCTTAATGCCTAGCTTAGTTTTAAGGCTGTACAGAAAGCTAGGGACGTAGGAGTTATTTTACATTCTAAGCCAAATTCTGTGCCGAATGCATGCAAAGCTTATATGTAGTTCTTAATGACAGCAGCAGTAAGGAATTCTTACGGGAGCAGAATTTTAGACCCCTTCTAGAATCTAGAGAATATTACCTTAATTTTTTTGATCAGCCTAGAGCAACAGTCCTTCTCGGTTGTTTTCTGTGATTTCACATGGGCCCTCTTTGTTTTGTAAAGTACCTGAATGAGAACCGAAGGTCTGTTCATGATAATTGGAAAATGTCCTGGGGTTGTTATTTCTGACTAGAAAATTTTTGATAACGATATAAGGCTTTAACAAGGAAATACTGTTACTCTTGAGTTTAGGTTCCTCTTGTTTAGGAAGTTTGCTTGTAGTGTGAAACAAGGTGAAGTTGGATGAACAGATTTGGTGATACCTAAGAATTAAGGTAGTAGAAGTCTTCCTTTGACTGTAAGTTTAACCCCAGGATGGCCAGTGGAGGAGACTTTTGTACCTCCCTGTCTGTAGTTCCTAGGGTGTGATGCCAGTGTTTGAGTCAAGCTGATTAAAACACAGGAGCGGAAAACTTAATATTTGCTGTACCCAGAAAACTGACTTGTGATCTGTATTTGGATGTCTCAATTTTACAAGACAGATTCCTCTAAATTAGTCTGGCTTCATCTCTATTGTAATGAATTGCAGGCATTTATGATTAAAGCTTACTTTTTTGTTTTTGTTTTTTTCTTGTTTTAATTTCATAACTTACTGGTTTTGGTATGTTTATGCTCTGAGTTATTGCCCATAAAAGGAAAAGGGCTGCTAGCCATCTTTTAAAGCCCTAAAATGAGCCCACCAGATTTACAAGTTTGTCGAAGCCTTCTCCTAGGCTGCTAATGGCCTTATCTTCAAAAGAACTTTTTTGTGAATCTGCTCTGTATACATTTGTTGGCAACAGCATGTATGTGCCGGTTAGATGCTTACATCAACAGACTTTTGAAAATCTAATCTTGAAGATTAACGCTTTTCCTAGAGTAATGCAGCCAGGTTCCAAAAAGGAATCAGTTTGATCCAATACCAGTTTAACATAGCCTCATACTTGTTCCGGTCTTCTTAACCTTTGAACAATCCTGTCTTTCAACAATTTTCTCTTTCTTGTGCTGACTGCTAGGTGACCATGGTCAGGGTAGTAGATACAATTTGATCTCAAACTCAGCGGTGCTGTGGCCATCCTCATTCCCCTAGAAGAAAATAGTGTTAAGACACCATCCTTAAACAGATGTATTAAGATGTATTATTAATTGTAAAACAATACATATTTTTAAAAACAAAACAGAAAAATCAAAAACACAGAACAGTGTAATTGGCATAATCATGATCTCACGTTTCCATTTTACTAGCTGTTCCCTCTTTCCTGGAAAACTATTTAACAGCTTCTGCAGATCCTTTTTGTTCTTAGCCTCTTTGCCTGGGCAATCACTCACTCCCCTCAAAAGGTTTTTAGTGCTTTAGTCATCTTTCGGTTTCTAGTTCTAACTTGGCAAAATGAGGTTTACAGTGTTAAAAACAAAGTTAAGTGTCTTTAAGAATAACAGCAAGTTTCTCCTGTGTTCTGTCTTAGGTTTTATCTACCTAGGAAGTTCCATGTGTTGTTTTCAAACACAATTCTCATTGAATGTGAACGTTTTATATCAGATGAATAAGCTGCATGCAGTGTTCCTATGAGTTAAATTGCTGTATTTATTCAGGAAAATAGAAATATAGAGGGTGCACTAACTTGTGATAACAAAGGGATGAATTTGCTTTATCTTGCACAAAACAAACAAAACCTCATGTGAGACAAGTTGTTTTGGAAGCAGATGAATTGCTCTGGGGCTACCAGTCCGACAGTCTTGCTCTACTGTATGAAGCTGAAGGATTGTTTTTTACCTGATCAGTTAACTTCCTATGTTAATCTAAGGATTTTCCAAAACTGGAACACCGTACTTCCTAAAATGGATGTAACTGAAAAAAAATACTGCAGTGAGAGCTCCTTCTAGATATGCAATGCATTTGGTTTTTTTCTTTCTTCATTCCCTAAAAACAGAGAATTAAAGTATAAACAGGAGGGCTGAAATTAGATGTAAACCAATGGCCACATGACTTTAATTTACTTTTTTTTTTTTCCTCAAGGTACCAATCTGTCTGTTCTCTTTAAGGTAGAGAAGCATGTGCAGCCATCTCGAATTTTTGCTTGCTTACTCTAGCTTAAGCAAGTAAAAGCAATATAGAGCAGATGTGAAGACAGCCCTAAGCCTGCCATTCAAAGGAGGAGACCTGAAAGGGCAGTAGGAGGTAGTAAAGGCCCATGAACCATTTATTTCAACTTCTGCTAACCTAATGATCCTTCTTGACTGATAATGAATTTCAGCAGAGTAACTAGGAGGGCGTATTATGTGGGCAATGACGTGTCAATAGAGATAACCCATAGACCTTTATAAAATTTTTGCTTTATTTCCTACTTTTTTTTTTTCTCTTGAGAGTAGAGGTCATATACTAGTGTGTAGGAAAATGCTTCTTAATTAGGTGAGCCCTCAGAAATTTTAGATGCTGAATATTACTCAGACCTCTGGGTTGCTTCGTACTGAGAAGACTGGGTGTGGCAGTCTCCAAACTTCTGACTTTGGATCTCCAACAGTACTATAATAGGACAAGGAACACATTCAGAGGTTGTATTTCTATTTGTCATGTTTTCACTTAGCTAATCTTAATTGCTGAAGTTTGAGAATGGATGGAGTGCAAAGTGTAAGAGGAAGTATAGGAATTATACAGCCGCTATGAGCTTCACCACTTAAACAAATGTAATCTATATAAAGTCTTTTATTTTTTTACTGTTTTTTTCACTTAAACTTGGTGGTAGATTGTTTTGAGGGGAGGGATAAGGAGTTAGTGTAGAGTATGTATGGAGCTCAAGATGATGGTTGCCTTCAAAAGTTTGCGGGCTGTTGTGTTCTGGAAAAGGCCTGGAAGAGATGGCCTTTGAAGAAGAAAAGCCTAAAAGCCTGTGCTATGTGTAGGATAATTGTGTAATCTTAGGTTCACACATAGGTGGCTGGTGAGGTTGTTGGAAGCCAGCTGAATGTTTTCCCCTGCCAGTGTGTTATCGTATCTTTAATGTCTGCACGGCTTAAATGACTTGTGGCAAACAGTCTGTCAAATACTATTTATTTTAGTTTTGCCTTTGTGAAACACTGCTAAATGAAGTATAGATCTAATTTTCCAACTCCATACTGGCACTGGGAAAAAGTGTGTGTATGTGTGGGGTTTTTTTTGTGTTCTTTGATGAAATTAATTTGGATTTTGAAATCGGAGCAAGACAAATGTTAACATTACCCCAAACCTGTAATTAGCACAATCTTCATTATAAGGCAGAATTTTAGTGTTATGCAGAATAAAACCCTTGTTATTTCTCTTGGGACTGCTTAAACATTGAGGTCTCAAATTTTGCCGATTTTTTTTCTTTCAGGCAAGTGCTAATGCTGTAACTGACTGCTATTGTGATTCTTCCCGATTTTAGTCAGGAAATAGCTTGAAAATCATTGAACTGTGTGCTTATCTGACTTGCTTATGTCATTGTATTTTTTATAGCATATTGGTAATTGGCAGTGTAATGTTTACCCATTTGTAATTGGGAGTGTGGGAAACAATATTTTCAAGCTGCGTCTAAGGTACAGCTACCTAGTTTAAGTGGGGCAAGCAAACTGGAAAACTCGAGACAAAACTCATGTAGTTAGCTTTTTGTGATGATTTCCAAGTGTTCTAGTCAAGTTTGATCCTCAGGAGAGGGGAGCGTAAAAAAAATAATTCTTTTTAAGTGTTCTTATTTTTGTGTGTGTGTGTGGTTTCCCCCCCCCCCCCCCCCCTTGTCAGGGTCCAAGAAGCGGCAGTGTAAAGTGCTGTTTGAATACATTCCGCGGAATGAGGATGAACTGGAACTCAAACTGGGGGATGTTATTGACATCAGTGAAGAGGTAAGCTGTTTTACAGAACTGATCATCTCTTCATTTGACCAAAAGTGAAATTGTTTTTTGGCAGAATACTTGAATTACAACAATACTGGAGAAAGCGTAGGAAATCTGAAGGCTGAAATTGATAGTTTAGAAGTTCTTTCTCTCAGGTTCTAATCCTAAATCAATACATACTAGATGTGTAAAGGAAGTATTTGATCTTTGCAGCAATTAATTATGATCCATTACATTGACTTCTTTTTCTAAAGGCTCTTACAGTTCTTTGGCCCTGTCTGTGATCCTTGCTTCTAGGGCAGTTAAGCTGAAAAACATTTGACCAGTTGCCTATAACTCTACATACTCTAACTTGGTTTAGGTGAAAAATGTTATTTGACCTGATTTTCCAGTTCTGCGCTTTCCTGTAAAGTCTTTCATCATTCAAACTTTGAACTGATCAAGATAGTAACAGTAGTCAGTGCAACAAGCAATACAAACCCACTTGCCCAAAAATATGGAAGATAAGAACGTGTCATTGAATGCATTTGTATTTCCATTGCTTCCCTTCCCCACTGATTATGAAATACAATTAAAGATCTGTCTTGTTATTCAAAACCTGATGCCAGCAGCCCTATGTATCTGAGAGATCTTTGTTGTTGTTCCTAACTGTATACTTCCTTGGTATCTGTTCCATTGAATAGCAACTTGTGTTGTGGGAGACTTTAACAGGTGGGAAGAATATCTCTTACAAAAGGTAAATCTACATGGAAACCTGTGCAAAAGTCTAGAGTGATCTTGCAAGGAATCCTTTTAGAACTAAATGGAAAACTTCTACCCAGCTTATTCTGTCCTTCACTGGTACAGTCTCTCCTTGCTGTCTCCCTAAGAATCTGAGAAAGGAGAAGATTTTACTTTTTGAGGTAACTTTATGTGATTTCAGTTTTGACATGGATGGCTTCTGTCAAAGAGAGTGCTGACTCTCCAACATGCTGTAGGTTGCTAGGAGTGACTCTTCCGTTCTCATAGCAAAAAAAATGCTATGCCTTTAACTAAACTTAGTGTTTACACTAAGTATTTCTAGAATTTATTCTGTTAGCTTTTTGAGAACACAGAGCAAGTGACTTGTCAAACTTGCTCACTGAAAAACACAATTCATAAACACCATAGTGTGGGCTTCTTGTAAATGAATACTCCAGGGTAACTTCTGGAGTACTAAATCACTAGTTCCATCTGAGAATAATGTACAGATACCGTAGCTGTGACTTTGTAAATAGTTATGTTGGATCATTCAATGGGCTGTACTCGTGTGCAGCAAATTATTGTAGAAACTTCTATTTCAGGTCTTGCATGTTAACATTCTGAATTATTGGCAGGGAGGTTTATCTGATGTATCAGAGAAGAATAAGTAGCCAAACAGAACAAAAAGATCACAGCAATTCTACCTTGATGTACCCCACCTGGCTAATCTTAACAAAGAATAAATATTTCGAAGATGACATACTTCAGCTATTTTCATGATACTCTACAGACCAAGGAAAACCTTTCTATAGCAATCTTTCCCTCAGAAGGAGTGCTGGGAACACATCAATTTCTCTAAAAAAAACAAAACAAAAAAAAATCACTTACAGGAAATCCACTTAGCTTAATGATTTGAAAATACAAACTTGTAGTAGCCAGCTTGTACTACTTACATTGCTACTAGGGCTATATGCTTTTTTCTTTTTTTTAACTATATTTAGGTTATATTCTTCCAGTGCATATGCTCTACACTTGGATAGTCAGTGCCTTTACTCCAGCAGTGTTTTAGTGACTGAATTAGACTGAATTGCTGCGATGAGTTGCTGTATAACTGTGGAGGCAGTTCTGAGGATGACTGCTTATCAAATATTATTAGGTAGAAAAATATTTTAGCTAACTATTAGCACAGAGCTGTTTACATACTGTAGTGTGACAGCTTATGATGCTGTAGGAGATGTGTTTTTATCATGATGTAGGATAAATCTGTTCTACATCTGACATCTGCTTCACAAAACTGTACTAACGGACAAGAAATGTGAAGAATTTTAGAAAATACCATAGGTCGTAGAATATGCTGAGATAATTTGTCTCAGAAAACCCGTCTTCGTTAACGTACAATGGTCCTTGTTTTCCTTTAGATATAAAAGGTGCTATTATATATGCAGATAGACTTATTACTTCAAGGAAAGAGTATTTAGTGACTTTTTTTACAGAGAAAATGATGAAGTGGAACTAACTCCTGCAAGGGGATCATTTCTACCTGTCACCCCTGTAAATTTTCCAGTATTTAACACTTAACAATTGTTTTTACAAATTGGGTAGTTAGTAACTTGCACTAATGTTCATGAAATCGCAGCTGGAGGCAGATAGGTTCAGAAATTAAATGACTAATATTAAAGAGAAAGCAGATTATAAGATCAGAAGTAGCTGTTGGGGAAGAAGGTTGTTGCATTGCGTAGTGGCTGATCTGTAGGGTGGTGGTGCTTCTTGTTTATGTAAACATATACGCTATATATATGTATATTTTAATGTAACATGTAGATTATGAATGCAAAATACACACTTAAAGTGCATGTTACAACTGTATAATTTCCATAAATCTTTTGTTTCTGCTTCATATCTTTCCTTTCCCCTTCCTCCTGCCAGACGCAGAAATAAGTAGTAAATCTATTTTGGTTTATATTATACTTGTAATATTTGCATGCTGTTGTCAAGCATAATCTACTTTTAACCCTGCTGTAAGCTAATTTCATACAACTGTGTTTTATCAGATTGGAGGAAACTGCTTGTTCTAAATTTTTTTTCCTCTTTGCTTGGAAGTCTTGAGTTTCTATCTTTTTATAGAAATAAACTGATGAAATTCACGTACCATACACACAAAAAAAGTACTGATATGAATGTACCAGAACTGTAACTCCCTCTTGTGGAAATTTTATTATGTAGTAAGATTTTTGAAATGGAAGGTTGAGTTCTGAAATCATCACACTTAAGTGTTATAATCCAGAAATCCATAGATGCTTCATAATCCCTACTAAAGTGATTTGAGCCTTATTGCCTGCTTTTTGATGTTGGTTAAAGGCACCTCCTCTGGTAGTATAATTGGTATATAAGTGGCTGAGGTTTGGGGTTTTTTTTGGTTGGTTGGTTTGTTTGTTGCAAGACAGCATGCTCAAGAAACTTTTGTGCTATTTCTGATGGTCTCTCAATTGCCGCTTGCCTTGCTGGTCGGTTCACGGCTTTGCTAGCCTCAGTTCATAGCAGAAGAGGGAATGGAAGCTTGAGTCACTTTCTGTGTCAGAAGCATTAAAAGTCCCCTGCTTTTGGCTCTTTGATGGCATTCATGAGTCAAGTTTTAGTTTTGTGTAACATATTTTAATTTTGAGTACTGTAGCATGTGAAGCAAGAGGAGCTAAAGCCCAGTCAGCACTTGTCAGTGGTCTGTGCTTCAAATTTTGTTTGGAGGACCAAATTCTCAATTTGAACCATCTAGAGAAAAAGCTATATTTGAGAACCAAAATGTCTTTAAAACGAGAGATGTTCTTTTTTGTTCTATGCCTCTCTTTGCGGCTGCCAAGTTTTGCATGCGATTCACTTGCCTGGAGATAGACATAATTTTTAAACATTAGCCTGTGTCAGGCATAGTGACCTAGAACACAAGACTAAAAAAAGATTATGTAAACAACCACTGTTGCTTTTTTCTTCTGCTGCTTTTCTTTCTCATTTAAAAACATTTTCCAGTCTCAAAATAGAGCAACTAAAATTAAATATTTTGAAAACTTGTTTCATTCTTGAGAGTGTTTTTTTTTTTTTTTCCAGTGGTGCTCATTAGGCAGGTAGCCTCAATTTAGAGATGTCTTGAAAACTGTTCGTAAACAAATTGAAGAGCCCAATTCTTACAGGATCTGCTGGCAACTATCTGCTACACAGGCCTAGCTTCTATTAATTCTGCTTTGACTGGAGGATTTTCATAAGTTCCTCCAGTAAATTTTGGAGCATTGCAGTGAACTTACGCACCAGGAATCCGGCCACATAACAGAGTATTGCAGAGTCATTGTGTTCTTGAGTTGCTGAGCAGGTGTCCAGTGTGAAAATAAGTTGCATTGTGGATAGCAAAGCTAACAAAACTTGGCATCCGGCAGGTTTGTACATGAAGGACTTTTGCATGTGGCCAGAAAATCTTTGCGTCTCTCAGCTGTTGTTGTTGGCAGGCCAGCTGAGTAGGGGAAGGATTCATATCTTCTGGCTGGTTTGGAGCTGTGCATGTGCTGTTTGGCCAACTGTCTCCTGCCAGAAAGAAAGGATAGCAGCTTAGTTGCCTATTACTCTATAATGTTAAGGACTTTTCTCTATTCTATCCAATGAAACTTGTTGAAATTTTATATTTGAAACTTGATCAAAATTGCTTGAAGCTGGCCAATGAATACCAGGCCAGCGGAAAGGGGGAGAGCGGAAAGTGAACAATACAGAAGAGACAGGTGGGCAGCAAGGCTGAATGAAAATTTCCTTGCGAATCCAAGATGCAGGTAAAAATCTTTATTCTGTAATCACTTTAATATATTCTTTCTCTGTGAAGTGAATAATACTTGTTGTTCTGTGTTTTTTTCTGAGAGAACTGACATTTTGCTGCTCCTCTGGATTAATTGGTGTAGGACTGGTCTTACGTTTCAGGATCATTGGTGTGGTGATAGAAGTGACAGGCAATGATTTTCTTGTTCTTCTTTGGCCTAGTGGTTCTACATCTTTGGCAGATTTCTTTTGAGGAGAAATTATAGTCCCTTGAACTCTCCCAGAGTTATAAGTGACACATATGTATTTCTAAAATTGCTTAGTTTACAATAGTTGAATGTTGAAACAGCAGTTGTATTTGGGTTTACTTTTGCTTTACTGGTAATGTGCAAAATCTTTCTACGCAGGTAGAAGAAGGCTGGTGGAGTGGAACACTAAATGGCAAGTCAGGATTGTTTCCTTCAAACTTTGTGAAAGAATTGGAATTGATGGATGATGGAGAAACACAGGATACTCTGGATGACACAGGTGGTAAACTGATTTGTTGTAAATCCTTACCAGAGTCATTTTACATTTTCTGTTTAACTTGGAACATTATGGTTTTAGTGGAACAAAGGTAGTAAAGAATTCATGCTTCCTGGGAGCCTGCCTGAGTGTGTTTTTTCTAGAAAATATTGCTACTGAGGATTGAAGTTGTGTAATTTTCTTCTAATACATTTCTAATAAAATTAGAATTAAGGCAATTCCTTGATCTTACAAATATGTATTCTGCATTTTATTACTAGAAATTTTATCATATTTGCAGGGGGAGCTTTTGCAATACTGGGATATAAAATTATATTTTAATTCAACAGTTTTTTGCTTTAGCATCTCATTATCCTAGACATGAGTCTGCTGACATTGAAAACTCAAGCTTCTGACCATGTTCAGTTGAAACTTAAAATGTATAAACCAAACCATTTAAAGAGCCTCAACTTAAAACGAATCCTGGGAAGAAGGCCTCGGTTTCTTACTATATTTAATTCTAAGCATAAAGTGTTTTCGATGTACGTTCTAACTAAAATATAAAAATGGACAATGGATCAGACATACTGCTTGGTGGTTTTTTTTTTAGACAGTATTTAAATTCAGCCATTCATTTAGGGCTGTGACTGTATAGCTAAGATAGAAGTAGAAGTCTCTGCAGTTGAACAGAAGTTGTATGTTGAGTGGGTGCCAAGCAGGTGCATACTCTAAAGGAAATGGCTTGGTCCTTTCCCTTGAAACTGTACTTTAGAGACACACAGCCTTTGAAGACCTGTTTGAAGGCTGGGGACTCGTGACGTGATACTGCTGAAATGAGAACATTCTTTGTCCATGGTGTCTTACAGCCATCTTTAGGCATTAATTCCCTTGATAACGTTTAAAGGACAAAGATTTTTGTAGTAATGTGCACTCTCATTTACAATGTTCTCTGTTACTTGTTTCTGACAAGGATGTGCTCACAGATGGGAAAGAAAAATCTGGCTTGAATAATTTTTTTTCTTTTTCTTCTTCTGTAAATTCTGGAAACAGTTGAAATAATGCTAACCATGAATTCTTTGATTTGAGCAGTCCCAAATGGTTCAATAGCTATCTTATTGGAGTTCAAGATCACTAAGTTTAGTGGCACCTGGTAAGATAAATTTACAAATACATATCTCAGTCTTAAGTCTCATTGATCTATTTAGGAATTAACAGTAGTTCAAAGTGATTGTATTTTCTGTCAGTAACTAACACAACGTGACTTCCACCTTCTCACACCCCCAAAGGGTTTTATTTAATGCTCAGTACTTCACAGTCAGGATCTCAAGTATATCTCTCCCCATTCCTGAGAAACAAAGTGCCACATTGACTGAGCTGTGTTCTTTCAAACAAAGATGCAGCTTGGAATATTCTCATTAATGAAATTTCTGGTTATCTTTTAGACATGTAAGAGGAGGAGCAACTAAGTAAAGAATACCGTGGTTGAGAAAAGATGAGAAATTGAAGCTAAGAGGGTGTGCAATATCACAGTATTATCAAAATCCCTTAAATTTATAACTGAAGGAAGAAATCTGCTTAAATCTTTATTGCAGTTCCCAGGCATTTGTACACTAGAAAGAACTTAGTTGAAAGGCTAAAAGCTTATATGGAAACTATTTTGAGTTTGAGTTGCAAAGTTCTGTAGCTTTCAGATGACTTTCTTGTGGAATTCTGCACTTACAGGTAGTTTGTCTATAAATACTAGTTTGTAGGTTTTAAGAGATTTGAGCAATAGACAAATTAAACAAGTGTTGTCTTAGCGGCTTCTAACACCTACATTCAGTTCTTCTCTGAACTTGGTTTTTTGAGGAAGAATAAATTTTGCCCTTTAAATTTGAAAGATGATGAAAAGAATCCTAAATACATGTGTTTTCTAACAGTGATTAAATCAAATGACTATATCTGAGTTATTTTTAATGAGTTAAACATATATGTCCTGAAGTGTTATCAGGTTTAAAAGTTACCCAAGTCGTAATTAATAAGAAACTTTCTCAGATATTTTAGTAGTTCGTTTTGAGGAATAAAAAGGTTTCACTTCAGTGCCTTAATAGATGCCACTTTCTGTTCCTGAAACAAAATTTTCTTTTTGCTGTAAAAGTGTGGTAGGACTCGATATGGGCTCATTGTGGATCTTACTGGTAATTGTTTTCAGCAGCTATAGCTGTGCAGCAGTGGACAAGCTTTTATATGCAATGTTGAACAACACACTTTCAAAAGAATGCGCAAGCAATGGTTCATAAAATTAATGAAAAATTTAACGTTGATAATAACAGATTGCGCAGTTTGGATGTTATCTGAAATGATAAGAAAAAATAGTGATCTAATTCTAGTTGCCAGAAAATTCAGTGCAATAATAGTGGCATTTGAAATGGTCTTATGCTTAATCCTACAACTAGAAGAAAATGCAGGGGATGAGAACTGTAATAATATACTTTGTACTAATCTTGCTAGATTGTCTGACAGCTGTGTGACTTTTCCCTAAGAGAAAAGAAATAATTTCAGATATTAAAACTCTTTTTCTAATTTCAGAGTCTGTTTTCAGCGGTCCTACCTCACCTGTGGCCTCTCCGGGAAATGGAAGCGAACCTGGATCTGGACCAATTGCACAGCCAAAGAAAATCCGAGGTGTTGGGTTTGGAGATATCTTTAAAGAAGGCTCAGTGAAACTTAAGACAAGATTGTCCAGTAATGAATCAGAAGATAAAAAGCAAGATAAGGTTTGCAGTGGTTCATGTTATTTGAGAGTTTCCTGAATTAGACAGCATGTCTTGCAGATACTAAATACATTGGTCACTTTAAAATGTGTCAATATTATTCCATAATCATACCTTAATCATTTCATGGGGTAACCAGAAAGTCAAGAGTAATCTCTTGCATTTAAAAACAAACAAAACAAACCCAAACTTTTTTTTATAGTGATTTATACTTAATGTTGGTTCGAAAAGGACTATTCAAATGTATTGATGTTTAAAAAATTAAAGAGGAGAAAATAAAGTTGTTATGAAAGTGATCATGTGGAAGCCGTATGGGTTAAGAAACAGTAAATTCTCTAAAACATCTACAGTATTAGGACTGTGCTAAGACTAGTGATAAGTGAGTGCAGTAGGTTTTGTTGCTTATCTTTATTTGAAAAAGTAGAAGAATTTCTTTAGGCTGTTTTGGGGATCCTTGACCTCGCAATAAAGAGGGAATGAAAGGGAATGGGGGATGTAGTCAAAGTATTCATCACTTCTTTTCATGATGTCCAGAAGTGCAGAGAAGGGTGGTGTGGTTGTGGTTGGGTTTTATTGTTGTATGTGTGCGAGCGCTTATGCACGTGTATTTTTTTTCTTCTGATCTGGGACAAGACGTCTACATCTTTCTATACCGATTGTATGTGACCTTTAAAACAGATTCCCCTCCCCTCTGCCCCCTACATTTTGAGGGGTGTTGAGATTGCTGTACTAGCTGTCATGCATAATGGCCGATGTCTTCTGAAGGTAGAATTGCAATGGGGCACTTCTGTTCTCAACTCCTAACATAAAGCTTAGGAGAGAGCGGATGGTGTAATTACCGTAGTTTGAGTTTTATTTTGATCTGAATTTGAGAGCATTTTTATCCCTCTGAGGCAAAACAGCAATGCTAATGTCTTTTTCTTGAACTTATGCATAGTTTATAGCAAGAGTTTATGTATGGGTCTTAGGCTTTTGATAAATTAAAGTGAACTCAAATAATTCTGTGTTTCAGTTTTTACTCAGGAGTAATTAACAGTAATTAACTGAAAATTAACAGCATATTTCTGCATTACTTCTCAGTCAGTTCCCTTGACTGATCTGATCTCCTCTGCCTCCGTAGAAACGGCTGTGTTGGGGCAATGCATAAGGTGAAGTGATAGCAAGGAGGAGAGAGTTGTCAGGCAGAGGGTAGGGATGGAGGCTTCTGATTCTTCTCTCTCCATAGCAGTACTGAGACAAATGCTCATCAAACCATAGACAGTCTGTGCATCTACTTTGTTTCTATATTGGTCAAAGCTTCAGATGATTCAGAGTACCAAAATTACAAGCGTGTCATCTTATGTTTACCTTTTAGGGAACGTGAGCTCCTAATATAGGCACGTTCATTTTCCTCTGCTCTCTCCAGGCCTTTTCCTCAAAGTAGGAGTTCGTGGGAGCGATTCCATCTTTATGTAAATGCAGTCACAGCAGGGATTCAGGAACTAGCTTTCACTTTGTTTTCTTGTCGTAGGATTAATTGTTCAAAACTTTTGGAGTTTTCAACTTTCAAACTTGTATCTTGGGAGTATAATTATCCTTTTTAAAATACGTTAAAATAAGTCTGCTCAGCCATTATAAACTGCGTTACTGACTGCGTATAAGCACTAAAATATGTTGGCGCTTTATTTTGTTAGTTGGCTTGTCTGGTAACAGGCTGTTACAGGCTGTTTCTCAACAGAGCAGGAAATGAAGTGAGAAAACGGTTTTACAGGGCTTAAAAACAATGAAATAAACAGTTGAGTTTTGCATTTAACGTTCCACTTATCTTTTGTACCTTGCCAAAATCATCCTACAGGCAAACGGAGAACAACGTGAACAGCAGGGAGTTAATTCTAATTAAGACGGATGGATTCTTAATATTTGTACTTGACTCGCTTTGTAGTTAAGTGGAGGGATGATGGAAGGGCATTCTCCGTCTTCAAGCCAGGAAGGGAAAAAGTTGTCTTTAGGAAATTCTGGAGCAGAGAGAGCTTTCTTCTCAGGGCCTGGGAGACTATTCAATGCAGGCAGGCAGAGCGCTCATATGTTTCAAGCGCTCAAGAGCATATGTGCTGTTGCAAGCTACAGTAAGATAAGTTTTAGTTAATTCCAGGATCCTGGCTGCATTCAGGTTATTTATATTCTGTCTACCTAAACTTTCTCTTGCACTTGTAATTGCATCTTATTTTGGAAGGAGGGATGTAGAAAACTATTTTCATGTCCTTTTAAATGTATTTAATCTCACAGGTGGGTTATTTTAGTGCTTCCTTTATATAGTGCTCTGGAGAGAGTTAAATTGCATATGCACTCCAAAAGTGTCCTAAATGACAAGCTTCTTCTATGGTATGTCATAGGTATCAAACACCAGCCCACAGACAAGATCTGTTTTTGAGGAGAGTAAATCTAGTTTCTGTGGCGGTAGAAGGTCTGTGATGTTTAATTGTAAATAGAAAATGAGCAGAGGCAATAGGATTTTTCACGTCAGTAACCCTGTTAGGGTGGCTCAGGTAAGCACTGATTATCGGATAGCATTTGGCATTTGTAGCTCATATGATTGTGAAGAAAAAGATGTACCTGAAATTGTCTGAATCGTCCTGAGAGCTCAGTAAATCTGAAATGAAAGTCAGAATAACTGTTTTGGTTAGATATTAACTCTGAAATGTGGTACCAGTTGAGATATCTTCATGGTTTTTTTTGGTACAGAAGAAATCTCTAGTGAATGTTTTTGTTTTGTGTTCTGTAACAATTGCTAGGAGTGCAAAGAATTTAGAGCAGCTGCTTTTAAATGCTCTTACAGCTCTGTGAGTAGTTAAAACTTAATTGCTTCTGCAGCAGAGATGATGTATGGTTGCTGTATATTCCTGCTTTATTCCAATGCAAAGTAAACATGATTAGAGTGAATTGCCTCCAGCAATGGTATCGAATAATCAGTTCTGTTCTGCACTGAAGCAGGCACTTTCAGGGTAACTGTACTCAAGATATTCAAATATGATTGCAAGACTGTATATATCTGACAATGTCCTGAGGCTTGCTTCCAGTTTGGAAGCTGCCTACTTCATCTTTATTCAGTAGGCACAACTTTTATTGCACTGACCGTAATGAACAAGTCAAATAGTTAATGGAAACATCTCAGTTAGCGCATCACTTAAAGGCAGAAATTCATGTTTCGACTAATGAAAACTTGAGTGTGTCTGGTAGCTTAATTAAAAATAAAACTGAAAAGGAATTTTTATTAATGCAGTTCTGTTTCTCTCTAGCCACCATCTAATCATCCACCTGGAACAAAACTAATGCATTTTCCTAGTATCACAAAAGTGGAGAACTCATCAGAATCAACAAAATCAGAACCTGAAAGTAAGCCAAAAGGTAAGGTTAATCATTATTTGCATCTATTACCTCATCATCCTCTATAGAGTAGTGTAGAGTTGTCAAAGCAGGTTTTGTTTTTCCTGTTTAAAATCTTAAACTTTTCTCTATACTGAGCACTTGTGTAATGCCTTTTACCTTTAAGGAGTTCTGCAAAGACAAAGTAGTCTGAAAGAGTTTTTGCTTACATTTTTGTGGAAGCTGAATGAAAGAGATTTTTATGAGGACGTTATCCAGCAGAAAGTAAGACTAGGGTATTAATTTTTATTGCAGCAGCTACTTTACATTAATTTGCTATGTTGACATACTTAAACTGACCTTCATTCTATCTAGCTTTCAGTGTTTAGCTGAGATGCTGAAAATCTGTAGCTGTGGAATAGTCCATTTACTCAATTTCTGTCTCTAGCTATAAAATTATCTTTATTTTCAGGATTTATTGTGGAGTATCTAGTGTGCATGTTGTATTAATTGTAAAGTCATTGTATTTCATTGAAGTCTGTTCTCCAGGTAATCCACTTCTATTGCTCTCCTGTGAAAAATAAGTTACTTCTAAAACATAACTTCATTTTGCTGCTAAATTGCATAATTTTAACTAGAGAGATTTTTTTTTTTAAAAAACTCTAAGCCAGCTCAAAGCTTTTTGTGGGAATGCCAACCCTGTGTCAAAATCAACTTTTGTTATCTGACCTGTGGACAGCTCAGCCTAATTCCAGAAAAGATACTTTTTTTCAATGTCTTTATTGTAGTTTAGGCATTAAAATAAAAATGCATCTTAAATTCCTTATTTTGATGTAAGTGGGTTATTTCACTTGGAATGAATAACTTGCAGAATTAGTAAAACTAAAACAAATGTTTGACTTTTTCCCTGTATTTATGAGCTGCATAATCAAGCAGAACAGGACACTAAGTGCTGGATTTGTTGGTAAAAGCCCTAGCTTATCTGTAGCTATAGCAGTGTAAGGCATCCATGCCATTTTAGCTGACTTTTCTTTGTTGAGTTGGATAGCTGTAAATAGCATGACCACGTTTATAAATACCTGATTACTTGCTAGGAGTGCTTGATGTAATGGGCTAATAGTAGTTAATTATTAAACTTTGCCATTATAAGGCAAAGAATGAATCAAATTAGGTGTGATATATTCAACTGATGGAAGCTATTGCTTACTTGTAACTTCTAAATCTTTACTAAACTTTAAAACGGAATAGTTTGGGGATCTTGCTTTTGAACCATTCTAGTGCTATTGCTGTAAATGCTTTTCCTGCACAGCCAACAGGACAGTGTGCAGTACTGCACATCATGAAATTTAACTTGGCTAAAACTTCTGAATAAAAATTAACTGAAGTCTGGCTAAAAAGTCTAATAAAGTTGGAAGGTCCATATTGAAGAAACATTTTGTATTTAGCTTTTTTCATAATTTCAGATGCATTTCATGCTAAAAGTATGGAAGTTGGACTAATCCAGTAGCCATGCCATGCTGAGCTGTTTGATTCAACCTCTGCTCCCCAAAAAAACAAAATAATCTGAAAGGAACATAAACATTTTAGCAAAAGATGTAGTAGGAGAACAGAATAATGCCTAAGAGCATCGTTTACCCTTCAAAAGAAAACTTTGTTTTCTTTCTTAGTGTTTTTATTTTAATGTAGACCTTATTCTTATAGCTTGTGTGTATCATCCTCTGTTTTGAGACATTGAACACAGATTATTTGTTAACATAGTTTAAAACAAACAGATCTCTCAGCTGTTTAGACTATCGTGGCCTTTTTGTGTGCCTCTTCTATTTCTGGCAAGCTTATGACTTTTATTTTTTATTTTTTTAACAAAATATTTTTATATACTACCAAAGACGAAAACAATTTGATCTCTTCCCCCCCTCCCCATTTATGTTAGAGTACATCATCCATGATTCTGCTACTGTTATTAGTCCTGAGTCTTTGGAAAAGATGTAATTTTAAACTACAATTTGATTCAAAATAGCTGCTAACATTCAGTTTTAATATTATTATTTTTAAATACTGTGTGCTATTTAAGTGCTAGAAAATGAAACTTGTCATCATCTCAACTAGTGTGTGAGCCCGATATTTGGTAAATAAGGTGGTGGAATGGCAAATTGTAAATAGGCTCAGCCTCGCCAGGAGAATTTTTTGGGAGGAACTGACTGCCAGGTCTTGCAGCCCGGCATGTACAGATAACTTGACAGTCTGCAGAGTTCAGCACACTTGGGAATTCCAGCCTTCCCAGCATCATGGTCCAGAGTGAAAAGTTCCCTTTCTGACATAGTTTTCTGTGTATTATGGGGCTTTTTGTGTGTGTGCGGAGGCAGGAGGGTGGTGCATGGAGGAGGAGATAAATGAAGAATTGTGTAGTTCAACTACGCTGACAAAAATCTCCCACGCATTAAGGAAATGCATATATTTTTACAAAATCAGGACGTGTATAAATGTATTAGATTTGAAACCAGGCTAATGAGTAAAATTCCCTGATTTTGATAGATATCTGCAGTGTAGCTGTTGTTTGTTCTATTTCTTTTAGGGTTAATGTGATATTTGGCACTTAATTTAAAGTATTCTTCTCTTTAACATTCCTCTGTTTATAATGCTGTAAATCTTCACAGGCTGCAGTCTTAAGTTTAAATGCAACTCATTATGTTTGGTGGAGGTTTTTTTGTTTTGTGGTTTTTTTTCTCTTACCATCCGGCAAAAGTCAATCATTAACGAGTTGACTTGCAGACAATGGCAGTGATGATGCTAGATGTTGAACTACCCTTTAACTGGGAGTTCACGCAACCTCTTCCTTGTGCATGTTACCAGCCTCGAAGACCTGATGTGTCATGCAGACACACTTTTGTTCGCTGCTTCTTCCTTAAGCTGTTAGTTGTAGAAATCCAACTTTTTTTGTGTGTTAAATTTTAAATTTGTTGGGCTTAAATAAGGTGCTAAATGTGTTTTGTGATTAAGACTTCTATACTAATTGATCTTATTTATCACCTAGCTTTCCTTTGCCATGAATAAAAAACAAACCTTCCTGCTTTTCCAATTGAAATTATTTTTACAATTTTAAAAGGAGTAGTTATTGAGCTGTACCAAATAGGTAGAAAAGAATTATTCTTTCTGCTTTTGCAAAGAGTCTGACTGTCAAAATTAATTATTCAGATGAGCTCTGGTTTCAGGTGGTTGGCCAAGGAATTTCATTCCTTCAGTTACTTGACTTCAGAGTTTCAGCAAATGTCCTTCTTGGGTATTTGACACTTCTGTAACTGTATGTATTGATAAAGGATGTCACCATTAAATATTTACAAGTATTTAAGTAAAACTGTAAACCTGAAATTTAGATCAACTCTGAAATTATTAAAAAAAAAAAAAACTCAGTAAAAAACAAAGCAGCTGATAAAGTGGAATATATATGTAACTGGGAGGTTTAGACAGGCTTTTGCTTTCAACTGACTAGACTCTCGCTTCTCTCTCAGAAGTCAGACCACCATCCGCTGACTGCACAAAGACTTATCTCCCCCTCTCTAAATACCACCATATTGTTATTTTTTATTGTGATATGAATTACACAGTGAACATTTGTAGAACAGTCTCAGAGGGCTGGTCTGGAAGAGAAGTTTGTTAACTTCTGAACTCTCCTTTAGTCAACACAAGGGAGCTGTTTTTATGAACCTGAATACCCATGTTATGGAAGTGTAATAATTGTGCTGCTTTGTTTCAGCCAAGGAATATTGCAGGACAATATTTGCCTATGATGGCTCAAATGATGAACTCAGTTTTAAAGAAGGAGAGATTATTCAAATAATCAGTAAGGTAAGATATTCAGTCTGCTTTAATAATTTATAACTTTTGCAGGTTTTGTAGAAGTAGGTGAAGCATAAATGTGAGAACAGGAGATTCTTTTGGGCTGGATATTCAGAGTCTAATTTTGACTCTTGTGAGGTCATCTTTTACTCCTATAGTCAATGGAGATATAGGTGCTGTTAAAGATCCTTCCAGAGTAGGAAAATAGCTTAAATTCATCAAAAGCTAGTCAGAAGAGCGTGTACTAAATACAAAAGTAGCTTGCTTTTCTGTTATGAAACTGGAAAACCTCTGAAAATAGTTCTTCTAACTTGCAGGCTTATTGGGCTTTTTATTTGGTGATAAATGAGTTCCCACCTAAAGGTGGTGGTTAGGATGTGTTACAGTGTCAAAAAGTGAGAAATGAAGATTTGTACCTACTGTTTTTAAATCTAGTTATTCTGAAGAAAAAACGAATAAACATTTTCAGTAAAAGTGAATTGCAGCTTTTAGAAACACTTGCTGTTTCAGAATAGTGATAAAGTAAATGATACTGTCTTCTGCTTACTGAAAAATAACAGGAGTATTTGTGCTAAATATTGAAAACTCCTAATTGGAAGGTCCTATTTTTGCAAAGATATTTTTAAACAATGAATGGGCCTACCCATATTTAATTTTCCTGCTATAGTCTGCAGTCTCTTGTTAGTCACGGTCTACTTGCTGGTATATTAAAAAATTTAAAATTGTCTGAAAGAACTGAAAGTTTCTCTTCCCTTTGCCTTCCTCCCCCCCCCCCCCCCATTTGAATTCAGCTTTCACATACTTTGTTTCCCTCTATTATAGGCCACTAACACTTAATGTGTCTTTATGAGGATTTTAAGTTTATGGCAAAATGCTGCATTCCCTGAAGGAAACAAAATTGTTACTGTCAATATTACTTACTTTCATTACAGTGGAAATAAGTATTATGGAAGGCACCTTTTTTTTTTTTTAAAAAAAAAAAAAGGCCCAGGAAATTCTTTACTGTATCTCTTACCTTTCTGTCCTATTTTAACTGATTCACTGGAAGCATATACTAGTTTGTATTGCAGCAAGGCAGAGTTATTTACAGCAGTGCTCTCCCTTTTTCACCATATTCTGAAATATATTAATGCAATTATCAGGTGACTGATTCAGTCCAGGGTTTTGCTCTTGTTAGTACTTCTCATGTCATAATTTTCAGGCACAGGTATCACTTGGGATAGGTAACTTCTCTGACTTTAAAATTTGTTCTTTTTGACTTTACAAATAAGGGGGAATAGTTGTAAAGTAGCTGTCTGTTAGCATACCTATTTCTGAGCCATTGACAGATCTTCCATATATTTCCAATTTCTTCAAAGCTTTTTTTTTTTGCAATTGCCCTTAAAAAAAAAAAAAGTCCATGTGGCTTAATCCTTTTAACTAGATAAACTGTGTAAATGAAGTCTTTGTTTTTTCACGAAAACATATAAAGATTAGAAGTTCTGGAATATGACCTATGTATGTAAAAACAACCCCCTCCCCACCCCTTTCAAAAAGCAGATGTTGGTAAGGGGCTGAGGTTAGCATGTTTAGTAACTTTTTGGGGGGCTGAGGTAGGAGGAGTTGATTGCCCTACAAATGCAGAAAATATTCTCCATTTTTAACTATACATTTTAAGGTATTCTCCTCTAGCATACGTGCTTTGTATAACACCTATCCCCACTCAGCCCCCTCTGGAAGAGTCTGGTAATTTAAAAATGCAGCATTGAGTATTACTGCTCTGCCAGTCTGTTAGCTAAACTGGGCTTAGGCAGGGTGGAAAAAGACATCAGGTTTCTTGTCACTTTTTCCAGAAAAGCACACACTTTTTCTGAACACAAATCAGAGATAAAAATACGGGCTTGTATAAAGAAGGTTATGATTTGTGTTTTCTTTGTTCATGAATTACTCAAGCCATTATTACTGGGGTGTCATTTTTTTTCTGTTTCTTCTGTGTGTGGTTATTTTCCATGGAGTTGTCTTTGCATGTGTGTAATTTTTTTTTTTCTTTTTTCCCCCTCTCTGATGTTCTAGCATACCTTAGCCCTGCCAGAACTAAGTTTTAGCAATAGTCCTCATACCCAGTTTATGACTCCACGCTGTTCAGAAGTCGACCTCTGAAATACTTGGAAGACTACAGCGAAAAAGAAACCTTAAAAAAAAAAAAAACTTGCACTTTTTTTTACTTTCGGCATTAGTAACTTGCTTAAATATTTTTTCCTGATACTTCCTCCCTTAGTTTAATGTGTGATGTGATTCTTTTTTTTTTTTAAATTTCCTTTAATTTCATTATTCTTTTTTCCTATACCTGTTCAGTGTTTCAGCAGCTCTCTCGAACGGAATGGTGATTGGCCTTGGTATGTGCTGAACTCTGGAATGAACTAGTTGGTGCTGTTAACAGCAGCACATTAGTAGTGATCCATTTAGGCTTGTATAATGGAGCAATGTCTATAGCTACATCTATGTATTTTGCAGCTAAGGCAGGAAGGAAAGCTTTTATGCTGTTAAAATATTTGAGTAACTTAATACTTTCAAGCTGATAGTTTTCGTACTGAAAAGACTGAGCAAATTAAGGCTTCTATCCAGTAAGTTCATATAATACTGAGTAATTTCTATGCCTTTGAATTTACTTGCCAATTTTTCTTGCATCTTAACTTGCTTTTTTTTTTTTCCTTAGTAGGGTATATCCTGTTCTTTCTTCACCTTTTTCAATCCAGTGAATCTAATCAATCACTGTAGATTGTGTGTTATCCAATAAATATGAGTTTAATTGGAATAAGGTGCCAATCAAGGAAGCTGAGGATACTGAATGTGATGTATTGGGTCTTAGCTGTTTTTACTTACTTTTAACTTTGCTTACCTACCTTGCTTCCCCTCGTAGGTCTTGAGCTGTGTATGTAATGTAGTGTAACTCCATATTCTATTTTATGAGAAGGGAAAAAAAGACCAAGTCTGATGTGACTTGTAGCTGTTTCCCCTTACTTTTACTCGCTTAAGTAGCTAAAGTGTTCCTCTTACAAATGCAGTATTCTGGATGAACAAACGTTTTATGCTGAGGGAAAAAAGCAAAGGCATTGTTCCTGTAACAGTGTCTGTTCTGCAAAAGGAGTATAAATTGAATGAACTAATCTATTGTTTGTTTTAGGATGGAGAGCCAGGCTGGTGGAAAGGAGAACTTAATGGCAAAGAAGGAGTCTTCCCAGATAATCTTGCTGTTCAAATCCAAGAATCTGATAAAGACTTCCCTGTAAGTTCTTATGCGTATCTTTTTTAACTGCAAAAAAGTATTAACAGAAATGGAAGGAATAAAAGCAGTGGTTGTTATGCCACTTAGAACATTAGTATGATTCTGACATTTATTAATTTTAAATTTTCTTCTTTGATATGAGTAATTGAATATAAAGGTTAACATTTGGGTAAAACTTCTTTAATATTAAACTGAAATGGGCCTTTTCAGATTAACTGCTATTAATGATGATGATGAGGTCTTACAGAAAAGAATGTAGGTCTGGTTCCATATTAAAAAGAAGTTGTGGTATGTCTAACTGATTAATGAGTTAAATTCGTACTATTTTGAAAGGAGATGTACATTAGGTCTCTTCCATCCTATAATTAGCTATCATTGCAAAATGCTGAATGACTCCTGTAGAACTAACTGGAATTTATCCATGTTAAGACTTGCCAGTAGGTTGCAGAGTATGTGGAGGTTAGTCTTTGCTTGGGATCTAGAATTGTGTGTGTGTGTGTGTGTGTGTGTGTGTTTTTTTCTTTTCCTTGCCATTTTTTGTGATAACTTACAGATATCCATCGTTTCATTTGGTACTCCTTGCTCTTGTAATTTCAGTTCCTGGTCCACCTTTTTTCTTGTAGCGCATCCCTTTGCTGAGATTAGTATGATATTTTGATGCTGACAAGTTTGTGTAGCGAAGATGTATGCCAGTGAATTAACATAACCGTTTTACCAAGATTGGATGGATTCAGCTCTAGATCGAGGCATCTAAATATTAATGTGTATATATAGGGAGCTGAACTGAGTATCTAAATATGTTCATTTAGTGCCATTTGGTCTAGAATTTGAGACATTCACAGAGGGTTGTTAGGTATGATGCCGCAGGTAACTTGTTAAACTTTAAATTACGGAAGTTACTGATTTAGCATTTAGCCTCAGTTACTTAACATGTACAAAAAGTCTAGTTAGTCCAAATCAGCAGTCTCTTTTCAGATTGATTCTCCACTTTGCCAGGACCATGTGAATGCCGTAACATGTGGCTGACGGAGCATTCTGCCTTGGTATTAACATGGAGAGTTGAGGGGGGAGGGTGGGTGCTACCACTGTCTTACCCGGCAGAAATGCTGCCTGGGGAAAGAGAGAAATTATTCTATGATCATAAGCAGTGTCTTTGTAGACAGACATTGCTTTGATCCATGATGCTGCTGTGTGCAGTCTATCCCAGTACAGGGATTCATCTTGAATGAGTAAGCTTGAAGTTCAAGACATTAGGTGGCTGATAATAGTAGTCTGCTACTTCATATCAACTTAGTAAAAATAAACCAGAATCATCCAGCTGCAGGCTCATGTTGAACTCTCAATCTAAGTGTTTTGATACAGGCAGCAGTACTGCATCAAACCAGCTGAACATGTTTGTTGCTAAAAACTTGGATAGTGTATTTGTTTTTTCAGAAAAGAAAGAAAATATTGTTTCATTAGTTGAGCTCACTGGCTTTTGTTTACCCTGGGACTAGAGGAAGAAATAATGAGGGTTTTCATGCTTGCTTAATTACGCTTCACTGGTTGGAATAAAATCTTTCTATGTTAAGAAAACCTTATTCAGTAGTTGCAGTGGCACAAAAGGAAAGTCCATGTCCATAGCAACAGTTTGCAAAACACCCATTACCAGGAATTTTTAGAAGTGGTATTTTGGACTGGCCCCATAAACTTCAGCAGTGTTTATAGAATCAGTTTAGTAGGCTTCTTTAATTGTTTTGTTGGTGACTCTTGTCCTTTTCAGTACAATCAAATGATATCTCTTCTAGAGTGTTTTCATTAATTGCATCCAGGGAACGGAGTGGGGGGAAGTTTGCAATTTCTTATCTTGAATATTCTGGTACTCCTTCCACAGAGGAGAGAAATTTGGACCATTTTACCAGTTCAAGGAAAGTGATGACTGCTTGCTTGCTAAAATAGGGTTAATTTCGGTGCACAAGCTGTGGCGTGATAATTTGAAATTTCTTAATAACTAAACAGTTCGTGCATCTTTCTCCATTTGAACATAAGCTGATAAGGAAGCTCAAAACGGAACGTTTTTCATGGAACTGCACTGTTTGTTGTGAACACTGCTAGCTATTTTTTGTCTCGTAACATTGTAATTTGGAACTTCATGAACAGAAATAGTTCTTCTTATCTTCAGTATAGAACCTTCTCTTCAGTATTCAAATTTAGTTCAAATCTGATCTGATTACTCCTTTAAACTTACACTGTACTAACCAATGTTAAGAATTTTACGTGCTGAAATTGAAATTAAAATGTGTACAGTAAGAACAATCTTTTAGACCAGAAAAGACTATTCTTAATTTTTAGTTTTTTGTATCTCTGCTGTTTGTGCACATTGTTTTAAGCAGTGGTCTGAGATTTGAAGAAACTTGTGTCTTGTTCCTGGAATTGCAACTGACTGCCTGGGAGATATCGGATGAATTATTTCAATTCTCTTTTTGTATCTGTAAACTGATTGCCTCCTTTGAAAAATACTTTGTAATTAACCAGTAAACAAGCTAGACTTTGCAATATATAAGACAAAAAGCAAGCAACTATGTCTTCTATAGAGAATATAATTTTTTTTCTTTCTTCCAGAAGCCAAAGAAACCTCCACCTCCGGTTAAAAGTCCAGGTATGTAAGATATGCATTCCAGCATCCGAGGAAACAATAGATTTCAGAAACAGTTTGTGATTCTCTCTGTATTTTTATTTGTTTTTATATGTTCATGTCATTCATGTGTGTGTATATGTATACATATATACATATATATATGTATGTAGACATAGTTGTGTATTTCCTAGTACCACCCTAAGCCACCCTTAATCACTATTTGAGGTTACTTTTTATGCTTTAGGTATTTTGGCTGCTTTATGTGTTTTCCCAAATTATGAATGGAAACTGCTTTGTAATCCTTTAAATACAGGGCTACAGTTTGCTGGCCTTAAATGAGTGTTTATAAATGGTATTACACTCCTTGAAAGGGAGAAAGTATAAACACAAATTATTGTATGTCATTTTTAGGTAGTGACTAAGATAATTAAAGCTGTTTGAGAAATGTCTATAGTTTGTTTTTTGCATTCAGCTCCAAAGCCTGAATTGCCAACTGGAGAGAAGAAACTCCTTTCTTTGAGGTCTGAAGAAAAAGGTAAGACCAGTTTTCTTTATAGTGAATTTCGGACTATGTTCTTTTAAAGTAGTTACAGGTTTTAGCTGAATTGCTCTATGCAATATACACCTATTTAGGAGACGACATACAGATTCTTTCAATACCATCTAATAAAGCTGTCACTTTTATGAAGCTCTTGAAGCGTGTTAAGAGTGATTCACAGAATCATCAAGATTGGAAGGGAGCACTGGAGATCATCTAGACGAACCCCCCTGCTCAAGCAGGCTCATCTAGAGCATCTTGTCCGGGCAGCTTTGGACTGTGTCCAGGTGGCTTTGGACTGTCTCCAGGGAAGGAGACTCCGCAACCTCTCTGGGCAGCCTGTTCTGGGCCTCAGTCACCCTCCCAGGAAAGAAGTTTGTCCTCATGTTCAAGTGGAACTTCCTGTGGTTCAGTTTGTGCTTGTTGCTTCTTGTCCTGAATTAGAGGAAGAAGCACACTGATGTAATGAAGTAGTAAGAAATGCACATTTCATCTTGAAAAAAGGTTATTGCAAGATATAATAACATAATTACTATTTAATTCATTTAAGTCTATCATAGTGAGGGTAATTCTGAATAACAATAATAAGCTATGGAAAATGAAAATATTTACTGCTACTTCTGAATGTTTCAGCCAGAATAAGTCTCTGACAGAAATTGTTTTTGAAAGAAATATATGGAACTCTTATACCACAGATATTATGGTCAGCAGTACTTAGAAATGAAGGTTTCTTATCATGTTAATTCTTAATATATTCCGTATTTCCACTTCCACGGAATTTGTAGGTGTTTGCTAATTTATTCTCAGGTTTGGAGGAAATTTCATCAGAAAGTAACAGATAGGGGGGGAAAAAAAATCAAACTATTGTGATCCAAACACATTTCTAAAATGCTTCTTTTTATATCTGAAAAACTGAGCAATTTAATCTGTTAAATTACTTCCATTGTGTTAAAGTCGGAAGCTTAAATAAATATACTGGATGAGTCTTAAAAGAATAAATTTTAATGTTATTGCAGCTCAATGATATTACATAAAGATATTTTATTATATGAGTAGTGAAGTGTGGATGATTAACATTGCTGAGAAGCATTTTGGAAAGTAGTCTTGCTCCATGTGTTTCTTGACGACTTTGAACAGTTTTATGACCTACAATTTAAACCAAGCGCATTCTTAGGTGTTTCATAGGAAGAATATTTGTTAAAATTAGCTATCTTTCTGGTACTTCTTAGTAAATTTTTATTGTGGAGCAATATCTTCATACTGGAATTGCGATCAGTAGTATGATGCTAGAAGGTTTCATCACTTGGACGTTTAACATCCTGAGATAAGTGTAATTTCAGTTTGGTTCTCTTTCTGCTATGACGTTACCTTTCCATGGCTGAGTCCAACTGTTCATGGAGGAGCATGTTAAAAAAAATCAAGTAACACATCCAAAATGCTTAGGAACGTGAAAGCTTCTGAAAAATTAAATAAGGTAGAGAACGATGCTTTTCTGTGGCACAATAAATAGTGCAGGAAAAACTGTATCCTGTGTTCTTTTGAAGGTCAGGTTGCATAATTGTACATGGTTCTTTCTGGCCTTAAAAAATTTAGTTAACAGTAACATTTTACTAGAAATAAACTCCTATTTATCAGTGCAGTTTGATACTTCTATTGCAAAATAACTGTGCTAATATTAATGATCAGTTTCATTAAATATGAAATTGTATTTTGATTAGTCTTACTGAAAACATTAACTGAGCAGCTCCAATTGCAAGCTATTGAACAATGTAGCAAAAGGCTAATTACTCTATCTTTAATTCTGGGGAGAAAAGGGCTGACAGGATTTTTAAGAACTATGCTTTCATAAATATTGCTATGTTTATAGTGAAGGGCATTTAGTACCATTAAGCCATTTGGTAATTTTGTTTGATGTAAATGTAAAATGTTTCAGGTTGATATTTTTATTTCCCTTACAAAAGTGCTCATTAAGCCAAACCTTATCTCTTTCATTGTATAGCAAAATACCAAAAAGGTATGCTACTTTGTACAGCAGAATTGTCAGATTTCTGTATTCATGATTAATCTTGAACTTTGGTATTAACTTTTTCCATTTCACTGTGGCCCAAATTTATATTCGGATTCTGAGTTGAAGTAGCTCAAGGGAAAGCTATCAGATTATAATAATTCAGCAATACTGTTTAATGACAGCATTTTTTTGCCCTTCATGTGAACTCAGAAGCTATTCTTTGTTATTCTTAAGATGTAAGAATGGTGTCTTGTTTTTAGCTTTTGCTGAATAACATTTAGGTAATTGATCTCCAGTAATACTAGCTACCCTTGGCCATTTAAAATTTGAAATGTTGTATGTAAAATCAATAGATGTAGGTGAAGCTTGTCTCAATAACAGAATACAAAGGTGCTTTTTGTCAGTCAGCACCACCATGTGGCTAAGTTGTGTATTGTCACCCTACTTTAATACAATTTTTTTTCAAACTCGACACTGAGAAAGGCTGAAGGGGGATGCCAACAAGTTTAATTTGTATGTTTGTACGTTCAAACGTTCAGAAATTACAAAGAAGGAGGATAATTATATTCTACTAAATGGCTTTTGCTGAAGTATCTCTATAATTGGGTCGCCTCCCTATATTCCTGTGAATGTCATACTGTTTTCCCATTTTACAGTTGGAGAGCTGACACACACATGCTGGAGAGCTTGTCCAGAGGAAGTTAGTTACAGACCTAGCAGATCAAGCGCTAAAATGGGATGGAGCTGAACCAAGTTTTCAGCCCCAACCCCAGCTCCCTAGAAGAAAAGTAGAAAGTACACGCAGGATAACGTTACAGCCTGTGATTATAGAAAGTGGATTGAAGATTATTCAACTAGTGCTTGTGAAGTGGCTTGAATTTTTGAGTACTGTGTGCAGTTATATTTTGGTCAGTTCCTCCTGAGATTATTCAAATAGGTTATACAATTGTTGGACAGTAACAGTTTAACTTTTTTGTTTTCTATACTTAATTTATACCCTTGAACTTGTAGGAAGATAGTTTTAATCCCAGATAACGTGAATCTGATACACATAAGTCCTTTTCCAGAGATCAGTTCTGCTGTTTGTGTACTTGGAAGAAGAATAGTTTAAAAAAATAAGAGGATATGTGGTAAACTCATAAAAAGGCAAAACAGTAGTAGTACAGAGATTTTTATTTGTTAGCTGTCATTTGCAGTGTGGCAATGTGAATCTAGAATTTCTTACTCCTGTTTCACGTCAAAAGGAATTTTTCTTGCATTTGTATAACATTTGTTTTTTTTAAGTTCAGGTAAGTGCTTTGTGTGCTTTGATAAGGTGTCACTTAAGACAGTTAGATATGTATTTTTCACTTTTATCTGATCTCCAAAGAAAGTATTTCTGACAGCGTTTGCTTTTTAATTGACTAGTATTGTAAGTGCTGTAGATAACGTCCTTTTTTTTGTTTTTTTTAATGTTTTGGTGATGTGTTTGTCAGATGAAAAAGGAGCCTTGGACCAGAAGCCTTCTAAGCCAGTTGCTCCTCAAGTACCACCCAAGAAGCCTAGTCTTCCAAGCAAGACTAATAACTTACTGAGAACAGGGCTTCTGCACCCAAAACGACCAGAGAAACCTGCTTTGCCATCATCTGTATCCAAGTCAGTATATCTCTAATTGTGTAGTAAATATATTTTATTTGGTTTGCTGTTCTATCTTCTTTCTTGGCTGAAAGAAGTATGTTTTTAAAAGATGAAAAGGGTGTAAGGATAAGTTTTGCTCCACATCTATTAGTGTCTCAGTTCTCCAAATCTTTGTCAATATGAACTTTTTAATTCTTGAAGACTTGAATCCATTTCGGAGGAAATATTATAACACAACCATAAGTCAAGTGAAGTTACAAACCTTTAGATTGCTTTACTTGAAACCTGCCACATAATGAAGAAATTGTAGTTATAGCAGTGGTATGGTGCAGAAGGCATCTGTGGATGTTGCACTGTATTTGAAAAAAGCCCAAGATATTTCTTATGTCACTAAGTTTCTTGTTTGAAAGATATCAGGATAGATTTTCCTCTTGAAGTGCATGTACCTGCTCTAGGGAAGTCACCAGAGGGATAGCATCAATGATAATACCATTTGGGACCACATAAAGAAGGCAACATAAAGACCTATAACTATAGGTCTTTATAACTATAAAGACCCAGTACCTCTTTTCACCTGCTAAAGTGATTTTAAATACTTTGTACCTCCCTTTATCTGTTCTTTCTCCAAAACGTTTTGCATCTAATTCATATAGAAATAAATTTTGTCTTCAAGGCATGAAAAGGCCTGAACCTTTTTCTTACCGTTCATTATCTCTTAAAACTGATTTCTTGGTCTAAAAACCGCTTATGCCTAGTATCCACCAAAAGTAGGTGATTCTTTTAATATATTTACATAGAAACACTTTATCATTTGAAATAAGAAGGGAAGAAGGAATTTTCCCCAGTCTAACAACCAAAAATCTGAGCTTTTTTGGACACTTTAAAGGTGCTTACGTAGTGTTCCATCCTTCTGATCTCTTGAGAATCTTTGGATGGTGAGACTTTTCTGCTGGATAGTTTCATTACACATTGTTTGTAATTACCACCTGTTTATATATAAACCCATATAGCTGACTTGCATTTTAGGAGACTAGTTCTAGAAGTGTTACTTCAAATCCAACTCCTTAAAAGAATTGTCATGTAATACAAAGAACAACCCTTTTCAGTATTCTACTTTGACCTTGTGCTATGAATTCATAAAAAGCTTAAAGGAAACCTGACAATCTTAATTCTGGGTTCTGGATTAAACTATGGCTAACATCGGTTCCAGAATAATCTAATGCTGCTTAAACTACAGCAAAACAGAGGGAAGTTGGATATGATACTGATCTTGAGCCAGTGAGTTTTGGAGACCACTGAGGTAGTGATCACACTGTACAAAGTCTCATATAGTCCTCGTATGTTTTATTCAATGTAAGTAAGCATACAAAAAGCTTCAGTGGTTCTTTTGCCTTACAGTTCTAGATTTTTGGGTAACAGATGCATGTTTGACACTAATACGTGAATTCATCTGGATTTTTCTTTTGGAGAAGTGTGTTTGTCAAAATTTATGTTGAGTCCAAGCTGATTTTTTGTTTAAGTCAAATTTTCAGAGTAATTCTAGCTGGAAAAAGTGTTTTTATGGCTAGATTTATCACCAGTGGAGTATAGGCTGCTACCTACCTCTTTCCACCCCCCCCCCCCCCTTTGGCTGACCTCATGATTAGGCACTCAGGACAAAATTGGCCAGCGTGTTCGTTCTCTGAAGATTTTTGAGCCAATATCTTTCAGTTTTTAAGTCACCTAACTAAGCGCTGAAGTGGATTGGTTTTGCATTTCCTACTGATGCTTGTATTTATGTATTTAAGTATTCATGGGGGGATGTTGAAGGTCAAATTTGTTATCTTGCAGCTGACTGTAGTTGCTTTACTCTAGCATTGGGTTACAATGCAATGTTTCAGCACTTTATGCAGAGTATATTAGATGAAAAGGGAGAGCTGAGAGAATACTGTGCTAGAGGTACTCAGTGTAGTTAATATTCTCTTTTTTTTGGGGGGGGGGGGGGGACACCTAAGATAACTGTATTAATTCTCTATACCTAGAAAATTTTTTAGTTGGATTACTGGCCAAATAGGGTAATAGCAACTAATAGTGTCTTTTTTTTTTTAAACTTTGTATTCCTCATGAGTCTGAGGGTGGGAAAAAACTGTTTATAGTATTTCACTAAGGAAAGACTAATTTTTGCATGAATAGAAGTTCTTCTCTCCCAGTTTCTGCTTTTTGCCTCTATCCTGTGTTTAAATATTTGCCATAGCCTTACTCGCAAGTACAGATATACAGTTCACAAGTAATTGTGTCCCTTTGGGGTGTTTGACTTGAAAGAACTGTCAAAGTGCGATCACGATGAACTTGGACTTGTGCAAACAAATACCGGAGCAGAGAGCTGCTACCTCAAAGAGCCTGTATCTTAAATAGCTGGAAAGATGGGGGATGGCAGCATTCTTTGAGGTTCTCTTTTTTTTTTTTCTTTTCTTTTTTCTTTTCTACCCACCTCAAAAAGAAAGAGTAAACTAAAGGGAGAACGCAGGAGGAGGACAGTGGGGAAATGGGGTACACAGATAATGCAAAGACTTAGCCAGCCAAGAAAGGACAATATAGGCAGAGCTCCCTCTAATGTGCGCCCTACCCAGCCCTGGGACCACTGGGTGCTTGACTGAGAACATCCTAGGCTAGTTGTCACTTTAGCTCTGTTTTGATTTTCAATATGTAATATTGTTATATCACTTGATGGTTTGTAATTTCCAAAGTAGAGAATTTTTAGTCTTTAACCCTGGCAATCAACCTCATTCTCTCTTCCCTCCCCACCCCCCCCCCCCCCCAAAAAAAAATGGAGGCAATAGTTACAGATTCAAGGGGGCACATGTGCAGTTATAGTAGTATGTAGTAAATTTTAGTCCTTTAATAATTGAAAGCTTCAAATTTTATGGATATTTAAATATATCTAAATGTATGGAAATTTAACATCACTCCAAGGAGGTAAAGTTGTTTTTTTTTTTCCTGCTGCAATTAAATTTGCAAGTAAATAATTTGGGAGACAATTAGTTAATGAAAGGAATACATTGAAGCTGTGAATTATTCCATTTATATTTTTTATTTTTATGCTATGGCAAGAACTGTAAAGGAAAAGATCACCTGTTCACTTTTTTGGTCCTTGGATGATGTGAACCAACATGAAAAAATGAAGAGAAGAACAGTACTAACAAAGACTGAGAGCTATATGTAGAATAAGAGCTTATAAGTACTAGACACTTAATTGCATGCTCAGGAGAAAATAACTTGTTTTAGGTAGTTTTTTCTTTATAAGAAGATTGTTGATGTCAAGGAGTGTGAATATTTTATCTGAATATTTCAAGAGATACTACTGAGGGTGCTATTCATATTCTTATTTTCTACTTCCCTAAAGTGTAATCTTTTAGATTTAAGTGCCAAAATATGCCTGGTTGTTGATGCGTTAGAGCTTTGAATGAAATTTCAAGGGAATTGTATGCATCTGAGCCCTCTGCAGAGTTGGAGCAGAAGAACTGGCTTTTATAGGACTAGACTTGCTCTCTAAAAGACTTAACTTTAAGCAAGGCTGTAAATAAACAAAATCTGCTGAAATTCTCTTTTGCTTTTAATTCTTAGTATACTTCAATTGTAAACACTCTCCTCTCCTGAGTAAATATGTTTTGCGTTGCTTTTTTAATTACAGATCTAATGGAGAAGTTGTTTCTCTTCGACCAAAATCTGAAATTGAGCCAGTAGCAAAACCAAAGTTAGACTCTGAACAATTACCGGTTAGACCAAAGTCAGTAGAGGTAGATTCGCTTGTGGTAAAGAGCCCTAAAGAATCAGGTAAGAAAAGAATTAAAAATTTCTTTTGAGTCTTTCTTTTTAGATTGCAGTATTTTACAGGGTTAGAATAAGCTCTTTAAGCAATTTACTCAGAATGCCACAAAGTGTAATTACGCTTGTTCAAGAGAAAGTGTATTTTTAGAACTGCTGTAGGTAGCTCCTGCTAAGAGTCAGAAAACAATGTACAGATATTAGCAGGCTATTTGGAGATAAATTGATGAACACTATGGTGTAAACAGATAGGAGGAGGGGAAGAACACTTAATGGTTTGTTCTTCCAGTTTGAAAGCATGGTTTTTACTTTCATCTTGTGTTTTTATGAAATTATTTTCTTTTCCTTACTAATTGGTACAGTTTGTTCTTCTGCTCTTGCATTTCAGATACTCTTTGCATTTCTAGCTATCTACCATGTTTTTAATAATGTCATTAACTATAGCATTCTGCAGTCAAATTCATAGCTACTGTAGGTTGCGACTTTATCATACCTTAAAATTTGGCCGTTGTGGTGTATTTTAGCTTTGAATTTCATGCTTATGGGGGGAAAAAGCTGGCTTTGCTTAATGTACCTTGAGCTAAACCTAACCTCTATTCAAATGAAAATCTGTGCAGTGAAAAAAAACCTTATTGCTGGTTAAAGCAACCACATTTGTGGTCAGGCTCTCTGAGCTATTATGTAGATATATTTTGTCCTTTACTGACAGTGCAGCTGACTTCAATCTTCTACGTGCGTTTTATGCAGAGATTACCTGCTGTGGGTATTTTTTAAATCTCTAAAATATTTTTATTATGTGACTAACCGCTGCAGAAAAAACTTTAGTGCATTGTACCTGCAGTGTTTGGCTTATATATCTCAAATGCAACCTTTTATCTCAAAAAAGACTGTTTGAGAGTAACATATCTTGAAATTGTAGTGTAACTTGATTTTTTTGTTTTAGGCCAATTATGAAGAGGTAATATCCAGGATGTAGTATGGTTGTTACTAAAGTGTAATCAAATTAGGCTGTGAAACCAAAATAATGCATTTAAAAGTTGAAGCAATTTACGCATGGGAAGGGTGCTTCTGACTTTGCTGTTAAGAAACAGGACAAATTAAAGCGTACTTCTAAGCTTATATTATGGGAAAAGCTTATATATGGGAAAAGTTTAGCTCAGGTATATTTTTCATAAAGAAGCTCTATCTTTCTAAGCAGCAAGAAGTTGGTCTCTATGTCCTAAAGAATCCTGGAAATACTATAAATATTCATATTAATGCTGAATGTTCCCTGAAGTATTTAAAAATTCTTTTTTATTCCCCATTGAAACTTTGTGCTTTGATATGCCTTTCTCCTTTAAAGATTTTTGCATTGACAGTTTAGTAATTTCCTCTATTATTTAAATGTGTAGCTTGAGTGAGGATACAGAAGAAACACTTTCAGGCCAAAGTAAACAGTGAGATAAAAGATTGAGGCACGACTTAGCCTAAAAAATTTAAACTTTATCTTGTTACTGGGATATTTAGTTCTAGGATTGTGGTAGATGTGTCTGTATAGCATAGTATCACATATCACCAGGGAAAAAATCTTCATGAAAACAGATGGAATATGTCCTTTTCTTCAGGTACAATTATTTTACATATTTAATAACCAGAGTGGCAATGTATTAGCTATGGTATTAGATATTCATATATTAAAAGCCCCCCCCCCCCCCCCCCCCCCCAGTTTAACAAATTCATTCTTACTCGCTGACGAAGGATTTTACGGGTTCACGGAGAAACTCACGCTTTTAATAGCCAGGTTGGGGGAAAATAAAAAAACAAAACACTCAGTAGCTGACATAGTACTGTTGGTGATTTGCAACCTTGTATTTTATTCAGATTATATTTTTAATAATTTATCAGGTTTAGTTCAAAATAGTTTATTTGCCTATATGGAATAAAACAGAGTGAGTATATAAGGCTTTACCTTGAGAATGTCAGCCTAACTTGCAGCACTTACCGAGAACAGAGGATGGAAACAGTCAAAGTGCAGAAATGCTGCTCTGAGTTTCAAGCCCCAGTCCTGCGATGGCCTCCCTGCAAACTCTGATAATCTGGCAAGGAATTACTTGCTGATCAGCAAATAAAAATTGCTGAATTTTTTCTGATGTAACTCTAGTTCTCTGCTGTTTGAAAGACCTATAAATATAATCATATATCAGCCTTGTTTGAAGCAAGTGTGCGGTCTGGCTTACTCCTTGTTCAGTGTGGAGCAAGCAAAGGAGCTGCAGCTTTTCAAGGAGCTGCTGTCTGAGGAAAATTTCAAGTCCTGTGTGGTATAAAACTGTCCTTGTTTCAAATGAGCTATATAAGTCACTTGACGTTTTTATCACTGTTACAAAAAGGATCTAGCCCAAACTCCTGCCAATAAAATTTAATGAGTCTCATGCTTTATTTCTGTGTAGGCATTCTGCTGCAAAGGACATAGTGCAGCAACCAGTGCTATATAAAGTTCTAACGATATCGGGTCTTTGTGTTAGGTTTATGACTGCTTAGTCTTATAAGAACTAGAATAGATATTAAATAAAATACGGGGAAAATGTATTGCTAACGTTGGCACTCTTGGATACTCTTGACCGCACTGAGTTACCAGAGTATTTTTTGGATTGAGTTCCTGAAGTAAACACATTTTTGGAAAATCAGTTTCTTTGTAAGTACTGGTTTATTTTTGCTGCTTAAAGTCTGAAAGTGCTTGTTAGAGGTCCAGCCACTTCAGTTTCCTTAAAGGAACAACTGTAAATATTGTGTACCTATTGAAAATGAAACAGAACTTATCCCATTCATCCACTAAGGACAAGTACTCAAAAACATTCAGAATCATTGATCATGTTGAAATACCTCCTGTTGAAGCTTTATTTGAAAAACTGCAATAAATGTTTCTGTTTGGTTAGAATTAAAAAACCTGAAAGCTATAAAAGACCTAAAGCTGTAATACTAGTATGCTGAACATGTAAAGCAATTCTATTTCTTCTACAAATGTTTCTTTTTCCTGCTTTGTAAAATAATTTTTTTGTTCAGAATCTTTTTCTAGACATTCCTCTCCTTGACTTTTCTTTCCAGATTTTGTTTCCTATCCTGTTTGCCATGTTTCCCTTCTTACGTGTCAGGAAATTACCCTACCCTTCTCCATTTTGGTAAGATAACAATCTATAAGGAAATCCAAATGCTTTATGCCATACACATAGCTGCCTCTTAACATCATAAACGTAATTTTCAGTTGCAGTTATTGATACTAAAAAATTTTGGGTTTCAATTTAAAATGCTTTTTTGTTTGTTTGAATGCCTGTTTTCCTTAGCTATTAAGCAAGAATTTATTTTAATCAACTCTTCAATTAGGAATTGATCGAAGTCAAAAAAAAAAAAAAGAAAAAGAAAAAAAGAGAGAGAAAGAGAAGAAAAACTTTCCTACAACCCAGCTATTTATAAGCCAAGTATAGTTTTTGTGTTCGATATTAATAGCACTTCTGGTGTATTTAGGTTGAGTGGCTTTACTTTATCTTTCTGTATACACAAGTTATGTAACTATGAAGTCTCTTTGCACTGAATTCTGTAGTGTTGGTTGTTTAGTGTTATGAGTCATGAAAAATGGTATTCGTAAAAGTTGTGCCAGGGTCATGCTGAATTGAAGTAAATAATCTTTTTTTTTTTTTAACTTCAAATTTAAATATTCCTAAGCTTATATCTATCACCTAACTTTTATGGGGTATAGCCTCAGCAAGATGAGAAAGGATCTGATAGGAGATAGGTTGTAACCTGCTAGGTGTGTATGTGTGTGTTTAGTTTTTTATACACTTGTTGATAATATTTTGGAATATTAACCTCAATTTTTAAGCCCCAGCAGCATCTAAAGCATTAGAGCCATAATTTCTTTAGTGACCCCTTTAGCTTTTCTTCTTTTTGTTAAGGTGTTTTTTTGACAAACTGGTATGAATACCTGAAGTGTTCATAAGGTTACTAACAAAACCTCTTATGTTACAATTGTCAGGAGCTTTTTAAGAGACATAGTTATGTATGAATCTAGGTTAAGGTTGCAGAAGAGAGGTTTCTAACAGTCTGTCTTTAGCAACCATTTCAGGTGAGTTTATCTTTCTTTTTTTGAAGAGAGAAAGAGAACCTTTCTCAGCTTTGGTCTTTTTTTTTGAACTCAGATTATCTACAGATGTGAGATTACTTTTTTTTTGACACTGTGGTGGGATTTGCATTGGTTACTTGCAGGCTGTTTGTAAGAGTTGATTGCTATGTTTTATTGATTGACATGGAGGTAAATTGTGAAACTGAAATGGTTTTCATCAGGGACCCACTGTCCCCATTGATTTCAGTGGAGCCAGGATTTCTACTAGTATTAGTAAGAAAGATGCAACACTTCTTCCCCCCGTCTCTCCAGCACCCTGTGCCTTCTCTATACCAAGGCAACAAAAGGGAAAGATAAACAGGGAAGTGCAAATAGAGAGAATTCCCTCTGTCTGTCATGTGCTGACAATATTTTATGCTGAGCAATTTACTCAGATGTGGCAGTTTTCATATGTAAGAGCCTCTAAGAGGGGAAAAAAGAGTGGTCTTAGTATCATCCCACCATCTGTATTTTTAATCATAGATAGTTACAGTCTTGAATCATATACATGTCCTCAAGTGTTGTGGGTAAAAAAAAACAAAAACTTTTTTCTCCTGTATATGGACATTATTCTTAATATGTCCACGACTGATGATGATCTTGCTCACAGAGACAAGGACTGGCATTACAACTGTAATAGTAACTCAATTTCTGATCCTTATTTAAATTTACTGCTGAATAAATTGTCACTTCTGCAGAACGACAAAAGGAGGATTGTTTAAAAGCAAAAATGATGAAGGTGCAAAAAAGATATAAATATTTTTCCTGCTGTCTTGTTACCTTTTTTAAATAATAAATAACTAAGCCCTGATTTTGTTTTTGGCATGGATTAATGGTCTGTCGCTAGAAGATCAAATGAAGAACATGAAAATATCTCCCTGGATCACTGTTGCAGAACTTTCAACAAGTTAAATAATTTATTGGCACAGTCTACAACAGAAAAACTTTCATAGTCATCTCTTCTGCTTCATCCTTTCTTCCATCAGCCCCTTGCCATCCATCACTCCTCTGTTTCTTCCTACTTTTGTTTTTCTTCGCTGCTTTTTTAAATTGCAAATAGGGATACACGTTTACAGAAGACGGTCTTTATATACTCTAATAAAACTGAAAAGTAGCAAGGCTTGATGAGTAACTGACAGTGTTATAAATACTTGTGGTTCAACAAAAAAACAGATAATGAAGTAGATTGGTCCAGGTATGTCTTGAAAGGCGTGAATATTTTAAGGACTTAAATGGTAGTAATACAGAGTAGTAAAGAGACTGAAAACAGACAAAGCATTTAGTGAAAAACTTAGTTTCTACAGGTATAAAATAACTTTGACAATGCATGAACAAAACTTGTTTCAAGTGATCCAAACATAGAATTGGTACAAATAGCCTGGCCAGTGTTTCACAGCTTTTTTTTTTTTTTTTTTAAATCTAACCTCTTGCTATACCTTCAAGGATAATAAGGAAAGAGGGAAAGAAGTAGCAAACCTTCTACTGGATGCATCATAACGCTTACGTAAAAATCAGAGCCTACAAACCAAAGAAAAATACCCTTGCATGCTATTTTTGGTGTCCGTTAAATGCCATGTGACACTTTAAACTTGTGGAATCTTTGGAATAAGTCAGGCGATTTTCAGAGCTGTAAATTCATATCTAATATTCTATAATCTTGTGTCAATACTTAATTAAAAAACGTAACTCATTGTGCATCTGTCAGGTAGGTAAGTATTAACTTATTTTTGTGGGAAAATTTCCATATGAGAGGTTAGGAAGCCCAGCTGTTAAACAGGTGAACTACTTGTGTTATGTTTTTGGCTAGATACAAATGTTTTATTCTATCTCTTAATAGATTTTCTTTTTTTCCTTAAGATTGTTTGTTCCTGTAGGATGCAATGAATTCCTACTAGAGGAATTTCCTCCTATAAGGAGGAAATAGATTGTGAAATAAAGCCAGATTTCATCCAGCAGGGATTTTGCATATGCTTAAGAGCATAAAGAGACTATTCAGAAAAATAGATCGCTAGGTCTTAATAAAGTATGAGAATGAATTTCTGAAATGTTTTATTACAGACTGTATGGAGGCTTGCATTTGCTGTAGACAAGTACCGCATCTGAAAACAACCAATACTGTGTAGAAATATTTCCAGTTAATAACTTGTTAACTTACCTTGCATGAACCTGTGGAAATACAATTTATCATGTTTCTTATGTTTTCGTGTTTGTAAGTAGTTGAAAATGGCATGTCTCTAAATTGTTTTTAAATTTCCTGGAAAGCAGTCATACATCAATATTCCCCAAATATTTGTCAGGCCTCCTATGCTGCCATCTTACTATAGTACTTCTCTGTTGAAAGCATGAATTTAAATGCTCATTGTATCAACTCTTAGGTTTTTTTCAGAGAGAGAATGTGGTTTTCCAGATATGTTCAAATCATTTAGTTGTTTCATACAGTTTGTATTATGTGCGCTGAAGATCTTTGAAACAATAAACATTCTGATAAATAAAAGTAACACATGACAAGATTCTGATCTTGATGGTGGTCTGTGTTTGATCTTTTTCTAGATCTATTAAGTTTTGATGACTTAATAGCTACCTCAGATAATCTATCACACCCTACTGCAAGCAGACCCAAGATGCCTGGCAGGAGGTTGCCTACACGTTTCAATGGCAGTAATTCTGTGAGTACACTGGCTGTATTTTTCCAGAAGTAAACTGAGAACTATCTTCCCTGTAAAGAGGATTGCACCGAGAAACAGTCTGGTGAACCATTTACCTGAGAGTGAAATGTAAGGTGCAGGAAGAGGTTAATTTCCTATAGATCTTATCTATAGGAATTTTCATTCACAAATCGAAGGATTATATGTAACAGAATGAAGATGATTGTACTACAGCTGAAGGAGTCTGCTTTCTGTTCTGTGAGGTTTTACTGTGGTGAATTCTCAGCTCTTCCAGAAGCACTGATGATGAAATGCCTTAAAGCATACCATTATATAGTCTTCACCCCAATAGAGTTGTCACTTAATGTGTTGCTGTTAAGTTGGGCTCACGATCTTGTATTCTAAGACGTGAGATCATCAGACTGTGAGAACAAGGTGATGCAAAATCCTTGACATAGAATTAATATCTTCTTAACATTTTATAGTTTCATCATGCCAGTTACCATCTACAGTTATTGCTTATTAATGTATGTGCATTATGAAGGTACCTACAGGCTTCCAACAGCATCAAGGACTCCTTCTGTTAAGTAATGCAGAAATGCTTACAAATGCTGTCCAAAATTCCTATGCATGATTTAAATTCTATTGAATGAATTGCCAGGGAATTGAGACCCTAAGTGGAAGGGAAAGAAAGTCACAATAGTCTAGGAATGTAAGGTTTGTCCATCATATCTCAGAAGCAGTTCTTGTTTTTTCTCTCGTGGAAAATAAAAATATTTTGTATGAATGGTTTATTTAGCAGCCGAGTCAAAATGCGAGTCCAGAGAAAACGTTGAAGGTGCAGAAAGAAGAAGAAGAAAGTGCCAAACCAAAGCCATTTGAAACGAGAAAGGTATGCTACCAGAGGAGCTAGAGAGGTACCAGGCAGCTGGTTGTTCTGTTCTTCTTATCTGTATTTACAAAATGGCTTGATGCAGCCATCTAAATGTAAATGATTGTATTTAAATGCAAGTGAACCATGTCAGCTGATATAAAGCTTCTGATGAGAATTGTGGTGTTGGGTGGCACAAAACTGTTACCATTTCTGAATGAGCTTCATGTCTATCTACCCTTTAGTCTTCCTACATGTAGAACAAATGCACAGGTCAGAAGAGTGCACAAAAGATTGCTTATAGTCAACTAAAGAGCTCCATTAAATCACAGGTTTTTAAAATGTAGAGAACTGCAGTGCAAGTAGGTTTTGAAATGTCTGATATTTGCATGAGGTTCCTGTATAGAGTATAACTCTTTTATATATTACACTAGTCCATTTGAACTGGATATTCCTTTTTTGCCATTCCTATATTTTAAGTTGGCTAGAAAATTAAGGAAAATTGTGTGCATCTAACTAAATGGTAATTGCTAAAAGGTATATACAAGATTACAAGATGATCACATACCAGTACAACTCACACTCTTAAGTGGCCAGTTTGTGAAGGTTTCATTTTCTTAGCTTTCTGCCTACTTATTTTTTCAGCCATCTGCATTCACTCCACCACTTCCATCTTCATCTCAGAGATCAAACTCTGTTATACTCAACTTTTCTCCTGGAGAAATTAAACTTAAAGGAGAAACAGATGATGGAAAAACTTCTGTAGAAGAGCTGAGGACTCAGATTAATGAATTGATGAGTTTAGTAGACGCACTGAAAAAAGAACATGGGTAAATATTTTCCTTCTCAATCTGCTAATGAATATATATTAACATTTTCGAAATATGTTTAATGCCAATTTTTTTAAGATAAAACTTTTCTATATTAATATATTTATTATAAATTCAGTGCTTCTTTGTGTAGTTAATTCAAGCTGGTATCCTAAATGTGTACTGATTTGATGCCAAAGTATTTCGGGGGGGGAGGAGGGAATTTGTACACAATTTTTTTTCCTTTCTACCTTGTGTTCCTTCATTTGTGGTTAGATGAATTATCTAAAGTTTGGATCCAGATTTGAACACGCAGAAAATTCCAGGTCGTTTCAGTTCAACCTCCTGTGTAAATGTAAACACTGTAAAAATGCTGCTTTTTTAGCCTACTTAATATTGCATTCAAAAGTTAGAGATAGCTGCGTGGTGATCAGCAAGAGGTGTTGAGGAGCTTCCGGTCAAAAGCATTTGAGAAACAGTTCATGTAATTATATACAAAGACTTAATTAAAAGGTGTCACTTCAGACCTTTGCTATGTGAATTCCTCTTGTAAAATTTGAATAGCACCTGTGCTTCCAGAGCTCAATAACACGAAAGCTTTTATCTAATTTGTGTTGTATTTCTGCTGTCTTAACAATTATTAGGAAAGAACTGGAAAAACTAAAGAAAGATTTGGAAGAAGAGAAGGTGATGCGAAGTAATCTGGAGGTAATACTAGTTCATATATATGTATATAATATATGTGTATATATATTTTATATATTTGTATATATAAATTCTATGAAAATGTGTACAGCGTTCTAGAATTTGATGCCTTTGTTTAGTTGGAAAATAGTTCTTAATATTTTGAGTGCTAGAGTGTGAGTTCAGTCTGTCACTGATTCTGCTCTAGGCTAGAAATATGCCACACTTGGATATGCTCCAAGAGAACAGGTTAAATTTGTTCTTCAACTTTTACAAAGGCAAAATACTAGTTTATATATATAGATGGGGAGAAAAATCAGAAGTTGTCAACTTTTTTCTTAATTTTGGATGAGCTATGTAAGTATTAAGAGGACGGTTCAAACTAATTCAAAGAGTGCAGTGTCTTTAGTGATGTGTATGCAGAGTAGAATGTATCCGAAGAGTAAGTTTCCTTACAAATGAACTGCACGCCCCTCAATTTTTGATGAAAAAGGCTATCTGCATTGCATTAAGATATGATGTTATTAAATGATTAACAGGATGAGTTCGTTATAGAGAACTCTTTCAGTCAGGTACAAAAGGATATTGTATTTGTAAAATAGAATTTGTATTGACTTCATAGCTACTTTCAAAAATTGGGAAGAAGCTGTGGCAAGTTCTGTTTTTAGCGTGTCTCTATAGCAAACAATGAAGTTGCCTTAAATATGCACCAAGAATGAAGAGAAAATAACTTTCATGTATCTTACAAACCATGTGAAGAGATTAATTTAAGCATGGCACAATATTTTGTATGAAGCCTACTTTAGAAAGCTAGTCTGAGATGATACATCATTGTGCAGAACATGTTAAGTAATCCAGAAATGAGCTTTAAGTGGTTACCTTATTCAGAATGAGTTTATTCAATAAGATGTATCAGAAATACAGGTGAATTTTGATTATTTTAAATCCTTGGTTTAAATATAATACAGCAGTATGACCTGTAAATGTTGAGCTTTTGGAGTTTATAATTTTAGTGAAAGATTTGAAGACTTTCAAGTTACTCCTACCTAAATATTGACCCTTTTCAAATGTCTATTTTCCAGCTTGAAATAGAAAAATTGAAGAAAGCAGTGATGTCTACATGAGACAGCAATGGACTCGATTTCATTAACTCACCAGGAATTCAAAGCTGAACACAAGTAGAACTGATTTTCTTATTTCATAATAATGGATGCTGGTGTTCTACAGTCTTAAAATATATAGTAAAAAAGGAATATAGTCTTTTATTCAGAGAGATAAAACAAAATAATGGTGTAATTTTTTTGCCAATATAAAAGAGGCCTTATTTCTTACTGTGCTGGAATTGCAGACCTTTATTTTTTGGTTTGCTTGAAAATACTACTGAATCTGTATAAAAAGCAGAAGGAATTCTTAATAGATTTTTATTGAGTACCTGTAGCTTAATTTTTAAAGAGATCTATACTATAAATAGGGTGATCTATCTTTACAAGTAATCTGTAACATAGTCTACTGGAAGGGATGGAATAGCCGTATAGTAATTTAGTCTCTACTTTCCCCCTACGCGCAAAAGGGAATATATGATATTTGTATATTTTTACATTTTGACAGTCTTACCCAGGGTTATGCTGTTGTGCCTGTCTGCAGTGAGAATATTAATAATATGCTGTTTATAAGTTGAGTAATGAGATAGGAATTCATTAATACAATGAAGCAGGTGAAACACCTATGCATTGTAATATGAATGAATGATCTAGTCAGAACAGTTTAACAGAACGTTTTGTCACTTGCACTATTGGATTAAAAAGGGATTTGGGATTGAATCATGAAGTTACAATGGGATTAATTTTTAAAATCACAAAATGCAAGAAATATAGAAACAAGGCTAGAGTCCATTCTTAACTCAACCTGTTGTGCCTAGAATATTACAGCACACAAAGTGAAAAGTGAACTTTAACTCTCAATTTCTGTGCTTCTGTGTATCTGAAATGAATACTCAGTCTTTTAGTGGTTAAATTTACATTTTGATCTGTTTTTACACGGGTCAGTTTTTGTTAATATGACTCCAAATAAATCCTTTACGACTCTGATACTCTGAAGGTCTCAATATGTATATATTTATGCCATAAACTTTCTCAGTATGTTGTGTGCCTCTGAATTTAATAACATCTTTCTATTTCAATTATTAATTGGAACAGGTGCTTGGATGCCATTGTGTTGGTATCCAAGACTGTCACATATTCTTTATGGAAAGCATTTGAAGTCTTGTGGATTGCCATTATCTTTAACCTCTGAGATCAACACAGTGCACAAGAATAATATAAAAATAGCAAAGTGATGGGAGAAAAAATTACTTTTATCGCTGTGTTTAGCTGTTAAAGCGTTACAAAACATACAGTTTTAGAAAGCCAATCAAATGCATTCCTTCAGTTAGCAGCAGCCTTGCCTCCCTTTGGTCTAGCAAAAGTGTGCCACACAGGTTGACAAGTCCACTAGTGAGAGAAATAATTAGGTTTCTATTCATGGGAATAGCCGTAAATATAGTAATTATTTAGTACGTCACTTAATCAAGTGACGTGAAAGTGTTATTCTTCAGAGTATGCTTTTTCTACAACTGATGCATCATAAAAAGCAAACATCAAAAAGTCAATTGGAAGATGTCTGCCAGTTACTGACTTACATTTTTAATAAAAATTGGATAATAATGCACTGTGCAGGTGTTATGTTTGCTAGTAACATCATAAGCTGGTTCTATATTAATGCTTTTAACTTCTAATTGCATAGATGCATCACAAATGAAGACTTCCGTCAGATCTTTATATTGAGGAATAAAGTGTGGCAGCAGTACTTCTGTCGGTCACTAAACTTTTAGAGCTTTTACCTGATGATGAAAAGCAAGAATTGAGCCTAATGGAATAGAAAGTCTTGTTATACAAGCTATTCACTGTGACCAGAGCATAAAACAGGTCTTGTAACGGGTTGCTCTACTGAAATTGTGTCTGTGCTTACGCTTGTAGCAGATGAGCAGAACAAGACAATCAGTTAAAACCACAAATGAAAGGTGTAAATTATTTAATGGCCTTTTTTCGCTATAGCAATAAATGACCCAAGTGCAATGACTTCATTTACCTTTTTTAAAAGTCGCTGCTATGAATATTTTTAGCCATAACGAAGTTGCTCTGATACAAGTCTGTCTTTCAGCTAGTGTTATGGACTGGAGTGGAGGGGAAGAGGGTAATGATTTTGAAGACATTCCACCGTACAAGTTCCTAAAAGCAGTATGCTTCACTGACTTGTTTACCAATGCTGTAAAATGACGCATGCTATCCAAACCCAGCAAATAAAATAAATTTAAAAACCTGTTGAAATGTCTGCTTGCTTATGTTCAGGAATTTAACAACATAAAAAAAAATGTATTTCTTACAGCAGAAGTTTGGAAAAGCTGCAGTGCATGTTATTTCTGTAGTCCTTCTTGAGGCTTTCAAACTTGAATTCACTCACTGGAATGCTGTGATTTCTGACTGTCAGGGTAACTAATCAAGCAGCTGAAATGCTTAATGTTTTTCTTTAAATCTAGCAAGTGTGACTAGGAGTCTTAACTTCTCAGTAACTGCTTTCCTTTTGTTCCTTTCTCCTTTTCATTTTTATTAGTCTGAACTGAATGGACTTTTCTGTGCATCTTCAGAACTTCTTTGGACACCTGTTGCCACTCGATAACGTGGATGAACACTAGTTAATTTAAGTATACATAATTTGTGCCTAGGATCTGTCTTATCTGGGGCTAAAAACTAAACAGATCTTTTGAGCCTAATTGTTTTGGGGCTTGACAAACCAGCTTTCTAAAGATGAAATTTTTCCTCGAGGGAATATTCTAAACAGTTCAAATGACAGCATCTTTAAATCACTTAAATACATAGCAAAGGACAATCTGTGTCCGAGGAGCTTGGAGTCTAAAGGCTAATATGACCTGCTTAAAGGGGTAGAGTGGATGAGGGCAAAGGCAAACAAGGGCAAGACAATGAACAGGCATTTTCAAACTACAAGCTCTTTTATTCAGTTTTCATAACATTCTTTAGAAAGCTTTTGTTTGAATACTAAGTACAGTTTTGGAAAAATGTACAGATCTGTTTACGCTTCTACTTAAACAATCAACACTAAGATAATATTTTTCATTAATGTTTTTCTAGAGGAGTGAAATTTCTGATGAAAGCTTTAATGTGTTGTAAGGTTTGACTTTGCGTTGTTTAGCAAAGTATCTGCTGAACTTGTGAATACTTTGTATTCATTAAAGTCCTATCGTAACAGAAGTCTTTTAAACCTTTCAAAGGGAAATAGTAAAATCTGTTTTTCACAGCTACCTCACTTTTGGCTGTTCCTAAAGTTCTCTAAGAAATTACTGACTGATGACTGTTTACTTTCTCAGAGCTGTATCAAAGCAGCTGCTTGTACGTCTTGGGAAATTGGATTTCACAAGTGCTGAAAAGACAAAACCACTCCCTTTTGGGTGCTTAGGCACATAACTCCCATCTTTAAAAATGCAAACAGCCTTGAGGAAACTTGTGAAGCATGAGACTGCTGCTGCTGTGTTCAAGGGAGCACTCACCTTGTGTGTGGGGAAACTGTGGTTTGGGTAGCCTACTAAGCCCCAGAGAATTCAGGTTTATACCTCTTCCTTTCTGGGGGAAGCATGTGTGTGTGTCTGAGTGTATGCCAGCCTTTTGTGTCCATCAGAGGAATATTGCTTAGGTTGAGAGGGTGCTTGACAATTGAGGGATGTTCAGTCTTGGCATCATAGCGGAGGTCCTGAATATATGTAGAGGCACACCTCCAGGTGCTTATAAAAATAACAATTAAAAAAAAAAACTTTTAAAACAGATGTCCATACCTTGACATGGTCTGGTCTTTGGTGTTTACTTCTGACTTAAAGGGTTGGTAAGATGCCACCTTTTTATTCATCTCTGCCTGTTATCATATGAAGTGCAAGTGGCTTTCCCTCTCCAGCCCCGTTCTTTTATCTGCATCTTGTGCTTGACTCAATTCCTACTTGATACCAATGTCAGATGCAAGGCCTAATTGTATCAAAAGTGAACAGTAAATAGTTTTGGCCTAAAGGTAGGTATTGAGATACCTACCTTGCGGCTGAGGATTTACTTAAGTTGTGATAGCACAAAAAACATTAATCCAAGAAACCCCATCAGCTCATGACAAACACATTGCAGGATTGTGGAAAAAGTGACCAGAGTTCTTCAGAGTTCTTCTAATATGTTTCTGTGAGTGGACAGAGCAGTAGAAATTGCTTTTTTGATATGCTAAACGACTTACAGTAAACTGTCGATTATCGGAAATCCTCAGAAAGTAAGAATGATTGTGAGCCAATATCAGGAGAGACAACACTGAATGTGGCACCAGGTTCATCAGACAAGCTCTAGCCCCCTTTCTGTGGATGTAGCCCATAAGAAAGATATTGTAATTTGCTTGCTGAACTTTTTAGGTGCATAGAGGACAAGATACCATCAGTAGTGTCATCTTTGATTTATGAAGATTAATGCATTAACCTGACTTAAACGTTGATCATGGCTTCTTTTTTTTCCCTCCAAAGTTTAGATGATCTTTTAAATACAGAGGAGCAGAGATGCTTCCTCCACTGGGAGGAAAAAGTACAAACCACATAGGAGTCCACACATAAATAAGTCGTGTCTGGCAAAGGTGGGAATCGAGCAGTTGTGCAGGTGTGTTTGCAACTTGTTTTGTCAATCTGCTATGCAATAACACCTCAAGATTCCTCAGGGCTAATCCAGTTGGACAAGAAAAAGGTAGGCTGATGCCCAAGGTGTTTCCTTCTGGGAAAACTCTAAACAAATCAGAGCACAGGCAATGCTGGGTGAGACCATAAGAGTGAAACCAGAGCAAGATGGCAGCAAATGAATGGTTAGATACTCATCTGTGGTATCTTGGGGTTCTTTGGCTGTGTTAATTTTGCTTATGGTAGAACCCAAGCTTCTAGAAAAGGTGAGTACCATAACAAATATGCCTTTTCAGTACAGGAATTGAAGGAGTTTGTGAAATTGGTTTGTTTGCAATCTAAATATATCTAATTACTTGGACTAGGTTTATTTTGCATTTATTGTCTCATTTTTATATTCCTTCCTATGTCTATGGAAATAATTAGGCTTCTTAATTATTCTCTGATCTTTTCACTTGTAATTTTGTAATTGGTTTATAATCACAGTGTCGTCACTTCTAAGAAAATCCAAACTCTTCTTGTAGATAATATTATTCTAAAGATCACTTTCTTCTCACAAAACTTTCTGTATTTAAACTCAAACGTGAGCTATTTAGAAATATAACTAGTGCCACTCAAGCTTCTGTATAATAAAGAGCTTTAACTTCTATCCTCAAATGAACATATTAATGTGGAGAATTCTTAAGGCTCCTACTGCAGAATTTTAACTTTATGTAGCAGGTAGCAATTTAAGTGATCAAATTATGGTGGCTTGCATACTGTTAAACTATCTGGATTTTAAGGTAACCATACAGCCATTCAAGCCGTAAAAATAATAAATTAGCTTCTGTAACAAAGCATGTAATAGTAAGAATGAAGTTAAATACACCCTTGCAAGTCTGCAAGTTTTCAGGGAATGATTTATTTGTATACCTGAATATGACAAGCCCAATGTGAAGTTTCGTGTTTTGTACAGCACACATTTGTAATTTCTATGTGAGATACCTTTTCCCATAAATTTCACTCGATTTAGTCTTCTAGGGTAGTCAAGAGGGGAAAATTGTAACGCCTGGTGTTGCAGAACCCTCTGGCCAGAGACCTTGGCTCCACCAATCTGAGGGTGTAATTTCCACAAGTGTTGCTCCTTGGGCCGAGTCCTCTAGTTACTGTGATTACTCTAGGTCAGACTGCTTTGCAATACATTCTTTCAGAAGTTGAGAGCAAGAAAATGTGCTCAAGAATTGAGGGGAGGAGGGGTAATTCTTAGGGTTTTCCCGAGACACTTCCATTTTAAGCCGACAAATGTCAACAGAATAAGAACTTTGAATTTAAGGCTATGTTACAGTAACCCACTTGCTTTTTAAGTAAATGATCAGTTCACCTTTCTTCTATTTTAAGAGGTTCTTTTCTCTCCCCTAACCATTATCCCACCCAGCTATTCATTTCCCGTCTCCCCTTCCTCCTCTTGAGGCCTATGCCTCCCTGGGTTGCCAAAAGCTAAATTATGTTAGTTGGTGAAGGAGGATAAGCAGCTAGTAACAATCTTCTGGGTTGGGTAGAAGATACTGGGAGAATGGAAGTATTCTCTGAGTGGCAAGTCTCTTCCACATGAGAGGTTTTTTTGGCAGCTCAGCTGCTTTTGTGCCTCTGCCCTGATGGGGCATAAACCTCTGGAAGAGAGTAGAGTAGAAGTAACATTTTTACTGTGTGGTGTTTTTTTTTTTTTTTTTGTAAAGGAGTCAAAATTAATAACCTAGTACTTCTGCCGCTGCCCTTCTAATGTGATTCCCAGCAAAAAAGGATGAATTAAGGTTGCAAGTTGTCCTTCATCTAGAGGACAGTTTCCCAAAAGGAAATGTCAATTTACTATAACTTCCAATTGTGTCACCTTGAATCAACAACTCATTTGCTCTTACAGACCTTTCTCAAATAAATTTGCAGTGCCTGAAATTGGACCAGAAGATCACTGTTTCTGATACCCTGCATTCACACTATGTGTTTCTATTAATGGCATTAAATGATTTAGCTGCTCCATCTGAAGAACCTTTGGGGGGCAGGGAGGAGGAGAGGGCAGGGGTAGAGAGGAATAGATGTATATACTTTCATATGGGCTCATGTCAATATATGCATGTTCTTTCCCTAAAGCGACTATGAGTTGCTGCTATGTTGCTTGTTTTACTTTAAGTGTGTATTGCTGCATAGTGGTTATTTCAGTGTGTTCTTAAGGTGGTGAGACTCTGGGTGGTTTCATGATGAGTCAAGCAATGCAACTAAACTAGGTTAGTGTTTCACAGGTAGATGAGTCATTATCTAAAGAAGTCTTATGTACCTAGACCTTTCCCAGATTTTTACCTCACTTAAAGATAACAGCCCAAGGTGGGGTTGGGATAGTGATTACATATAAAATGAATATGAATTACTAATGATGAAAACATGATGAGATCAAGGATTCCCAGGTGTGAAATGGAATTAGGGCTGAGAATAAGCAATAAATATTTAAAATTTAAATCAGAAGACAATTCAATACAATTCTGTTTCCTAAAATCTGTAGGTATTTCGTGGCTACATCTTGTACTTGTCTGGTTCTCTTATCATTATCAATTTTATTTCCTTAGAAGAGCTGATGATCACTAGCTTTAAAACCAGGAAGCTTTTTTACTAAAATTAGCAGCTGTGTGTTTTGCCCTTTGATGCCATCAGAGGGTTAGAATTTGGAATTTCCTGAATACCAAAATATTTCTTTGTTCCATCAATGCAGGACTGCTATGTGAACATTCTCTGTGCTAATCAATACTTACCATGAAGAAATTTGAGTGGTTCCTTTTAAAACCCTGGTGTGGCTAGCCTTGTCACGTGTGTGCCTCCTGAAATCCAGCTGTCCTCCTGCTTTGTTATCTTGTATTTATCTCCTGCTTTAGAATTTTAGCTTGCTCATCTCATCTTATCTATTTTATTTTTTTAGAACATGGCTTAATCTACTAAAACATCCTGTGATTAAAGGTCAGTGCCTCAGCTCTGTCAAATCTGCAGCAGCTGCTGCTTTTGCTTAGCATCTGCTAATAATCAGATTTGATGCAACACATTACTCTGACTTGTTTCCTTTACTGGATTATTTCCTCCCATCTTGTGTGCTTATAACAAGCTGCATTCTCAGGTACCAAACTTTTACCAAGGACTAAAAGAAATTTTGGGGGAAGGCAGAGGCCTGAATTCTACTGCAGAGCAAATGACGCTTGACTTTGGTCTGATCCTTGTTTTGTGGATGTAATTGGGGAGATGGTAAAGGCTGGGTGTTCTCTCAAGTTGGCCGTCAGCAGCATGGCTGCCTGCAACCTCTGAATAGTTTGGGTTGTGCTGAGTCAAACCTGGCCACAGTGAGTGGAAAGGGCCTTCGGCAGTGCCCAGGTGGCATCTGCTGACGGCAGTGTCCACATGTAATTGTTTTAATTTGATATCCAAGCCTCGAGGGCCTGAGCTTTTGGTCCATCTCTCATGGCAGGTCTCATCAGAGACAGCCTGAGGAGAGCAGCAGAATTAAACCCTGTACAGAAGAGGCTGTGTTAAATCACTTCTAGAGGGACCCACACAAGTGTTTTAATAAGTTATTCTCCTCATAGTTTACAGTAGATTTCTAATACAGGAGCTTCTATCATTGACCAGACTTACTTAAGTAAAGGTTCATGTTTCATTTATATTTGTCAATAAGAAGATAATGTCTGAAAATCACCTTGTGAGCCCAGTAAGGACAGTCTTTGGGATGGGTTTAGCTGCTGTCTTACTAGCAGCTGGATTCTGGTTGAAAGGGGAGAGAGGTGTCATCTTATTTAACATATCTTTCTTCCAGGAGGAAAGCAGTAAATGCATGGCAATGGATCTAAGGCTAGTCGGCTATCTGATCTTTTGGGCTGTGCAGTCCTTCCTGGCTGAGTCACGCTATGCTACTGGGGTGAGTTAACAAACAAACACGGGAAGCCAAACCTTGCAAACCACAAAACACCAGCAGATAGGCAGCTGACTGGCACAGAAGTCTGCAGTGCTTAATTTGGGGGGATTGGGGAGTTCCACCTGCCTGGTGGTAGATGATAAATCATTTGATCAAGTAGTGAAAGCCAGGTCTGATCAGGCATCCTAGGAAGAATCTAGCTGTTCTATATGCTGTCCCAGCAGCAGACCCTGCATGCGGTAGCACGGTTCCATCAATGCAGGACTCCTAGCTCAGTGAGTTGCTTCCCAGCCAAAAGAGGAACTAAGCAGCTGTTGGTATTTCATACCACTCTAGTTTTATCTTTTAGTGAAAGTCACAAACTAATCCTTATGCATCAACATAAGAATACTTGAGAGCTTAAACCTAATATAGGCTCTTTGACTGTCTGCTGCTATACTGACATGTGCTACCCAGTACACTAGTTCCTCTTGAAATTGCCTTCCTACTTTGTGCCAAGTCTTTTTTCTCCTTTATTTCCTCATTTTTAACGTTCGATGTATACATTCCACTTTTCCTTATTTTTCAGATTCTCAGTAAAAAATCAAAGATTGGTAATCAACAAGGTACAGTGAATAGCTCAGTGTCTTTTGGTTTTTTTTTTTTTTGAAGTGTTATCTGTTGTTGATACTCACCCCTATGGTCCATGGTATACTGTCTTACAGCTTAGAACAATATCGGCTTGATTTACTTTCCAGATGGATGTGTAAGCCTCATTTCCTGCAAACATAATGAAGATGTTTGTGTTCAGCCTTGTTCTCCTCCCTTCCATGGGGAGACCAGCTTTGTCTGCAAAGACAAAAAGTGGCAAACGTTCACAGATGCTTGTGCGAATCTGGACATTCAGTCACTTTTTCAGGTGATGTAATTGCTACGTGCCTACTTTGGCAATGGTCATAACATCTTGCAAAGCCCCCCACCCCCACATCCTTTATATGTTGAACAAAGGGAGAAAGATGGGATCCCAGGATACTTGTTACCACGGTAACACACTTTGGTAACACATCTTAAATGAAGCGATAGTAAATGAGTTGGTACCTGGAAAATTCCTATGTGGAAACTTAATTCTGGGATGAAGTTGCCTTGTTCACTTTGGCTAATGTCCTTTGCATGGAAGTAAACCAAGATTATGATATCTTAGGGTGAACCTAAGGAAGCAGCAAGACAAATGTGTGCAGTTAGGTGATTTGTGATAAATTCTCCCTCATCTGTAAAATAAAGAACTTTTTGCAAGTCCTTCAAAGAATAAGGCACTGTATTTAGTTTTTGTTATGGCTTCCTTTGTGTGCGTTGTGCAGGCAAAGCATTCTTCTTAACTGATAAATAGCTATCGATCTTGGGTTTCAGGCCCTCTAGCACATTCATTGCACACCCCAGCATTGTACAACTTATCTGGTTGTAGCAGTAGCCCCATAACCTCATTCTGTTCATTAATTCTCTCAATTTATTTTCCTTCCTCCAGAGAATCTCTGAACATGGACCCTTTCTGAACCCTGGAGAACACATTAGTATTGCTGGAGAACATCTCCCTTTTGTAGGGAAAGGAAGCCCTATGAAGCCTGACGGTGGAGCAAAATATTCTGATGTTGATGACCATGGGAATGTGAACTGCCAAGATGATTTTTCATGCATTATTCGAGATATCTTGTCTTCACCAGCCATTCCAGGAAATATTGCTGATATAGTGGACTTGCTAAAGCAGATTTCCCTGGTATTATCAGAGAATGTCAGTAAAAGAAAAATGCAGGTATTTCCTTCTATGGGCTTCAAGAGGATGTTTCCAAGCTTGAGAGAGCATCCATACAGTGTGTGTTTCTTACACAAACTATCCGATGAAGTGTTGACTGCAGGTTACAGGGAGATCGATCACTTGGAAACAGTTTCCAAGGAGGGCCATTTTTTGTTGTTCGGAAAATCTGACCTACTCATCTGTGGTGGAAATCATCAGCTTCAGCTAGAGTTGGAATTTGCTTTCTTTAAAAATAAGGGTTTACACTAACTGCTGTAAACATGGGAGAGCAGTACAGGGAATTCATTTTTAAAGTGTAATATTGTAGAGGAGGCAGCCTTGGATATGTTAAAGTAGTACTACACCTGTGTTGTCATGTGTTGCATGATGGAAACAGAAATCCTTCTCTGGTGAGCTCAGAAAGAAGATAGGTGGGGGAGGAAATGCAGGAAGGAAGAACTGAGCAGAGTTGCCAAAGGGTCAGACTCTGGAATAAAACTTGTGGTCCTGACTTTTGCTTTATACTAAGCACCTTTTGAGCATGAAGCGAAGAGAGAAGGAAAATTTCTGATGGCGACTCAACCCAGTGAGATGGCTGGGTGAGGCTGACATAGGTCATGGGAACCTATGCTTATTGTAAAGGGAATACAAGCCTATGACAGAAATGACTCTAAATTAAATGAGTCTTTCTGGAGACTGCCACTAGAATAGGACAACTTATTTCTTTTATTAGGGAAAATAACCTATTTTTTCTTGTCTATTTCAGAGTTACAGCAGAATCGCAAACCATGTTCTCAATAGCTCCATCATTTCTAACTGGGCTTTTGTAAGGGATAGAAATGCTAGTTCGATATTACTGGACTCGGTGAATTTGTTTGCTGGGAAACTTCTTCTAACAAATGGATCAGAAAGTGTACAGGAACAATTCATTTCTACAAAGGGCTACAGCATACATTAAAATAGTGCAGGGAAAAGCTTTGATTTTTCTGTGGAGCTTGATAGCTCAGACAATATCACTGGGCATGTGTTCATTCCAGAAGAAGAACTGCTGAAGCTATCTAAAACTTCCGAACTGCTGAAGCTATCTAAAACTTCCAAAGCCATCGGCATCGCATTTCCAACTCTAGGGGCCATTATAGAAACAAGCCATTTGGACCCTGTTTTTGTGAATGGAATGGTTTTATCAGTGGCTCTGCCAGAAGAACTTCAGCATGTTTTGCTTACCTTTGAAAAGATCAAGAAACTGGAGAATGTCAACGCTCAGTGTGTTGGATGGCACTCTACTGAAAGGAGATGGGATGACAGAGCATGCAAAATTAAGTCAGACAATGTCAGCAGTGGTGTTTGCTTTTGCAAGTATCACTGTCGGACATTCAGTGTCACCGACCGGTTACCCATTCACCGACCAGTTCTCCATTCTTATGTCACCGACCAAGTTACGAAATGCAGTGCTGGATTACATTACACGTGTGGGGTTAGGCCTCTCAATTTTCAGCTTAGCTCTGTGCCTTACCATCGAGATTGTTGTCTGGCATCAGGTTACAAGAACTGAAATAACTTGCATGCGCCATTTTTGTTTAGTGAACATAGCTATATCACTTATCATTGCTGATATTCTGTTCATTTTAGCAGCTGTTGTGCATGATATGGCCTGAAACTACTGGCTGTGTGTAGCTGCCACTTTTTTTCTTCACTTTTTTTTTTATCTTGCATTGTTTTCTTGGATGTTCAGCCTGGGTCTCCTGATTCTCTATGGATTGCTATTAGTTTTTTTTAAGATGACAAGATCTGTATTCATAGCTGCAGCAGTCTATATTGGGTATGGATGTCCTTTGGTCATATCTGTCCTCACTGTTGCTATTACTGAACCAAGGAATGGGTATTTAAGGGCTGGAGCCTGCTGGCCTAATTGGTATGAGACCAAAGCCCTTTTAGCCTTTGTTGCACTCGCTCTGAGTGTCACTGTTGTGAATTTGATGGTGGTGTTGGTGGTTGTGATGAAGACGGGAAGGTCCTCTGTTGGAGAAGGTTGCAAGTCCCGAGATTTAAGCAACATGATCCGAATTGGCTAAAGTGTTGCCCTCCTCACACCAGTTCTAGGCCTCACCTGGGGGTTTGGATTAGCGACGATTGTTGATAAAAGCTCTCTCGCGTTCCATGTTACATTTGCACTACTTAATGCCTTCCAGGTAAACATCATCAAGATGTGTAATAATGTGTGCTGTACCTTTTTTGAGCTTGGGAAAAGGTAGCAGATCTAAAAGGGTTTGACAACATTCATTGTGCATGAAAAACTGGCTCTAAGCTTTCCTTTGAGCTTAAGTATTTTATATGGTGGGCGCACCAGACATCCTGCATTGACACAGTAGATGCGGCTGAGTAGTGAAAACAAATCAGTTGGTGTAAAGTCAGAGGAAGAATTAGAATGTTTGGTTATACTGAACACAAATTAGCATCGTTACTGTCCAGTAACTGCAAAAATATCTAGTCCTTGGTATCTGACAAATGAAGTTATCTTTAATGGTAAATGAGAGTCTTCTGTATATTTTTAACTCATTAATGTAAAAGTCAATGTTACCTGACATACCACTGTACATCCAAATTTTCTTTACTCTTCTTGACTAATACTACTATTAAGTGGTTTGAAAAAAATCTGGTATGTAACCCATCAGTCCAGTTTGTAATGAGAGTAAACATGGACTATATGTTTGTTTCTGACATTCCAGGAGAGTCCATGTGACCTGGGGTGTATAAACTTGTTTTGAGCATTGTTATTATCTAATTCATAGGTGATGAAATCTATTATATTGACAAAAGTGGTATTTCCTTATGGACAGGTGAAATAATAATCTAGAAGCATTTAATAAATATCACATTTATGCTGGTTTTCTTGTTAATTGTTTAGCAATTTTCTAGGGTTTCTTCATCCTATTCTTTGGGACGCTTCTGGACAGAAAGGTACTTGGGTCACTTCAACACCTATCCTTGGTTATTTAAGGACTTGACATGCTTTAAGAAACTGTTTCATTTAATCTTTTTTTTTAATCTACAGACAAGAGAAGCCTTAAGGATGAACTGCCTTTCATCAAAGAGGAAGTGTGGTCTAGCAAAGGTAACTTTTTTTTTTCCTAGCAGCTTCCTTTAGAATTTTGTACCATTTTAAGCACCTGCTCATTTGCAAATGGAGGAAATTGAGTGATCCACTAAACCTTACATGGTTTAATATTTAAGACAAGTGCTTGCTGCAGGACATACAGGTATCCTGAAGGTATGTTGCGGATATTAAGCTACTAAATACTAGAAGTGGCAATCTGTAGGTTTTAATGAACACCACCACATAACCTACTGCTGTTATTGCAAAGTATAAAATAGCACCTTATTAATATGTAGATAACAAAGCTGTTTAGAAAAAGAATTTATGTTATTTGTCCCGTTTATGCAGTAGAGATACTTTAAGGTTACTGAGTAAGGAACAGAATAAGGAATGCAACAGGTCTCCAGAATCGTAATGTAAATGATCTGTTTGTCATCTTCACAAAAATGTGGCTCTGTATGACCCTAGGGCTGCTCTGGAATGCCAGAGAGTGATTCTGTTTCCAGCCCCATGTCTGTTCAATGGCAACCACTCGGCCCAGCCAATACATTTGGTGCAGACCGAAGCTGTGTACTCATGATAACTTGAACTTTTTAAAATTTAAATATGAGGGCAATAATGAAATAAAATGTTTAAAGCTGAAGGAAACAACTGTGTTTCAACAGCTCCGTAAAAAATGTTGAAGGAATTGACGTGTTGACATCATTGAGTTAGTATTTCCTACCTCTGCTGGAAAACTTCTGACTGCTGTTAAGTTTCCTCTGTTGCCAAGGCTTAATGAGTTTATACTATATTTATACAAGGAAATCCCCTTCGGCTATCTCAAAACAATTAACTGGTGCTCCTGTTCTCCACAAAAAGAAACTGTGTCAGACCAGTTCGGGCTTTAAAAAGCAAAGTTCTTTCCCTGCTTTTCTCCAGTCTATTCGTTAATCAGTCTTGATTCTATATTGATGGCTGCAGAGTTTATTTTAATAACAGCGTGTCCAAATGTACTTGGTTTATGAGGAGGAAACAAAAATTGAGGGCATAAGGGAATTAAACCTCCTTTCTGCTATTAGCATTTCCTGGTGTGTCTAGGGTGATCTGGTGCATAAATGGCTGCATTTCTGACAAAGCTTTCATTAGAAAGGGTTCTTCAGACTAAGGGCAGATTTTCTAAAGACCCATCTCATCTGTACTAAGCCATTCCTCAACCAGTACTTCTCCTGGAAGCAAAGTACATGGGAGACCTCTGTGCATGTGATTTTACCGCAAAGCAAATTTAAAGCTTGCTTTCCCACATCTTTATTGAGGAGTTATCTGAGGATACACTTTTAGGTGACTCCCTGAAATGTACATGCATAAGTATACACATATGCAGTTTTTCTGGCATGTCAGAGACGAGTAATCTTTCCCTAAAATCTGTTCTTGTTTAGTATATTTTTTTCACTTCTTTGTGCTCTGTGTCTAGAATTCAACTGTTCTCTTTGTTTTTGCAGTTATTTCTATGTGTAAAGTCTATGCTCTCAGTATTCATTTAGTCAAAATAGAGTTGTGGGGTTAGCACATTCCTTTCCATTACAAGGCTCTTGTTTCCTTTTTTGCCTACTGACCTTATTTCTGAAGAGCCGATAGTGTGAAGGCTGAAAATTTGATTTTTTTTCCCTTAACATTGTCAGTCTATCCACCCCCTAGTCAATTAGAGTATTGTACAATTCCTATCTGGTGTTAATAAAATCAGGAATATTTTATAGAAAGTAGTTCTCTACAACTTGAAACAACATCAATCTACAAGTTGAGCTTATCTTACACATCTGGGTGGTTTTGACTGCATAGCAACCTCTTCTCTTCCCTCAGGAATATTTTCTGGTAAGTAAGATTTCCAAACTGAGACACTAAAAGACAGCTTAATTAGAAAAACGAACCCATCTAGACAGGTACATCTTAAGTTGTGTAATGAAATAAGCATATTTTGAAACAGATCTTTACAAGATGCAGTAGAAAAAAAGGAATGTAAATCCAGCATTTACATAGTATTTTATAAAAACTTTCTTAGTCTTACTTTCCTTGTTGTCTAAGACAAGCATACTTTCTCAAAAATACAAACTAAGGAATAGATGATTTTACAATATGTCTTGGTACTGGAAGTGAGGAACTTGGTGCAGGTGAACAGGAATATCTTTCTTTCCTGTGACCCAGGCACTAAGCACTATTTAATGGAGAACAAGTATGGATAATGTTAGTTATTAAGATAAATCAAGATGTCTTTCTAATACTCACTGAGTATGAAGTGTTGTTCTACAACTTTTCTGTTTTCTCAGTTTGAAAGTTTAAAGTCTGCTCGAGTCACTGCCTACATAGCATTCTGGAAATAAAAAGTGGATAGTCCTGTGTCTCAGCAACATTTACTAAAAGTATTAAGTGATCTCACTGAGGAAAACTAGACAAAAAAGCCATGAATGCATGTGGTTAAGAAGTTGGGATGATCCTATACCTCAACTTGGAGGAACAGATCACAAGTAAATGTTTATCATTGCATAACAGGGAGAAAAATGTTTTGTCGTCCACTTGTGATCTTGGGTGTAAATATGGAGCGTAACTCATCAGAGCTGGAAGTTTGCCACACCTGAAACACAGCATGGTTATTAGACAATATTTTATATCTGAGAGCTCCGTAATGGAACGCTGATAATACCTGTATATCTGGAGCTGTAATGGCAAATACTTAGAGTATTTAGAAGGAATATGCAGAATCTTGCTTCAGATCTCCTAATTTCTCCAAACACACAAAAGCCTTTCTTATAAGTCAGACTTTAAGATGACTACCTGCTGTGGGATTTCTTGCAGGATTTTGAGGCATCTCTTCTCTAAAATGAAGACCTCCAGCTATATGGATGAGGTATTTAATTTGACTTGACAATTTATTTTCTCCTAGTCCTAGCTGTGGACAGCGATCTTCAAAGGATCTGACCAGTGAGAGAGAAAGGAGAAATACTCTTATGCAGAAATTCTGGTTTGAGATGAGCCTTACCAGCTGACCAGCTTGGAGAGTGAACAGCATTGTCTTGGAGCATGACCACGGGAATTATCATGAAAACCAGAGGAGAAATGGCCTTGGACCTGCTGTCAGGAGTAGGAAACAATCAATGGTGCTGCAACCCTTAGAGGAAGCGCAGTGATACATAAGGGTTGTTTCTCAGCTTTGTGGAGACTGCTGTAAGGGGAAATTGTCCTCATTTCCCATTCCAATGTTTCAGGTTGTTTCTGTTCTTTCATAACAGTACAATAAGGAGCACTGTACAGCATGCTAGGCTATTCTGAAATTATTCCATTTTTAGTTTGATGTACAAATATTGAGTATTACCCAGCTACTACTTAGCTATCCTTCATCACAAGAGATTGTATTAGGGGGCACTGCATTTATCAAGTTTCACTGTGTACGCTCAGATAGATGGACAGCATAACACTATTTCTGCAGTCCAGCCGTTCTCACCACCTCGATACTTGTGTGTCACAGGAGCTATACAGAAAACTTTTCTGGTCTGTCAGGACACAATCTTCGTTCTTTTTCTTGTCCTGCAACAAGATGACAAAGACCTGGATAAACAAGGAAGAACATGCCTCAAATACTCCTCAATAAAGATGTGAGAAGGCAAGCTTTAAATTTGCTTTGAGGTTGGAGCAGATGTATGGAGGTCTCCCACATCCCAGGCAAAGTACTAGTTGAGGAATGGGTTAGTACAGGTGAGATGGGCCTTTAGAAAATTTGCCCTCAGCCTGCGAAGCCCTTTCAAATGAAAACAGAAATGTTATTGTATCTTGCTGTGACAAATCAATGCTTTCAAATGGAAGTAAAGTTGAAATTTCCTCATTTTCTAGGGTGTGGTCCTTATCCTCTTGAGATTGGATAATTGTTTGGTTATCAGAGTTTTCCCTTGGAACATGCATGTGAGGTAGAAGTGTGACACCTATTTAAGAGATGAATGGGGAATGGAAGCATGGGGTCTTGACTGACTGGTTCAAAGTTGCTGGCTGAGCTAAAAGTATATCAAGTCCAGTGCCTTTTCTTACAAACTGAATCTTCCTAATCCATTCACCCTTACTGCCTGTATTGCTTATTCCTCTGGTCTGTGGAATATTAAAACATTTTAACATTTCAACCTTCATCATTTGCCATTTTCTGGAAATTTTACAGTTCGTTGTTACTACCAACAGCTTAGAAATTTGATTTTTTCATTTGAAGTGAAGAATTATAGAAAGCAATGGGTTACATAGCAATGGGTTACATTTATTACAGGTTACTTTAAATATCTGCCAATTTCTCATTGTTTTAAACCTTGTAATATTTTGATTTGCTTTTGCTATTTTTTTCTCTTAGATACGTGCTGATACAACAATACCACTAAATCATAGATATGTTAAGCAAATTAAGTATATCCCTTAGTCATACTAAGGTAAATGAGTTTACAATGAACCTCCTTTCTGGAGTTAAAAAGTAGATAGATAAGTACCCTTTAAAATAAGCTGTTACTCAGGTCAGACTTTTCTATTCTTTGGCATCCACAGAAGTAATTACTCACAAACACTTTAATCTGAAAGACAGATGATCAATCAAAATAGCACTGGTTTATGTCATCAACACCCCTTTACTGTAGAGGGAGAAAAATGCACTGGAAGATGAGCTGCGGGGTGTTGGGGATGTGATAGTTCATATGAAAAAACACAGAGCAGAATGTCCCAGAGGGAGGGAAGCTGTGAGACGACGGTCTGGAGAGCAGAGAGCTCTGGCCTGTGTGTTGAGACAGCAGTTTGCGTCCTCAGGACTCTGCTTCCTCAAATTTTTCCCTCCTATCCTTTCTCTGTACGAAGTTTAGTCTTATAATAAGAGACTATCCCTGCTCCTTTCATACAGAATATCTGTATGCTGTAATATAAATTTAAGACGACTATTACCCCAGAGTCTGCTTCCTAGTGTCAAGTGCCATTTTCTGTGCTTTGCTCTATTTCTTTTCTTGAAGCAATTACAAAGCTAGCTTTTTTCTTTTTCATTTCTTTTTCATTAAGTTGAGTTTATCTTGGAGTTGTCTGTGTTAAGCATTTTTTCAGTACGTCTTCCAAGTCCCTGCACGGCCTTTTTCAATGAGGTGTCAGTTATACACCTGATATGTCTGAGAGTTTTATTTTGCTGTGGTAGAATTGTACTCCCGATTAATGAGTCAGCTACTGTGTTTTAAAGAGTTGTTCAAAAGCTTACACAGGAGTTGCTGGAAATCACGACTGTATAACTAGCTAGCATATACCTCATTCAGCAGCTTCAATTGTCCCTTACACTTCAGTAGTTAAAATGAACAATTTTTACTGGAGGCAGTGGGGTTTTCATTATGTTCTAGTTTATGGATGGTCCTACCGATAAGTAATGTCAGGTGAATATTTTTGCTAGCCAGCGTTCAACTTGTGTCCTTTGCAACCACGAACACTTGTGCACCTCTGAAAGAAGCAGATCCTATTTTGCAGTTCGCAACATGGAGCGAACAATTTATTTGCACCAGGATCTGCAGCAACGTGTTCAAGACCACCACCATTTTCCCCCCACTCCTTTTTTCAGAAATGCATGTCACTCAGCTGGTATTTTTTGATTATTTTATTGTTAATAGTCAAATTTCATTAATGAGATGTTAGGTTTTTCGGTAGTACCTGAATATTTCAAAGAATTTGCATGAAGCTAGCACCTTTCCCTTCCCTTGCGTGTGGACACACACATGCACGTTAGACTGCAGTCTATTTTCATTGGACCTATAGACGGTCCCAGGTGAGGCTTCCCGTGTCATAAACACCCACTCCAAAACACCCAGAAAATTCAACAGGAGTCTTATCCATGCAACAGTTTGGTAAAAGGAATGTGTTTGACCCACAGTTTGCTGAGACCTTTATTAAAGGATGTGTGAAGTGAAATGTTTATTTTCAGAAGATGCCACACAGCACAGAGTTTTGTCCTGTGTTTTATAACCATTTAGCTATTGAGAAGTAAGTGAGGTTTTACAAAGAACCAGTAAATGATATAGGATGAGGATGAGCACTGAAGCTTTGTTTTTAATACCCCCAAATTATACCCCCAAATTAAACTGGCCAGGAGTGTTTCATCAATAAGTGTTTTCTGAGAGAGGTGAAAGCTGTAGCTGTCCTCTGAGGGTTGTAAAGTGATAATTCTTCAAATGTAATGGGGCTGTTGGCCCAGTTCTAATTGCAACTAGAGGCAAAATACTGTTTTCGCAACAGTTGAAACTCTGCCAAATTCCCAAGTTATCATAATGTTGCAACAGCTTAATAATGTCAATGTGAATGTTAGACCCCTTGATCTACTGGAGCTTGTTTTCGAGCTGTTCCACCCTGCCTCCCATGCATGTTCAATCTTGCATGGATTTACAATGTTGGGTTACACGGCCAAGTGTAGAGAGATGTCAGAGCTGCTTGGTCAGGCAGGTGAAACTGAATTCTCTAACGTCAAGCTTGAAGCCAAAATAAGTTCTTGGGCAGAATGTTGATTTACCTTGTCTTCCTTCTCTTTTTCTCTCTAGTGCAGGGGTCTTCTCCACAGTAAATAAATCAAAACAAAGATGCAAAACCAGCAGAGTCTTGATAAGCTATTAATAAGACTGCCAGGCTACCCCATAAAACTTGTTCATAGCAGCTGATTGTCTAGGCTCAGTCCCACTAGCTCCAGCCGTGCTCTCCACCTGCTGCTTGCTGCCAGTGGGCACTGCACCAGGGTCCTTCATGAAGGCACTGCCTGGCTCTGATACTGGCTTGTAGGTCTGTCTGTCTATCCATTGAAGTGATATGATGCCTTTTGATTAGAGTGTGGAAAAACTCATGACTGCTTTGCAGAGAAGTCCCGAATGTTGGCTGGAAAAGTATCTAGTTATGTAGTCATGTTCTGAAGTGATTTAACTAAGCAGTCACCATGGAAATATCGGTTGGCAAGGAAGCATTTGGGTGCTGTCTTGTGCTTAGTCTGTTTAGTCTGTTAACAGTAAGCATTGCTAGAGGTGCAATGTTTGTACTATCCTTCACTAAGTTGAATCAGGTTGCAGGGCATGGGGGCAAAGCACGATTTTGAGCATGCAGCACATCTAGCCTGGGTTTGTCTGGTATCTTTGTATGTGAACTTTGTGACATTGCCTCTGTCACCCCAGCAGAGATGCGCCTAAAATCTATGATGGATGTGCTCCCAGGAGAGAGCCCCTCAGAGGGCACCACGACGTTCTCTGACCACAAATTCGGGTTTTTTTTTTCCTCTTTCTCAGAAGTCAAACTCTTTGATTCTTAAGAAAGTCAGCAAGCTGCATAATTTCGCTGTCTGACTAAAAGTCAATGTCTTCGCTATTTTTAGCATTTCTCATAGTTTCCCATTGATTAAAGTTCTCTCTCCTTTCTGTTACAAAATTCTCTTTCTATGTGGTTTGCTTGCTTTCTGTGTCTCTGGATATTCCTCTTTTCCATTTTCTCAATGTCATTCTTCTTTTCCCTTCTGCTGTCTGTGTCTGCTTTTGTAGGTTATGAGGCAGGTCTTTTTTGGCCTTCTGGCTTGTGTACTATGGTGGCAGATAGCTGCCTGCCCTGCTGCAACAGTGGGAGCTACAGCTGCATCCTGGACAGGTGGCAGAGAAGAAATCTGAGCTAGCAGCTGGATCGTGCAAAGAGGCCTTATATGCTGGTACTTGATTTTGTCTTAAGCAAGATCCACAAATGAAAGGTATGATCTTCTCAGTCTTTAGGTCAGAAGGATATCCTGGCATCCTCTTTGATTTGGAAATTAGAATAGAAATCTGGTAAAAATAGATTTTTCCTAAGACTTCTTCTGTGAGGCCTTTTTTTGGCCAGTATTGCTGTATGAATATTGTTTCATTATTTCTGTTGATGTGGTCAGGTTAAAACCACAAAAACAACAATATCCCCCTTCCCACACTGCCAGGTCAGAAATCCTATTTGTCTTCTGTAGGCAAAGTGATACAAGCAGTGTTGCTGATGACTTAGTTTACTATTTCTACCGTGTTCTACAATATAAAACAGACTTTTGTTTTCATTCCCCTGAGGGGAATATAATTATTATTAAATGCTCATGCAATTTTATGTAATTTTAATGTTTATATTATCTTTTGACGCAATCACATGTTGTCATGGTTTTGCTCTAAATGCTATAGTGAAAGATGTTTTCCTTTAGCTGCTTCCACTGGGATTTTACAAAGAAACCTTTCTAATCGTGTGAAGTTTGTGAGCTTGCTTACATGCAGTCTGCATTTCAGTTCAGCTATGGTTTGGCACAGTGTTCTTCCTAGCCCCTCAGGTTCCCATTATGTCTTAAAAGTGCTGCTTTAGTGACACCTTATAACTTGAAGCTAGTTCAAGTTTTGGGAAAGGGTGCACGTCTGTTCTGATTTTACAAAAATAGTTCATCCACCCCTAATTGTTGCAGCCGTGCACTACGGTCATCCTTTTTCACAATTGGAATAGCTCATCTTTGTTCTATTTGTTTATTTATCTGCAGCAAGTAAATCAGAACTGTTCTTTTGTTCAGCAGTGCTAAACTCCAAAAGCCCAGTGTTCTCCTTCTTCCTTAATCATCAGTGTTTAATTGTAGCCTTTCAACCCACATGAAACATGTGCTCGTGCCCTTCAGGTACTTTTCTTTCAGGTTCAGGCCATTAACAAGTAATCTGTTTGGGTTATTTGAAGACTGAGTATTGAACAACTGATTGATTAGAAAGAACATTCCAACCCCTTGGAAACTGTAAGTCAAGGTTTGTAATTTACTACTTATTCATGCTGCAACTTCTTTGGTTACAGAACAGGAAGACGATCAGAATTATTGGGCTATGGGAAGATAAAGCTATTTTAGCTTGAATTTGTCCAACTTCAAATACCCTTCCTTTAAGGAAGGGTAAGCTAGTAACGGAACAAAATATTTTGAGAAGCAATTGTCTTTTCCTTTTTCTGATGTTGCTAAATCAGGCTTTCAGTAAAGACTAATTACTGCGATCTGTACAGTGGTGTGAAAGAAACTCTACAGCCTGGAAAACTGTCCCTTCTGGCCTTAATGCTTGGTAACTATGCTAGGCTTGCCTTTCCGTTGCAGTTTTAATTGTAGTTAGCCAAATATGAATGTCTGGTATTAATAGTGGCCATTTCTAGGTGGGGCTCTCTGCATTGGCTGAGTCTTCTATGGTAGTTGTAAGGAAACGTGAGATAGGGTTTGCATCAGTTTAGTCGTATTGGTGCCAACATTTTTAATACGTCCATCTATTCAGCAGTAGTACCTTTGGCCCACCTTCCTGCTCTTAATGTCCCTCCCTCCTAAAATACTCCATTGACGTCAGTAGTTAATCCAGACTTCTTGTAGTACAGAGAGCAGGACTGGACTTCTGCTACCACTCATGTTTAAATCATGTAAGGCTTGTGATACTGTGATGTATGTCTCTCTGAGTGATTGTTATTTCTATAGTAAATGATTCATTTCTTCATGCAATCTTTGTTCGTGTTATGTTGTGGCTGAAAATCTTCCATGTTTCTGGGATGGTTGGTCTGGGAGCTCTGAGGCAGCCTGGATTTCCTGCTTAGCTTCCGTGTTATTACAAAATGTTATCTTAATCTCTGCTCGCTGTAGAGAGCCTAAGGCATTTATATAGCTAGTTAGAGAAGTACAGTTTAACAGGAGAAATGCTCTTTGTCTCCTGTAATGCAAGAATAAGTGCTACAGTGCGTAGCAGGAGTACATGAGTAGAAATGAGAATTTTGACGTTTTATTAATAAGCTGTAAAAATACTACTGTGTCAGGATCTGCCCAAAAACGCATTAATGACAAGATTGGAAGGATGATTCTGAAATCTGCTGATTAGTATTAAAATTTCTACTGACTTTAAAAGGAAAGGCTAAGCCGTGAGTGCCTTGGAAATGTCCATTTTGGGGGAAAGGTTCACTAATTTTTTTGTTTAAGTTTTTATTTTTTAGGCCAGAAAAAATTGCTGTGATTAGTTAGAGCCGCCTTCTTTCAGAAATCTATCTGAGCTAGGTATTAGAAAGTCATTCAATCACTCTTCAATCATCTTTTGGACAAGCTAAATAAATTGACCTGTCTTTTTCTGTTCAGGAGATGAGTTGTAGTATTGAATTTGTATTGATTTCCTTTTTCCTAGCAGACAGAAAAAGCAATTTAATACACGCATGAATTCTTCAGGTTACAGGCTGTGTTGGACTAATAGGCATCTGTATTATCTTTTTGCTTACAAGAATGTGTGTGTGGAAAACCCACAACAACAAGCAGGGATTGAAACTTCATTACTGAGACTTACGCTATAAATACAGGACTGAAATTCATTGAAATTAGTGACTGGTGTTTGAAACCGATAAAAGAACTTAATCATGATGCTGACAAGGAAAAAGCCTGTATACTCTTAATTTTTTTCATTGACTAGCTCAAGCGAGGCTTTCTGCTTCAGGAACCAGCCCTTGAAAGCCCATCTGGGACGTGCTGATAGCTAGATTGTAGCTTGGCCTGAGGTTCTGGCCATCAGGCTGCTTCAAGAGAGTTGTAAATCTTTGTGCAGCTCCCCGCTGTGTCATGCAGCTCTAACGGGAGCAGACTTGGTTCATGGTGAGGCCTGCAGAGGTTGCACTGGTGTGAAGCGGTGGGAGGGTGCTGTGGGTAGAAGTGGGAACTCCATCTGCATGTACTGCCCCTGAGGCCTTTGCGTGGGCTGGGAAGCTTTGTCCCAAGACATCTGGGACATCTCGGGATTCGGGTGTGGCAACTGGCACTAACAGATGCCTGAAACCGAAAGCAAAGGATGATTGAGAGGGTGAGGAGATGTTCGAAGATCAACGATTGCTATCCCAGGTAATCTGAAGCTCTACAGCTGTTTAGCAGCAGAGAAAGGCAGCCTCTGTGCAGGATGCTTTATTATGGAGGGTTTGCGAGGAATAAGCATGGACAGTTTTGATGAATAAGCACATAGGAAGAGGTGTTCCTGATGAATGCATGACTCCTTCCTTCTTAAGGAATGTTACACTTTTGGCTGGTCACAAGCCTAAATTATGTGAATTATAAAGTTGTATGAATAGCTGGCATGTGTTCCTGATCGCTTGAGCTGCTACAAGATTCCTAAAAATAATGTGTGTTATGGAAATGGAAGTTTAGAGTCAGAAGGGAGAAAGGAGATCAGGGGTACAAACGAGAAACACTGTCATTGCTTTCAGCTCTTATATGAATGCTGGCTGCCCCTGGACCATCCCAGTCTGAACCTTGAATGGGAATCTGTGACCCGATTTCTGGCTTTTTGAGGTAGGTAGTCTGGATTAGATGTCCAATATCGTTGTGTAGCTTCTTGGTGATGATGCAGTTCTTCAGAAAGAAGACAAAATGTTTCATTGATTGTGTGGCCAGTCTCCATAGCTCATACCACATACATTCAAAAGCTTAATGCCTCTATTAACCTCATCAATTGTGTAGCAAGGCATTAATACCTTCAAATGTGGTCTACCTTTTCAGGCTCCAAAATGATATCTCCAGGCACCTACCTGCATATGATTATACTTTTTTTCCCCTGTATTTAAAAAAAAAAAAAAAAAGGTGCTATTTGCATTACTGAAAGTTGTAGATAACTTGATTTTCATCAAATTTGACCAGTCCAGTCATTTATGTAGATTATTAAAATCTTTGCTTTTATTTCTTGAAGGTCTCGATACCGGTAGCTGATGTTGGTTCCCTGACCTTTGTTCAATTTTCCCTTGCTGGAAAAGGGTTAACACAATTCTGCCCTAAATATCAATATTGAGAGTATGACCCGTTCTCTTGTCCTACGATTGCACAATGCTTAGCATACTGGAGCCCTGGGTCACGGCTAAAGATCCTACCCGGTGTCACAGTACAAGCGAGTAATAATTAGCCTGGTGATACTGAAGGCTTTCTCTTGACTATCTTTTGTTATGCCTGCATTTATGAAATTATACCCTGAAATGTGTTGGTGACAGACCAACAAACAGACCAGAAAAAAGTTATTGCCCTGTGCAGTTCTGAAATCGAAATGATGTGATTTAGTAGCATAAGATAGTCTTCCATTACAAGCAGGAAAGCAGGTGACTAGCAGTCACTTACCAAATTCTTTATTCTTAGGAAGTTGTTAATTCTGTTAATATGAGGGAAAAGGGGTGTCCTACAGACAATTTATTGGTTGTTGGAGTCATGTGTTTTTATGAAAGTCATTCTGTTAAAAGTTGTATTATTTTCATCTGGTGAACTCAGGGCTTGACCTCAAGTTAACGTGATATTATTTGACATAACTAAATCATTGTTTCTAGGAAATAAACACAAGTCATGTGGCTCAGTGACAGATCTCATGACAAATGTAAATAAAAGCTAATAGTGTGAAATGAATTACTGGATTATTTCTTCAGGGTAAACCAATGTTTTCCATAATGCTTTCCTACCATCACTAATAGATGCATTGTAAATTAATATCCTCAGTGCATTCCACAGCAGAAGCACTTTTCCTAGATTCTACGTTCTCCTGAATTCCAATATATTAAGAAAAAAAAAAGCCCAACAAAAGTGTTAACAGTAAATAAGGAACATGAAGGGAGACGTTTTGAAATGTAGCTGGGAGCTGTAAGTCTCTTTATTTTCTGTTACTGTCTGGAAATCTGACTCTAGAAGGCTGAACTGCTAGGACTTTCCAAAAATGGCACTGCTAGAGGTATGTTATGGTGAATATCTTGAAAACATGCACACTCTCACTAGCTGTCTGCAAACTTTGGACAAAGTGAGCTCAATTTCCCTATATTGTTCTCTTCTGCCCAAAATTATCTTGACAGTGCTGTGAAGATAAATCACGCAAAAAACAAATAGAAAACAAAATGTAATGGCCTTTTCTCAGTTCTCTTATTTGTACAAGACTGCAATCATTCTAATAAGTAAATAAATACTACATATTTGAAAGACTTGGGCCACTTGTAGAAACTTTTTTTTGCCCTGCTATAGAGTCCTCCAAAACTTCAGCTATCTTATAGCAAGATCATCTTGACCTTCATTCACTCTGTTTCAATATGAGTTAAGAATGAAAAAACATCAGTGTGATGAAATATTAATTTTGAAAATAACATGCGAAGCAACTTCCACCTGAGTCTTAACTGTCTTCTGGTCTTTGCCTGGGCTGTTCAGTGAACCTAAAACCTTTCTTGCAGAACTTATGTAATAATTTTGCATTGTTCCTGGTGTGTTACTTCTCTGTTGAAAGATAACTAGAAAACATCAATTATACTCATTTGGAGGGAGCTTTTGCCCATGAAGTGTTCTGGGCAGGATCAGTCTGACTGCATTCTGGACACTCACCTCTGGGCCAACACCCTAGGCTCCCTTTGTAGCCCTGGCAGAGAAATGGACTCATCTGCAAAGCAATTCATTTCTTCCCAAGCATAAGCAGAGGAGACATTTTTAGATGTCTTAAATAACTTGGATAAATTGCACTCAGTGTCCTTTATTTCCCTCCATTAACTGTACAGGGAGCCTGGGGTAGCTAGATCTTGCATCTGTATCTGGTTAAAGCTAGGTGAAAAGATTTCTGCCCTAGATGTCCCACAGACATTGCTCCTTATTGCTTAAGCTCTTTGATTTGTGTAAAGGTGATGTTGCTCAAGGTGCTGTGGATAGAGATTGTTTTTTTTGTTTTTTGTTTTTTTTTTTTTACTCTGACAGTTTTGTGCAATAGGAGAGGAAAGCAAGGAGAAGAAATGTTCATGCAAAAGGACTTAATAAAGTGGTCTGTTTTGGGTAGTAACTTGGGTTATTGCATTTATCTTTTTAATCAATGTTTTATTACTGAAAGACAGTCACCAGTCTGCCCTTGCTGTGCTTATACGTATCTCCAAATGTCTATGTTGTTATGAGAGTGGTCTAGAAATGATATGCTCTGAGTTAACAAGTTGCTATTTTTTAAATTCCCTGTGTATACATATGCTGTGACTATGAAATGAGGGGCCTAATTTGTTAAAGGTTGTGTGCACATTTTCTTTTTTCTTTTTTTTTTCTTTTTACATTGAGAAGTTGGAGGATTCTCATAGACTTGAATAGCTTTGAGGGTGATGCGGGACACTTTGCCAACTACTCAGAGATACTACTGTCAGCGAGTAAACTCACTGAATGCTGCTTTAAGAGATCATGAGTGTGCTGCCTCCTCCTCTCAAAAGAGTAACCTTAAATATAAAGTTTTCAATACCTTCCCAGGTTGCATATCTTTGTAGCATCTTTCAGGTGAATGTTATTTCAGGAGTATATTACTTTTATTTTCTCAAGCAATACACTTCTCAGTGCATTATCTTTAATTTTTTTTACTGAGGTGCTGTAAAGATAGGAATTGGTAGATTTATAGATGAAAGAAAATTATCTGGCTTTGTCACTTGACTTAATGTTATGGGTGTGCATGTATGTGCCTGCACGAAAATAGATTCCATAACCCATGTACAGAAAAAGTGAATCTGTCCATTCAATATCAGCAGAAGCTGTGCATATAATAAATTATTTTGATGTTGACATCTTTATAGGCCTTTATATAAAGCTATTAAGAAAAAACAACCAAACCAACCAAATGTAATATATCCGACAGCAGTAAAATTTGCCCAATTATATTCAGCAACAAAGATGTGATGTGTGCTAAAGTGTGTGCGACTGGAGTAGCAGAGTACTGAGGTGGTTTGTTGCCTGCACTTGTCCTGAGAGAGAGGTGAGGAAATACATAAACGCATTTCCTTGTTTTAATTTTTGTATTATCAAAGATACAAACTTTTCTGATAAGCTGAGCTGAAGACAAGAATTTTTCCCTACAAGTAGGATATTGTCAATTTTTTCCGGGGAGAGTAAGAGTATCCTCACCCCCTCTGGAAAAGTTCAACAAAATAATTGAAAGCAACCTTGCTTTTAGAGAAAGTGAAAAAAGTTCTCGTATCCTTTGATAGAATTGAATTTGAGATGAAAATTTGACTTTGAATCCTTGTTCAGTGTTTCACGATTCTGTAGTGTGAACCCAATAATGGCTTTTCTTATCATTTTGCTTGCTCTTTTTGCCAATGGGGAATCTTTCTGATATGCTTTCAGATGTGTCATATTTTTAGTTTTTCTCAGTTCTTGGCTTATTTATGTATATGTGCTCCATACAGCATTAACAATCATCTCGGAAACAGCTTTTCCTGCTGGCTGAGCGTCTTTGGAAATGTCCAGCCTGACTCTCCCTCGAATTGAGAGATCTGTACTCAAGCTGTCAGATTTCACAGAGTACTTCCCTGCGGTAAGCCAGCAGCACCCAATTTAAAAGTTTGGGCTTCCTGCATGACCTTGATAAAAGCAGTTTTTATAAGTCAAAGTCATCTTGCTCGGCACATTCACACCTTCTTTTTTCCTGACCACACAGCCACCGAAGGTGCAAATATAATGGAATCTGTTGTTTTAATGTCATAGATTTCTTTCCCCCTCTTTCATCAGTGTTAGCACAGACCCGCGGGGAATTTGCAGCGTGAGCTCTGAGATCTCTCCTCTGTGAAGCAGCTCCCCCACTTGGTTTAAGCAACCAGAATCTGGCAACCTCTGCAGAGAGGTAATCCAAATGTAATTTTTGTTTGAAAGATAAAAATGCATATTTAAAGTAGTAATTAAAAAAAAGGGATGCTTTTTTTTTTTTTTTTAACTGATAACAGCTCTTAAACCAAAATGTTAGAATTTTCATCATCGGGAACTAGTCATAATCATAACTCTTCTGTCCAACTGTTATCTGCCTCTGGAGAGGTATTGGAGATCGATATAGTCTCAGAATTTATCCCAGTTAGCCAGGTCAGTCGTATCACCAATTTTAGTCTGTGAGCAAAATACAAGAAACGTGTATTCCTCTCGTGAAAGTTAAGTTACACTCAGACGAGAGTGTAGCAGAAAGCATGCATGAGCTTATTAAATGGGGCCCATTTTCCATGCTGTATTATCGTATTCTTATTTGTCTCCATGCAGGGTAATAATCCATAGTCATTTCTAGGTGTCTCCTACACTCCCTGGATACACCAGAAATAGCGCTTATGAGTACTGTCCCCTCTGCTAGACTTGGTAAAGATGACTTAGTCACATCTACAGCTCTGCTTGCCTTCACCATTGGGAAGAAAACCACTTCCTCTGGCACGCTGAAAGACGTATCCTTGTCTTGTTAGGCTGCTTTTCTTAAAATTGTAGATTTATTCCACAATGATAATCAAAGAATTTGCAGTGTACAGGGCAACAAACTCCAGCTGAGTGGAGGAGTTTACAAGGTTTACAAACTGCACTTGTTAGAACTGAGTGATGGATGACCTTATAGGAGTATTGGATAATCCAGAATTGCTATGTTTTAAGAAAGTTTTAAAGTCACCCTCCAGCATAACTTTTTCTTTCACTTCATTTTTTTTAATAATGTATCCTGTAGTGCAGGTGATTTTTAGTTTCGTATATGGCATTTTGGTACTGCCAGTATGAAGCGTATGTGCTATAAATTCAGCTATATTTTATTGGGAACTTTCAGAAACTTTTGATGTCTGCAAATGAGTGTTTGTTTTTTTTTTTTTCTCATCATCTGTAAATATTGCCCTAATTAGAGCAAGGATGATGAGATGAAGACCCTGAGCTATATCTAGCTCACAAAAACAACATTTGTCTTCTGGCCTGCACCTTGTCACCCTCTTTCCTGAGACTCTAACATATAGGCTATGACTTTTCCCTTATTGTGCAACATTATATGAGCAAAATGCAGTTGCCCTGCAAAATAAGTATCTCTGTCTAGTCCCATCGCAGGGATGTGCTTTGTCTTACCCCAGAGCATTAATGAATTTTTCTCCTGTGATGATTCACACACATCATGTTTACATCTGCTTGTATCATGGGTGTGTGTGAGATGACGTGACAGGGAGAGGAAAGCGGTCGGAAGCTCTCGATCATGTGCATACAAAGTTACATGACCAGTACATGTGGCTTTGTTAATTTTTGGTGTGGATGTTGTCCAGAACCAGAGGCATGCATCTTCCTTCTGTACCCTGATGGATGATTAAAATTTCTGAATATGATAGAATAAAATTTTGACTAAGTAAACCCAAAATTCTACTCTAAATTTCATGTAACTGGATGTTAGTGCAAAAGGGTATTGCATTTTAGGGGGGTTATGAACGCTTTCACAAACGCTTATGAAAACAGCAAGCACGCAGACTCTCTCTGTATGATGGTATTTTTTCCAGATGAATCCAAAAGTCGGCGCTCTCACTTATAATCTGCTGAGTTTTTCACTAATATCAGTAGGGCTGCTCTTGATGCATGTCCAGAGAGAATTTGGTAAAGTTAGCATAAAATTTTACCAAATTTTGTGATATAACATGAATGCATAGCATGTAAATATAACATGAATAGCAAATGTCATTTTTAGTTCTCAGTTTCCTCTGTTATGGAGAATTATTAATAGATGATTTAGACAGCTATTTACTTCTCTTTTATTCCATTTTTCTACCTTGATGCCTGTGTTAGCTCTGGCCCCTCATTACATGAAGTAACTGATAACAATTTGTCACCACTCTAACCAAAGGCTTTACTTAAATTTATCCAAAGTTTATGTAATCTAAATAAATTCTCAACCCGTGTTCTAATTAATCCACGGCCTTTCTCCTATCCACACTTGATTTTATCTTTTCTTTTGCTTAGTATCAAGACAGGATTTTGCTCATTTGCTTCTGGGACCATATACACTTTGAGAAAATCACCTGTAATGAATTCTCCTCCTAGGTTTTCTGTGCTATTTCTGAATTTATGAAATCCTCTTTCACCGTGGCCACTTGTCTGGTACAGGATGTAGTTATGTATTAAGGGAAAAATGTTTAAAGAGATTCTTTGGCAGGATAATGAAAACATCTGTCTGTCTTAGCAAGTTAATGTGTGATTTCACATTTGTATGTGTAGAATGGCTACATCAGCTAAGCATTTAATGCTGTTGGTATTGCACAAGGATGTCATTTATACTAAAATATATTTTAAATGTTTGTTATTTTTAGAAATATGAGGTAGTGTGGCTTTTCGTTATGACTATCTGATTTCTTTCTAGGGGAAAATGTCAGTATGACTTGATTAAATTAACATTCTTGAGGCAATATGTCAGACTGAACTTTCCTCAGAAAAATCACCCATATATACTGATTATCTTGAACTTTAGCATAAATTTAACCTGCACTAATGTTGCTGGCAAATTTTTAATGAAACAAATCTTAATTATGTTTGACAAAATTGAAAAGCCAAGCGTAACTGCAGAGGTACCTTCTGTAGGCGAAGTATCTCTTTCTTTCGTATTCATGAAACGAGGATAATGTGACTAGGAAACTTTCTAGATCTTCAACTGTAATTCAGGCCGCCCAAAATCTCAAGAAAATTGAATTAGAAACCAAGTTCCCCATAATTAAACCAATGCTACCTTGGCTATAGAAACATATTACTTAAATAATTCTAAAATTAATTTGGAGTGTAAGGAGAAAACACTTCTTTTTAATATTACGGCTATTAGCCTCTAATCAAATAGTACAGTTGTGTGGGAATAAGAAAGAGGTCTTACCTAGATCTTACTGCTCCAACATTTAAGACAGGTCTCTAAGTTTACCGTTTGAAGGAAGAAGCAAGCCTTATAAGGCTAATATCCCAATAAGTGATTCAGAAATAAATAGCGTTGGAAATCTCAGGCTCATGTGATTGGCACACAATTGATTTTAGCCAGAAGACCTTTTCCGACTTGAACAGATGTTCATTTTACTGGTGCTTTAGTACATCATAATGCGCTAATGGACCAAAATAGAAATATAAGAAATGTTCTCTATTGTTCATGTAGTGATAGATGAGCATGTTTCCAGTAATGTGTTAGATATTACAACTTTCAGTGTTGGTATGTACCTATGGAGCTTAGTTGACTACCTTAGACTAGATGCCTAACTTCTGGAGAACTAAGTTTAAGTGAAACAGATCCCACTCCCTTGCACTTTATGCATTTTTGCATGCTATGGTGCATACCAGTACTCAGAGGGGATGACAGAGACCCTCCCTCACAAATTGTCTTACGTTGCTTTTGCACTGATTTGGGCACCACAACTCCCAGGGAAAAATATTGTTAACTTTCCCCAAGCTAGCAGAGATGGGTATGTGACAGTTTGCACTGAGCACAAAGTTGGGCGTGCAGCAGACAATTACAAGGTCCTTTTTACAATGTGTTGGCTATTTCTTCTCTTTTCCAAATTATAACAATAAAATATTCTTGACTTGCTAATATTATCCTCATGATGAATAACCTGTACTGTGTTTGTTCTGCATCATACTGTTCTCTTAAACTTCCGCTGTATTTGTATGTACATGCATGCACGCGCGCACGCATATGCATACTACAGAATTTTCTGTCGAGTGCCCAAACAGCTAAAAAAATATTGATGCTGCCAAAGAATTCAAGAGGTGGGAGACCCTGACTCTCCCAAAGGGCAGCTGAGCATGTCTCAACCCCCTGCAGCAGTAAGGCATGAACACAGGCGCCTGCCTTTTTTTTGTGTGGGAGATGCATGTGGCTTTGAACTTGTTCTAAAAGGCTTTGCTTTACATCGCTGCACCAAACCACAATTTAGTTCATATTCACCATCTCCACTTCTCAGGAGTGGAAGAAAATACTCTAGCTTCTGGATCTTGGTTCAAACCTGCATTTTTTTTTTCTTTTTAAACCTTTCTTTCTAGCAGTTCTGTGATTCCACCTCTATGCTTCACTTTTGCTGTTCAGCACTTGAAAAGAAGCCATCTTGTTTGATAGAAACTGAAAACATATTTGTTCTTGTTTGAGAGAGAAATTCCCAACAGGCTGTTCCCGTCAGTTTGATCTGTATTATCCATTTTTAGTGGGTTTGATAAAACAGAAGGAACTTACTCATGGTTTCTTTCATTTTCACTCCAAAAGTGAATGGCAAGATGCTTTTTCCTAGAGAACAGCTCAGTGACCTAGGAAACATGCACTGCGCCAGCTCCTACCAGCACATTTGTGTTCAGACATACAGTGTATATATAATTTATGTTGATACCCTTGAAATAACCTAAGCAAATTCAGCAATGACTTGCTTTTGTGTGATTCCCTATCATGATATGCCTGAGTGTTTTCTTATTCTCTTTACTTTAAAATGAAGTTAGCCATTTCCTAATCCTAAGAGATCTCTCTCAAAGTTGTGAAATCTCCAACTAGTGTTTCAGTAATTCTCACTTTTCCTTCTGTTCCTTCCACAGATCATTATCTTGAAACAGTATGTTTTCAATTGCAAGAAGTTAATTGTTAAAGCATTACACTGAAATTTCCTGCTTCTGTGATAGATCCTATTTTCAAGTTCCCGTTACTGTTATAAGGTCCAGCCCTCAGACTCAGAGCTGCTAGTACCCCAGCAGAGATCTGAATTCAAGTGTGTCACCATTTAGAGACACATATTGTGAATAGCAAGGGATTCAAAATAAATATATAAGCCTCTTATGAACACTTGGAATGGTTAAGATGAAGGCTTATGCACCATTACACATCCTGGGTTTGCATGTTTCCAAATTGCTTATTCCTTTAGGAAGAAAATGTTTTTTAGAAGCTAACACTTTAGGTTACACTTTTTTTTTTTTTTTTTTTTTTAGTGGAACTTTACTCAGCCGTTCTGGGGAATATTAAGCTTTCCTTGTGTGAAGACTGTAAAATTAATCCACTGAGTGTAGAGGGCCTTTTTCTGCAGAAGTTTTCTCCAGTAGTACAACTCATACTACTGTGAGCAAGGCTTAGAACGAAAAAAATGGGGTCACTTCCATTGATTTTTACAAGGTCGAACTGGGCTTGGCTGCTTACCATGGCAATGCCTTCTGTTACACCTACCTGAGCTATGGTCGCTCAGTGCTGTACCTCTTCTTTGGTCTATGTCTGTTAGTGAATATAATCTATCATGAGTGTCCTTCACAACTGCAGTACCTCACTTGATTTTATTCACCCTGTAATTCTAACTCTATTGGTATTGTTGCCTTTGACATAACTCACTGTGGGGTCAAAACTTCATTCATTTTGTTGGAAAAGTGTGCATTGCGCATTGAACTGTGTTATGCTAAATATATACTTATTATCTTAGATACATTATATCGTCAAAAGGTTAGATTCCTATGCACGTTAAAATAATTAAATTCCCCCCAAGAGCTACAGGAAATCAGTTGGATTTTTATAAAAGCTTTTTGGGTTTAATGATACTTCACAGTTTGAGGACAATAACATTGTCTCTGCAATACTTCGTATAGCATGAATAAGAATTAGTCATTAAAAAGTAATGTCTTTATGGAGAAAGATGCAATTAATACAATGTCTGTTTCAAGAATTAGGTAACTAATTTTTTTTTGTAATCAAGACATATCTTCTATAGGAGCAGATGTGCATTTGTTTTCTATTCAGTTAATGATCAAAAAGTCCTTAATCTAGATGGTACTTAAGAAGAACATTTAGACTTTATCACTGCAAAAGTAGTTTTTGGTGCCACTTCCCTTAAAAGAGTTACTCCCCCACTTTTTGTTATTAGAAATGCATTTACAGCATGATGACTGTTCAAAGACTGGGGTTTTATATGAGGGAATCTGATTCCCTTTATTACCTTTAAGTAATATTGCTTATTGTGTAATATTGCTTTGGAGTGACACAAAAATGCCAGTCAGGATTATTTGAAGATATTTGAATATTTGAGGATATTATTTTAATTGCTAACAAAAAAAATCCCAGAAAGACTCCCAAAAACTAGATATCTTACAGGCTTTAGTATTAAAAGGGACAAAATGTTCCTTTTTAATAATGCTGTAAGATCCCCATTCAGTAAACCTTTATTCGCTTCAAAGTTTGTATCTGCAGTGTTTCTGAAATTCTGTGATAGCATTGAAATTTCTTTGCAGTAGTCATTTGTAGCTAGATGTTACGTATAGCAATTTTGTCAGTAACTTCTCAATGTAAATAAAAATCACTGCTTACTTCTTAAAGTGCCATGCTACAATACTTTATATTCTAGCATTATACTATACCCCATAAACTGCATAGATTAAGAAGTTAAAATTAGACGTCAATATATTTTTCTCAGTCACTGCCAGACTTTCCTAAACACTGTTCTTTGTAGCCATGGCTACCTTTTACAGAGGCAAAATCATCCTTATTCCAAAGACAAGTGTGCTACTTTAGACTGATTTAAACCATCAACCATGAGCTGGAGCTGTATCAGTGATCATGCTTAATCTGGCTTTCACATTTTTTGGATTACATGCCTCAGTACTTAAATACCCACCTAGCCCCCCAGCCCTTTTTCACAAATGTGGAATGGTATATAATGTTTATTTAAAGATCTTGGACAGATGAAAAGTCACAGTGTATGGCAGAGCACAAAACCCTTTCCTCTATGCAGTAAATAACCGAGTGAACCTTGCCGTTGAATCCTGTTAAACCATTGTCTTATTTACCTTTGATCTTTGTTAAACCACTATGCTATATCAATAAAACATATTGCTGCTTCTGTCTTAAGAGTAAAGTGCATCACTCCTCACTCATCTGCCACACAGTGTTGCAGCAACACATGCTGTTGAAACTGTGTTGGGAGACCTAGCTGGAAAGCAGTGATGGCTTGCTAGAAGAAAGCAGCATCGCTTACTTGCCTCCACTCCCCCCATGACCCTGAGTCCAGGAGCCATTGCTGGTCCAGAATGAGGTTAAAACAGCAGACAGTGGATGCATCAGTCCTAGGAGAGTACGCAGTATCAAAGTTGGCTCTTTGGTCCTGATATCAGCTGGCACTTAGCTCCTGTGAAGGTCACAGCTGCCATAGCAGGGTGACCACATCCCAGTTGCCTTTGGGCAATGGTTCCTGGACCCTGTTAAGTCCTGAACTGTTTCTGGGATTTTCTGGTGCAGTGCTGGTTTGCCCTGACCAGAAAAGTGCCAGAGATCACAAAAACAGGTGTAAGACCAGGGATCACACCAGATCGCACCTAAGTATAGATGACTGAGATCCAGTGCTAAGGAATAATTTACTAGTAGGGATGTGGCTAATGAAAACAGAATCACTCTGAAGTCTGAAATATTGGAAATGGGGTGAGTTAAATAAGTATGAAGTACAGGGTATGTACCCTTAAGAAATAATAAAAAGAACTGCTATTGTGTGGCTTGCTGAATTCAGCTTGCTTTGAAGTGAAGGACTGGCCACCACAGGCTGAACACAAACCCTCAGTCCGCCAGTCCACTGCTGTCAAAAAGCTGAATGCGCTCCTAGATTCAAAAAAAAAAAAAAAAAAGAGTGAAGGGGATGAATTCCCCTAGTACATTAGTACATGGTATTTATAAAACCTCATCTAGGATGTTGTGTCTTGCATGAAATAAATACAGATGAACAAAAGCAGATCCTGAGAGTATTTAACCGTGATCTGAGAAATGGGGAACCTCTCTTCATAAAGTCACTAATGGCATTTTGTTTATTTGCAAAGCAAAGTGAAGGTTGAAGTGAAATTGGATCCTGTAATAATACATAGGGGAAACAAATGTTAGAAAAGGGAAAAAGTAATTCGAACTGCAAGATAGTTTCAGAATAATAACGAATAGGTATATATTCAGGCTAAAAATTAGGGAAAGACTTCTAAACAACACTTTACCTTTTTCTCTCCTTCAGTGGCATGCCTCAACACAATCAGGAGTCTGGGACAGCATGCGTGTCTGTAGGGCTGACTCTCACCTTTGACATTTTATGGCACCACTTTTGTAGCTGTAGGACCAGTCAATGAATCCTGGTACCCTACAGACAGTCAACATGATGGAGACATCATCAGAGTGGGATCAGCTCAGATAAAGTAGGTGTAAAACTAAGAAGCAGTTGGTTTGCTCTTGAGGAGGCTGTTTCCAGCCTGCCATCTGTGGTAGAGCACCAATGGAAAGAGATCTCTAATGTCCATCCCAATGCATAAACGCTCCGTGCTTTGGATTTACTTTCAACAACCCTCAAACAGGCTACAAAATCTGTCAGCAGACAAGAACATGGGGCCAGATACTGTAGCGCCATTAGATGAAGGTTAGTGATCTCCTTCTAGAAATGTTTTACCTAGCTGCCTGCAGCTGTTTTCAGGTCTTGTAAATTGAAGATGGTGAAAAATTACTTACAGTAAACTCAAATTTTGTTGCCTCTTGTGCTTGATTGTTTGCAAGTTTTTTCGGTTTGTTCTTTGCCCTTTTCTCTCCTCTTGTGGTCTTCACTTCAGTAATTATGAAGTCCAGGGTTCTGAATAGCTAGTATCCTTAGGTATTTCTAAGATATCTTCTTCTTCTAGGGAATGATTTTTTGTTTATATCTTGTTGCAAGTGATGCAAAATGAGTGACTATTTTGTCTCTTTATACAAAAATTAACACTGGTTTATACTTTAAGCAGATATCCAAAAGCTTAAGTATGATTTTTCCACCCACATTTGAAGGTCGTGAAAACATCATGCAAGATTTGATGCTAAATATGTTCATCTGTCACAAATACATGCACAAAATCTCTGTCAAATGATCAAAACTGAATATTTCCTTTGTACAATTTTCCACAAAAATTAAATTAGCTTGTTCAAGTAATGATTTTTTTTTCCTGCAACTACCCCTTTTTTTGGTAAAGTATATTTTTTATTTTTAAGAAATCCACCAGTCAATATCAAAAGCTCATCAAGCTAATGCTTCTCTTTTCCAGTCAGTAACGCTGTTACTACATTACCTTCTTGGCAACCTGACAAACTTACCACTTTTCTTTGCTGCCACTTCCTGATGCTGTTTAGGGTTTGTTTGGTTTTGATAGTATGAAAGTGTTAAATTGATGGTAGAATCTCCTTACTACTCTGTACACTGAGAATTTCTGAGTTCCCACATTTGTTCTTATGAAGCTGGTACAATTTGCATTGGCAGGCCATGATGAGAATAACCCAACATAGGCAGAACATCCTCCTCAACACTTCATGGCTACTTGTTTTTATTTCTCTGAAAGTAAATAGAGCATGGTAAATAGACTTCAGCTTGACACTTGTGGGACCGGGGAGATGAGGAGACTGGTCCAAAGATTAAAATGTGTGACATGCACATGGCAGGAACAGTGCCTGAGAAGAAGGTGGGAAGAAAGAAAAAAAGCAAGTGATAAACAGCAGTGAGCTGGAGACTGAAGGAAGGGACTGCATGGGACTGGGAAAGGGCAGGTTGTCCCTACTCTGAAGCGTTAAAGGGATAAGGGGATAAGTCAACTGATGTGGATAGAGAATATTCACCTTATCTCTCTCCCCTCTTTCTCCCAGGAGTGTCACCCTGAGAAAAGCATGGGATGACTTACCAGACTTGAACCATGAGTGAAGACAATACAGTGGCTTCCAGGTATGGGGCTCCATCAATAATTTCAACTTCCAGCCAGTCTTATCTCTAACTGTTCACTGAAAAGGAACTTGGTATATATATTGGCATAATGGCACCTGTGAACTGAAAAGCTGCCAGTGTGTTTAAAGACTAAACAATAGGAGCTGAAATGAGAACCACAAAGTTAAAGTAATATGATAATCTGAAGGATGTTGTTGGAGAGATGGTCACTGTGCAAACAGAGACTTATATATCGTAATTAAAATTATTGTGATGTGCTGGGTGAAATCTTATCAAAACTATTGTTTTAAACCATTGGCCTAAGCTTAATTAGGTTAAAAAGTTGCACAAATAATAGGGAAGTTGGTAGCTACAATAATGGCAGGTGCCACTGTACTTGAAACCCAGGTACTTGTCTCCAGCCAAAGAGCCACAGGAACATGATTCACCTTCATAGAAGGAAGTCACTCCAGCCTGAAAACTTGGAGACTTCTCCCTGTGCAGGGGAGAGGTGTGCATCTGGGAGAGAAGGCTGGGAGAGAAGCTGGTAAAGAGCTTGGCACTGAGAATAAGGACTGTATTTTTTTTTTTTTTCTGTTTTATTCTGCGTATTTGGGAAGTAAGAATCAAATTCCTTTATATTCAAAATTCTATTAATGGCATATCTGACTCTATCAGTGACTTGCCTTTGCTATAGAGCACTATGGTTTTGAAAGCTGTTTGTGTGAAAGGGGGTCAAGCAGTTGCTGGTGATGGTTTTGCAGTGGATTAATCAAGCTGTGGAACTTTGAGAACAGCATCATTAGCAGCATTCATGAAGGACCTCAGAGCAGGGCAGAGAGTGCATGTGTGCGTGCTTACACAAGCAAACAGGATGAGTGGAAGAATCCTATTATGCTTAATATGTTTGTGAATAGATTAAGTTTCGGAACAGTTGCGCTCTCCTGAAATGGACCAAAAACCCCATGGAGGAAGGACATCCTCAGCAAAATGGTAGCAAAATCTAAAAATTCTGTAGAGGGAAAAGTTGTTTTTGGTCTTTAGTTTAAGCTCTTTATGGAAGAGATTCTTGGTCTCTCTTTTGCAAGCACCAAGCCTATCCTTAAATCTGCATATTTAAAAGGATCCTCATTTCTCTTAGCTATTAAGCTACGTTTTTGCCCTTAGGAAGACATTGGCCATGCCAATCAATATGTTGAATATTAATTCTTCTAATACTATTCTAAAGTTCAGATTTTGGACTTCATTAATTGTTTTAATTAAGTAGCATTACTTCAGTATTCCTTGAGCTGTCTCAAGAATACAAATATATGGAATGAATGTTTTCATGTTAGTTTTAAAGATTATCAAGTTCTCTCCTCTCTTTTAACAGGAGAGAAAAGGAGAGGCTGAATTTTATCTAATACACAGAAGAATTAAAAAACAAACGTCCTTAGTCCTTTTTCATTTGCACTGAAGACAGTGAGACTGTAGGTAGAAAAATGATAGATCTGGACTGAGTTTGTTTTCCCTTCCTCAAAATGCCATGGAAGTGTTTAATAATTAGATGAAGGCAGAATTAGGTGTTAGGAATCCATTTCTGTACCAAGGGAAATGAAAGATAAGGAGAACATGCTATACTTACTAGCAATTAAAAGACAATCATTACTGAAATTGCTGTAGCATCTCTGGTTTCAGATTCAGAAGAAATCCTTCCATCAATGGAAACATTTAAAGAAGCTATTTGATTTGATTTTTTTTTTTTTTTTTGTAAAGGAGGGTTTCCAAATGAAGTGTGAACTATTAAAGCATTTAAGATTCAAACAGGCAGTTTCTTGTTTCAAATCCAGCAAGAACTGCCTGGCGGACTCTTGCCATTAATGTACACCCCCCCACGAGGATAATCTCTGTCAACAGATGTGTTTGAATGTTTTCTTAAACTGATGGTATGAGACAGAAACGTACAACGGAAGTAGACATAGATTCAGTCAAATGCTGTTCTATACTCTTTTGAAATGTTCATCTCTCTTCAATATCCATTTCAAAACTGATCTCCCTATTTTGAAGGGTATCCTTTTTTTCCTGTTATATTTGCATCCAAAGTTACTTGGTGCATGGCCTGTTTTCATAAATGGGTATGGCGATGTTATATAGACTCAAAACAATAGTAGAAGGGAATTCGAGAAGTCATCTGGTCCATCTGTCTGTCCCCAGCTCTTCTGAACCCATTCCTGCTGGGTTTTGGTCCAAGCTATTCTTAAAGCCCTCTGAGAATGGATTCACCCATTCTGGTGCTTACCTGTCCTTACTATTAGATTAATTTTTTTTTCTCTCTCTAAATGTCTATAATGAACCTCTTTTGTTGAAATGATAGTCTCATTCCCCTTTTGTCCTCTCTAAGAATAGGTAGAAAGCAAATTTATTCACTCTTTTACATATTTCAATACTGTTCGGAGGTCTCTCTTGAATACTTTCTATTTCGAATTAACCGGCCTTCTTTTCTTTATTATTTTTCCTAGTGTTTTCTCTAGCTCTGCTCATTCTGTTGCCTTTTCTTCTAGACTTTAAGTGGATGTATCTCCCTTCTTAATTATGGTATCTATACAAGTCAGACAGCCAACCAACCTAAACGGGTCATAAATAGAGCTTGTGAAATTGGTGGGCTTTTACTGTTTCAAAGAAATAAGACAAGCAAGTAACCTGTTGGTCTGTGAGCAGTGGAACTGGTAAAGCTTGATTTCCACCCCCCCCTCCCCATTAAAGTATCGTTTATCCCTTTAATTCATTTATTCCCTTTTCCCTCTAAAATAATCTTACTAACCTCCTTTCTGTTCTTCTTACCTGAGGAGATTTTGTAGGAGAAGTACTGGACACAGAAATGCTGGAGTTTCAGCTGTCTGATTGATCAGACACTAAACAAACGTTGACCGCCTCACTTCGTTCCATCTGGGGAGCGTGAGATGCAGGAGTTCTGCTTCCTTTGCAGCGTTAAGGGTTGGACTAGATGATCTCCAGAGGTCCCTTTCAACCTTAACCAGTGTGTGATTTTTAGATTGGAAAGTTAGATGGTGATAAAAAATGAACTGTGCTCTCTCGGATCACTATACAGGCACAAAGCCCTGAAGATCAGCATCTTTAACTGTAATTGCCTTATCTGGACTATGTTTATTTCTGTCATGTCACAGGAGATCACAAAGAATATTTTTCCAAAGAGCCAAGGGAGGAGTTAGGGTTAGGATTTAGTCCAGTTCCTTTTAGGCTTCGGGCTGAGTTTTGCACCAGAGGTTTAATTTCATGCGAAAATATTTATGTAATTGTGTGAAGTGAGTTATATTTCCTATTCTCTTGAAGTTTTAGAATTCAGAGGATTTGAAATATTTCAACTTCTGCATTTTTATCCTTGAGCATGGAGATAAACCTGTAAGGGTCTGAAAATCAGTATTAAATAACAAATCTAGCAAACTTTTTGCCTTTTATTTTGAAGAAGTAGGTGTGATGGTGAGAATGCTTGTGTTCCTAGAACTGTTATCTCACTTAATTTAGGGGTACGTGTTTCTTCATACACCTGCCTATTGTGACTTTCATTGATGTCCCATTGAGGAACTGTATTCATACACTAGGAGCCCAAGTGTACACAGACTGAATGAGAAGATACTACATTTTGAGACCAAAATGATCTACTAGTTGTCTTTTATCTGATTTCCTCTTTGACACAGACTTAATCAATTCCTACAGAGCTCACTGGTATAAACAAATTCCCAAGTATGAGCTGTTTTGTGTTAGCTAGCTATGCATGCTCATAGCTTGTGGCAAGAGTAAGACGTTTGTCAGGTTATCCCTTCTTCAGTTTTGTACTTTTTTCCTTCCCTGATTAGGACTGTTACTAACTAAAACATTCTATTTTCTCTGTTTATTTAGCTTTCCAGATCATCTCTTGGTCAACAATGACAGCAATCTATTTCTACATGCTACTTATCAGCTCCGTTCCTTTTTGGTTCTTTATTGAGAAGAGAGTCTTCACCGCTTCATCTCTGTCTGAAAGAGGACATCATAGGAAGTTTTGAGCGCAGCAGTTTTCTGTTCCCTTGAGACAAGGAATTTTGAGAGGTCTCTTAGATTTGTTACTGGACAGTGAAAGAACTTCATATGCTTCTGAGCTGCTTGCCGTCTCTTCTCAAACTATTAAAAAAACAACAACAAAATCCTCCTGCCAAACTGCTGCATTGCTTTGAAATACCATAGCTCCTCCACCCCGTAAATCTGTACCTTCTCACCAACTTTCATGTTGACAGCAGTGGACTGATACATTTATGATTGTTTGGTGTGCCAGGTATCTTTCTTGGTTGGTCAGTCATTGCAGAGAAGTTTTCAAAGTCAAGCAAGTTAGAGCTCATCCAGTGACATGGCAACAGGGAAGGTTTGGGCATGTGCGCAGTTGCTCCAACTGGCAAGTTGTGTCCCAACATTAATATTTAAAATATCACCCCAAATGGTGCTACTAGATTTAGCACAGTCAATGGCTCAGTTAACAGTTTCTGGCAGCTAGAAGATGAAGCTCTGAGAGAGGATGGCAGCCACCACCACTGAGCTGTTCTCTGCCTTCAGCTTTGCCCTGACATTGTATTAATTTGTTCTGTCACATGTCACGGTGTACAAATTGGAGGTTTGCACAGCCTTGCCCTGTGCCTGAGTTGTAATGAGTCCTGGCATCTATTTCTTAATGAGAGAGAGTGCATGTGCCACAAGAATAATTTGTATAGACATGTCCTGATGGATGAGGCTCTTGTACTCAAATTTCTTTCTTTCAAGCCATTGTGTGTAGCCAAGCTGAAATTTCATAAGCAGAGGAGGAAGTTACTTCTTAAATTTTATCGCAGCTGATCAGTGTGACATTAAACATCAGACCACAAAACTTTATATAACCATGGGAAGGAAGATGCTTATAAGGCAACTTGCATCTGGCACATGACAGTATAAACTTTGAATGAACATTCTGCCTGCTGTACCAGGAATATTGCCAAGTGGTGCAAATGATGCAGTTAACATGGAGCTTGACTGTTTCACGCTGTTTGTTAGCGGGAGGAGGGAAGGAAGAAGGGATAGAAATAGAGGTGTGGGGGGGGAAATGTTACAGTGCTGTAAAGTATCAGTAATCCAAGCATTGCCATTCTGATCTTCTTTTGACCTTTATATTAAATCATTAATTCATTACAAGGCTGCTTTAGAAATGAAAGAATTTTTTTGCTAGCAAAATACCACCATTTGCCTTCTGCACTTATTCATTGTGGGCAGCTGAACTGGTAGGGGAAAGAATTCTTTTTCTTGAATATTTTTTTCCTTCTGTACTGCTGCTAGATTTCTAAAAACTAGTCTTGTGTTCTTTCAAGTATGTTCACTATTGACTTTCATTTCTTTCTGTTTATGATGGACTTGACATGAAAGTTACGTGTCTCCTGGACTCTTCCAAGCTTGAGACGACCAGCAACTTCTTGGTTCTCCCCAATCACTAGAACATATCTGATTCTTTGTCTTCCAAACAATGGCTTTTTTCCCTCAGAGTTCTTGGAAAATAGTTCCACAACTTGAATCTAAAGTCTTGCACCTTCACTAAGCCTCCATGTACCTGAATTAGTTTTGCAAATAGTCCCCGGTATTTGTGTTGGTGCCATCTACTAAGCCTGTCCTGGTGCACTTGAGATCTATTTATGGACAAAAGGAGAACACACTTTATATGCACATCCAAGAACTGATTGCTAGTCCAAAGCAAGGCAAAAGCTGTTACCTATCCAATTAAAATGAAACACGTGCCTGCATAATCCAAATAGTTTAATTAAAATAAAATATGTGAAATTACTGATATAATTAATAGTAATACACTGGCTACACTGCCCTATTCCTGCTTCTCTTCTCCAAGCTATTTCTCACCCTTCTCTTTGGCAGCAGATTGCTGCAGTCACTTGGCCAGTTTTCTTCTCACTGCGGGCTGCCATGACAAGGTGTTAGTTCCCCGAGTTACCACTGAGTGAACATAGATGTTAATGGCAATGGTTTCTTCCTCTTATGATCCTCTTCGGTCCTGGGCTTTGTTTGGGGATATTTTTATATTATTGTTTCCTAGTGCTTCTTTTCCATTGATCTGTGATTCTATGCTATGCTAGGATTTGTGATCACTTGTGGTTGTTTGCTGGACTTCTGCTATACGTGGTATGGCTAAACCTTACTAATTATGAACATATCCAAGGTTTAAGGCTACTGAACAAGGACTATAGCTTAAAAACAAACACAAACAAAAAAACCCCTGATCATTTGTTTTTGTTATTAAAGTTTAGCCATCTGCCTGCTGCTAGAGCACACAGAGCAAGTCAAGACCAGTTAAGACAAATACTTTGGCTAAGATGAAGACTTGAGGTCTCTAGTCTGTTGCTAGCAGTGACAACACCATACCACCAATATGAGCTATAAACTCGCTTCTCTTCTACTGCTGCCTTTCATGAGCTGTTTGCCTTGATTTTTGCAAAGGGGGAAAGCAAACTGCTTCCTGGAGATGTGATATGCCCTAAAATAATTTCAATTCATGCTTTACATCTGCAGGTGTTTGCCTCCGTAACAGAAGTCAAAATCTTCCTTAACAAGTGATATCATAGGTCAGAAATTTCAGTGGCAACCCTAAAAGAACAGTTATTTTGGTACTGCTTTGGGGCAGCTCCTGTTGTCTCCTAATGCCAAAGGTGCTCAGTGATGCTATAAAACACTCCCATCTTTCCCCTTTCCTCCTTTTCATCCATTTCTCTTTGCCCTTTACAAATCCTGACACTTCCATGTGATATTACTCTTTTTAAGCCTTAGTAAGTACAGCTGTTTCTCTCTCTTCTCCATGTGTGTGTGAAAAAAGTCGAGGAGAAGAGGGAAGGGCTAATGCGTAGCATCTGTCTTCAGGACTTTGTACCTGCAGAGCAGACTGTTAACTTGGTCACTTTATCTTGAGACTTGTAGGGTAGTAGAGTAGGACTGGTTTTGAAGGAGTTGGAGTTTCACACCCCAAGAACTTTCCTGGCATCTAGGGCCATTTTGGCATACTATGCCAGTTGGGAAGACTGAAAATCTTACCTAGTAGGTAAGTGAATTGTTGTTTCTAAAAAGTATCCTTTTCACATTTCTCTGCCTTGGTTTTTCATCCTGTAAATAAATGATAGCATTAACATGGAACACTTTCTGCAAAATAGTTTCAGATCAGTTTACTATAAAGCACTCTGTTTGTGTTAATTCTTTAGTGGACTGTCCTGAAGTCACTTACATTCAAAATTTTTGATGCTGTAGCCTGGAAGCCAATTTTGGGTTGTTCAGAAGGTCACTCTGGAGTTGCCTTTTATATATTGTGCTTATGGGTTGAAGAAACTATATGTATAGTGATAGATAAAAGGTGGCAAGGCTGCAGACCAGATGGACTAGCTGGATCCAGTCTGAAACTGGGCTTCTTTAAAGTAAGTTATCCCTTTAACATATGCTTTCATGTCCCTTGACTAGGGAAAGGCAAAAACATGTTACTTTTCTTTTTATGTTACCATCAGAGAGTGATAGCCAGACTTACTGTAGGACTGCCCCTGGCTCAGAAGAATGTCAGCTGTCTTTCTTTCTAGAAACCATTTGCTTGTTCCTCTCTTCTTTTAACATTTTTTTTCTTTTTCCTCCCCTTTTTGATCTTTTAATTACACGATGAAATCCTTTCACTTCTAGGCAAGAGCTGAAAGACACTAATGAAGCTCATGGTCATTCTTTTTTAAAGGAAAGTGGAAAAAAAAGCTTTTGTATTAAGTATTAAAGCATCATATGAGTTATTTATGAAAAATCTGTCAATGACTTCTTCAGCCTCTTAATTTCTAGCCTCTAGCAGAAAGGTGACAGGGTTAGTCTATGGTTACAGGACAACTAAAAATGTTCCCTGCAATACATATTCTTTCTATATCCAGAATAACATTCATTTTGCTGCAATACCCAGGGAACTGCTTCTTGAGCAGACAGTTGAGAAAAACGAAGGGATTCTGTGGGGCAGAGCCTTAAAGACTCAGAAATTTTCCTTAGTATGAAAAAATCTGGGATTGATTTCTATATTTCATTTTTGTAAACTACTTTTACAGGCTTTCAAATTTATTTTTCTGCAGTACCTTCTGAAAGTCAGGTCTTCAACTGATATTGAAACATATTGACTTCAGGGTAGTAATCTTTTGCACACATGGATTCTTACTATCCACTCCAGTTTTACGAATGACCGGGAGATAGGGAAACATTAGTGAAATACTGAATGCATTAGTGAAATAGAATACTAAAAGATGCTTTTATTAAATCTGTAAAAGGACCTTTTAGGATTTAAGATTTCTTTCTTCTCTTCCCAGAGAGGAACTTGATGAGAAAAAAACATGTAATCCTTCAAATCTAAAAGTGCTCTGAGTTTTGCGGCATGGACACTAAACAAGATTACAGTTGTGCTCTCTGAAACGCACAGGAGGGATCCAGCAGCATGTGATGTGTGGTTGGACAGATTTTGGCCAGCTCCAGCAGGTCTGCCTTACACCCCTTCCCAGCCAGTGGTTGGCTCCCAGGAGCTCTCTCTGAGATGTCACTGCTCCTTTGGAAAGCTGCTCGGTGAGGACATGGGGGCTGGCTGCTCTAGAAAGTGATTTTCTTGTGGTGAAGTCGAGGACGTACAGCAGCACCGTGTGAAAGAGGGAGAGAGGGAGAAACGAGCAGCACAACATCCAGAGCCTGCTACCAAAGTCAGCAAGGGGAGGAAAGAGAGAGCTTGTCTTTGCAGCATGTTTTTCCCCTGTGCCTCTTAAATGCTAAAAGCTGAAACATCAAATGAGCTGTGGATTTATGGTTTTTGAAGATTGCTTTAATCCGGACATTAAAATAAAAGCAGCAATGAAACTATAGGGGGAATGCTATATACAGAGTTTGAGAACAAGGTATGTCCTGTTTCTGTCCTTTTTTTTCTTATTAGAAAAAATTAAATGCTGGAAGTGTGGGTATGTGCACACAAAAGGTAGGTGCAAAAATGCATGTATATATTCCACTATTTTATTAATTTAGGTTCATATTTACATTGCCTTCACTGGCACTTAGTTTCACACAGAACCCTTTCAATTATCATTTCACCTTTTTCCTCCTTCCTAGGGAATATGAAGTTTCATACACAAAGATTTTTAGGATCTAGTCTTCTTCAGCATATCTGAGAAAGTCAGAACAGTGTCCTGAAAGTGTTGATATTTGATGGTTGCATAATTTCTTTTCTTCTTTTTTCCTTCCATCTCTTCTGATGGCATTGTGGTCACTAGGCAAGTGTGATATAACCAGAGATAATTTTATGATGTAATGCGTCTGAGCAGCATTATGGAACTTTGATAAATATTGGTCTTTCTGGACTGGTATTTTCTTTAGTATTTCTGGAGGTGTATAGAGATCTAGCATTACCTTTAGTATAAAATTAATTTGGGAGAGACCACATCATTTTTGTCATAGGTAATATCAGAAACATAAAATATTGATTTGTTGATTTCAAAGTCATAAATTAAAATTAATGTTCCAAAGCAGTCTCTTACAGCAAGAGAGAAAGTATTTTCTGAAATTGTGTGTTTGTGTTCCTTTCTCACTGCTCTGCTTCTTGTTCATGGAAGATAATTGTCAGAAGGTGTAAAATTGTAAGTCAGCACAGTGACGCAACGGCACTTTTCACCAAAGGGAAATCAACTCTTTACATTTATCAGACTTCTGAGCTGTTTTTAATGGCAAATTGACAATCATGACTCTTAGATATCAGAGAATCTCAGTTTCTGCATGCAGTTAGGAAATAACTGGACAATATTTCTTTGAGTTGGGGGAAAGTACTACCTCTGTGAGCTTTTTTTTGCACAGGAGTTTGCAGCGTTGAACTACTGGTTCAGTGGTAAAACGACAGAAAAGGGGACAATTTTAATATCAGTTTTAGCCGGTGATGGGAGGTGAGAGATCCAGCAGCAAAAGGGGGGACAGAGACACGGCATTCTTGAGTTACGTTCCCAGCCACTGCCTTGCTGTATGACTAAGTAAATCTTAGTCAAATCTTAGTTTAAATCACTAAGTCACTCTAAATAGGTTTATCAGCTGGAAAATAGTTATGTAAGTACATACTCTGGGTCTGTTGTAAGACCTCATTGCTTTACCTGAGAATAGAGTAGATGAGATTGCACAGGCTGGTCAGTCAGGAAGCCACTTTTTCTCTCCTTGCAACAGGATTAGGCTTTTGCTTGTCACCAGGATGCTCGGTGAATGGACAAACAGATAGCAGCGAAGCGGGGATAGGGACAGGTAATACTTTGAAACAGAAAAACTCCATCTAAAAATGTTCTAGGGGCTGCTTTGGTTTGCCTTGTGTCTCTAGCCTTTGTTGTATGTTCTCCTGTATGGTACGATTGGTACCGTTTTCTGATAAACTTAATTTCCTGAGTTGAAATTGTTCTTGCTGTGTTGCTTAGCTCTGTTGCTGTCCTCTCTGAAACATGCCTTGGCTATGTCTACTTTTCCTTTTTGTCTAGCTAATCTCTGATATTATGTAGCTCCTGCATTTGAGTGTCGAACACTTTTTTTTTTTCTCTCCCCAACACAATATCAGGAAAGCAGGAGTTTGAAACCTGCTTTATTGCCTCTGTGCTGTAGGTACTGCAGAAATTTTCTGATTCAACACGGTCTTTGCAGCATTTTCAGATCCTGTGGCATGTTGTCTCTGTTTTCCTCTGCTTTGGTTTCATTCAAACCTAAACAGATACCTGAATTTGCTTTGGAAGATTTGAAGCGAGGTAAAGCCGGATCTTTGGCTTGCGTAAGTCAGCATCGTTCTGCTTCAGCAAGGTCTCGTGGCTGAAGGTCTGCTCACCGCGAGGACTCCCAGGAACTTTTTTGCAGATTTGGCACTGCAAGAAAATAGTCCTGCCTGTCCTGGAAAGAAGTAGTGGTATATGCCCTGAAAACCATCAGGGAACTCAAACGTGGTGGACATACAGTGGAAATACAGAGCTTTTGCTTCTAATATGCTCTAATAAGCTTAGAGTCCACAGAAGCAAGATCTGACTCTTGCTTTGGTCCTTGAAGTTCTCTGAGGAATTTCACAGTGAGGACCTGAATCTTTTAATGAATGTGTTAGTCCAAGCAGGGCCCCTGGTAAAATGTGTCCATCTTATTGGACAAATTGTGACAGTGCTTTGTCTGTGGCAGCAGCAGAGCTGCTCACTGGAGGTAACTGGAAATGTCCTCCACCGGCAGCGTGGCTCAGGATGCAGTGTTGTACATTGCTGTGGTGTTGGTGTACACAATGCTTTGTAATTTGGTTGATTTTCATCTGCTAAAAGCTAAGCAGAAGAAAATTTGTGTTATTGCTTTTCAAAGATTCATGGGGTTCTTTAATTTTTGTTCCCAAATCAAGTTTCTCTCAATGTTTCTTAAACAGTCTTTGTTATACTGGTAAAATAACGCTTAAGTTTGAGTTTGATCAGGTTCGTCCAAAGGAGATTCCTCTTAGGACTCCTCTCCTTCCCTCAACTACATCTCTTGTGCTACATTTATTCTTCATAAAATAAGATCCTGGCAACTTTTCCATCTTTCTGGAGTCCCTAAAAAGCACTTTTGATGCCTGATTCTTGCCAGAGCAATGACACATCACCATATAAGTGCACTTCTTCATAATGTGTGTTACTTGTTCAGGGCATTTGAAATGTTCTTCCTTGGCACACAATTCAACAACTGCTCATACTCCATTTTGCATTAATAAGACTTTTATCAAGGCTGAAATCAGCAGGTTATTGAATCCACCTTAATTTCACTCTTAAAATAGTGAACTTAATCCCTGCTATTTTTCCCTCCAAAAGGATCTGCCTGATTAGAAATTAAGAGGTTTTCCTGCGAAAAGGAGTCTCTCTCTGATCTAAGGATATTATTTGTTTAAGATATGACTGATCCTAAGCTACTTTCTTTGACAATTTTAATTAATCTTTGGAAAAACTCACCTAGGGAGGCTATTAAACTTCCATTGTTAAAAGTTTTACAGAACAGACTAGACAATCATCTGTAATAACATAATTAGAGTTTATCCTGTCTTGAAATGAAATAAGAACTAGCTGTTTGCTTGAGGTCCTTTCCAGCCTCTTTGGCAGTCACAGGGCTTGCAATGACCATATGTCACACGTTTGTTTCTCAGTGTCTGCCTCCTGGAGGGTGTAAAGTCCCAGTCACTACTCATTCACCTTTCTTGGAGTTACTTAGCGCCAAATACTCCAAACTTCTCGTCGAGCGCAGTGGCACTGACCTCTTGGAAACTGCATGTAGGGGGTTATATTAGCAGCAAGAATGAGCAGTTACAGATTTATCTTCCAAATCAGAGATTACCGTTGTAAAGGCTGCTGTTGTGCCCACATTGTTCAAATGTAGTCCTGTTCTGAGAACAGAGAAATTTTCAGCGGTTTGGATGCCCTCACACCTTCTTCAGAATCTGCTTGCTGGATAGCAATCTGCTTGCTGGATAGGAGCTGCGGGACGAAGTTTTAGGCTGCATAGCATCCGAGAGGATGAGCAGGAGATTGACAGGGTGTTCTCGGAGACTGTGCAGCTCCAGGAGTCCCCTGCCCCCACTGCAGCGGAGTTGTCAGAGGGCTCTGTACTGTGTGTAAGGGTGCATCATAACGCTGTGGAAGAGGACTGGAAGCTGGTGACCTCTCGTGGAAGGAGAAAGGCTCTTACTCCTCCTCAAGACTTACCCTTGAAGAACAAGTTTAGCACCCTGCAAGCTGAGGAGGAGCTGGGCATGGCTCCAAGGGAGGCAACTGGCCTGGCAGACCCCGTGCTGTGCAGGAACACCCAGAAGAAGCGGCGAGTGATTGTTGTGGGTGACTCCCTGCTGCAGGGGACAGAGGCACCTATCTGCCGACCTGATGTCTTGTCCAGAGAGGTTTGCTGCCTGCCAGGGGCTCGAATAAGAGATGTCATGGAAAGAGTGCCAAGGCTTGTCCATGCATCAGACTACTACCCTCTGCTGATCTTCCATGTGGGCACTAACGACACAACAGGTAAATTGGAAACCATCAAACGGGACTTCAGAGCTCTGGGAATGGTGGTGAAGGGTCTGGGAGCCCAGGTCGTTTTCTCCTCAGTCTTGCCTGTGAGGGGAAAGGACAGGAGGAGGAGTAGACGAGTTTTCCAAGTTAACAGCTGGCTGCGCCGCTGGTGTTGGCAACAGGGCTTTGGTTTCTATGACCATGGAATGCTGTTTGAAGATCAACAGCTGATGGGGAGAGATGGGATCCACCTTACCAAGCGGGGCATGGGCGTCTTGGCCAACAGATTGGCCAGCCTGGTACGGAGGGCTTTAAACTAGGCAAGATGGGGGAAGGGGAGTGGTATAGTGGCAGGGGAGTCAGTAAAACACCGCTCAAGTCAGGTTGCCGCCAGAGGGTGCATGCAGCCAGGGGAGACAGCATAAAACATGGCTATGGAGGATCCTCTTGCACCTCTCCTGGGAAGCTTGCATGCTTGACTGGCTCTCTGAAATGCCTGTATACCAATGCATGCAGCATGGGGAATAAACAGGAAGAGTTAGAGATCTGTGTGTGGTCACAGGGCCGTGATCTCATTGCGGTTACAGAGACATGGTGGGATAGCTCACATGACTGGGATGCTGTCATGGATGGCTATGTGCTTTTTAGGAAAGAGAGGCCAGGAAGGCGAGGTGGTGGAGTTGCTCTTTATGTGAGGGAGCAGCTAGAATGTATGGAGCTCTGCCTCGGGGTGGATGAAGAGCAAGTGGAGAGCCTATGAGTAAGGATTAAAGGGCAGGCTAACATGGGTGACACTGTTGTGGGGGTTTACTACAGGCCACCTGACCAGGAGGAAGTTGTCGATGAGGCCTTTTACAGGCAGCTGGAAGTAGCCTCACGTTCACAGGCCCTGGTTCTCATGGGAGACTTCAACCACCCTGACATCTGTTGGGAAGACAGCACAGCTAGCCACAAACAGTCGAGGAGGTTCCTGCAGAGCACTGAGGATAACTTTTTGACGCAGGTGGTGGAGAAGCCAATAAGGACAGTCATGCTGCTAGACCTTGTACTAACGAACAAAGAAGGCCTAGTTGGAGAGGTGAAGGTTGGGGGCAGCCTTGGCTGCAGTGACCATGAGACGGTGAGTTCAGGATCCTGTGAGGAGGGAGCACGGTAATAAGTAGGAGCACAACCCTGGACCTCAGGAGGGCTAACTTTGGCCTCTTCAGGGACCTACTTAGGGGAATATCATGGGATAGGGCCCTAGAAGGAAGAGGGGTCCAAGAAAGCTGGTTAATATTCAAGCATCACTTCCTCCAGGCTCAAGATCAGTGCATCCCTCTGAGGAAGAAGTCCAGCAAAGCAGGCAGGAGACCTGCATGGATGAGCAAGGAACTCCTGGCAAAGCTCCAGCAGAAGAAGGAAGTCTACAGAATGTGGAAAAGGGGACAGGCCACTTGGGAGGAATACAGAGACATTGTCAGAGTGTGCAGGGATGCGACAAGGAAGGCTAAGGCCCAGTTGGAATTAAATCTGGCAAGGGATGTCAAGGACAACAAGAAGGGCTTCTTCAAATACATCAATAGCAAAAGGAAGACTAGGGAAAACATGGGCCCGCTGCTGAATGGGGCGGGTGCCCTGGTGACAAAGGATACAGAGAAGGCAGAGTTATTGAATGCCGCCTTTGCTTCAGTCTTCACTGCTAAGGCCAGTCCTCAGGAATTCCAGACCCTGGAGACAAGAGAGGAAGTCTGGAGAAAGGAAGACTCTCCCTTGGTGGAGGAGGATCAGGTTAGAGATCTTTTGTCCAAACTTGACATCCATAAATCCATGGGCCCCGATGGGATGCACCCACGAGTGCTGAGGGAGCTGGCGGATGTTATCGCTAGGCCTCTCTCCATCATCTTGGAAAGGTCCTGGAGATCAGGAGAGGTGCCTGAGGACTGGAAGAAAGCCAATGTCACCCCAGTCTTCCAAAAGGGCAAGAAGGAGGAGCCAGGAAACTACAGGCCTGTCAGCCTCCCCTCCATCCCAGGAAAGGTGATGGAACAGCTCCTCCTGAAGGTCCTCACTAAGCATGTGGAGGACAAGAAGGTGATCTGGAGTAGTCAGCATGGATTCACCAAAGGGAAATCATGCTTGACCAATCTGATAGCCTTCTAGGATGGGATGACTGGCTGGCTAGATGAGGGGAGAGCAGTGGATGTTGTCTCCCTGGACTTCAGCAAGGCTTTGGACACTGTCTCCCATTACATCCTCCTAGGTAAGCTCAGGAAGTGTGGGTTGGATGAGTGGACAGTGAGGTGGATTGAGAACTGGCTGGATGGCCGAGCTCAGAGGGTTGTGGTCAGTGGTGTGGAGTCTACCTGGAGGCCTGTGGCTAGTGGTTTTTCCCCAGGGGTCAGTCCTGGGTCCAGTCTTGTTCGATGCATACATCAATGATGTTGAGGAAGGGACAGAGTGCACCCTCAGCAAGTTTGCTGATGATACTAAACTGGGGGGAGAGGCTAACACACCAGAAGGCTGTGCTGCCCTTCAGAGGGACCTGGAGAGCTGGGCAGAGAGGAACCTCCTGAAGTTCAACAAAGGCAAGTGCAAGGTCCTGCACCTAGGGAGGAATAAACCCATTCAGCAGGAGAGGCTGGGGGTTGACCTGCTGGAAAGCAGCTCTGCAGAGAAGGACCTGGGAGTGCTGGTGGACAACAAGTTAAGCATGAGCCAGCAGTGTGCCCTTGTGGCCAAGAAGACCAATGGTCTCCTGGGCTGCATTAGGCAGAGTGTTGCCAGCAGGTGGAGGGAGCCGGTCCTGCCCCTCTCCTCAGCCCTGGTGAGGCTTCACCTGGAGTACTGTGTCCAGTTCTGGGCTCCCCAGTGCAAGAGAGACATGGCACTCCTGGAGAGAGTCCAGCGGAGGGCTATGAAGATGATGAGGGGACTGGCACATCTCTCCTCTGAAGAAAGGCTGTGAGAGCTGGGCCTGTTCAGTCTGGAGAAGAGAAGACTGAGAGGTGATCTCATCAACGTGTACAAGTATCTGAAGGGGGGGTGTCAAGAGGATGAGGCCAGCCTCTTCTCCGTGGTGCCCAGCAACAGGACAAGAGGCAACGGGCAGAAACTGAACCACAGGAAGTTCCACCTGAACCTGAGAAAAAACTTCTTCATTGTGAGGGTGACAGAGCATTGGAACAGCTTGCCCAGGGAGGTGGTGGAGTCTCCTTCGCTGGAGATATTCAAAACCCGCCTGGACATGATCCTGGGCAATATGTTCTAGAGGCCCCTGCTTGAGCAGGGAGGTTGGACTAGATGATCTCCAGAGGTCCCTTCCAACCTAAACCATTCTGTGATATAAATATATGTTCTGGCCACTGCCTGGAATATCAGCAGGGATTGCGCCACAAAGAGCATTATTGCCCCTCTACCCCACAAATAAATCACAAATTTCAGATGACCACGGACTTATGAATGTGGTTATTTCTTCTCTGGATATTGCTGTATAAATATAGTGCTTTGAAAGCACAATGCTTTTGATTTTACACATCAAAATTTGAAAATGCAACAAACAGCTCAGAGCTAGGTCTCAAATTTTAGTTTTGATCTGCTTATTGTGAAGACCTCAATCAGTTCTTTTTCAGAGATGCTGTCCGGGGCAGGGAGAAAACATACTGTACTTACAGCTTCACGTTCCTGTGCAGGCCATCTCCTGCAAAATCACAGTTTATTTTTACTAGAACTAAGAAGCTGATTGTTACTTCATAAGAAATATGCACTTTCTCATCTGTTAGGACAGTCTGTGCTTTATGATGATTTTCCAAATCAGCAGAATACATTATTCTTGCTCATACCACTGACTTCAGTGCCATTACTGCAGCCTACGTTAATCCTTCGGCCCACCTTTGCCGTAGATGCAAAACCACTCCATTTCCCCTTTGGGGAAAAGAGGTTTAGCCATTTGCCAAAAGTTGTGCATCAACTAGAAGAGCTGAAGCTCTGCAGGTCCCAGGGGTTGCCCTGTGCTTGGTCCTCTCAGCCTTTCTGTTCCTTCAGGAGGTTGGAAACTACATGAGAGTCTCCCATCAGAAGACAGGAAAATCTGAGGACAAGAATGGAAAAAGTGGGCACTGGCAGGGTCATGGTAGGAGCTGAAGTGTCCATAGACAGAAATGTAGCCTGGACAGATTGCACAAGCAAGCTGAAGCTGCTGCAGCTGCCTTCCTCAGGGCAATGGGCAGAAGAGGCCTGCCAAACTGGAGGACGCAGTGGAAAACCGCTGCGAGAGCTTCGGAGAAGAGAGGGGAGCAAAACTGATGCAGGACTGGAGAAACAGCATTGATTAAAACCAAACAAAAAAGTTCAAGATCTTTCTTAGTCTCAGAAGTTTTGAGGCCCAATATTGCTATTTTATAGAGTCTGGATCAAGATTTTGGATCTCCTGAGATTGGCTGTAGTGGAACAGTTCCCTTTTAAAGAATATATTATTCAAAAGTGAAATTGTTTGTCTTAATTAAATATGAATGTTGGCTACTCCTTACTCTTACTGCACAGGAGTAAGCACGAGTCCATTTCTAATAGAAAGCACTGAACTGGTGTCTTTTGTTCTGGCTTTAATTCTGTTTTCACAGGCACGAGGGACCTTTCAGCACTGGATGTGCTGGAAAGATGGTCTGTAGATGAGCTAGATGGGCAGGCTGTGATGTAATGCTCTGTTCCCATGCTTTGGTTATTGGAGATCTGCTGCAAAGTGGTATCCTCTGTTCTTGCAAGGGGGTAAGAAAAAAGCGGTCTTGGAAAACTGTTTTATTTTCCAGTGCTTGTCTGAGTCTGCTTTTCACATTATCTGGAGCACTTATGTGTTACAACAGAGAGCTCAATTTTTAATATATTTGTATGAATCAGAATCAAAGACTTCAATTGTAAAATATGACTGGAGGGATTTTTTTCATATTTCACACTTTATTTTCTTGTATTTACTTTTTTTTCCCCCTTGAGAACACCTAGAGGGCTAGCTCTTAAAAAGTGCGTAGCCCAGGAAAAATTAATTTTATTTTAATTTGAGAGAGACTCCAAAATGGAAATAGCTCAGATCAGGACTCATAGAGTGAACTTTACTTTGTAGAGGACAGCCAGTCACTGTTTTCTGCTGATCAAGCCTCTATGAATGGGCTCCCAAACTCTAAGGTTCTGTCTGCATTCATGTCTTTGTTACAAGCAGGAGTGCACTTTTGAAGTGACCCTGCCATTTGTCCCTACTTGCTGCACTCTGATTTGCATCAGGGAATGGTCTCAGCACAGGAGCTGGATTCTTTTCAGGTGAGACAAACCTGGAGGTGCAAATCAGCATTTGGTCCAATGGACCAGTCTAGAGCTACTCCAAAGTAAAATGTGTACAGAGTAGATATGAGGTCTTCAGCAGCAACCGCTTTGCAGTGAGTGTGCCCTGCTTACTAATGTAGAGTAATAAGTCTTACTGCATACTTGTAAGACCAAAAGAAGGTAGAAGCACCTAACTGGGGCTTTAACCCAAAATTTAAATTCCACCTCTCAGCAGAGTATTCAGACTGAGATGGAGCCATATCATGTGTGACTGTAGCTTTATCTCTACCCATGCCATTGCAATATTGCTAGGTGATGTTGCATTGTATGGGGTAGGTAGACCTTCAATGGTAGTTGGCCAGAATAGTATTTTCCCAGTATCAGCATCCAAAATGTTGATGTTCCCAAAGCTTTTCCAGTCTCTGTTATGGGAGAAATATGAGACATTTCCATTTACCCTTTTCTTTCCTGATTAGCACAAAAGAAGCTACAGTCTCATGTGATGGACCACGCAGCTCACCTGAAATGTAGGAAATCTTGGTTTGAACTTTTAAAGCGGCGAATGATTATTCAAAGTGATTATTCCCCTTCAGGAAGAGCGAGCAAGAGAATCTGTCCTAGAATAACCAACAGTCTGGTGACTAAAGGAGTTACCTATTAAGGCAACTCAGGATCATAGCTTGAGCCTTCAGGCTTTTTAAATGTGAGTTGAGATTAAAACATGACATTCTTTCTTAAAGAAATCTCTCCTAACAACAGTAGAGCTCACCACATTAAAAAAGAAGTGACGCTCCGTGGTGATTCTAGGAGAAGTGTTCTGGTTATTTACCTTTTGAAATACAACAGGTAGTCAGACTGTTGGAGAAATACCTGACTGAGGATACATCTCACTAACTGAAACCAGTTTTGAGAGGCATAACCAAACTGGAGAAAAATGAGCACAAGGAAGCAGATAGTTAAAAGGGGTAGCAGTGTTTGTCAGCATGTGTATTGGGTTTTTGGTTTACATTATCAGCATAGCAGCCTGGGTGGGTGTAGGAGGACAAGGCAATGGCCATGTTTCATCGATGGTGTATGCCTTTTGTGGCCCATGTTTGCAAGACATACTCTGAAAATTATTTAAAATTATTTAATGTTTAGCTCCAGGTTCTTGTTACCTGCAGTTCCTCAAGCTCTCAGTCAGTGCAATGGGGTCCTCTCCTTTTCCTGACACTTGATAAGAAGTGATGTATGATGCTAGCATAACCTCAGTATGAAGGTTATTCATGTTGGATGTTCATATTGTGCACATAAAATGCTATGAGGTTCTCCATTTTATTGTAATAAACTGTTTCTGTAACCTTGTTTTCCTTCTTTTTTTATTTTTTGTTCTTGATATACTCTCAAAGCGAGTGGATGACAAATTTATATGGAATACAGGGAAGGTTTAGAAAAAAAGTTATACTCAATAGTTTGAATTGCAGTCCGGCTGACACTGGGACTTGACTTTGATATGCAGAATCTAGGAATAAATATCGTTGGACAAATTAAAGAAAAAATAATTCCTCCCCCCCCCCCCCCCTTAGATAACAGCACACTAATGTATCCTTTTAGCTTTTGTCTTCTTTAAATAAAATTATTTACAGTTTTATTGAAAGACCTATTACATATCATAAGAAGGGTAGAAAGTTATTTTCTTAATTAACACAGTCGATAACGTTATAGTTTTAACTGTGTTAATTCTTTTAATGATGAACTCTGCTAATTCTTTCTAAGAGGTCACACTGGGTCTGTGGCCCTCTTTTGTTTCCATCTACAGTTTATCTCTTGGTAAATCCATCTGCTTCCTCAAACAATTACGACACTTAGAAGGGGTTCATGCCTTTGAATGTCATATTCCATTCCTTGTGCACTTTTATTAATCAGTCACATTAAAGCATTTCTGCTATAGTAGCTTTCACAGAGGAATCTCTTGGTACCATTCAACTGTAGCTCAGTTTCTATGATGCCTGTAGCGCACATTTCATACTGCTCAGTCGTTCTTATAGTCGCTCACTCCTGCCTCTAAATTACCTCATGCCTTTAGCTTTTCAAATGATTTTTTAATAATGATTGATATTAACATTTCCCTCAAAAGTTACTAAAGCTCCTCATTTTCCTCAAAATTTACAAAAAATGTTTTTTCCATTTCGTACAAGTTTGTCTGTTTTCTGTAAACTGAAGGCATCAATTTTTTGGCAAGCTATTGTGAGTACAATGATTGTTTTCTTACTAATTTAGATTGAAATCTTCAGATTTTGTCAGTATCTGCCAATACTTAGCTGAGCCATGTGGAAGAATACATATTTTAAATCTGAATTAGCATACCACACTTGCTTATAGCCTCCTAGCATGTTCTAGGAGTTCAGAGGAGCTTGAAGGCAATGAGAATTGGTAAAGTGTAGGTAAGGAACATGCCCTTAAATGCTATGATTCTTCTTTATATCAAACCTAAATTGTGCTGACAGGTCCCAGATGCGCTTTTCCATTTGCATCAGTTCAACCACTCACATGATTCAAATGCAGCAGCTGCATGAAAGTGGCAGGATTGTGAAAGCTGAGGGACAGAAAGGCATAGGAGTCCTTTTAAAGGCTAGGTGAAAACTGGATGGAGACCTGTGGCTGTGATTTAATGGAGAGGAAGATTAGCCTGATGGTTTTGTTTCTCAGATCTGTACTTGGTTCTTTTGTATGAGACAGTCTTTTTGGGCCAACTCCAGGCAGTTAGTTTGGCATCTGAATTCAAGGAGGCAGTGAAAAATTTGAACAGCTTATTCACCAAGGCTGTGGAAGAAGAAGAGGGCTTACGAACTCACCCATAGTTTGTTTGTTTGTTTTTTTTTAAATTAATCAGCCTTTGCTTAGTTTTTCCTTCATTGGAAACAAAGAAAATCAGTGAAGCTGCTGAACTTTAAAGACTGTAGTACTGCTTAGAGCCATATGCTTGGGATACCTTTTGGTTTCTTGCAGCATTTTGTGTTTTTTTCTTACAATTTCTCCTGTGAATCACCAAGTTCCCACTGCTGCACCAAGAGATACCAATGAAACGCACCTCAGTCTCAACCAGAGCAGCTGGCTGGGGCCTCGGTGCGAAAGGATGTACCAACCATGTGGGGTATTTCGTTCGATTTGGGAAATACACAGACACACACCTCTCTAGGCAAGGTTATACCAGTGTCGCTGCTGTGGTGCTGACTTCAGACTATGTGAGGTGCTGGTAACCACAAAGGAGACAGGATCTGGAAGGACGGGGAGCGTGGCTGGGTGTTAAATAGGCACTTACAAAAGGCTAGAGGAGCAACGTGCCCTCCCATGGTCTGCTTCTCTTAAGTGAGGTCTGTCCTCAAAAGTTGAGGGACAAGGGGTTGTGGATAGTTAGGGGTAGGTAGGTGTCATCTGCTTCAGGTCTTGCCATATTGGGCTGTTCTTGAGAACGCTGTCCACCTTCAAGATGCAGAAGAGAAAGTGAACGCATAAAATAATGAAACATTTTTTCTAGGGGAATATTGTGTATCTCTGAATTTGTTAAATGGGGCTGAACTGAAGCATCTTTGGCAGCATATTGTGTAAAGGTAGCACTTGTTCTTTTCTCACTTTTACAGTACAGTTAAATAAACTATTTATTTTCCCCTTTGTCTTGATTAAGTGCACACAATAGAACTTCTCAAAGAGCAGACTATGAAGTTAACAGTAGGAGCTCATCTCTCTTCACAGCAGGATATAGGATATATAGGATATATCCCAGTTTTGTCAGAAATTTCAATGGTACTGGCCAGGTAAAAGGAGGCTGACTTTTCTTAAAATATTAAAGGCAGCGTTCATCTTCTGAACTTTAATCACTTGTAAGTTAGACACCAAGGATGGCATTCTTCTTTCCCAAATTTGCTGTTTATATCACAGCTACTTACATGACAAAAAAATGTTCTAGTCTCCTGTCATAGTCGTCCTCGTGCGATATAGAGACCTCACAACCTAAGGTATGGATACAGGGCTTAATGCTGTTGTTGAGATGTGAACACCTAAAGTCCTTCTGGGATAGTAAAAGTTAGATGCCTGGCTGTTGTGGACTTGTGCCATGTTTTGAGAACAGGCACCTGTAGATGATGATTCTGTCTAAGTTGGGCTAAGCTTACCCCACTCTCTCCACCAAAGAGCAAAGGACCGAGTCTCCTAGCTTATGAGCTCAGCCCTGTGTGTTTAGACTTTGATGGGAGGAATTTGGAGCTTCATAATTTTCCTCAGTCCCTACAGAAAAAAGTGCAGAAGAGCTGAGAGTTAAATGCAAAGTCCCTATGTGCCACTCCTGCCTCATAGGCACAGCAACTGCTGGCAAAAAGAGCTGAGAGGACTGAATGTCCAAAACAGCTCTCAGCTGGATGGTTTGAAATACTGTAGAAATATTTCTCTTCTTATGCTAGAATTTCTCACTTTACTCCTTCAGCTGTCCTTGTCTAGGGATGTCTGCATAGATGTCTGGCAGACACTAGTTTTTCCGTATTAGAGTTCACTGTAAGTATATTAGCACATTTGCCCTCGACAGCCTGTTTCTGTAAAAGTAGAAACAGTAAGAAAATTCAAGCCATTAACGGGCTTTCCTAGATGCCTATTATTGCTTGCCTATTCTTCCAGTCCTCTGCTGTTTCTTTATAACCATAATAGTCAATTACTGCTCATAACCATACGGAGTTATTTACAACAGAACCCACTACCTAAATAACTCCAAAGTTATGGATGCAACTCTTAACCGTGAAATTTGCAGAGCTACTGTTTGTAGACACACTCCCCCTCAAGATATGAAGAAATTGCTGGGACTGTCTAACTGATAATTCTCAGTTTCTTGGGATCATGAGAACAGTATATATAAATAAAGATAACAAGTTCAGCGTGCATTAAACACATTGAACAATGAAGCTATTCAGACACAAACAATTGCCCTACTTGATTTCCCCAGATTCTGACTCTTGAGTCACTCTTACCCTCAGCTGGAAGCATCAAGTTACTTAAGACATTCAGGGAAAGCACTTCAGAGGCCTCTGGCTTGAATCTTGCAGCACAACAGTTGCTAGATGCTGCTCAGATGGATTACTGTGATGAGTATATGAATAATGATACACTTGGATAAATAAAGCCATGAAATAAATCGTGCCAGGGTGCTTTATGCAATTTTGAATTGAATCCTGAAACGCCATGGGAGCTGGTAGAATAGAAATGAAGATGGGAGGATGCTTCCTGTGCATGAACAAAAATATCATTGCAGTTTCTGGTAGTGGATGTGATCTATAACAAATTCCGTTCTTTTATTTTTCAGTCGTTGAGCTGGACATGAATGGGATGGCATCAGATCACAACACTTCATCCCAGGATGAATACCTCCCACACTACCTCCAGAGGGAAGACCCCTTCGCATCAAAGCTTTCTAGAGAAGCTGACATAGTAGCTGGATTTTATTTGACAGTAATTGGTAATGATTTTTTACCTCATTTTTGAAGCATGAACATGTCACTGCATCCTTTCAGGCACTCACAAAGAAGGCAGTGACTGCTGGGCGTTGGATGTGTAATTACATGTTTCTTCGTACTAGAAAGAAAAATCTAGGCAAAGGTCGAGAAGAACATGTAAGAAATATGGTTAGCACCATAAGAGAAAGCTGGTCTAGGTAGGCAAAAAGTCTGTCTCCAAAAGTGACTATTAGTGGACCTTCTGGGTAAAATCACACGAAATTCTCTCACTTCTACTGATAGGAACAATTAATCTGCAGGCTAGTTATCTGGCCAAAGCTGACTTATGTCCTTATGCAGCATGGGTTTTACATCTTGTTTTTAGAGCCTCTTTCACGTGTCTACACAGCAAAAGAGAAAATCATCATACATGTTCATTAGAATCTTGTTCAATTCTTAGTATCGACTCTTTCATTACACATTATATTGAACAGTATTTTCTGTCTATGACCCTCCCCTCAACTGGTCACTTTTATCCTGGCATCTTTTACCGTATGCAAAGTAACTCTGCAAGCAGAAAAATGCAATTATTTATTGGCCAGTGCACGTAGATAATAGGTATGACTGATTTCTTGATGAAGTGTTTATATTCCAGGCGGTTCTCATTCAGTTGGGAGAATACCAGTCTGCATTGCTTCTCTGAACAGACTTGTCCTTGTTTTTCGCTGATTTACCATCTTGTGATTCTCTACTCTTTTGAGGAATTTATACCTTTTTGCATTATTATTTTTCCTTTCAGATACTTGAGCTGCTAACTGTTATCTCCACCCTTAAATTTCTGTCCATGATTTTGATTTTCCTTGTGATTTATGACTTGACTTTGCATACTTTCTCACAGCTTAAAATCTGTTTTCTCAGTAAAATTGGGCCAAGGTCACATAACAGTGCTGCACCAAACTGTGTTTTGGGTCACAGACAACTCTGGACTGAGGGCTACAGGGTGTTTCTTCAAATTTATTCCGTTTTTGCACTTAATATAAAACTGTTTAGTCCTACCTTTATGTTTATCACTTATTATTTTGCATACCTCCTGCCTATGCTCTCTCTTACTACCTTTCCTCTGATCTAAGTAATCTAATATTTTCTGCTGAGGAAGTCTCACCAAGGCTTGGATAATGTCTATCTCTCCTTAGTCTTCCACTTCCACTATCTCTATTTAAATAGGAATTCAGAACTAAATATATTGCAAGTGAAGTTGTGTCTCTGCTCTGTTCAGTGATGTACTAGTCTCAGTATTCGTAGTACTGTACATAGTATCCTAGCTTTTTCTATCTTTTTTTTTTTTTCCTTTATGGCTGCTATGCAAACAGATGTCTTCACTGAACCGTCGAAAACAACACCCCTTGCATTTTCCTTCACTCAGTTGAACAAACTTAGTTTTAATCCCACGAAATATATCTGAGTAGCTAAAATGAATCCTTCCAACGTACATTGTGCTGCCTTGGTGTATTAGTTGTATTTAGTGCAGATTTGTCCACGTCCAAAGAAATGCCCCTGCCAGGTGTGAAACATCTTGAACAACATAGACATAACAAAACTAAGGCAAAGACCAGAAACGATAACTTTCCAGAAAAAATCCAAACCTGACCATTCAGGCACAGACTTGCATAAGTAGTATGAGAAGAGGAGGCTGAATCTATAGCTAAAAATGGCTGATAACTTATCAGTAAGATTCCCACCTTCCTGCTGTGGGGCAGACTGAGGATCAAACAACCCAGAGCGGACTCCTTGCTCCCAATGGCTCAAGCCGAGAAAGTTCAAGCTATGGCTCTGCTATATGCACATAAAGCTCCACCTTAGAGATCATATCCTACTTCTCTGGATTTAACTTCCTCATTCATGTGTTTGATTTGCATTTGACTCGGTTAATTACTTTACCCTAGTGGTGATTGCACACCCGGTACTGACTGTTATTAGAGCCACATATGCTGTCTGTATTATATGCATCTAAATGCTATAGATTTGCATCTTTCCTGGGTTTGCATCTATAGCATACAATACCACTGTGCAGATATTTTTTTGCCCTTTTGTGGGTTTCAAGCTTTCATTGCCTTGCTACTGATCACACGTGCCCTCGGCCATTTCAGATACAGCAACTGTCATCTTGTTTCCTAGACTGGAGTAATACTGTTTTGGATGGTTGTGTGTAATTCAGTAATGGATATTATTTCACTAGAGGTGAAGAGAAGTCAGGAACCTTTTCCAGAGGTTTTACGAAGGAGGGGCGTGTTGTTATTTTATCAATAGAGCAGAATTACACTTCAGCTCAGCCCCTAAGTGAGAAAGCTAAACAAAACTGGTGGAAGGAGCAATGTCAAGTCCTCCTCCTTTGCTCGTGTAGAAGGGGTGAAGTAGTCTTTCACCACGCTTTTCTTAGGAAAAAGAAAAAGCTTGGTTTGGCCTAATGTTTGATGTATGTTTTGTAAATTATAAGATTGTTTTAGCTTATTATATTAGGGATGCTACCCTTAGCTGTCGGTATGCAAACCCACGTTTTATTACCCATTCATGTTTAGGTGGACGGCAACCTTCTAACAATATCTTGAGCCTAAAAATAGAGGATGTTTTAGAAGGTAGTTCGTCTTTGCTGTTCCTCCCAGCAAAATCTCTGAGTGACTATTTTACTGGCTGCAAACAAAAATAAACCCAAGGTTCCTTCTCCACTAAACTGATTTCCAACAGCTCAGAGTACCCACATTTCTGCTGGGCACTGCCATGCAGAGATTTTCTGTGGCGAATAATAGAATCTGTGTGAGGTAGCAGAGAAGGATGTGTAGCTCAGTGAAACAATACACTAACATTTTGTACAGCAGGCTTGCTGATGCTGTAAATGTACTTCAATTGGCAGCTGTGTCATGAGTCAGAGCTCCCAAGTATTCAAAATAGTGAGTTAAAGCTCTGTGCCTCAGTAGCTCGTGAGCATAATCAAATCTTGTAGTAACTGTGCAGTACTGCAGATTTATTTTGTAAACTGCGTAACCTCCCCGTGAGCATCCGTATATGTTTTTACTGTAACTTGTTGTTCAGATCAAATCTACCTATTTTCTTCCAGGGCGCTGAGCTGTGTCTCTGGTTCCCTGGCAGATCTCTTCCCATAAACTTTCTCCCCTTTCGAGGCTATCCTGTAATTACAGGTGGCAGAGAGAGGGACTAGTTGCAGAAAGATGGGAAGTCAAGAGGTGGGAATTGCTGTTAGGCATCTTTTTTTTTTTGCTTGAGGCGTGTTAGGTGCAAGTGAATTTAAAATATGTTTCAAAGAGGGGAGAAGCTGCAAAGTGAGTGAGCAAAGGTGGGATCCTATCAGAAACCTCAACAGAGCTTGTAGGGTCAGGCTGGTTGTCTGAATAATTGAAATATTTCAGTTTGGAAATAGAAAAATGCATTTTTTTTGCATTTCCTCCAAAAAAAGGAGTCTTGGCCAAATCACGATAAATTCTTTGTCGACATGTGATTTTTTGATCTGAATAGGTTGTTTCCATGTGGGTTTTCTTATTGCCAAAAAAAAAAAAAAAGCCATACACCTAATTTAAGGATCCAATTCTTTTTGCTTTCCAATTCTTGTCACCTCCTCTGCTAGCTTTTTCATCACCAACTTGATTGATTTCCTGTAAGGATGAGTCGGTGACTCACAGGTGAACTGAGACCCGCCAGCCATCAGCTCCTTCAGAAGCCCCTGGCAGGTAACTATCAGTTCACAAACTGTTGTTGCGCTGGTCCGCAGTGTGTTATAGAACAGCTTTTATTGGGGAAAAAAATCCTAAACTAGTGTGGGGTTTTTTTGTTTGTTTTTTATTTTTCTCTAACAGTTTAGCCCTGCTGTCAGATTGAAGAAAAGGAGTCTTATTTGTTTAGACTGGTTCTTTTATACGTTTTTCCCTGATGCTGCAGACTCTGTACCGCAGCCTGGCTCTGTTTCTCTGCCTCTTCGTCTGGGCTGGGAGCTTGCACTGGAGAGGGCTTTGGTTAGCTGCTAGGAAAACCTTTTCAATAGGGAAAATAAAGCATTCAGATGGCTTGTCTTAAGGGGTAGTGAAGTTTTTATCATCAAAGAGCTCAAAAAAGGTTAGATAAGCGACCGTTCAGAAACGATGCAGGTCAAAGGTGAGCTTAAATTATCATTTGACACCTTCCAGCCTTAGGTTTGTGTTTAATGGACAGGGGTTTAGATCCTCTGAAATATTGCTGTTAATAATGAATAGCTGCTTCAGAGACTTGTCTGATGTATAAATCTTTCTAGATTTCCAATCTGTTGAAAAGTACTCAGGAAATTGTCAGGCGCTTTTGATAGTTATTCCAGCCTGGACGCTGGCATACGAGATGAGATATTGTGAATTTCACTCGAGAGAAAATGGGAATGAAAAAGGATTAAGATATATAAAATATATTCAACAACACTGAGACTCATTCACTTAACAGCAATGAATAAAAGAATTGAATTGATTACCTGTATCTACTTATAATTCAGATTGAATTTTCAGAGCCATAAGAATAGGATGTTCTTTAAATTTCATTCACCAAGGATAAATCAAATTTACTGAGAAAACCTAAAATTAAAGGATGAGCCACTTTCTGATCTATTTTTTTTTATTTTTTAAAATAAGCTCCAGGCCAGCACTGACAGTATAAAAATATAGGTTTTTCCAGTTAAAACAGTTTGGCATTCATTACTGAAAAATTCTGAATCAAAGGATTTTTCTCCTGAGCTTAGTAAATCTTGAATTCCCCAGTTGCACATATTTCTTGTGTAACAATCTAGTTTTAGCCTCTGGAAACCGTTTTTCTTTCCGCCTCATGAATGTCCCCAGGCTTGGTTTCTTGGTTCTGGGGGAGCACGGCAGCCTTGCAAGGTGACCGTTTCATTGATGGGCTGTCACAAATACCCACTTAATTCCTGAGGCGTGGGACTCCCATCAGACTCTGCCAAGAGAAGCTGATGAAAATTGTTGTGTACGAGGGTAATATATTTTGAGTGAGCTGCATTGCTGAGCAGGTGGGGAGCTGCTGGAGTCTTTCTGGAACATATGGAAAAAAGACTAGGTGTCTGCTAGGAGCTTTAATGTCTGTTGAGATGCAAGAAAAAAAAGAGACTTTTTTATTGTCGTGTTTTTTTGGAATACCAGAATCCCCCACAGAGATATTTCACAGAGTGATGTTTTTCCAGGTAAAAAGGGCTTTTTCTGCTGTGGGAAACCTCTTGGCTGGGACGAGTTTTCAGCAGCTGCTGCCATTTTGCCACAGGATGTGCCATGTTCGGGGGCTCCATAAAGCGCTTTGCACCAGCAGGGCAACGTGCAGGCTGGGAGGCACCACGAGAAGCGAATTGGCTGCCTCACCAACAGAGGAAAGCTGGGTTATTTAGGAGTCTTTTAGGGTAGAAGCACAGACTGACAAGAACTGCTATACCTTTGGGGGTGAGACTCCGTTTTCTGAAACTGGTATTACATCCTTTGCTGCTTTTCTCCTGCAAAATGTCCAGGCCAGACTCAACTCTTTCAAATATCAGTTACTGAAGAAATAACTTCCTTTAAGAGGGTAGAGAAGCCTGTAGGTCTTGGTGTCAGTGCAATAGCCCCATGGTAGATCAGCTGCTTGCTGGAGAAGCTCCGTGTGTCCTCGGGTGGTGGCTGAAGGGTAAAAAAGCCCAACCAGCCTGAACAGGACAGGACTCCTCCTCGTGCAGGGAACTCAGCTGGAAGGTAAAAATCCTTGCATCTTATGATAGAAATTAATTTCTATTGTAAGGCTTATGATGTTATATTAATATGAATAACTAGCATTATTTTAGAAATGTATCCCTCAACCTTTAGTTATAGCATTTAATGAAATTAAGGTTGGTTAGTGGTTGGGATCCTTGTAATTGCCAATGACAGTTGAATGTCATCATTGTGCTTGTATAAACATACATAAGACAAATGGAGCTGATGAGAATAGAAGAATTATGGGGTTTCTATTAAGCGCATTCAATCCATAACTGTGCAGGCTCAGGTGGTAAAGGCAATGGCCTGCAGCAAAACGGAAAATGGCATTTGTTACAAGAGGGAGAGGTCTCTGGTAGATGTTTCTATGAGCTACGTAATGAGGAGGAGATGATTGCATTTCAGATTAAAATGCCTAGCCCTGGGACCACAGATTCAGGTAGAAAATACCAGAGAATTTCACAAGGTAGATACAATATTACTGTTTTTGAGAAGAATCCTAATTTGATTGTTTTTCTTTTTTTGTTATAGGGATTCTTTCAACTCTGGGAAATGGGTATGTTATTTTTATGTCCTCAAAGCGAAAAAAGAAGCTAAGACCTGCTGAGATAATGACTGTTAATTTAGCAGTGTGTGATCTGGGCATTTCAGGTAATCTCATGTTTTAATTTCATTAATTTTTACCTTCCTACCATTCTTTCTGGCAGCAGTAAGAAACGTTCCTCTGGAAGTCATGGGAAGCCCCAAATGCCTTTTATCACTGATGTTTCTGCTCTATTATTTGCATATAAATGAAAGAGAAGGATAGAAAATAAAATTCCTGAATAGCTTGATGGAAAGGATTGGCAAGAACATAGGGAAAAATAGGATTGGATCTATCAATCCTGACTCGTGCAAAACTCCTGTTCACTTCAGCACTGGGCAGGCCTTCAAAGACTCCCATGTGCGTCCTGGTATGATAAGCACAAAACAGCTTTTTATTACAACTGGAGAAAATTTTGTTTTCTTGCTGTAGGGTGTTATAGGAGGGATCCGGGCGCTTCAGAAATATGTATCTAGCCAAATCTGAGGGGAAGGTAAAGGGAAAGAATTGGAAAATACCAGTGGCTATCAACCTCTCAAAACTAACAATTTTCTCTCTAGTTACCTTCCTCTTTTCCCTTTGGGTCAGGAAAATAAGGATTAGCATTAATCTATAGAGTAACAGAAGCATCAGCCTGCTGGAAGGATTTCCATTCAAACCCACAGCTGGGACATTCACCAGCATGAGAGGAGGCAGCTTTGGAAGGGTTTGCACAAAGCTGCGGAGCCCGGAGCCCTTGAAGATCATTTCTTTGGCTCTTTGCGTATGTTATTAAGCTGCACAGGGCTGCACACACATGAGGGGGAGGACTGGATGTCCTTTAGAAAAGGGTGTCCTGGATGGCAGATGACCCATAGCAGGCTTGAAGGCCGATGTGACCCTGCCAATGGTGGGGTCTCCTCAGCACAGCACAGACGCACTTCTGTGGTGCAGACACCTGTAACTAATAAAACACCACCGAGCAGCTGAAGGGTGGCTATATTTCTATATGCACATGTCTATGCTGCCCATCCTACTCTCTCCACCTGTGCTCATTCCCAATTTCCCAGTGCCCACTTCCACAACTGCACAGTGTGTCCTGTCTTCAGACAGCACGTCTCCACCACTGCTTCACTCTACTCCATCTGCCCCCAATATTCCTTGTGCTTCACTTAAAAAAGAAAGCAAAAAAAAAAAAAACCCAAAACAGTGGCAGGTTTTTAGCTCTCTCATGATGCTTTTATCTCCTCCATGTGCTAAGAGCCAGTCTCAATTTACAAGTCTCATATTTGACAGAGATGGAGGGTTCCAGGAGAATTTTCGCAGCTATCAGGAAGGTTAAAAGATAACCCTTAACCACAGAAGCTGTTAACATGCAAACTGCGGCATGTTTGGGACTGCTATCTTAGGATAAGCTCTTCTGGTTTCTCTTTCTATGTCTGTTAACAACATACCATGTGATCTTGGTTACCTTCTCTTCCTTGGGGATTTCAAATTTTCTGTGTGTGAAAGATTCATAATTAAAAATAATTGTAATTGGCAAAGCCATGCCTACTTTTTGTTGCTTTTCTTTCCTTTTTTTTTTTTTGTTAACGGAAGATGTTAACTCTAGAAATGTGATATGTTCTGCATGTTGGAGCTATTGGGGATGGAACTCCTCCCAAAATCTTTATATCTCACACACTTGGCTTGGCCCCTTTTTTAAGAAATAGGTTCTGAAGTGGCTCTGCTTCCTGTAGGTTTCCACAGGGTGGCACCAGCTGCTTGTTTAAAACTAAATCAGGCTTGTTTTTGACTAATGCCATGCTCTGATTCTTGTGCTGCTGTGGACAAGTTGGCTTTGTTCAAATAAATATGGTATCCTTTACAGCTGGCAATAATTTACATTATTTAAGCTACTGACTCTTGGGATTTACCCTAGACCTTGCCATATTTCATGCTTTTCATGAAGCCTTTATCTCTGAGATCTGCTTTTGCTTGAAAAAGGAATGTGTGTTTTTACTCCTTCTGCTTGGAGGAAAGCCTATAAATATGACTTGATCAAGCCCTTCAGGCTCAGGCATGATTTTCCTTACAGGCTCACAGTAACAGAAAAAATGACAAAATACATTGTTTTAAAATAAATCTCATTTTCAGGGTTTTCCAATCATGACAGTTTGGGGATTAGAAAATGGAGCAAAAGCCCTTTTCTGCAAGATTTGTTTTATTTTTCTGTTGAGAATGAAATGGAATGTTTACTTTCAGGTCAGTTTAATCTAAATTGGAATATTCTGGAGAACCATCCAAAATATTTTACTTAAGATGACTTCAACAAAGTCGAGACACTCGTGTCTCTGTTTATATCTGAAAGGTGCCTAGTGGGGATTGGAGTCTGGGAGACTATTTTTTTGCTGTGTGCTGTTCCCTAGAAGCACCCTTTGCGCTCTTTCCAGAAAGGAATTTACGGAGCTATGTTAATGTTACAGACTATAAGTTCAGCCAGGGAAACCGGCTGAGGGCAGTCGGAGATGCTCTCAATTGCTTGAGATGCTCCAGCAAAGTGCTTACAGGAGTATGCAGTCACAGGAAGGTTAAGTTAAATATTTAATGTTATTTTAATGTTGTAGCTCAGTGCTGACCTGTTCAGGCTTTTGAGCACTTCAGGTCAGCCCAAGAGGGAGAAATGAAGCATTCTGAAAACATGTTGATGTTTCTAAATTGTAAATTTTTGAGTTTTCTCTTTCATTAACATTGTTTTTTTTTTTTGTGCATATGTGTCCAGTTTGAAACAAAAATAAACATTATAAGGTAGAAATTTTCAGCTGGAAATTTTCAGTTTCCCAAATATTGTAGGAATGAGCAAGTTTGGAAGAGTATGAGTAATGTTAGGCTATTTTAAAGCTAGAATGGAAAAAAGTATCTAATCTAACTTCTTTCATAGTATACCACCTGCTTTTACAAACACAGAACTGAGCTTGGGAGCCACTAGGACAGCTTCTCCCAAGGAGTTAGTTGGCTCCCTTCTGTTCAGATGGCTAATTAAGGTGGGGGTGCTCAAAATTTTGAGTATCTATGGCCAATTGACTTGCTAAGGGTGACCTAGGAAGTGTTTGATATGGACAGGAATTGAAACTACTCCCTCTACAGTACACGTCCGTGCTCCAACTATAGCACCATCTTCCTTCCTAACTTGACGCTTTACCATAGGATGCATCCTATCTTTGGGCCTTGGCACATTTGCAGTGTCCTCTTTGAAGGCAAATTTCTTTACTCTGTTTGTGAAGACACTCGGCTGATTATAGGAATGTAACCTAACTGGATCTCCGTTTGTCCTCAAGTCCAGATTTACCCATACTCTTTGTAAACTACCATGTGTCTGCATATGGTCTTAACCCGTATTCTAAAGTTTTCCTCATGGAAAGAGCTTGTAAAGGCTCAGTACTGTAGTATGGGTTTAACTTCTAGTTTTTGTGGTCTGCACAGTAAAGCAACAGTGAAGCCTTGTTAGGTTAAACCCTGTGAATGGAGGGCACACAAGTCATCACATCTGTTGCGCCCGGAGTGCTCGCTTCATTTTGCAAAGCAGACACATTTCTGCGTTTTTACTGGTATCAGCTTTGGGCAAAGGTGGGGTTTGTTTTTCTGAAAAAGGGTGGTTTTAGCAGTGATGGATTTCAACTGACATTCTCTTCTCCTTTTGAAGTTGTAGGAAAACCCTTCAGTATCATTTCCTTCTTTTCTCACCGCTGGGTGTTTGGATGGATGGGCTGCCGCTGGTACGGATGGGCTGGCTTCTTCTTTGGCTGTGGGAGCCTTATCACCATGACAGCTGTCAGCCTGGATAGATACCTAAAAATCTGTCACTTGTCTTATGGTATGAAAGAAAAACTATCTTAAGTGATACTACCCCTTCTCCCTGCTCCCCCTCCCCTCAAAAGCCGTAGGCTATTAGACATGTGAGCAAACAGGGTAAGGAATAGAAAACAATTGCATATGATTTTCTCCTCCCAAGTAGAGTGAAATCAGAGAAGAATCAAATGAACAGCCATTACAAATAATATACAATATGAATAAATTAGTGAAGGATTTCCAAGACCGGAAGTAACTATTTTGGTCATCTATGCTGACTTTCTGCATAATATAGGTCAGAATTTTGTCAAATGTTTCTGAATCAAAATTAGAACTTCTTTTGGATTAGATCATGCTATCCAGAAAAGAGCAAGTCTCCAATTCAAGATGTAAAGTTATGCTGAGTAAATACTACTGATGGTTGATTAGTCTACAGACTAATGTCCAGGAAAAGATCTAGTTCAAACTCAATATGAAGCTGTGGGATCTTGTTACACTTCCGTTACTGGATTGCGTAAGCCCTTTACCACCACTAAAACTGTGCTCTTAACCTCATCTTGGATAAATTAAGCATCTTAAGCTTTTTATCCTGTCACTGTAATGCACGTTTTCTAGACTGAAATTATACATAAGCTCTTCAAAATGCTTTTGATAAACAGGGAGAGGAACACAGAGATAGCAGAAACATATTTTCATATCCCAAGTAATCCCAGCTAAATTTATATTGCTGGTTATATCCCCTTCTCTGTTGTCCCTCTATTGTCGGTTTAAGCCATGGGTTTTAATAGTTGCTCATGGGTGAATCACCTTGTGCCTATCAAGGCCTGTTGAAGTTAATGGATTCAAGCACTACTCTTCTCGTAGAGTCTTATGGCCTAACGCACAGCAGTATTCATCTTTAAGATACGTGGTAAGGTACTTAAAGCATCTACAAGATTTAGACATGCAGTAGGAAATAATAAATATGATATTGTCTCTCTAAAATGAAGGTGGATCTTGAGAGGATGAAATGAATTTAGCAATGAAAGCAGTTATCACCATATCCATCAATATTTTAAATCTCTTTTGAATATAAAGTATTATATGCACCACTCTTTCCAGCTAAAGGATTTCAGTACAATTTGGAAAGATATTTTTTCTTGCATTGGAAGTGACAAACTCCCCAACAAAATAAGGGAAATACTCAAAGCGAATTTTCATATGAGAAGCATCTTGCCTGTGTGACTGAGGGACATGCAATGGGTCACTTCATACTGACATAAGTATCAGTCATGCAATCTCAAATTTTAAGCAGTGTTTTCAGCTAACAAGTATGAGTAAGCTGGTCTGTCCAATAGCTGAGCGTTATGTCAATTAAAAGATGTAGTACTGCCCTGAGATCTGCTATCACAGATCTTGGAATGTCTTTTTTTTTTTTCTTTCTCCTTAAATATGAGTGCAGGGAACATCTCACATTTAGCAGGATTTCAGTTCTCTCTGTAAGGGTCTTGTCAAAGTAGTTCTCTGGTGCTTGGGACAGATTTAGGTATCTTGCATGACATCTGAGTTCAAGAGAGACAGAACACTAAAACTTTCCATATCAAGGGCTATCTGATCATTGTTGTCCAAATATGGAGATCCCACAAGATCCCACAGCTTCATATTGAGTTTGAACTAGATCTTTTCCTGGACATTAGTCTGTAGACTAGTCAACCATCAGTAGTATTTACTCAGCATAACTTTACATCTTGAATTGGAGACTTGCTCTTTTCCGGATAGCATGATCTAATCCAGCAATGATGGAGAGCAGTAAATATGTAGCATGCTCAGTCTAGGAAGTTAACTTAACCCTTTTCTGTATGAGAACTTTTGGTTTGGTTTATGTTCCTGAGACCTAGGATTTGCTACCTGACCTTTCCTATACTCTTCTTCCATGTGAAGGTTTTCACAATAGGTGTGAAAATAAAGCTGATATTTTGGTCCTCACACTATTATTGCACTAGTTTTTCCTCAATATACCTTGCTCCTGTGTCTCAGGTATCGTGCTCGAACACATTATTCATCTTCCTTCTAGTGATCCAGAGGGGTAAATTCGGCTGGAGAAGAGACACTATTTGCATTCAAATTGAAGTCGTTTGTTTTAATTTAGTTTTATTTTAAGTCATTCTCAAACCTGAAGAAAGCTACCCAACAGAAACTGCCATTGCTTTTATGTCAGTGGCTGGGGAATGAAGACAGATGACAGCTTTTAAGGTAGAAGGAGCTATCATAACATTTTTAACTGAGTTTCTGCATAAGTCATAGAACGTCACTTGGTAATTCCTATATGAATTCAACATGTTGAATATAGGTGATGATGGAAAACTTGTAAATCGAAGCTTTTGTTACCTGAAGTAGAATTGTATGTAAGATGGGCGGTGAAAAGATATTCTACCCCACAATACCATGCATGTCATTAGCATTTAATAAAGCCAATGGGCAAGGAAATGTGAAAACATCTATTACAAATAATTCTGGCCATATGTACTTGAGGAATTACTGCCATTGGCGAGTGGGGATCATTTGGCAGATATATTAAAAAAAAAAAGTTGTGCAGTACAGGGAATGAGGAAATACACGGCAGTTCTCAAAACTCTTGGCGAGAACTCTAGCTAGTGAGGAATACAGTTAAGATGACACAATTACGACTATTCCTAATTCATGAGTACCTCCTTACCTGGAAAACTGTTTTGAGGGACAAACTGCTTGTGAAATCTGGGAGATGGATGCTAATTTGCCTTTCTCCCTGTATAAAGTAAGAACTTTTCTATGTTTATACTCAATAGTGTCCTCTAAGATAGGGCCTATCGCATATTCTGTATTCATGCAGTGTTCCACAAAGAGGGAAAGCTTTTGGGGACATGGAGCTTAATACATACAAAAATCAATGTTTGTGACTTATATATTATTATCTATTTATAAATCAGAGTCTCATATACATAGCTAGGCAAAATGCTTATTCTTGCAGATGAAAGAAAGGAAAAGAATGACAAGGTAAAAATAAACCCGTGTGTTATTTCCTCTGTACAGCCTTGTTTTTCAATCCCTTGGGTTAATGATTTATGCTGAGAAGTGTCTTGAGATCAAACTTCAACCAGCTAATAAATGACAACAGGAATAGGAAATCATGTAAGTTTCATCATGCAGTTCCAGTTAGCGAGTTGTTGCACTGAACAATGAAAGGGCTGAATAAAAAACTTAGTCCTGAATGTGGGTCAGATCACCATGTCAGCTGGCCAACACATTAGGAATACACCTCTACAGATCACAAAACAGTTTTGAAAACTGCTTTACCGCATGCCTGTGACCATATCTGAGCTACCTATCTGCATTGCTTTTGTAGGTCTCTTTTAGGCTGTAATTATCACAACTTAAAGTAGAGGTCTAAAATATGTAAGGTGTAACCCTCCCTACAGATGTCTATTTTCTCTCCATTAGGCACAAAGGGATCTTGGGGTGGCCGGCTCAGGTATCACTGTAGCCTACAGTGGCTGTCAAACAAGCTCTTACTGCGCGTGTAGAAGACAAGCTTGTGTCAGATATGCATGGACATGCAGTTGTAACTCTTGAATTATTTTCCAGGTACCTGGCTTAAGAGACACCATGCCTTTATCTGTCTGGCAGTAATCTGGGCCTATGCTACATTCTGGGCTACGGTGCCTTTTGCTGGTGTGGGGAATTATGCTCCTGAGCCTTTTGGGACCTCCTGCACTCTGGACTGGTGGCTGGCGCAGGCATCTGTGGCTGGACAGGCTTTTATTCTGAGTATTCTTTTCTTTTGCCTCCTGTTCCCAACTGCAGTGATTGTGTTTTCCTATGTTAAAATCATTTTAAAAGTCAAGTCATCCACCAAAGAGGTTGCTCACTATGATACCAGGATTCAGAACAGCCACATACTTGAAATGAAGCTGACCAAGGTGAGTAGGAAGATTTAACTCGGTTTGCTTCGTCAGATCCTAGAAACAGGCTTGGAGAAATTCAGCAATATCTAGTTCCATGCTGTACTAGGTCTATTATGTTGAGTGGATAGTATGATGCTCTGAAAGTGGTTGTTCTAGCTTTCTCCTCCGCTTCTGTCAAGGTGGGATAAGAAGGGAGCTGTAACATAGTTTTGTGATTAGGGCACCAGAGTCCCTGAGATCATGATTCAGTCTGAAGCTCTGCCATAGACTTCCTGCATGACCTTATCGAAGTCATATAATCTCTCTGTGGCCCTGTTCCCCATCATAAAATTTCCTTACCTTTCAGAAGCAGTTGTAAAGAGTTATTTTAAGGTATTTGAGGTGCCCAGGAATTATAATAGAAAAAGAGATAAAAAACAGATTGTTGCAGCAAGGAAATAAAACTTTCATATGGCTTATATTTCTTTATTAATGAAGATATAAACAAAAGGCACTCCTGTGATACTGCAGTTCTTTTGCAAATAATTTATCATTTAGTTTCAACCATGAGCTGCTGAAAAAAAGGAACACAAGTGATAAAAATTGTTTGCCATCTCAGGCTATACTTTATTTTCCCTTTCTGATTTAATCCCTTTTTCTGTTTGGCAATGGTGACAGCCATAATCCTTGCTGATACTGGTTATTGTGCCAGCAGTTTGCTCAAGATAAAGACTTATAACAAGCACAATGAGATTTCTTAGTTGTAAAAGATTCACCGACCTCTCTGAACCAGGTCAGGAGGGAGGCAAGCAACATGTTTGCTTGACTGATCAAACATTTATTTTATTACATTTTGGGGAGTTTAACTGAAATTATAAGACATATAGCAATAAGAAATATTGTGCCAGAACATATCTAGGAAGCTCAGCTTGCTACCAGTATAGTTAGTGCTGCCAATATAGCTGGTAAAGACATACTACTAATGTTGGGTTATATGTAAGTTGGAAAATGAGTCTCCGTTGCAACCCATTCAGCTACACAGCACAACTTCTAAAATAGGACGAGGTTGCGATCCCTGGCTCATATGCACCATATCTCAAGGGATGAACAATAAAAGAGCATAAAAGCATAAATTTATCCCTCAGTAACGTTGCCATCATGATGTGGAACCAAAGGTTGAGGACAATGCAATATCCTAAAACTTTTGCTTGCTGGCGACTTTTGTGTTGCAAACCTGCTGATTGCTTCTTTCCAAATGACTATGCCATGTACACGTCAGTCAGGATGCTAAATAATAGTCTGTCAATGGTAGCAGTATGATGGAATATGTTCTTCAGAATGTGTTATTATGTGATGCGATTTGAAGCCACGTCATGCTGTGACTGAGCACAGTCAGTCTGGTTCGGGTAAAACAAAAGCATCACAAATTTTGCCTCCGAATATATTTTATTTAATATTTAAGTTAAATATTTCTGTGACCTCATTTCTTGACATTATAAGGAAGTGCTTTTCTCATTTACCAGGAATTGCAACCAAAAATGTTCTGTAGACATTTGTTTTTTCTAAACATCTACAGGTTCTAATGGAGTACGAAGTCCATAGTATGATTTGGCAAAAGAAACACTAGATAATGTAGTAGAGTTGTCACTCTCAATTAAATTCCCATTAATTTCAATTCCAGCTTATGCAGGTAAATACATAAATTTCTATCTATTGTAATGGATATTCCTAGGGCCTTGACAGCATGTGCTTTCTTAAATGGCTTCACTTTTGCTTTTTTCCATGCTGAAAAGGATTCAAATTATTGGCATTTTTCCACTGGAAGATAGGTCACAGACCCCACCCCAGGTGCAGGCAGAAGATGAAGTTAATCTGGCCAAGCTCTTTTCCTTCCTTCTCTTATAGATGTCATCCACCCTGACAGGTTATCGGTTGCACTGGGTTTTGACATCTTCTCTGTGCCGTGTCAGCATAGCCTACGAGAGGGGAAGAAGCCTTCTATATATAGAAGACTAGGACATTGCAGCTTATTCTTTCCTTCATCCCAGCTCTTTTTGCTCTTGTCTCAGTGCCTGGTTCTAGGTGATACAGAAGAAAGAGCTACAATAGATATAGACGGGAATATCCCTTCCTAAACCCACTCACCTACAGACACTTTCAGGATCCTCTGCTCCTAAGTACCTTCAGGACCTACTTCAGTCCTGGAAACTTCTTCAAACTCTTTGGTTTTATGACATTTGGAATCTGATTTCAAATGACCCAGAATGTGGAAGACTTGCCCTTGATTAGATCTTTTAATGTTTTGTTTTCCTTCTGCATGCCAGTTTCATTCTGAATTAAAAAAAATTTTTTTTGACAACTCTAAGGAGTATTTGATTGTAAGAAGATAGCCTCTTCCAGTATGTAGAAGTGAGAGACTCCTCACTTTTAACCTCTAAAAAGAACAACTCTACAGGAAATGTTTCCAATTTAACCAGCATTCATTTCAAATGATTTCGGATCTTCATAAAGTTGTCCAAGTATTTCACGTTTCTATGTTAAATTTTCTTAAAAAGAAAAAAAAAAAAGAGAGTCTCTATTCTTTAAAAGGATTTCCCCCCTTACATGATTTAAATTTGATGTCAAGGACTTATTATTTTCTGAGATCTCATTTACTTTCCTCATGTTTAGCCTGACTTTATGGCATTTTAAAAGGTCTGTGGTAACAGAATTACTAGCTATTCTGCGACAAGTCAAAGGCAAGCAGGAGCTAAATTAAAAAGATGTGAAATGTGTGACAGCTTTTGTTCCTGCTGCTGTAAACTTATCTGAAGTAGGTTACAATTTTTCCACTCTGTTGCACATTCCCCGGCGTTCTGCATAGCTCTGTGCTGTCAGTAAGGAAAACTCTGCTAGATTAACTTCTTTCTCTCTTTTCTGTTTTCCTCTCACAAGGTGGCAATGTTGATCTGTGCAGGATTCCTCATTGCCTGGATCCCTTATGCTGTGGTGTCTGTGTGGTCGGCGTTCGGACAGCCGGATTCAGTTCCCGTACAGTTTTCAGTGGTACCAACTTTGCTTGCAAAGTCAGCAGCCATGTACAACCCAATTATTTACCAGGTCATTGATTGTAAGTTTGCCTGTTGCCGGTCGGGTGGATTGAAGACTTTGAAGAAGAAGAACTCTTTGAATAAATCCAGGTATTTTTTTTTCTTTGAGTAGTAGGATATCTTTAAGTATACAGTGCTCTAGACAGCCGTTCTAAAAATTTACCCAACATAAGATCTGCCCAGAGTCATGGCTCTTCTGATCTTATTTCTTGTTTCTGTTCGTGACCCATGCAGGGTCTTTCTTGTCAGGAAACTTCATGAGGTGATTCTAGCTGTGTGAAGGAGAAGCAAGGAGATGGTTACTACAGATCCATCTGTAAAGTCATTAATGTAATGGGAAAAAATCCCTTTGAATCTGGCAATTTTCCTGCCCTCCTGTTCCTTTTTTTTTTTTCATGTCATCATAAAAGCCACCTCTAGAAGGTGTTTATGACCTCCATTCCTAGTAAAGTAAATGGGAGAGAATTGTGTTCAGCCCTTATACAATTAATGTGTTAATACCAGGCCTTTCAAATCCAGAGTTAGCCGAGAGAGATGTTAGTTCCTCAGAAACCGTCTAGGTACCACTCAAGGTTTGTGTCTGTTCCTGTCTAGAAGATATGCAGAATCCAAATGGCTGTTCACTCCCCTCCTGTCCTATTCAGATCAGGGTTACATCTATTTTTAATCATTCATAGGAAGAGGAAGGGGGGGAAGGCAAACTGTCTTTCCGCTTCCACCAAAGAAAAAATCCCAAAGCACAAAGTGTAATAAGGTCTTTGTTTTATCTACAACTTTGTGGCAAACCTGTGCTGACTGTCAGTGGAGTGAGTTCATGGAAATACTTACTGTGTAAATGCAGGAAAAAAATTGACTTCTCAGCTCTGTAGTGTGTCACACATATTTTTCTTTTCTGATAGACCTAAAATAAGACAATATTATTTATTACTATGACAGTGTAGGTTGGCATAAAGGCCACAGCTGACCTGCCAGATCTAAGTGACTGGAAATCCTTAAAATCCCAGGAGGATTATTTACTTCAAAATCCTGGCTTTTGCCTCAGTATTGCACCTATTAGAGGCGTGAAGGCCTATTTCATCAGTCATGTTGTTCCCATACCAATTCCAGCATTTTTTTAATGTAGCGTCCAGAGGAGGTGTCAATATCTCAGGCTTCCACAACTTCCCTTAGCGTAGCGTTCTACGACCTTACGTTCAGATTTATCACATCAGAACGTAACAGATCCTATATACGTTACACGCGTTTAACTGAGGTGCCTGAGTGATAGTTTACCAAGGACCTTGGCAATTTTAGGCAAATAGGAGACAACTCTGAGGTACTCTTCTGTTCTCCTCGTACAGAAAAAAGAGAGAAGCTGACAAGACTATTCATGTTAGGTACTTTGATTAGGCAGGAGCAATCTTATTGGTAGGAAAATGCCATATTTTAAAAACAGGTTTCAGACTCAGGGTAATAAAATGAATAAATAAATAAAGCCTAAATCTGCATGCAGTGTGGAGAAATGGAGAAGAGTGAGGGTCCCTATAAAGCTATTTGGACCTTCATTTACCAGAGTGGCAACCTGCCACCCCACTTACCCTCCAGCTATAATCTCTTTTCATCCACACCCTCACAAGTATGAGATCTAACTCTGGTCAGCCTCCCACCAATATGTGCCTCCACTTTATGTTTACATGGAAAACAAGGGCGTGTAGCTTGATTTCTGGCACCTATTGGAAACGTCAGTAATTTATAGGCGTCTTCCTGTCCCTTCCACATTGATGCCGTTATTACTCCTCTGCATCTCCACAGCATTTGTCCACACATTTGGAGGCCTCTAGGGCCTCAGTGGCTGGATTTGCGTTTAATGTCTGTGTTAGCACACCAACGAAGGACGGGTTTACTAAGCCTGTGTGGGGAACAAAATGTTCTGGAAAAATCCCTTCCCGGCACTGGGAACTTAATCATTAGCTTGTTTCAAGCAACATAATTTCTCTGCTTCCTCTTTCCCATAGGATGTATACCATATCTGCAAATAGAGATTCGACAGCAATGAATGAAACCCAGCTGGAAGTATGAAGGCTCATTTCATATACAGCAGATGAAAACCTGATGACAAACAATCATATTGTCTCAAATTCCTCTTTCTGTAAATAAATTAAAACATGACGACAGTTTTATTTTACTCTCTCGTCCTATCTACAATGTATTTTTTTTTAATACTAATTAAAATAGTGTTATTAGAGCTGGGGAAATATTTCAAATGCTCAGAGGAAGAAGAAACAGAGATGGTTCACTTACATAAGAATTCTGACTTCATTTGAGAGCCTTTGAAAAAAATTTTTTTTTTTTGAGGATTCACAAATGTGCTATTTTTCCCATCATGAAAAGTGAAGTGTTCACAAAGGCCAGTTTTACTCTGCTAAAGCTAATCTCCCTAGACTACTCCTACAGTCTCTGGAGAACCAGAGCATGAGAGAAAGGATTCCGTAGAGGACAAATCAGAGCAGGAGCTTGGTTTATCTGAATCACCCGCTGGAGAAACATGGCAGCAATAACCCCAATAATTATCCTTTTGAATGTCTATTCCTCCAAACTCTTGTGGCTACAAGCCATCTCAAAACCGCTTTGGTTTCGATTCTTCTGTTTTCAAAGATTTTTTTTTAATCCAGGCAAGATCAGAAGCAATGCTCATGTAGTCACACTTGTACATCACAGATAGGCAGTATTTGAGAGTTAGAGAGGAAAAACTCTTACTCAAATATTAGACTAATTCAAACAATTCAGAATCATGACTTTATGTGTATCAAAAATCAGAACCTAAATGGAATCAGCCCCATACAAGCTAAACTGGACAAACCAGTATTTTGTCCATCTCTTTGGCTTTCTCTAGTCAAAAACGCAATGATGTATAGTGGCAATAAGCAGATGTTTTTGACTTCTTAAATGCTAACTGATTTTTTTTTTTTTTGCCTTATATTGTACGTTCTACCATCTTTTATGAGGTCAGTATTAAGCATAAAAAGGCAAATCCTTCCTCACTCCTAAGTATGAACATAAACTTAAAACTAAAGAATTCACGGCAAAGGGTGCAGCATGGGGAACAGATGTCCCTTGCAGGTGCAGTTGCATCTACAGGCACCAGGCCCTGGAAGGAAGAGGATTGGGAATGGTTCAGTTGATGCTCCTAAGAAAAGCATGTAAGTTGCTAATATACTTAATGGAAAAACAGAATACTTTGAAAAGATCTGCAGAGTTCGTTAGGCAGCCAGAATAGTTACCCTGGATCTAGGCCATAATTGTTTACATTTATTTTTTTTCCTTTTCTGCATTTACAGTTTCGATGGAGGCATCATTACAGAATAAATATTAGCAGTCTTCTACGAGTAGATTATTAATTCTTAAAATATTATTCTGATGTTTGTATATGATTTCTTCGGGAAGAATTTGATACTATACAGAACAGGTTAAATTCAAATCAATTCATTTGTATTGGTTGTTCATTTAAAAAAAGTTACAAGGGTTAGATATCCTTTAAATTGTTCCTTAAAGGAAAGAGTGCATTTATGAAAGTTTCAGTTGTTTTCCTGCTTAGCACTTAACAGTATAGTTAGGGTATAGAAAACATAGTGCTTTTATTATACTGTTGTTTCATTACTGTGTTATAGCATGCATTCCCTACCACGCTGAACTGAACTCCTTTGTAGCTGCTCTGTAGTGATGCTAATCTTTTTTTATACAATAATATCATAAAGGTTTAAACTAATTGAATGCTTACTGGCCTATCCCAGTACTCCCATTCAGCAATACAAATAGTTAATATTTTATCAACTGATTTTTTAGACAATATAGCAGAAGCTGAATTTTGCAATTCCTGAGCTGAGTACAAGAAAGTACTGTTTCTTTGCCCAAAATATTTAAGTAAAAGAAGTTTGAACAAATCCTGGAAGATTTCACAGCGGAAAAAGGAGTTGCCATGTTACCTGTGCAATGCTTTCTAATAAACTTTCCAAGGCTGAGTTCTTTCACCCCTATAGACCCGTCAGTATAAAGTAAATTTTATTTTAACCAGTGTGGCAAGTTGCATCCGAGCATTGACCCAGAGCAGAAGTGATCCTTCACAATTTTTCCAGATTTGATTATGAAATCATTAATGATTTTCTCTCCATTTTCCTGTAGCTTTTATTTCTTTCTTCATCTAGAGAAACCTTGGCTGATATCTATGAAGACTTATTATAATTAAAATCTGATGTAAGGCAGTCATACTGTGGCCCTATAAATGAAGATTAATTAGAGCACAGTTCCTGATAAGATGGTAGGGCTTACCCACTCTTCTGGCCAGATCAATTTATAGTTTGTGGCTGAACCCGTCCTGCAGTTGTAGTTGGGGAAGCTTTTAAGCTTTTTTTTTTTTTTTTTTGCTTTTTAATATTTATGTACTCTTTGAAACAGCTGTGAGGTCATCCCAGAAATGGATTACATACTTGTGATAGGTCTGCATTTAATATTCCTAAAAACTGTTAAATATTTTTAGATTCCACTAGAGGAATGTACTAGATACATGTACTGTTTCAGTATCTCAGTGATTTAGTAAACTCTAAATATGAACTACCCGAATCATGAATATGTTTCATATGATTTATTTAAAGGTACTTATTTTGTATTCAGTGCCATAATTATCTGTGTCTGAAGGCCTAGTTTCACCTCCACTGAGTAGTATCTTGCTCTGCAAGAAGTGATAGGACTCTGCTTTGAGGAGTTGTTAGAGATATGTTTATACTATGCATGTGTTCAGGTGAAGACTTAAAGAAAGATATTTCCTGAATCAAGATGTAAACCTTCAAACATATAGTACTGTAGTTTAAAAGCAGATTCTGAACTTAAGATCTCAAGGATCTCATTCAATTCATTGATATTAAGAGAACTGCAATATCTTCTTTGCCTAAAGAATGTTATTATGAACTAAAATTTTCAGCATTGATTTTGATTTGAATTGAAGGCTGTAGCTTGAGGGAAAACGGTTCAAAAGGTTCTGGGTAGCTATTTGCCATTTATGCTCAGCAGAGACTTTTGTCCTCTCCATGTGTTAAGTTTAATAATTCCCATTTGTCTAAAACAGGCTTGGTTTGAATCTTGATCTGAAGTCATCAAAAGGCATAGAATTTCTCACTTTCTACCCAAGAAAACTTCTAAATGTCCTGTAAGATTCAAAGTTGCACTGTTTTGTGACCAGAGCTTAGTTGAAGCATCAACAAGTAAAACTCGGCCAGTATGAACAGGTTGCCCAGGGGTGGTTGTGTAATCTTCATCTTTGGAGATATTTAAAAGCCATCTGGACACGGTCCTGTACAACCTGCTCTAGGTGACCCTAGAGCTTGACCCTGCTTGAGCAAGGGGGTTGGATTAGATGATCTTTACAGGTCCCTTCCAACCTCAGCCATTCTGTGATTGTGTGAATGAGTAAGAAATAAGTCTCTCAAAGAAGATTTCTTTATTGCATTTTCAATATTTCAGCATCCTTGTTATATTAAGGAAGTTCATAGTGTTATGTATTAACATTAAACCAAATGCTTTTCAATGGAAAAAGTACCATTAAGAATAATGACTGTAGTTATATATCTTTTGATATGTATCCAATGTGCACATTCAGGTGGAACTAACAAGAAGAAAAGCATTTTATGAATTCACTGTCAGTGGCTTGAAGGAAAAAATGGACATAGTGTAAGAGCTGATCTGGAAGGTAAGACTGTCGCACTGAGATTAAGTTTCTACTCTGTATTTCAAGGTTACTGACAGTGAAATCGTGTAAAGCGTGTGGATATGAAGACTTTTAAGCAGGCCGTTATCAGTCATAGATGTAGAATATCTCTCAACCTCCCTCTACAGACTTGGAAATTTGTTGACAGTTTAGAGGTAGCTGATAAGATTTACAATACTTGAGAGACACTTGAAATAGGGGAGTTAAGCAGAAGCTTTTACAAGAGAAGAAGCTGACAAAAGTAAAGCACTGAAATGAAAGCTACAGTAGTGAGCTTTTGAAGATTTCAGAGAACATTTATCCATTCAGCCGAACGCAGCTGCAGCAAAATTTGTTTCTATACCAATAACAATAATGAGGAAAAAATGAAGTGGTTTATTAGAAAGATTTATGGCATATACTGCAAGACCGCAACTGGCAGAAGATTTTTGGCTTTGTGGCATCCAAAAGTAAAGAGTAAGTTAATGTGAGCCTAGGAAGAGAATATGATTAATGAATTGACAGATATAATGCCAGTGAATTGCATTCTTTGGTGGAGCTTGCTTCTTGAATGATTCTGTATGGACAATATATTTTGGAGGATATCCCATTTCCAATGAGCAGGGTGATCTTAGTTTGGAGACCAAATCTGAATTGCTCTTAATCGAGCAGGCACTCAGCTCTTCTGTAATTTGACATCATCTATTTTATGCTTGCATTTCTATTTCTTCTTCCTACCAGGAACTTTCAGACGTTTCTGGAAATTGGATCCACCTGCTCACCAAAGGATCTCTAGATGCTTTCATCTGCCTGCCTCAGAGAGGCTTCTTTGATGTTTTTGAAAGTATATTTCCAAGCTCAGGATGATCTCAGATGACTCTTGCCGTGTATTGGAAGCTACCAGTAAATAGCATTCACTGCAACACTCATTTTTCTCCCTCCCCTCTCCCAAGATAGATGGACGGTTAGTTGGTTCCTCTGCACCTGCATCTCTCCAAGTGTCATGTATGTCTCTGTAGTTCTTCCAGCCCCAAGGAAGGACATCTAGCCATCTGAAACTAGAATTTCTGGAGAGCTGCTGCTGAGTTTAGGGCTTTGCAAAGAGTGTAAGAGGCCTTTATTTTCATCACTGTGTTTCCACATATTCTTGAGCCATTCTGCATACTGACCTTTCTCTATCTGTTATTTCCATGTCTATGTTGTTTTTCAGGATGACTAATATTCCCTCCTCATTTGGTATATGGTGGATAGAGTGATAGGGCTATTATTTGTCTTCTCTGGCATGATCTTCATTTCCTCATACCTCTGTTTTGCTTTCTGAATGGTGGAGCTGTTCTGGGACCTATAGGTCAGAACAAAAACTTTTAAATATAAGGCTTGTTTACAGGGTTTCATAATTCCCTTTTATTTTTCTATACCTAACTGATTCTTTTCTAATAACGCATAATGTGTCCTGTATCGATCACTGACTAGTTTCATGTCTCAAGCAGGTAACGAAAAAAAAATCCTAGAAAATTGACACCCAGCGAGATCTATTCTAAGAGAGACATTCAGTCTTAAATCAGATAACTTGTGTAACACCTAGAAAAAAGTCTTAAATGCGAATAAATAGCAAAGGCTTAGCAGGTTCCTTGTGTCAATAAGATAAACCTTTAGTCTGTATTTTGAATGAAGCAGCTACTGGAAAATTTGGCAGTGGATCACTTAGTCTTTGTGCAAATAAAGACATTTGTGAAATACAAAATAAGCGTAAGATTGCAGTGAGCAAAAACTGATTGTTTCACAGAACACATTTCAGTTAGAGATGATAGATAGTATAGGAGACATTTTAAATAATAAAGAATAGTTACATGACATCAAGTTTTACCATACTATGTTAGTGAAAATATTAAACGTCTAGAACCAAGTGGAAGTTGACAGAGGGTATGAGATTGAGATGTACAGGTCTTTTCAGTTTGAAAAACAGGCCACAGAGAGGCTCAGCACCCTAAAATCAGAGGCTGGTGTGAATGTCCAGCTCTTTCTGCAGCAGTCTTGCAAAACATACCAAGAAAGGTCTCTTACCTTAGGGTTTTGCATTCATAGAGGCAATTTACGACACTTGAACCTGTTCCTTCAAAGCATCTGAACATCCTTCACAATGAATTACAATCCATTATCTTAGGCTGATCAGCGTATAGAGCAGAATCTGCCTGGCTGCCTGCAGTTCTGGTCCTCAAAGCTTAGGAAAGATTTAGAGAACTAAGGGGAAGTGTAACAGGGAAGAAAAAAAATGATCACATATAAACAATGGAAGAAAAGAGGAGAAGAGGATAGGGTTAAGCAAAGTAGCCTAGAAGAGGAAAGGTTTGAGAGTAAATTGTATTAGTCTATAAATAGCTTTAAGGCAATAATAATGTAAATGAAGGAAGGGAATTATTCACAGTCTCAAAAGGTGATAGAATAAGAAATCAAAGCTTGAAGCTAAAGCCGAAAAAGTTGAGAGTGGGCATTCTGAACTAGAGGAACAATCAGGCTTTAGAAGAGATGTCAAGGGGTGAAATTAGGGCAAGATTTATCATAGATATTCAAGAACATATTAACTAATCCACTAGTAGAAATGATTTACAAGTGTAAATACTTCTGAATAGTCATTTCTAGCCCTGATATCTGATTTTATGAAAAATTTCCTAATTAAAATGTTGATACTATCTTACCTTAACACTTGTCTGTATTACTGGCGGAAATAAGTACTGACTCCTTTGTACTGATGGCTAGATTGTATACAGTAAAACCAATTTGCAAAGAACTGTCATACAGCGAAACTCCATGTTTAAAGATGTGGATTTGAAGTCTAAAGTTGGTGCAATGCAGTGGCATGTGTAGATGCCAAAAAAATTTTTGTTATGAAAGAAATAGCTCTGCTTTCTCAGCTGTTAGATGAGCTTTTAGAGAGGTTTCATTTTGCAACACTTGCAGTTCAAGCTGAAAAAAAATCTACCATTTCTGTTGTAGACAGTTCTTTGGAATGAAGTATTTTTGTTTATGCTATTGAGCTATTGAGAAAAAGGTAATAAATCCAGAATCTCAAAATAATTAAATTAAAATATACCAAATAACCACAGGGAAAGTACATGAGGAAATTACCTTTAAAAATATTTGTTAGTGCATTGTGACCTACATTTTCATCTCTTAGGAAATTAGAAAGATAGATATCAAGAGACTTTTAGTGATACTGACACAAAATCTTCTAAAAGTCATCTCAAAGCTTAGGCGAATTCATTGTATATAAAAGCATTCCTAGTCCTGAAGGTGTGTTCTATTAAGAAATTAATTCAAATGTAGTTTTCAGTGTGTGTTATATTTAAGGCTTCAATGTATTAGCAATAAGACTGTGTTTGTATTTAATGTCATACTACTGACCTATTTCTAGTATTCCAGAACGAAAAATCACAGAAACGTATTAGCTAGCTTCTTCCTTCTCTGTTAGGGGGATCAGATTCCTTCCTGGTAAACAATAAGTACTCTTCCTTAGAAGCCCGTGGTTTGCCTCTATGTCCGGTGTTTCTAATGTAAAAAGAGGTCTTGCATTTCCCATTCGTCTCCCGTGTTTCCTGCCACAGCAGCCTTACCAGCTCATTGGAGCTGTTTTACCAGTTGCGCGATGGGGAGCGCGATCAGGCTGAGGGTGAAGAGTAAAAGCAGGCAGTGGGCTGTGTTTCTGCCTCAGTTGCAAATGAGACAAACCAGGAGCAACTCCACTGAGATTAGCGGGTTGGCTGCGCTCTGAAGCTGTGAGGGAAGCACAAGGAGAAACGTGTGATTTCAGCCCAGCCTTTTTGGGAGCGTGCCTGACACAAGAAACGCCAGATGTATTGCCCCGTTTCTCGGGGTTTGTTCTCCAGATCTGACTGAGGCAATTAAACGGTGATATCTCCCACTGAGAGGAGGTACTGACCACGCTACGCGTTTACCTGGCTGATAGCACGCACGGGAGGAAGGACGAAGGCCAGGCTGTTCCTGTTGCCAAGTGATTTAAGCTTCTTCCATGTTCTGCTTCATTATATCCTTTTCTAAAGGCCTTTTTACCTTTCCAATGGCCTACTGGACTACACAGCAGAAAGGTGATAGCACACTGGTGTTGCAAGCAACATTCAAAGCTGTGTTCAGCTGTAAGGAATTAATTAATACAGAACTTTACAGAGTACTTATTGCTGCAGTTTTTGGTATATTGGAGCTCAGTGTGTCAGGAGAGATCCAAGCGAGGTTATTAATGAACGTCAGAGGTCGGAGAGGAGGGAGGGTTCATAAACTGCTGCAATCTTGTAAATCACAATAAGAAATCTAAGTGTTGTTGTCCATAAATATTTTAAACACTTTATATGTCAGTGCAATGTCCTGGAATTACACTCAGCAATGTAAGAGAAAACTAATGGAGTGAACCTGTAAATACTGTCTGTGTAAGTTCTCCAGTAGTGTTACTGAGTTAATATGTTGGTAATATATAACAATTTGTTATGAAGCAGTAAAAAAAACCTAACATACTGGCTAGGTTTAATACTAGGGGCCATTTAGTTGTCACTGTATTGGAACAACAGATTGGTTTTTTTCATTTTTCTCTGCCCCCCTTTTTTTTCTTCTAAAGCACACAAACCAGACTGATGGCATCACGGGCAGGCTTTGTTTTCCACTTTGTTAGCTGAATGTGCTTTCAAATAAAGCAAGATAATGGATTGACGTTGTTACATGTTATTTTGTCTGTGTGCTTGGGTTACGCATTCGTACATTGTCACATCCAGGCTGATTTTGGTGCTATTTCCACACAGGCCCTAGCCTGTATGTGTCTGCAGTCAAGTGATTTGCCATGGACTTGAGTGGCTGCAAATAGGGTGAGACCAATTCCAGAGTAATGAGAAGCACCCAAAGCCTGAGGTTAATAAATCTCTTACCCCTGTCTCTGCCATCCTGATTAAAAGGATTCTCCAAAAAAAGAACAGAATGCTTACTTTCTCCAACACTTTTCCCCTCCACCTCTGTAACACCAAGGGAGAAAAATAAGGTAGCTCACATATTTTCATCTCAGCAGCAAAGCATGAGGGCTAGCAGCCCCTGGCAAATTGTGCTCTGGGTTTTGTAGCCAGTCTCAGCTTCCCCTGCAGCTGTGGGACCCTCACAGGTCAGCTGCTCCCAGGGAAGAAGGTGCTCTCAGGAGCTGGGGCTGGAGTGGGTCCCTCTGGCCAAGAGGTCCTACAGATTAGGCATCAGGAGGCATCACAGTTTGGGCAGCCTGGCCCAGTGGAGTGCCACCTGGCCAGGTTTGTATGTGATTGATTCCTAAAAGGACATGCAAGGGGGAAGCTGCCCCTCTTATTAGCAGTTTTACCCTGTTCTTCTTGGAGAAGACTGAAGCAAATTGCAAACTTGGGGTTGGCAGGGGGAAATTGGGTTGGGCATCAGTGGAGATGTGTGGGAGAGCCCAGAAACTGTGCCTGGACTCTGTCCTCCGCAGCTGGGCTGTCCTGGCGCTTTGCGGTATCACTGTACCCCCAGAGCCTGCCTAAATGGGGACTCTGCCTCCATGTGGAGGGACGGTATGAGGAGACCTGGGGAGGATCTGTGCTATGGCAAAGCTCAGAAACTGCAAGAACAAACGTGGGTGCAAAGCTGGAGGCAGGGCAGTATTGGCTGGATACGGCAGCATTTCAATCCCATTTTGCTCTACCTGCACAGCAAGCTCAGCCACGGTCAAAAACACAATGTGAGGAACTACATGCAAAGGAACTGAGCTAGAAAACAGTGTCATGCTGCTGGCTGGACTCCCAGGATGCCATGTATGCAGAGTTCATGTGCAGGTCTAGATGCCTTGTCTGGGAGGAAATAGCGGGAAAGGAGAAGGTCTGGTAAAAGCCCCCAAAAAAAAAAAAAAGTGTTACAAGCCATGGAACAGCTTCCATATAATGAGAGGTTAAATTAATTTGACTTGGAAAAGGGAGAGCTCTGATGGGATACGGTGCAGATCACATATGGCAGGGAAAGGGCGAACGGAACCAATTTACGATTTTTCGTAACACGGAAGTTGGAAGGCACCAACTAAAATGCTGCGGCATGAAACAGCAGGCTTAAAGTGAATGAAAGGAAGCACTTTGTCCGCACAGCACATCATTAAATTGCAGCAGGCTCTCAACCCGCAGCAGAACCGGGACCGCTGGCCGATTGCTCAGGGATGATACAAAGGGCAAGGCACAAAGTGATTTTTCTGCAGCAGCCACCTGCGCTCTGCCTGGTGGAGTCTGGTCCCACAGAGGTGACATAAAGCGCTGGTGGCCAACAAAGCCTTCAAGGCTGCTTGAGCAGACCGTGCTGCGCGAACGGCCTCGGGAGGGTGCTCCCCCCTCCGCATCACATGGGTTCGCCGGAACTAAGAGCGTCATGTTTCGGTTTCATTGATACAGGTTTAGATCCAGTGACAGGTATTTCAAGGCCCTGAAGAAGGTGTTTTGTCTTTCTTTGAAGGTCATGCTTAAAAACGGCATAAAAATATTTCTCTGAGTGAATCGGGGGTTATTTCCATTAGATCTCTTTGAAGCCAGAATAAAAGAGCAGGTTTTTTTTCCCCCCTTTAATTCATATCTGTTACTCTGATACACTGAAATAGAAACAATGTGCTTTGTAGAAAAAGTTATGAGTAAAAAGACCAAAAGCTGTAAGACGTGTAAGAAAGCTATAAGATCAGAAGGAGCACCATAACAGATGTGCTCCCCATGGAGATTTGGAGATTAGTGAGGAGCTTTCTGCTTATGGTAAGCTTTTTCTCTAATGGAAGCTGCAAATAGAAGAAGAATTAAATCAGGATTTAAAAGAAAAAAAGAAGTTCCAATGCATATAAGAGTTATGTGTCGACGTTAAAACAACCAGGCTTTGCAGCAAACTAAATTAAATAGGGTTTTGAATCTCAGTATAAAATATTGCTTTCACTGGTGTTTTTAAAATAAGGTCCTGTCTTAAAACTAAGTTGGATTTTTCAGGAATAAAATAATGATGTGAGCCATGAGGGCTTCTGCAAGGTAAATGTAAAGCCACTGGGTAACAAGAAAATAAGTTCACATAAACATGTCAGTAGTTTTGCTGGTATGTTCCCAAGAGTTTACTATATAGAAAGCAATGTAGAGTGTTGAAAGCAAGTCACATTTTAGGTGCCTAATGTTCAAAAAAGACGGACATACACATTCTGGAAGGCAATACCTTTTAAGATATTTCAGGATGCTCAGGATAATTTCAGTTTTGTTTAATATTTTTCCCCCCTTTTTTTTTTCCTTTTGACTTTTAAGCAGAACAACAACAACAAACATCAGAAAGGGAGATGAATCAATGGTATTATCTTTTTTAATCTGACCATTTTCTAAGTTTGATTTTGTACTCATGGTTGGGGAGAACTGCAACTTTTGATTCCAGTTATCCTGACCACAAATATTTTTGTCAGAATTCTTTTCTTCTTAATATGTTGGAAAATATGCTGATCTGTTTCCATTTATCTTGTTGTTTTGTGGAAAAACTGCATAATTTTTCTACTCAGAATGTTGCATGCCTGATTTGTAAAAGAATATTTTAAAACCGTGTAAAGCAAATGGCATATATTTCCCTATGTGAAGGAAAGCAATAATGGAGTTAAAAGCTACATATGTATATATATACAGTGGGAGTGACGGGATAGGCTTTAGTAAAATTCAGCTCTCTGCCAAAATTCTTCCCCTATATATCAAGTGTAATAATGATATTTTCCCCATTTTCTGTTCAGACCTTTGAAAGCTTTTCCTGAGATCCAGAAGAACAATCAGAGCGTCGGGCGTGCGCAGAGTATGTGGAAGACGAAGGCTGGAGTGTCTCTTCCCTTTCATTAGGAATAGGCACTTTGATCAGTGTTTGCTCTGTTTCGAAAGCTCTCGACCACATGCCTATACAGTCGGCTTCTCTCTTTTCTCACAAGTTTTCCTGCTTCTTTTGAACAACTTTTCAGGCAGATACCTCCTTTTCTCAAAAATGTCTCAGTAATCTGCTGTCTGCTGTTGAATCTAGCTGAGAGTGGTTTTAAGCAGACTTCATCACTGATAATTTCCTTGTAGCATTATCAGTTTTGGGCAAGCGTTCTCTCAAAACAGAGCGTTTTGGACAGTCTGTTTATGTGCACTGTTTAGATTCACATTCCTGCCGTATCATCTGCTGTTTCTGGGTCATCTTACCAAGAGGAGGCTGTGCAAACTTCCCTGAAGACCCTCTCTATAGTCAATGGAGAGGAACAGGCATCTCTGGAGTGAAAATCTTCTCATCTTAGGGTAAATTTCTAAAACCATATGACTTGTGCTGTAGAAGCCAGTGGTCTATATCCATCACAGTCAGTGGAACTCAAGTGAGCTGAATCCTACCTCTGCTCCCTTGAAATTAGAAATAAATAGGATCGTCTCTATGGAAAAGTGGGCACTGCAAACCTTTTAATACCTTTGCTTTCAATTCACTGGATCTATTGGACAGTGATAACAAGACTCCAGAAATATGTGTAAAATTATAAATTCCGTTTTACAGAATTTTTTTGTTCCATTGATTTCAGTCTCAGTGACCAGTATTTTAAACTAAGAAATCAGTTCTTGCCAAAAATAACTCCCAGGACAATGTCTGCATCACCACGGTAATAAAAAGCCTTTATAGCAAGGGGTTCATTCATTTATACAGAGATAAATCTTACACCACTCAGAATTTATCCTCGCATAAACTTATGGGTTTTGACATCCCTTCGTAGAAAGTATGGAAAGGTGTTTAGGGTTGTGAATGAACCAATAGTCACAGGATTTTAGTTGTATGCTTATCTCAAGAACCAACAAGGATCAATCTTATACGAGTTTCCTACTCTGGCTGCATGCAGTGTCATGTGCTGTGCCGCACTTGCTGTAGGGTAGATTGGGGGATAGTGGAAAATAAAAGTTTTCTTCTTGAAGCTTCAGTGATGATTATGTAAAGCCAATCTGATAAAGGATAAAGGCATCAGGAATGACACAGAGATAAAACTGATGAATTTAAATAAAATAAGACTTGAAGCTGAAGCTTTGAGGTTTTACATTCCTTTTTCTTTCTTATCCAATGCATGGTCTTCCAGAAGGTATGAAACATGCACTGTATTTTAGTCATATGGAGTCATATAAAAATATGCATGGAAACTGGTCAACGCTAGTGCTCTAATGCATCACCATCATTCTTGAGCAGACAGTAGGACTCATAGCATCTTGAAAAGAGGGTGAAAAAATGATGATGTCAACTTTTATAGGCCTGAATTTCAGGCTGCAAGGAGTAAAATGCAGTTGCTTATCCACTTTTCGCTGCAAGCTTTCCCCCTTAATGGCCAGCATCTGGGCACAGGGGCATTTGCAGGCCCTGCGTACTCACTACCCACCTCCTTTCCCTCCATTTACCACTTCTGTGGCACTGTGTGAACAGAGTAGGTCTCAAAGTACAGAACATATGATTAGAAATATTGGATTTTAGATATAGGATGTACTTTAAATTCTGTTGAGCAGAAACAGAGGTCCACACAGATGGCTTTACGTCTCTGATGTGCTGCCTTTGTGCACGGCTTGCAAGGTGGGGCAGCTTCATGGCTGTGTTAACACTTCGAGGGTCATCATGACTCTCCAAGACAGCTCAGATAGATAGATAAAAAAACCCACCTACAGCAGAGACATATTCTGGCCACACTTCAACATACCCTTTTTTGTTGGCTGCCATTGTCTCCTTCTCGTGAGAAAACACCGTTATTCCAGGTTTCTCTCGGTCCCAGTGTCAGTTGACTTCTTTATACTGCTAGAATGGGCAATAGCCCATTTTTGAATTCTGACAGCCAATACGTCAGTCAACTGTGGAGCTTCTTGTAGCTCATTCCTCTGCCATATCTACCAAGGGACCGGTTTACAAAAAAGCAACTCTACTGCTATGTCAGGGGGATTAATACTGGCAAGGACTGTTTGATACTAAGGCAAGGTACAGCATAATAAAAGTCTTGTTGAATATTATAAACCTCGGCTGTTTTGGGGGCCATAAGCAGAGCGGGTTGTTCCCAGAGCATTTACTTCAGGAGCTGAAGTAGCAGAAGCAAGAAATCGCCCTGCAGTGTTATTCACAGGAAAGCTGTACCTCACCAAGGAGCGACAGCAAGAGGAGTGTTTCACCTGCACCGCTGAATCGAAAGAGACATACTCAAGTAACAGATTTGTTTCCTTACAGATGGTCATATAGGGACTTATATTAAGCAATGTCAAAGCCCTGCTGGGATTATATCATCTATCTTTATTACTGCTAACCTCAGAAACAGGGAGGCATTCAGGGGTGCATTAAGACCTGCTATTTGAAACAGGGATCCATCGTTCTGTGGAAATGAAGGAGGTGCGTAGCTGGGGTCCAGCCTTTTGGAGAAAGCGGACTTAGTGAACATCTGACAAACCATTTGATTTGGGAACAGGGAGTGCCTTCACAGAGGGTCCACTGACATATGAATAAAAGCATAAATCCACATAACTAAACACAGCTTTTTCATAAGGTTTTGATTTCTTCCTCTCTAGCTGCACCTTTGGTTTTCCCTTGTCTGGAAAATTCTCCCAGTCCTCATTTGTCACAATGTTTCATTAATTTTTAAACTCTCTGCCCAGAAACAAGCCTGGCTGATATTTCTATTACATTATAGTCTCATTTTGGAAATGTTGCTGTCAACCTGGCTTTTGCAGAATAGCTTATATGTTTTGCTTAAATACATTGGAAACCTGTTTATATCAGTAAGTAGCACTTTTTTGGCTTGTGCAACTGCTGAAAGATGAAACAATGGAAAAATGCTTCAGGCGAATCAAAATAGACAGAGTATATCTTATGAAGAGCTGTTTATTAGGATTTCAATCCTGAAGGCTTCCAAAGAGAAAGCACTGCTGTAATTTGTTTTCAAAAATATCAGCTCATTATATTTGTTTACCTCCACATAAAGCTCCTTGGCTTATTAAAGGATGGCAACTGACTGCAAATAAAGTAGGGGGCAAGCTCGGGTATTTTTTCATTTCTATATACCAAACAAGCCTAGTGCTCTTCCAACGTCAAGTTCAGCAGAAGGCAGAAGAGTGTAACACCTCCAATAGATTTATACTAATAAAAGGGTGTACTGGGCAGATCAGTGTTGTCAGAAAAGAAAAATATAGAATCTGAAGACTACAGAAATGCCTAAGAAAATTATCATCCAGAGAAAAATCTCCTTGCTTATCACAAATAGGTTTTTTTCTTCCCTTGCTGTTAATGGGGACCATGTGCATGCCAGAAGCAAAGGAAGCATCAATAGACTTAAAAGCATACCACAGCGAGAAATGCGCTTGTTTTAGCAGATTGATGTTCAAGGTACTGCTATCTAGATGACATCAAAAGCTGACTTGATATGCCCACATTTCCTGTGCATATATTTATTTACATTAGCCCCTTTAGGATGCTTGCACTATTATTGCTAGAAATCTGAGGTAAAATTCAAATGAAGTGAGATCAGATCCCAGTAGATATTTGCAAGGATCCACTGAACAGGCAGTGTCTGCTCTTGGAGCAGCACCCACAGAGTCGGAAGAAGAGCTTTGCACACTTTTCACGGAAGTGCATCAGCTGCTTTTAGAGCAGGGTCAGCTCTTCACAGAGCACACTGCAGCCGAGGATCCTGGGGACAGCCAGCCTTCGCAGGCAAGGCGATGCTCCTGCTGCATTGCAATGTGAAAGGAGAGATATCGAGACACACCATGAGGCTAAGCGATGGCAGTTGGCTACTAACTTTAACTGGGTGGTAACAAGCAGCTTTTTCAGTGGCAGCTGAGCGTACGCATACCTTCTCTGCTTCAGAGCAAAGTCACTCTAAGAAATCGGCCATTCATGGTGTCAGACAGATGTTTCAGAAAGCAGTGAGCATTAGAGAGCTCTGTAATGCGTTTCAAGCACTTATCTTGATCAAGAGTTGGAACAAACTACGGAGGGAAGTGGTGAATTCCCCATTTCATGTTGTCAATAGTTCAAACCTGAGTAGCTTTATGGAAAATATGATTTAGCCAAATAAACAAATTAGTAGTTGTTACACAGCGGTAAGTGCATGAAACACAATCATTGTGATATGAGAGAGTCAAAGGTAAGTGGCCTGACTGTGCTCCTCGCCTCAGCCTAACGAATTTCTGCAAACAGGCTGTTGAAGGGTAGGTGGAGATAGCTTGTGGTCTTTTTGGAGGGCAACAGGCTGCAAAGTTCACATAAAGGTAGATGAATTTGGCACTTGAGTTTTCTCAAGAACAATTTTCTTATTCAAGCATCGTTGTTCTGAGCTACTGTTAGCCTTTTTCATTTTATTTTGATCAGCTAGAAGTGTCACAGCGGTAGAAGCATAAATGAAATCTCTTTGGTTTATCATGTCTTTTACTCGTGTAGAACCTGGGCAAGCAAAACCCTGTATTTCTCTGCTAGCAGTAGGAAAAAGTGAGAGTATAGCTCTGTTTGTTAGCATAGCGGAGATCATAACTGATGTGATCTTAGGAGGTGATATGGCACTGCCTGGGTACAAACATGCTGCTTCTGTCCAAAAGTGTATTGACAAGGTATTGCATCCAGGGAAAACTACTATGCTTTGTTTTCAGCCTTTAAAATTCCAGGGGTAACTTGAAAATGCCTTACAAGTCTGCATTTTTCAGTGGAAAACCTGTTCTTTCTACAGGGAATCAAGAGCAGAAAGAGCGTTTTTAAATGCTTTTTGCTAGAAGATGAGTAGTAAGGGAAAAGCACAATAGTTTCAGAAATTGGGCATTATGATGAGGAAACAAGAAGTCTGCTGCCTTCTCCTGTAGCTCAGTATTTCAGGAATACAAAAAGACTGGAAATTAGTTAGGCAGGAAAAGCCTATTAAAAACAGCAACAGTAAAACTAATGATACTAATAGAGAAAAGTAATTAGCTAGAAAATCTAAATGCATACTGATTAGCCCAACTGAACAGAACATTACCTAGAATGCCAGAAGAATTAGCTAAAGAAGTTCCTGAGGCCACAGACGTTGTCTTAGAGAGACAGGGAAGCAGAGAATATGAAACAAAGCTTGAGAGAAGACAGAGCAATACTGTTTTTCTGAGTGGACCTATTTCAATAGGGTGACCTTGCTTTTGCCTATAGCAGTGTAACAATTCAGAGGGAAAATATTGAAGTGCAAGCACTTGGATCCCATTTTTCATGATATGTAGTACCTTGTTCCTGGTTCCTCTAATAGAAATGCTGATGAATGAAGGCTGTTCAAAAATTTATTTTCAATTGTTTGCTGCAGTTGACTTTCATAAATCATTGCTCATCACCACTTTGCTGTTGATGTGACTATTCAACAACTAGTATATTCATATAGCCTTCAGCTTTAGTTTTACCTAATGTGGCAATTGCAAATCTACAGTTTTGTTTAAGATGTCAAATTGCTGTAGACATTTATTTTTAGTAATTCCCATTCACACAAAGGATCTAAGCTGAATTTCAAAATGAGAGCCTGAGGAGTATTTTCCTTTGAGGTAACTTCCTCAGGATGAACCCCTAAGTGAGCCATAGGTTCATGCAACCACATTGAAACTTCTTCTGGATTGAGCTCATCAATCCCTGTCCTTGTTTAGGAGAAAGGACCTTGAGTTTTCATTTCATATTAATGTTGTGCTAAGATGTAGATAGTCTTCACTATCTAGCAGCCCAAGCTATCCCAGGGTTAGATGCAGTGTGACTCCTGAGGCCTGAGGAAGACCCTGAGCGCATGAAGTTCATCAGACTTTGGCAGAAAACCTGCTCTGCTTCTTTCCGAGAGGGATTTCCCTCGCTGTGGTCTACTCAGCCAGCTGTGTAGGCTTGCTTGAATCCTTCTGTCAAGAGGGTAGCTTGTTACCTGATGGATGGTCAAATGCACAAGCAAACACTCAAAAGCCAAAGGATGACGGTTTTTAAAGCCCTTTTAGAGGCCGTATCTAGACAATATGACATGGGTCCCTAAAGTAGATGCGGGCAATTCACTTGATTTCCTATCTGACACTATCAGAATCTGGAAAGCAATAGCTGATTGAGGTATACAAGCCTGCCTAAACTGCGACGTGTGATGACTTCTTAACCTCTTGGTGGAAACCTGGATCTAGTAGACATGAATAGTAGGAATAATTTGTTGCTTTCTTGAATTTATATCCAATAATAATGATGATGACCTTTAGCAGGAAGTTTGAATATGAACACTTTACCTAAATACAAATTAATAATTATATTAAGAGGAATACTTATTTTACCATTATAATTGTATGATGTTAGAGATGGCAGAATTGTTTGAGTGGCTTTCATGGAATTTGGGGGAAAGACGTTTCCTTGGGCTGAGAAAGAAGTAGATAATATCTGGAATATAGCAGTAGTAGTTTGGATGATAATTTAGGATCAAAAGACCTTTGGTTTTAGCAGGTTTGTACAGATAGTTTGTAAAACTTGCTGCAGTCAGCACAATTTCTCATGCCAGCCACTGATTGCATTGTCAGAGGAAGGTGGATGGTTTTCATCTGTAACCCCGAATTATAGACAATATGTACTTTCCAACCTACGCATTTAGCATTAAAAAGGAAGAGGCCCTCTGACTAAATTATGCTTTTGGTAAGAATCTAGAAAGACCAACTAAAAAGAAAAAGGAACAAAAAGAAAAGGAATGATCTTCTAATTCTTTCAAGTCATTGAACATACTTTACCTTGTTTCATTTTCTTTTGTGTTTGTAGTATTCCCTTTGTAAATTCCCAAAGGGCATGTGATTTGGAGACACATGCTCTGACTTTTTGTTGCAACCTAATACATGGGATACACCCAAACTGACCCAGCAATGGGATAAATGGAAATTTTCCATTCCATTACCCCTAATCCTGGCTCTCTGAAAGGTAGTACAGTTGACAATGTGCCAAATGTAGCATATAATGAACGTTATGAATCACAGTCATTGTTCCTCTGGGGTAAAGCCACACTGCAGGGGTTATTGTATATATTAACTACTTCAGTGATTCAGGTCTTAATTACGAAGAAAAAGACTTAGTCATTTGGATGTGTGTCTTTTATATACATATTAGAAAGAATTTGCTGATGCTTCAGGCAACAAAGAGTCCTGCTATACAAATGGTAGATCCAGCCCTCTTCCTAGTAAAGCCAATGAGAGTTTAGCACCCAGCTGAGAGGAGTGTAGGGGAAGGACTTGAATATGGCCACCACCAAAGTTGATTCAGGTAAGAAGGAAGCGCTAGCTATGTCTGATTTGTGCATTTATCTACACTGGTGGTTTATTAGATTTCTTTTCTTAGTTGATTATGTCACAAAGGAAGTGTCTTCCCTGGTATGGTCATATGATCTTTGTTTTCCCTAACACATGGGTCTGTATACCACAGGTCACCAGCAAGAGATCTTGGAGCACTCCTGTTCTGAAAAGCACTTTATATACTGTATCAGAAAGCGGAATAGAAAAGATTTATTGTAACAGGAAATCAAATGGTATGTTTGTTATCATTTGGATATTACTTGTTAGATATGTCATATTTTGTTGTTACATCAAGGTCAGCTCATCTATAACTAAAACTGAAAGACCACAGACAACTCTAGACAAAGAGCTGGCCATATATGTTGAATTTTCATGGAAACTGTAGTAAGGTATTTTATTCTTTTCATTTTTTCTCTCCTTTCCTAAAAGGTGAACTGATACTTATGAATCTCACTTTGTTTTTTTTCTTTCCTTGTTATAGCTCTTCAAAATTTTCCATGGGAAATAAAAAGTAGGAAAAAAAAAGGTGCTTACTAATGTAAATATCTTTTCCTGTTCCCCACAAATACTTCTCGACGTGCATATATATATATATATATGTATATATATGTATGCACGGCACTGTGATTAATTACAGAAGACAAGGAAAGAAAATGAGAGACTTCTGGCACACAGGGACCAATCTTTGCAGCAGAAAAGCTCCATCCATACTAGAAATAAATAGTGCCACGGTCCATTTTCTGGTTCAGAAGCCAGCTGGCACAATCTGAACACACCTATATTATTAAAATAAATTACTAAAATATAAAATCATGGGATCATAGAATAATTGTGCTTGGAAGTGGAGGATGTCCTTCAGAGGCTATGCAGTCTGAACTCCTTTTCAAGCAGGGCTAGCTTCAAAGTTGCTCAGGTTGTTCAGGGCCATGTCCATCTGAGTTATGAGTATCTCCAAAGTAGGGCAATTGCTTTAAGCAACCTGTAGTAGTGTCCGAGTACCCTTATTATGAAACTTTTTTTTATTTGTACCTAAGCAAAATTTCCCTTGTAGCTGCTCATGTCCGTTGTCTTTTGTCCTCCCATTGTGCACTTCCAAGAAAAGCCTGGCTCTTACCTTTTTTCTTTAACCCCCATTAGATAGTGGAAATCTTCTATTAGATTCTGCCCCTCAGCTTTTTTTTTTTTTTTTCAGGCTGAAAATACTCCACTCCTTCAACATCTTATATGTCATAAATGACTCCAGCCCCAACTCTCTTAGTGACCACTTAAGTGTTCACTTAGCTTAGTGACCGCTGGACTCCCCTCAGTTTGTCTATGTCCTTCTTTTGCTGGGGGACTCAAATCCAAAACTGGGGTCAAACTCATGCCAGGACTGTTCCAAGATAACAAAGTTCCAGTAGCTGGGCCTGGCCCTGACACTAAATTTCATGATTCAGGATAGCTGAAACCAAAGAGACAATGAGTAAGTCAGAGTTGTTATTAGATAAAGACCCACTCAGTGAGAAGTGTTCAGTGCTGGATGGAGTGGGCATTTGTCAGAGAGCTGTTATAACACAACGTTCATGCTATATTTGCAGTTTTATGCGGGGATTTTCAAGTGGTGCTTCTTGGGATGGTTGCAGAACATTGATGGAGGGTTTGAAGCCCAGCAACTGTTCTCTTTTTGCAGGGATGTGGTGTTTCCAGCAGAGGGAGAGAGGGGCTTGGAAATCCTGGTGGCTAGAAACTAAAACAACCACCAGAGAGGGTAGGAAGAGGACATGCAACCACTTAACTAGTTACTTGATGTTAGGGGCAGGGAAGAGCTCCTCTCTGTTGGGCCAAGATGCTTGTTGCTCTGCTCCCTGCAAAAGGGTTCTAAAGCCAGTATTTTAAAATTCTTCCTAACAATGAGAAAGCCTAAAAATATGAGATGGAAGGTACATCCTGTTGGCTTGCTGACCATGGCTGAGTCCAGAGCTCCCTTAGATGTTTCTGCATGGGACGTGTGTGGTGTTAGCTCCCATTGGACCAAGGCGCTGGCTGCAGAAAGGCAAGGAGCTCAGAGCCAGAACAAATCAAGCGTCAGCTCTCCTGCTCCATGAGAGGCAGCTGTGATTGAATTAACTTTATAAAGCAATATCAAAGTTTTGAACTATTTTAAGGATGGAAAGTTCAGAGAAGAGTAACAGTTCAGCTGCTTCGTGGTTTTATCCTCCGCTGTAGCTAGAAGTCCTGGTCTGTTTTACATACCCCACAGCACACAGCCGTGCATTTCCCATGATATAAGTGACTTAGGCAATGGGCTCTGTTACTGTGGAGGGATTACTATAATTTTCAGTCAGAGTTTGGCTCACTGCAGATCATCAGTAAGTTTGAATAAGTTTAGGTATGTGGAGGTTTTTCAGCTGAATGAAAAACTGGAGAAATTTGGCTTGGGGATAGTTTATATGAAAAACAGTAGATAAATAATAACCAAATTGCTCTAGTTTATTATCAGTGCAGCTCTGCTATTTGTGCCATACGGAAAATGTGTTAGTGAATAAAAACAAAATCAGTAATCCAAAAAGGTTAGTCTACAGAAGAAAAAGAAAAGGCAGAAAGAAAAATTAGGCACATAAATAAACAACAAAAGCAGAGATGTGAAGGTACAAAGTCAAATTTCTTGTTTTTGATGTGATGCCATTTTCAAGGCAGAATCCTGGGTAAGAAAATTCCCCAAGTGCAAGCGGTATTGTGTGTCCTAAATTCTGCTTTTTGTAAACACTTAACATAAAAGATCGTTGCCTGGTTTATCAGTCACCTTCACACTTCAGTATAGAAGATGCTTTGTTTGTGCTTAAAAAATGCACAGAGCTCTCTGTTGTTTGGGTTGCCTGTTTTAAATGTAAATATAAAGACGTATGCTAGCTTTTGGTTTTGACCTTTCTTGCTAGCTTCTGCAGCTGATGACTCTAAAATGACAAGAGGCTTTCTTCCCAGGTGATATTTCTGCTAACACTTTGGTTAATTGTAAAACATGAGGGAAAACAGAGGAGCTGGCTGTAAAATTATTGCACTCAATAACCTCAGTATTGGCCATTGACATCAAAACAAGATGATCAATTCCTGGAACAAAGATTCAAAAATTTGAAGACCCACTAGAGAAGAATCTGAATATTGAAAAGAGTAGAAAGCTTTTTCTTACTAACTCATAGCATATATACCAGAAGGAGAGTGGCTGTCTTGCATAGAAATTCATAAATCTATGCAATATACGGAAGGAAAACCTGGACTTCAGGACAATTAGGAGATCACAGAGAGTTTAAGTTATCACTAGAAAACTGTACTGACACAATCTTATTGAAGGAATTTTTCATTTGCAGCCCTTATTACTGAAGACAGTGAGATCATTGACTTACTCAAAACAAGTAATTGGTATCGATTTATCTCTGCATTTACTAATACTGACATTAAAAAACATAGAACACAGACTACTATGTGAGAAGCATATTCCATCTTCGAAGCCCTTACCTTTCAAGAAGTGTCTCATCTGGCAGGGGTATCTGAGCAGTAGCTGTCTTCCTGCAGTTGATGACTTGGCTCTATGTCCATTCTAAACAACTAAAGATGAAGCTAGACTGTAAACACAGCAAAAGCCTTCCTCACTTACCCTCATGCAAAGTGACTGACTTCAAAGACTGCAGGTGATTAAAATCTGACCTTATTTGGATGTTTTTTCCCCAATTAGATGGAAATAAGAATGAATGGGAATGAATTCACGTAACCTGAGTAACCTAATTAGGGGCTTCCTCTCACCTAACTTTGCAGGTGAGACTCACCTCCATATTTTCAGACTCTTGCATTAAGTATTTGCATGGACGTACCTACATGCTTTGAGAACGTCTCCTGTTTCCCCACAGACAAAATTCTGGTTACAATCACTATAGAGATTTCAGTAATAATTACCAACTTTATCCTCAATCTCTACGTGGGAAATAATCAAAGAAAACAGACAAATTTTTAACAAAACAATCTGTGATCTGTTTGGGGGGAAGGTGAAGGCAAGATCATGAAATATGCAGCGTATGAAATATTTTATTAAATAAAATGCAGACAGTTTAAATAATGCTGACTTTCTAACCTTATGTAACATTTTAGGACTTCTGTAATTACCTTGAAGGTATCAATTTAGAGAGAAAGTCAAGAAACTGATTTGCAACAATTGCATATGTTACAAACTCTGGCCCATAAAATATGTCGTGATCACTGCTCAGTTATACTTAGGTCTTCTAGAGATAATAGATATTGAGCTTTCTAAAGTGGGATTAATAAACTGCCTGTAGTCTACAGGGAAATAGCTTTCACGTGATGATAATTCTGCTTGTTTCAAAGTTGAAGAAAACACCTGACACAGAGAAAGGGAAAGTCAAACAAAAAAGTAGACAATGTGATTAACTTTTCTGATGTGGCTGTGAGAATATTCTCTACCAGAGAATGGGAAGGAAGGAATGGGAAAGACTTTTTTAGATCAAGATAATTCCCTAAAGTAGCCTGAATTTCTAACACGGGTTGTTAATAGGAGAGTGTTCGGTCTGCTTATAAAAGGAGATATGATGACAGTATGTGTACTAATGAATGATTTGGGGGTGGCAAAAGGGAAATTTATAGCACAGGAATGAGAGGATAGTCAATGAAATCAAGTACTGGCAAATTTCACACTAAGTGTTAGGGTTTGTTTTAGATGATTTATGGTCAATGGATTTCGTGCTCTCAGCTGTGCTATGCAGGCCACAGTGACCTTCAAAGAGGGGCTGAGTGATCATAAAGATAACAAGAATAGCATGAGAAATTATAATAAATAAGAACTATAAAGGCTTTGGTTAGAGATTTTGAACCTTGTGTTTCAGACATTTAACTTCTCTCTAAATATTAGGAAGCCAGAAGAGATTTTATTGTAAGGATGGATTTTTGTACCTCTGTCTACTCTGCTTTGGGGGACTTATTTTTATTTTGCCACCTGCTTCTCAGCAGGGCACACTGACTCGAAGTGAGCTGCCTTGGCCATGGCTGGACAACTCTGGAGCCAGGCTTAATCTGTTTAGCACCAGTCTGGATACCTCCGAAGTCTTTCTTGGTGGCAGGTGGGCGGCAGAGGGCATTCAGACCCTCAGCAAGCATCTAATGTATTTTCTTGACCTTTGTTTCCCCTCCCTAAGATTTCCGAATGCTTTCTAAAAGAACAATTTGCCCTTGAGACCTAATCTAAAGCTATAAATCCCTGAGTGGCGGCTGGCCTATAGCACTTGTTATACCACAATAGCAGATGCTGCAGTAGTAGTTTATAGATTATTGACCCCAAAAATTGCAGTAGTGAATCCAAAACTGTTGCTGTCCATTGTATCAACACATAACTAAGTCACCTTAAATATTCTTACTTTACTGATGGTTATACTTAAAATGGATATTATATTGGGTGAGCATATTAGTGAGCTGATGAAAAAGCAGAAATAGAAGACCTTACTGTTGACAAAGAAACTTTGAGGACAAATATGGCTCCAACTGACAAAAACTTAAAAAGATTTCGGATAGATATATAAATTTCTTCAGCCTATGCAGTCATAGAGTCAGCTTTGATACATATAACTCCTTTGTAATTGGTACTTCATCCCAACACTATAGGAAACAGTGTTAATCCATGAGCACATTGTGCTAAATTTTGTACGAATCCCCCCAAAAGCCTGCTCAGAGTACTTATGATCTAAACACAGGACAAGGCATAAGAGATGAATAAAGGCACACTGGGAGTAGGAGATGGATGGGGACAAGTGGGCTCTAGGAAGTGGTTGTTCAGTGGACAGTGGTCCAGCTAATGCAAGATCTTTTCCATAGGTACCACGGCAAGGGATGGTTTCCAAAAGAGAGACAGTGCTGTAGTCTTGAACTCATCTGGGGACAGTTCTTCCAAAGGATGTGGTCAGCACTGAAGAAAACAGCTGATGGATAACAGCAGGTCGAGACTGTCTCTCAAGGCCAACAAGACAGATGTTGCAACCAGAAAGAGCCTGGGTGGGGTTTTGGTTGAGTGGATGAACAAAAAATATTCTGTCATGGAAACATGGATCTAGACAGGCTGGATGAAGGATGTATAGAAGTCCAGATGTGGGACAAGGCTGCAATTTCAGGACATGAAGCGTTTAGCAGCGTAGCTAGTAACGAAAATGTCTGTCTCTTGCCGTCCCCCGGACCTCAGTCATTTATTCCTTGTACCATCATGCATACCCCAGAAGTTACACCTGCACAATTGGATTTAAGGCAATTAGATGAGAGACCTGACGAGGGTTAAAACAGCCCAGCTAGGAAAACACACCAGCAAGCTCAATTGGGCTAACAAGACTGCCCTTGAAACAATCCTATCGTTGCGATAGAGAGGATAAATTGCTGCTGTGTGAATGGGAGGCAGGAAGGAAGTGGGAGATGTTTAAAGCAGCCCTTCTGCTGCAGCTGCACACCATTGGTCCAAACAGCAGGGAGGGGATGGCAGTGTGCTTTTCAGGGACCAAGGGAGGCAACAGGACGGGCAACCCAGGGAGGAAGATGAAGAACTTTGCTAAATGGTGCTAATGGCTAGATAACCCGCAAGAAATGTCAGAGAGGGGCTGAGGTTTCAATGTACAGAGAAAGAGATGAGTCTGGAGCCTAAAGAGATATCAGTTAGATGCCACGTAGTGATGGCAGCTGAATTTGTGTTCATGAGTCAGTGGGTCAGGAGAGTGGAGAGAGAGAGTGGAGTTTCTACCTTATCTGTAGAAACCTTCCACCTCTAGAAAGTGGGAGAGAGTACATAAGAAAGTCTTCCTATATATGGATCCATTTTCTTATATCTTTTCCATAAATATCTGCCTCTGGTCATTTTTTAGACAAGGTATGTGGTTAAATGCGTCTTTGTTGTAGGCCAGTGCAGCCTACGCCGTTCTTATGGTCTCGGCAGACTGCGCACAACAATCACAAAGTTGCTTCTGTGTTAGATCAGACCCCTCATGTAATGTATGATAAACTTTATTGATTTCCACAGCATTTGAGAGGAGAAGTATTGTGTTGGTCTAGGCCTGGTTTAATACAATTTACAGGAAGGAGTTGATTTTATTTAGTACATGGACACAGAGATGTATTAGCTAGTTCACTGGCACAGAGGGAGTCCCTAAAGAGGAGCCAGAAACATAATCCATGAGCTCAAATATTAAAAAAAAAAAGTCTGTTCAGGTTAGTGGATCATTGACTTTTTGAGCTATGACATCTATACTGGGGATGTGTATTTTAGAACTGTGATCACTAATTCATACAATGCCCCAAAGAACAAAAAGATTAAAGAATGTTTACTATATTTTATTATGTTTACAAGGTTTTATTATGACAATTTATTTTCATTCATATTTCTCCTGATGTACATTGATATTAATCAAGACTTTGAAGTTAAAGAGGGAATGGAAAACTGTTTTATTTAGTGATTTTTGCTGATCGTTTGCATCTTAGCAAGGTACTGCACAGTCAATGACTTTACTTCCGTCCAGTGGGCACAGATGACATTTTCTTACAAACACTGAGTAACGTGATGGAAGAGGTATAATGTTTCTTACCTTATGGGTGCAATCTCTGTGAGCAGGAATGGCAAGATCATTAAAAAAAGAAAAAGCAAGATCATTTTTCATGTTCAAATGGATGGAAAATCTGAACCCAGAATTTTTGAGAGTTGAGGGAAAAGGAGAGATCAAAAATATGACTAGCCTTCTGTGTGGGTTTGTTACCTCAGCAGATGAAAAATCTGCCATTTAATTCTGCTTAGGATACACATGGAGCTAATATTCCTATCTGAAATGGCCAAGAAAACATAGGAAGAAAATCACTGGATGCTAATTCTGTATTTCTAACTAATCATATTTACTGAATTCTAGGACCAGAGGAGTTATTGATATGGATGTTAACAGAAAAATACAATCATTATTCATATTTTTTTCCTTTATTTTATTGAGATGTTATCTTTTCCCTTTTCCTGTGGATCTAACAGGCTTCTGCCACTCAGGATTGATAAACTCAAGACTCCAAAGTCCTAAGGCCACAGCTTATTCACCAATGCATTTCGCTATATGCTTAAATCCAGGAGGATGTGATAATACCAGACACCTTATTCCCACCTAGCAACTGGTAGGCATTCGCTCTCTCTTGCTAAGGTTAACAATTCCTTCCCATATGATTTAACCTTACGGGGCATAAATATATTTTGGGTATGACTCGATAGGAAATTTGCCCTCTCCAATGGAAAAACAGAGCCTGCATTCATCTCAACTCATGTGGAGCATAAATTAAAGCACGTAAGTTGAAAGCCTTGCCTATCTATCCTCTCAGTAGTCAATGGAAAGAGTGAGAGACAGAGATACCTGCAGAAGAAAAACTGATCCTATAAAAAAAACCTTGGGACAACTATGCCGCTTTTTAGAAACTCAGACAGGTGCATGGCAATTAGGTAGGCTACATTTGAGATTAATTCCAGATGAAGCATCCAAAGGGGGGTCACTCTCTACTATGGTTTAGACACATGCTTCTGAAAACAACTTTCAGACTCTGGAGGCTGGAATGGGTCCAGACAGAGCAATGAAATGCGTTAACACAGGACTTTGAAAATGCGTCTTGAGTCTTGACCATTTTATTTCGCGTGACTATCCCCCAAAGAGAGAAAATACATGCACACTTATTTTCTTTATTTGACAAATCTTTAATTAGAAAATCAATCTTTTCTTTATTATAAAATTTCACAAGCTGATAAATCTTGGTAAGTTATAGAGAGAATATTTTTTTCTATGAACCTAATATAAAAGTTAAAATAAATATCAGCATTCATCAGATTATTTTTTCCCCATACTATATTACCTAATACAAAAAAGCCTACAGTCATCAACCTTTATTTAAAAGTCAGAGACATCTGTGACAGCCTTTTATGACTTGAAGGGACGATACTAATATTTAGATGATTTGTTAATCATTTTCAATAACTCTGACTGGCGAGAGCTGAAATGCAGCAGGCTTAGATCTAAACCCATAAAGGGAATTTTAATGTTCTGAACTGAACAAAACAATTACCTGCAGGGGAGCATATAGTCAAAATTAATTATTATCATATGGTCCCTTTTTAAAGAAAAACCCAATAATTAATTAACTTCAAAACACTAAAATCGATTACTCAATAAAGCTTGCAATTTTACATACAGATTTTTGTACCAGAGTGCTGCTAACATTATGCTGGTGTGTTGTGCTATCCATGAGGTGTGGGCGTGCCTATGAACCAAGACTTTCCAAATGAACACCGTAGGGCTTTCCCTTCACCTGGCACTGGCAAGAAGAGACTTTGATTAAAGGTGAAACGCTGTAACCTGGCTATTTTTATAGAACGGCATTAAACGAGATGATCACTATTCAACTCAACCATGCATATGTGAGGGCACTTGAAAAAAGCACAGAGTGTGTTTACTGGATGTTTACAAAGCAGCTGCTTCCCTGGAGAGAACTGTCCAAGCGATGAAATGAAATCTCACATGAAAAATGAATATACAGTATCTACATTTAGCTTATGCTCCTCATTAAAATTATGAACAGTTTATCAGTCATATCTAATTAATTGAACACAACCTAAAGTCTGGGATTTTGTATTTGTTTTGCATAGTGCATTTAATACCCGATATTTTCTTGCTCTTGTGATTAGTATCTAAGAGAAGTAGTTAAATAAATACACAGTCATTTGCATAATGTCACAGTTTATTTAAAGCCTTTGGAAGCAGAAATGATGAAAAGAGGACTGGGTAGATTACTTGGCAAACTGCACATAATGTATTACTGTACTGAGTAAGTATATTGCACTAAAACAACCCCTATTAGATCACCATCTTTTAGACACTGGCTGGATAATTTTCTCTGCTTTTGCGCTCCCCCACTAGCTGCAATAAATATACTGTTTTAATTCTGGATTTTAATGAAAGCTCTACTGAAAATAAGTAATTGTTGTTACCTCAGGGACAGGATCAACAATGAATAAAGCAATAGTGCTGCTTTTCTTATCAGATGCTTCGTGGTTGAGTCCTCTGTAGATATCTATGCCTGAACCCCCCCACCCCTAAACTCCCTTCCTAGTTAACAGAAAGAAATAGGAACTTTTAAGGCACAATCCATTTGTCCTGTTTTTTCACCTATGTTATAAGATGGATTGTGTCCAGGAAACACAGCTTTCATGCTGGAGTCTTAGTTCGTGTTTATATTATTAGGCTGGAAGTTTCAGAAGCGGTTGTGACTTGTCAACTGCCATCCAAGTCAGCAAAGTTTAACTGCAAATGCCAGTGAGTGTATTTAGAGCAAACAGAATTATACTGAAAAGTCTCCTCTTAACTCTTTCCTTTCAGGAACAGGACGCCTTGAAATTGCATGTAGGTTTCTAACAAACAGCATGATTTACTTTGAAAAAAAGAGGACTTTGTCTTAGCCAAAAACAGACTATTGTACATGAGATCCCACCAAGAAAACAGAATGAACATGGGAACTGTTTGTGCTAACTAATTATCACCAAAAGAATCAACAGTGCGATGTGCAGGTGGTTTGGTAAACATATGGATGCATTTCAAGCTGTTCCGTATGTTTCAAAATGCTGGAAGTTCTAAAACTAAACCCACAGCAAATTTTGAAAGGTAGGGCCATCTTACCTACTGGAGCTTTTGACATTGATGAGATTGGTATGGGTTTCAAACATTCAGCTGAAGAGTTCTGAGTTCAGAATGTAACATCATTTAATAAATGCACTTCCCTTCCAAATTTATATTCTCATATAAAAAAAAAAAAGGAAAAGTTGAAATATAATAGATCAGAAAGCATGGGGCTATCTTCTCTTTGTCCTGAAAATATCGTTAATAACTGAACGGATACCGAGAAAGATGTGGACTCCAAGTATAATATTGACTAAAGTGATACTGCCCTGCTAGCATCCGTCCTTGATGTTTTGCTGTTCTACCTGTCTACCTCTGTTTTACAGACTCTGGTCACTTATATTTCAGTCAAATAACACCAATATTTTTGGAAACGGTATCAGCCCAATCTTTTCCCCACTGTAGCTGATGACAGAATCTGATCCAAAACCTGCTGAAGTCCAAGGGAGCGTTTCCAACAGTTTCTGCAGGCTGTGGAGCACTCCTCCACGCAAGCAACTGGAATACAGATTGCGCTAGAAAGAGTAATAGTGTCAGCTTCTATCCAAAAGGACTCAAATCCTAAAAGCTATCAAGTATAAGGACTGATCCTGTCGTTGGTTTTTGTAAGAGTCAAACAGTTTGACGTTTGTGCGCTCTAGAGGTGGTCATGGCACAAAAGCAGGAGCAGAGCCTCACAGAACACTATTCAGTAAGCACTAAACACACTATCCTTGTAAGAGTATAGTATACATCATTTTACTAAAATCCTGGTCATACTGGAAGATAGTGGAGTACAGAGCCAGAAAGTTGGAAGTTCCTCCTCTATGACATGCATTGCATGGATCTCAGTTTGGATGATGCATGAGATGTCACACTACAATGCATCTGCTGAGGGAGCAGAACCATTTGCTGATTCATACTGTAAATTTTCATCCTCACAGAGCATGAAAGAAGCTCTAGGTCATGAGCTAGTAGAACCATAATCATTTGATTAAAAACAGCAGTTTAAATATATATACATATATATATATATACACACACACACACACACACATACACACACACACACATATATATATAAAAACATATAAAGTACATGAATCATTTATTTACACTTGGCAATAAAACATGATGCTGCTAATCCATTATTTATCTCTGCAGTGAAAATCAAAACTAGAGACGAAAAATTCCACTGTAACTTTTCCTGCCTGTGTTGTACATCGTTATGTTGTGAGATAGATAAAATCCCTGGTGCCCTTCCTGCCTTAAATTTTGATCCACAGCAAATCAATGGACTTTCTGTACAGATAGGAAGACACATGGTGCTTCTTGCCCATGCTTTCAGGCAGAGAAGAAATGGGCTTCTGTTCCTTTACTTCCGATACTATTTTTTTAGTCTTTCTGTTGAACACAGTTTAGTTCCACAAATCATGTGGCAGAAAGAAGTTTTCGATACCCTAGGGAAAACCTGAGACAATTATGAAAGCATAAGAGAAATGTGAGGGCTGAATCTCTGCTCACTTTTTGCCAAAATATATCCATTGTGTATCTGTTGATTTAAATTTTACCAGTGCTGGAGATATATGACATAAATCAGGTGGTATAATGTGGGAGATATTGAATCAGCAACTATTACCAGCACTATCTCATTATTTCCTCTAACTCACCCTATGTGTCTTTATCCACCTGAGCTCCCTGGGGCTGTAGCTGCCTTGGTGCACTTTTTTGTTTGCTTGTTTTTTCATTTCGGGAGAGCCTAGGTGGTGGAGCCTATGAGCTCTGCTGTACAACTAATAGCGATACTAGTTACAGTTCAGCACAAACCAGTTGTTAGTCCTTGGAAAATGCTGTTTTGTCAACATTTGCTTTTCTTACAGATCAGGATGAAAAGTTGATATTTTACTATTAATTACTATTATTATCTACTGTGCAGCAGTTGTTACTTTTTTTAAGTTAAATCCTGGTAGAGATAGATTTAGAAATATTTCATTCTATCATTTTTCAAGCGGGATGGAACATTTTAATATTTCGGCCTCAGAATGTTTTGTTTCAGTCGGTTTAACTTAATGAAATTGTTTCTTTTCTTGTCTTTGGGACATTAAATTAGAAGTTATAGTTTGAGCCTGCTGGCTCCCATCTGTTGCTGGACTGCGCCTCTCACGACATGCGCGCCTCGCACATGTCCCCTGGGATCCAAGACTCCTGTGACCCCTCTTATAAAGGGGACTTTGGGTTACACCACATTGGTACACCATGACATATGCCATCTGGCTGCAGAGCCTGACCCATGCATGGTGGACAAATAGACTTTTGGTTAATAACTTTCACAAGGCACTGAAAATCATCAAGAAATGTGGCTCAGTGTTGAGTTGATATCAAAGAGGACGGTTACTGCATTTCAGGGAAAATCCTACCACGTCTGCCAGGACCCATCTGGTGAAGAGCCTCTGTGGGAGCCAAAACTCCACTGCTGGCTTCAGAATTTCACAGCAGCTCAACCAAGGAGTCTTCCAACCTGTGATTTTACTGGTGAACACTGTATTTAGTGTTACATCTTTGTTCAGACTTCACACAGAGAAAATTTTGCAGGTTAGGTTGCTGAGTACAATGCAGTAAAAGACAACCCTATAATCACATGAGTTAATAAATGAAAAATTTACTGAGCTCTCAGAGCCCCTTTAAAAAAAAAAAAAAAAACTGGCCTTGCATGTTTGCGCACATACACAGGGAGTCACATACACACCCCTCTAAGTACAAGAAGCATTTGCACTGCCAGCACTTAAATAATCACATCCTTCAGTGCAGAAAAAAGTTCCCAACAGCTACCAAAGCAAAGCTGCTTTATCCAGGAGATCCTTACTCCAAAGCTGTGCGTAGTATTCATACCTTACTTACAGTCACCCAAAAGCGTTACTGCAAGTATAGCACCACAGGCAATGCACAAAAGCAGAGAGATGTTCACGGTGAGGAATGCATGAATATCTTTCAAACAGGCATAAGCTCTCATAGGCCAAATAATTCAGTGTACGCACTAAGCATGACTCCTTACAATTCCTTCAAGGAGCAGTTCATGCAGATTGAGTGTAACAATGTCCTCCTATTCAGTCGCTATCTATCCTCCTCTTCTTTTGCTATCTACTCTATCTTCCTTCATCTTCTTAATGCACTCTTCACTGTCTTATCTGGCATTTCACGCTGTATCTCCCCTCTGGCTACATCAAGGAATTATGTTTCTAGGACTGTCAATCCATCAATATTCACAGCTACTAAGTTCATATAGAAAGAAATAAATTTCTAATATGCTAATCTCCAAAGCCTCAAATACAGTTCTTCTCTCACTCTAGAAATTTTTAATTCTTTTAATCTTATAGATTTTGGAGAAATTAGTGGTATTTGGACACCATAAGCCACAGGGGCAATGTACCATATCCTAGGATTTCTCTCTGTTACTTCTGATTACACTGTGAACGTAAATATTGTATAGTCAAGTTTGTCAGTTCCCTGTGGTCTGCAAAGTTCCCTCATTCTTCAAAGGTTTTGCTTTATGATGATAATTATGCCAGAGAAATCAGTAAAATATATTCTTGATAGTGGCTGCTGATACAGAGCTAGTTTTCTCTTTTTCCTCTGTCTGCTTAATGCAATTAGAAAGAAGGTTCCTATTTTGCCTTGCTCTGTTTTGAGCTTCATAGATTTTCAGACCAGTGAAAAATTCCTTTTGTTGGTCTTACTCAAATAAAAGGCTTTCAAAGAACTGATGTTTTTTGTTCTGCTTTTATGTGATTTTCAGCTTCTGACATCAGACGTTCCTATCCAGCTGTTCCCAAACCTTAAGATAGAAGGGGAAGTCATGAGCTCAAATTGTACGAGAGGCAGAATTTTACATCTAATCCCTGACTTTGCAATGAGCGAAAACAAATCCCAGAGTCCAAACGTTCTCAGCTTGGGAATGACCTAAATGACAATTGGGATGAGTTTTGTTTCGCCTATAAGCAACTTTTGATTTTTGAAGCGAAAGCCAAAGACTACTTCTGCATGCTCAGTGCTATTAAATTATCAGAGAGGTCTCTGAAACAATTACTGTGACCTGAGACAGGTTGGTGCAGTGCAGTGTACCGGCAGAACTGAGGGGAGGAGGTCAATGTGCTACCCAAATATCAAAACCCACTCTTTCATAGGGCTTCTCCACTTTGGCTCACACAGGAAAGGCTTTGGTAAAGAGAATTTAAAAATGCTTCTCAACTGCGTATGCCCCCGCCCGTGCTCCACCTCCTTGCAATTTTGCATCCTGCTCATTTCCCCAAACGTTTTCATTCTGAATGCTTTAGCTGTGATATAAAAATCAGGATTGAATTTTGCTTGGATTTATTTTTCAGCATACATACTTAGTGTCTTTGAGCAGCTGGTCATGTAAGTGGGTCAGCCTGGGTAGGACTCTACATAATGTAACTGATTTCAGCGAGTCTCTGTCTGGATCTAAGAAACAGGATTGAGCCTTTCCTTCCTGCTGAAGGAAGGTAGGGGGCTGAAACAACAAAGGAATTCTAGCAAGACTAAAAAAAGAAAAGCTTCTTTAAGTTGCCTTTACCTGCATCGATAGTGGTAACTATACCTTATATTATTAAAAATGAATGAATCTTTAGAGGATTCATGCATTTTTAACTGGCTCTGCAGCCCATTTCCTTCTGCAATGCACCCTTCAAAAGCAGCAAAACTTATTTGGTCTATTTCAATTTTATTTCTAGTCAATTTCACATTTTTAGGTTCTCCCATTAACACTAGGATGGCCAACATATCTGAGCATGTCTAAGGACTTTCAAGTCCCTCATTAGATATCCCTTAAGCAGGTCCAAAAGCCGTGACTGTACAGCCTCTGAAAAGCAGACCTCTTTAAGCTCTCTCATTCTGGGGAACTCCACTAGCAAGGTAAAATCTTGTATGGCAAGGCTTTTCAGAGGCTTTAGAAAGATAAAAGTAGGTTTTTATTAGTTTTTTAAAAGCTCCTAAGCAATGAGCCTCAATGAGGGTTAAGCACCATCTTTAGGCATCTTTTCAAAAATCTACCTCATTTCCTGCCTTTGTAGACCTCAGCCACTTTGGGTCATTTTGGAGGTTGCTTATACTTTTGCCAGTGTTTCAGTGAGTTTTCTGTTACATTGGATCTTCTGTTTGGGTTCAGCCACATCTGTTTTTAGCAAATGAATCACATTTCCAGCAACCGGTTGTCAAGGGATTCTTGTTAGATATTATGAGCAGGACATCCCTTACACTTATGCGGTCTTAAGAGACCTGTTCCTCTGGGAATTTTTCAGAGGAATTAGAAACAGTAACCTAACTAATTAAGAATATAAATGCAAAGTCCTACTGAAGAGATGAGCTATTCATAACAGGATGGCCAAGATGGCATGGAAAAACCGTTCTGCCTAGAGGCAGTTTCTATAAAATATCCCATTGAAGTACTGAAGAAAGAAGGGTCACTTATGTACCAGACTGTTAGTAGTTACCAATTTTATTCTGTTTAAAAGAAGGCTTCTCCATTGTAAGGGTCTCAGAAAAAAATTGTGATGAAGTTGCCCTTATTTGTATTCCATCCATATACAAATTGATTTGAGAACAGTTTTGGTATTACAGTGCATTATACATGGAAATAGATACCTTTTCATTTAGAAAGTTGTCTGTCATCTCTGTGGCTAAATATGAATGGGAAATGTGTGCAAGTTTAACTGCATTTTTGGGATCACACTTATCAATTCTAATCTACAGAAGTAGCCAAATAATTGCTGATAGAAGAGGAAAGGATTTTAATTAAAGACTAGTTATTTTGGCTGGTGGAGGTAGCACAGTACATTGTCCACCCCAGATGCAACTCTGACCTGCGTTGTCTGAAAAAGTCAAACCTTGAATTTACTTTCAATCGGACCTCTCAGAGGTATAGCCCTGATATCTATTGACTTAATAGGCAAGGATGACATTGTGACTGATCCTAATTGTTACTAGTCATGTCCTGTATCGTAGGAGATACTCTTGGTATTCCCTCTTTCTTTTCCCCAGCCTCATTTCATGGCCTATTATATAAATTATGCCTCAGGTGAAAAGCAAAGAAGACTGAGGCAGTAAAATGAAGTATGTAGCTCACCTGCTGAACCAGATAGTTGAAGACACATCTCCATTAATCACCTGCTTGTTATGCTATCCAGAGGGAGCAAAGCCTATGCAGGAAGGGGCGACTTGGTTTGGGGTGTTTGAGGATCTGCATAGCAGGTAAAGACAGGCAGGAAAACTAGAAGAGACACCAGGAAAGCAGAAACAGAAAAATAGCCAAGAATATGGAAGCATGGTCTGAAAAAGGCCTATGGGGAAATTCTTGGTGGGATCCCAGGAAGGGGGCTTTGCTCAGGGACTTTGTGAGCCAGAGAAGCTGCTTCCTCCTGCCTGATTCCTGCTGCCTTCAGGGAGATAGTCTTTCACATTCCTTGCAGATGAAACGAGAGGACACTGAAGAAATATCTGAATTCATTATTGATTTCTCCTGCCAACTGAAATGACTGCAACCTCCAAAACCTGGATAATTTCCAGGAAAAGTAGAAATTCTAAAAATAGGTCTGCTTTTCTCAGTTCCTATTATTCTTTTCGTTGACTGGTCTTAGACATTATATATGTGGGAAGGGAGTGAGTTTTCCCCTGCCTGATGCAGCTGTAGAGTTACTAATATTCTGAGGGATATGAGCTCCTTCAGAAACATTCTCTTTTAAGATATACTCTGAGAAAATGGTTAGGACTGTTAACTCCCAGCGATTTGGTGACAGATATTTGCAAGTATCTTTGAAAGGAAATGCTGCATAACTGAAATGCCATTCTGAAAATGCTAGAGCCCAGAGAGGTTTTCTAGAATAGCAATTATATATGGCCACTGTTACACACTATATTGAGTAGTGCTAACCAAGCAGGTAGTTAGCAGTATTTTGGGGGCATTTGTTCAATTCTATTTTTCCTCACCCCTACTGACACCATTACCTTCAAAAATAAATAGTTACTCCTTAAATAACATGGCTCTGAGCTAACATAAAAGAGCGTTTGTTTCCTTCTACCATGGCCTTCTGGCACAGAGGAAACTAAACAAGCCAGGTAAAATTTGGGTTGGTCTACACCCACTTATGGGATTATATTTTGTCAGCTCCTTAGAACAGACTGTCATCAGTATAGTGTGACATAACAGTGGCAGAGAGATATGAGCAATATATACCCAATCTGAGGACAGGGGAAATTCAAGGCTGATATAGATGGCCAGTCATAAGGGATACACAGACTTCAAATTTACAGTGGTTGTTACCCAGTCATTATGCTTGCCGTCATTTCCTTGGCAAGAAAACTCCTTAGATACAAATTTTCAAGACCATCTGAAAATTAAGAAAACCAGGCTCCAGCATCGTATGAGCAGAAGAGAAGACTCATAAATTCTGATTTACTCGGAGTTATTTTCTCAGTTTTATCATTTGTACCTAGAAGCATTTACTCTCCTAACAAGAAGCCAAGAAGAAACGACAGCATGTTTATGATATGACTGCTATTTTGCCTTGCTAAATTTCATTTTTAGCTTTATAGTTTTTTCCCTTCAGCCATGAACAAAGCAAATCTCACTTGCAACTGATCTTTATTGCTGCCTTTGCAGGAATTAAATATCCAGCTGCTTACAGCTCAATAAACTCCTCAAGTCCTGCATGAACAAAGTGAACAAAGCTCATAAGCACATGCTTCTGTCCCACAGACGCCAGTGAGATGTGAGCCTGTGCTGGAAAGATATGAGTAAAAGCGGCAATATTTATGTCTGTAAAGCCCTGCCAGGTTAGAGATATCAATGCAAGTTGTAGAGGATCTGTGTAAAGGTAATAAATGGGTGCTGAAAGCAGCATAGTTATGTTGGTGTGATGCTACTCCCAAGGCAACTTAGCCTAGCAGGAGTAATTCGCTCCGGCACAACAGCATGCTGACACATCCTTGCAAGGCTATATCATCTAGAGCCAGATTAGACACTTCTTGTCCATGCAGCACTGCTCAGACAGGCTAAGGGTTTGTTCAGATTTTGAATTCAGTCAATATATTCCTGTGCACACAGTAGGCTGTGTCTAAATAAACTGTGTTTATCTGATTAGGCCGTGATGTTTATTCTACATTTTACCCTGACTTGGCTATTCCCAGTATTATCTAATTTGGATCAAAAGCCCAGTGCCTGCACAAGACCAGCTCAAGTGATGAGCAGCGACATTCTCAGCCATACAGCACAGGGGACGTTTCAGGAGCTTACCATCAAGTTCTCCTGGTTGGGAGCCTTGAGAATTATTCTGATTTACTCTAGTGAAGTGTCAGTGCTGAGAAGTCCCTGAGCGCTACCGCGGGAATTTTCATGGAGTGTGAGGGAAAGCTGTTGTAAGCTGTTACACAACACTCGTTCATTGTAAAAAGCGAAGACTGCATTGTGACACTGAGCTCCTCTTAATTGCTCCTCAGATCAAAGGCAGTGAAGACTTTTCACACTGCGTCAATGATTAAACTCTTAAAATGCTATAGATTTGAAACTGGGGTGGCAACACCATGAAAAACATGCCCTTGGCACCTTCCTTGCAGCTGCTCCGTAGTTCTGGGTCACACAAAGAAAGAGCATCTGTGGGATGAAAGTAAATAGTTTGTGCTTTGGATCTTGAATTTAGTATTTTTGTGTTCCTATATAAATAATCAGCTGGGTTCCTAATCCTTTCAGCCAAAGAGCAGAAGAGATTGTGATGGTGCTAAATGCACTTATTTGCAGAAATGCAGTAGATGCCTAATATCAGCATAAACCCAGCATAGAGATGACCTACTTGTATATCACTCTTAGCTCAAGAAGCGTTATGGGATTCCAATTTGATGTGATAAAATGTCATTGCAAACATGAAATTCTAAAGCTATCACTCAATGATTATAATTAGCCCATGGCAAACCGCTTTGAATACTAAAACAACCATAAAAGTGAAAATTCTCTTAATTATCAAGGAAATATGTGAGGCTGACTCATGGCTGGGAAGGTTCTAATTAACCTGTCTCAGACTGAGATGATTTGGAGGGCAACTCCAGTAGTGCAAAGGATGTAAAAACTGTTAGTGTGGTATTAGGTGTTGTATTTTTCCATCACTGGAGCTGTTCTTCAGAGCTACCTTCAGGCACACAGTCTGTTAACATGAGCAATTCCCAAATTAGCTCTGGAAGAACAAAAAAAATCCAACAAACTCCTGATAATACTCTGCAAAACTTTTCAGATGTAACTCTTTCAGTGAAAATAACTGTATAGAAAATTTCTACCTGGATGTAATGCAGTCCTATCCAAGCACTTGTTCAACATTACTACAGGGAAGTCAAGACCAAAAGGACTGGCGAAATTACCATCCCCTACTAATAAAGAACAAGAAGCCGTTTCATGACATATATTGGCATCTTGTTGACACAGCACGTCACACTTGTCCCCTGAGGGCAGACATCTATTTATTTTTGGATCATTTTAGTTGACAAAATGCTTAATCTAAACTGGTCGTACACCTACCAAATTCAGTAGCCATTTCTCATTGACCTCCCCAAGGGAAAGTCAGGGCACCTCTTTCAGATGTAGGTCACCATGGTATCAAGCTATCCTGTCATGCCAAGCACCATACAAAACTTGAGTGCTGCAATGCTTGTGGGAAAAACTTGAGTGTTGCAATGCTTGCGGGAGCTGCAATTTAATTGGTTTTCAACAGCAGTAACATAGCTACTATTGATGACTGGCACAGCAGGGATTTCAGCGCAGCCAATCACTTAAGTACTTACCCGTCTTCTCAAGAGTCTTTTGTTTGCATCACATAGTCTAAAACTAGTCCAGATATGTCTGTATAAGCTGCAGCGATATCTCTGTGATACATCTTGGGAAAGATGCGCCTATTCTGAGCGCTGAATACTTTAGTACTTTAAAGGATAGATGGAGACACAGCCGTAAGGAAATCTGCAATATTCCCGAGCAGAATGTAAATTATAGTTAGAAAGCCCAAAATGATCATGAATAAGATGGGCAGAGAAAAATACTCTGATCAGTTGTCTCTGATGCCCATGGATGAATGCACTCACCTACAATCAGCCAGGATATAAGAAAATTTATTGCAGATAATAGGTTCTTTTAGAAGCACCACAGCTAATAGTTTTGACCCATTGCATTGCTGCAAGAGACTCTACCAAACCTGGGAGTTTCAGGAGCTTACACGTGTTTTTGTTACCAAGTGTAATGCCTACACAAGATGCCGTGAGCTCTTAGAGGTATCACATGATTAAAAAATACTGCCTCATTTTTCCATACGTTGCCGTGAAGATATCACCCGTCTCGCACACCATACACAGATTTCTCCCTAAGCATCAAGGTAAGGATCCTTAAATTCTAGATACTCAGTATCTAGATACTTGCCTCCTTGCACAGTGGAGCTTCCTACTAGCAGAATGGAGTTTCTGCAGAGAAGAGAGATTCATCCTTCCTGAGGACCTGCTCTGGCTGAATACCCCAGCAACTGAAAACTGCTGCAAAATTTAACTCCGTCTGTTCAAGGGCAGCATACACCCACGCAACTTAATTTTGCCTACCACAAAGAGATCACTGTGACCTATGCAAATCTGCTTCTGAGATGGGTGTGAGACAACCAATAGTTCAGAACTGATATAAGGCCCGTCAACCAGTACACCACCCAAATCTGAAAGGATCCAACACTGAAAGTACAACTGAATTATTTTCAGTAAGAACACAACCAGTACACCACCCAAATCTGAAAGGATCCAACACTGAAAGTACAACTGAATTATTTTCAGTAAGAACACAACAAAAGCCAACATTTTTTTGACAGAACTAGAACTATAAAGTTAACCTACATGAAGAAAGAGAATGGACAGAAAAATCTCACCAGTCAGCAACAGTTTAACTTTACTAGATTCAAAATCATGTATTTACATTTTTTTTAATATTCATGTCCATACTCTAACTTTTATTTTTCACAATACGTTGGTCAACATTTACTTCCAGGTTTTCAAAAATAATAGATAAAGATAAGTGTAGAACTAAGATTTTCTTTTTTTAGCCAAGAATTGGCTAAAATTTTAGAATGAGAACTGAAATTTTCATTAAGAATTGAGCAAAGACGAGAAATAAGCTGCTACACAGGACTAGAATACAAACTGGAACAATTTTCTGTATTACTGGAGGGCAGTATGAGAACCGATATAGGACAGAATAACAAAACCTTCACATCCTCAGCTAAGTGACTTAGCAGCTAGAGCAATAGTTGCTAATTCTTCACAGTGGCCAACTACAAACACAAGTACCTGCAAACAGCAGTTCAGACTTGCCACTGAAAGAAAGAAAGATAGTTTCCTTTTTATCAATTTTTCCTCGTTGTCAAAACTTCCCAGACCACACCTGGAATGAGAGGAAGAGCAACTTCTCACGGCCAGAATTCTTCTGGGGATTAAATTTGTTTGCAAAAACCGTATTGAGCTTTTCTTTCTAATGTTAAGAGCAGATATAGTTGTAGAATCCTGTCTCATGCTATGGTTGCTACTAAACTTGAATGCTGTTCCAAGCCTTTGTGATAGCTCTTTTACAGCCAGGCATATATTATCCTTTTTTCTTTGACCTCAGTAGATCCTGAGGTTTTGTTGGTTTAAACGAGACTCCACATGTCTCATTTGCAACAATCATGGGAAATTTTGTCAAGCTTCTCTGTTTCCTTGGCGATGAAAAGGAGAAGTTCTTGCTAGCTTTCCTGGGTTACCTTTTCTTAGTCTGAGCAATTTATGAAGTTTCTAGATATTTATTCTGTAAGGTACCTCTGTCACTTTGGATCAAATTTTCATCCTCCTTCATAAAAGCGAAACTAGCGTAGCATCACACAAGCAGGCATGGCAGCACGTAGCTTAGCTCAAGAGAAATAGTTTCGACTTCTCCTTTCAGTCTTCTGGAAAGCCAGAGCCGCAGAGGCAGGAACAATAGCTCTCTGCCTCATTCACCTTGACTAGTGTGAACATCCCTATTCTAATTAAGACCAAGTAAACAGCAATGATATAAGCAAGGAAAATTATTTTCATTTCACCTTCAAACAATGAATCCAACTGAAGAGGAAGAATTAAGGAATTAGTTTACACCAATCAGTTAAATAAAAGAGCAGAAAATGGAAAAAAATGAAGGAAGAAGCTCTGACAGCATTGCTAGTCAATGGACTGGTGAAACATTTCTGATATGACAGCCTTACGTCAGACTTGGAAACTTGAGGACAAAGTCCTCTATAGGTGAGAAAGTGCATTTGCTATATGATTCATGCTGACTTACATCATCTGAGGTTCTTGGCTGTTCGTGCAGAAATCATTCCGATAAGCTAATTAGCTTCATTTCCAGAAGAATGGAGCCCTCATGACGTTGATTGACATCAGGGGTCAGAGATTGACATGGGGTCAGCACTGATATGTTGCTATTGCTGAGTGTCTGTTATACAAGCTAACTGTGACAGTAAGTTGCAATACGTGGTAGTCCTGAATTTCTAAGCAGAAACTTGATGAATTGCTACAGTATGACTAATGATTTTCAATATGCACTGTAAAATGGTAATGAGAAGTAACATTTCTATCGAAGTAATTTCTGGACTTCTTCTGAGTCAACTGATACGACGCGCAAGCTTGTGCCCTCTGACCCTGCCCAGACAGGAATACAAAACATCCCCTCAGTTTTATTTGAAAGGAAAACACTTTTGTGGGTAAGTAGAGCGCCTCAGTCCAGGAGGTTCCCCCTAGACTGAAGTCCTGAGGACCAGGACTTTAGCATACAGCCAGAGACTTCAAGGCAAAACCCAGAGATCACAGTTCACATTTGATGGGAGAGGGCTTTCTCTGTGTGAAGTGTACACTTTAATGTGTCCTTGAGAGCTTGGTACTAACTAAAGGACCCGAGAGATGCATGTGCTGGTATCTTCATTATCAAGAGCAAGACAAGGGAGAGCATGGGGGAAGGGGCAGATCTTGTACCCATGGGGCAGCTCTGTGCAGGGTGGGGGCAGGTTCCTGCTGGCTTCCCAGAGCTGATCAGAGAAAGTCTGAGAAAAACCTTGCACCAGAGAAAATCTGTGCCTTTGCAATGAATGGCTTGGACTCCCAGCCCCACCACAGAGGGAAGAGAAGCTGAGAGCTACCAGCAAAGTGGAGGAGAGGGGAGAAGCTGGAGCATGAGAGGAAGAGAGAATTTAGTGAGCAAGGCGCTATGAGTGAGAGGTGAAGAAAGAAACTGGATTACATCCTACGGAGGCAATTATCTAGTCAGCTCCACCTGGGAAAGTTAAACATTTGGTCGCATGCATCAGAGCCTCAGTGCATCTGTAAATTGTCTATTTGGCGATGGTCTGGGAGCAACCATATGCCAGCTCAAGGTTTCCAAGGCTTATTCTTCCCTGACTCTGACCAGCTCTTCCTGGTCCCTGAGATGCCTGTTCCCTGCACAGCTCATGAGGAAGGAGGTGCCAATTCCCTGTGCTGCCTAACGTTTTAGCTCTACATTTGCTCTTAAAAAACAAAAAACCAAAAAACTATGTATTACCTTTAAAAATATATGTAAGAGACCAGATACCTGGTAGAATAGTCCTGTAATATGTGTTAATACTGAATATCTTTCTAGTGAAGAAAGGGAAAAATCTAATAATAAAGAGCAATATATTTTATTGAAGATTTCAGTCTTTCAAAGACATAAATATTTGATATAGAATTTCCCACTCAGTAAAAGACTGTTGTACAAGTATGGTCATGGTATAATCTTGGAAAATATTAACAATTTTCAGCAACACGGAAGTTTTAGGAGAGAGAAAAAATATATTAACTTGTGACGTAGATTCATAGCATAGTAAAGTGTCCTACACCTGAGAAATTCTAGTAATTAAACACCTATTTAAAATTCATACCAAGGAAAGTTAAACAAATTCTGCAATTTAAAGGGATATGGAAAAACTAACCACCATGGGTTAAAAAACAAACAAAACAAACAAACAAACGAAAAACCGCAAACATCATTATCTTAATTTAAGTTGCAAATGGACATAAATAATGGTTGGAGAAAAAAAAGACCTTCATCTTACCCTACAGTGCTTTCCATAATTTAGTCCTTTTCTGCAGCAACTCTGAGTTGCTCACTATTATATTGTTTAAAGCGTTCCCATCGTCAAGCTGGCATCCTGGAGCTTTAACAACCTGTATTAACTCCCTCACCCCAAAGCAAACACTCAAACCAGTTATTGCCCAAAACTGGAAAACTATTTATATCAATATTTTCATTGAAGTTACAATAAACATGGATGTCTTGGATGGATTAATCTGACTCCACTTTTGACATAAGCACTCAGGTAAGTACGCCGGTAACCCTGGGCTCCCTTCCAGAGCATATTCCTTTTTGTAGCTGTTTTGCAGCTATTTTGGTAGCTACCATAGGGTTCTCATCCTAAAGTAGCTATATGAGCTAGATGAATTGCAGTACTTGTTTCTACTCTTTAATTACTGCCTTGGAGGGGAGGACTTTAATATGTAATTTTACAGGTCTGAGGAAGGACAGATATATTCCATTACTTCTCTTTCAATTCCGTCTTGAATTTCTGTAACATATTGGCTCCAAACATCACAGGGAAAGAGCCATTTCCTTCAAAGATACTACTTGTCATTAGAACCTTAAATGTTTATAGTGTCTGTGTCGTCATTGAGCTCAATATTTTAGGGCAAGGTTTTTGAAAAGACATTGTTCTTTTAAGGAACAGGGATCAGTTACGCTGAAGCTTTTTAAGAAAGTAGAAGGAAATGTCTGATATACGACTCTCTGCCTCCTTTTAAGATGAGAATATCTACTTCTCTCACTCCTCAGTCTGGCAAAGACTTACGTGCACATCTTCATATGCATCCTGATGGCTCCTCTGAAGCCAATGGGATTATTGTCAGTGTGTATGGCTTGGCAGCTGCATCTGTTTTTGCAGGAATGAAAACTTGATCTCTCCTCCTGGAACATATAAGCCTTCTGCACCAGATGTAGCCCAGGGATTCCCCACTTCTGTCCCTTTCATGTCACCATTCATATTTAATTTAATTATAAAGCAGCAGATGATGCCATGGCAAGTTTTACACTGGGCACAAAAACAGTATTTTTCTGCACAGCAAAGCTAGATTTAACTTCATGGAGCAATTCCCCTCATACCCATAACAGAGGAGCATCCAGCCTTCTCCAGGGTATCGCTTGAAAGAAATAGTGAATGACCTTAAATGAAAATTTTCATTTTTTCTTTTAAAATAAACCTCAAATTGAGCTCTAACTTGACAAAATACTGTATTCTCATTTTGAGTCAAGTATCTTCTTGTTATTTTTCCAGGAAAACTGTTTAGCAAGGCTTTGTTCTTGCCTGAGTACTGTATGACTATAACAAATCACTAAAATGTCCCTGAGATGTCTCACAACAGGGAAATTGAAACCCCGAAAAAATATATGTGCTTGGCACGGTCTTTCTACATATTGTGAAATTGCTACTATAATTGTAGGATTTAGTATGTTACGGGAAATGGCCTTTTCTTTTAAGGCTCCGTTCTCAGCATATCTCATATTTAACTTGAAGAGCTGCGTCCTTATTTAGCTCAGTACTTAAACACATGCTTACGTTTAAGGATGTGCTGGTCCATGAGACTTAAGCATTTGATTAAACTAAGTCATTTGCTTGCGTGCTTTGCCAGATTAAAACCTCCAGAAGTAAATACTAGTATGAGTACAGGCTGCATTAGTGTTTAAAGTTACAACTCTGCTAGTAAATTAAGCAATGTTAGGGGATGCTTTCTGGCGTGAAGGCAGCTGGCAAGGTCTGTCAATGCCTATACTACTAAACTCTCCTATATTCCAAAAAAAAAGGTAACTGCAACCAAACTATCTCATGCGAATGGTCCCTTGGCCATGCCGGCACCCAGATGGGTGTGGGAATTGTATGGGGAAGTGCCAGTTTTCTGGCCCTAAGCTGCGGCGGGGCCAGAATATTGCTGAGGATTAATTCCAGTGGCTGGGTCATGCCATGGTGAGGGCTAATTTACTAGTACAGGCATGGCCTGCGATCACATCCAAAGGTAATGGTCTTGGTCTTTAGAAGTTGCACCCTAAATTCTGTGCTTCAACTGGCTTTTATCATTCCCAGTACTTAGATCAGGTTTTACTGTGCTGTTTAGTAGCAGTCTATATTTATTTACATGGCTCTCTGAGGTAGTGAGAAGAGAAAAAATCTTGTTCCAGCATAAGTGCTGTTACTATTTAGCCTTCTACAGTTAGACGTTGAGCAATAGATGAGCAATAACCGCAATGAGACTGATACCCTGGTAGCCCTTTGCTTGTCACCTCATGATGCCAAGTTTACTTATCAGCAGAACTGAATTGTGAAACTACCACTTTTTTTTCTGCAGAGACAAAACAAAACCATACATCCCACGAATTCTTCATATTTAGTATCTAGATCTGCACATTGGGAATGAGGGCATATCTCTGAATAGGTATGTACTAACACTTTTCCTGTGTCAGAAGCTGCAAAATCTCCTTCGGTCTAGAGTAGAAAAGAATGGGGTTTCCTCTAAGAGAAGACTTTAATTCTGGCAAATAGGATATTTTCATAGTTCAGGAACTACCTTCAGTGTGACAAGTTTCTTGAAGTCTAGGCCTTATTGATGAAAGAAAATAAGATTATAGAAGTATCATGCCAGAATTACAATAGAAATAGTAAGTAACTTATTCTGGACCAAGATTTCTCTGTTCATGGAGATGTTTACTCTCTATTCAACTCACATTCCTATTCAAATTCCCATGTAAAAATTTGCTACCCAAAGAAGAGGCTAAAATATTTCATGACCTCTTCTCAAGCGGCCTGTTGAAGCAACAACACTCTTTGACCTTCACGAAGGAGCTCAGTACAAATTCCAGCGTGCAGCTAGGAGGTGCTGAAGCCCAAAATGAATAGCAGGCTTGTCCAAGGTCACTCAACAGGATGATGACAGTCACAGTACAGGGCTACCACGCTGCCTTCTACTGGAATATATCCCTTCTCCTGCAGAAGCTGTGCTAGTCTGTTGAGGAGTTTGTACACAACCAAGGTAGGCTCTGATGTGTGCTCAGGAGCGCTACACAGCTGATACTGCCAAAATACTGTTTTTGCAAGTATAGGTTACATCATTATCAACCTGTGATGAAAATACTGCCTGGAGTATCCAGAGGGCTGACGCAGAGGGGCTGAAGTTAAGCAGTATGCTGCTGTGCTGCCACTAATGTTTCTCATTGTCAGCAATTCCCTTAGAAATACTTGTTCCCAGATGCTTGTATAATTTAGCCCCCAAAATACGCTTTGAGGGTATGAAGAAAAATCCATTTACTTTTGTTCTGGAGATAGAAAAGCACAGAAAAGAAGGAATTTCTAAAACAAAGGAGTACTGAAAGAAAAGAAATGTTCACAGCAAGAAGGAAACAAAAAGTAGAAGCTTATGAGATAAAAAGTGCAGAAAAATAGAAATTTAGTCTTAATTATTTTCTGAGCTTTCTTGCAGACACTTCTCTGATTGAAAAGAATTTTGTAGCTGTTTGGCTGCTATTATAAATTGGCCAGTTCTGTAAGAGTTTCTGCACTCCGATGCATCCAAGCACCTACCATTCATTTCAATAGGGCTATGCTTTCAGAGTTTTCAAAAATAAATAGGAATTTTTTGAAGAGATTGAGAGCGCACACAGAATATTAAAGTACAAAATAAGTTGAAATGCAAAGGAAAGACATCCTTAGGGAGAAGGAAGGGGAAACTTTCTTTAACGAGGAAACTTTCTTTAACGAAATTTTCTTTAATGAGGAAACAGTAAGAAAATAAGAATAGTGTTGTAGGCATACTGGTGCATTAGAGGGGAAGCAAGGAGAGATGAGGTTCAGAACTTCTTCACAATTATTCGATTGCAGTGCGATTCTGATTGCACAGCCAGGCAAGAAGGCCAGATCCCTGTGTTGGACCGGAAAACATGTCAGCCTTGTAATTAAGCAGCAATATGATGCACCATTGTGGGTAGGATGAGCACCTCACTTTCACATTAGATCCTTTGCTTCTAAGCCCCGGAAGAGCTAGAAACACTTGGTAACAAGAAAGCCTTGAGAATTAAAAGTGCTCCTGCTCATAGTAAGGTGGAGACTAAACAAGCGGGCATGCACCATCTGCGCCTGCAACATGGCGTGTGCCTCCCTGTTCCTGTTACCAGCTTTCTCAGGTGAGTTAGCAGCTATGAATTTCCTTCCTAAGGGTATGTGAAACCCGAAGTGGATCTGATCCTTGAGAAGCCCGCGCTGGGGTGGGGAGAGCTGCACTTGCTCTGTGATATCCCTTTATGCAAGACTACGGTAAAAAGCAGCAGTCTGGGTGCTGTATGAGCTTCTTTCCACATTCAAATCTTAATTTCCTTCCCTATTCAAATGCCTTCTTGCTTGAGTAAAATAGGATGGACAAAGATTCAAAGTTTCAACTGTCTATAATTTGATTACATAATCCTCCACACAATACGTTTCACCCAGTTTCCACTTCCCTTAGTCTAAGAATTTCCATCAAAGTAACATGCTTCTGAGATTGTTTTAACCTCATGTTTTGCTTAGAGCCTTGCTGGAGGGTACATCACCTCTTTGTAAAGCATCCCTTTTCCCCCACACCTCGTATGTCTTGTTCACCAAGTGCCTAACTTTGCTTGCTTTTAGTGTTTTCTAGGACATCAAATGAAAGTTGAGGTACTCAAAAACCTAGTGTTGCAATGCAAAAGAAATTATTAAAGTTTATATTGTAGAAAAATTAATCAAAGAGACTTAGCATGAGCCAAGCACTTGTCTTAGTGAAATATGGAATAACTCCATTGAAATAAATCTTAATTATGCTTGAGTCACTACACAGTGTGACTTAATTAAGAATAGAGCAGTGAGAGCCTTCTGGGAAAAAAGAATACTGTTTATACAACTATTTTACTTCATATTTCTTCCTTCCCTACTCCTTCCTTTCCTTCCCACTGGAGAAAATTTAAAAATTAGAGTTGCACAAGTAAATTCAGATAGATCTTAACATGTGGTAGGTAACATTGTAAATAGGAGTTGTTTGAAATAAAAAGCTAAGAACAACAGCCCTGAAGATAATCTCTTTAAAATGAACATTATGTTAAATTATACATGCAAGGTGCCATGCATCCGTATCTATCGTGGCCATAAAAAGTGACTTTGTTAGGCAACAGGTTTATGAAACATCAAGTACGGGACTGCAGAGGTGGTTAGTTAAAGTTAAAATAGCCAGTATGGGAAAGTGACATGGAGAAATTACAAAAGCAAAAGATACCTTCACTGCAGCCTGCTGAATACAGCCTGCAACAATGGCTATATATTATAGACAGATAGATATACTGTTCAACAAGCATATCAAAAATGTAAGAGGTTCATTTGTCATGATTTCACTTTTTACCAGACAGAAAACATGCAAAGCCAGATATATCATGGCAATAAATCTGTTGATTTCAACAGAGTTATTTCAGCTATGGATTTGAACCAACATATTTTGAGGGAATGAAACCAAACGAAGTATGAAAATGCTTACAGGCTTCTTGCTGGTTTATGCAGAGCACATATAAAAACAGACAGTAAAGGAATATGTGCAATATCCCGGGTGAGTCCTGGTAACTGAGGGGGGGGGGGAGAAAAAAACCCAGAAAAGTGCATATGAAGATCCAATATGCACCAAGGTGTCAAATTGCGTTTTGTGGGCTGTATCCTGTCTTCACAGGTGCTAATGGAAGTCCAGCTCAGCTGAGCAGGTGTGGTGTGCCTCCAGCAGAGGGTAGAATTTAAAGAAAAAGACCAAAATAAGTAAACAAAAGGAGAAGAAAGTAAAAATATGGACCTCTCCCACCACTACCCACATTATTACAGTGAGAATTAGATTATAGAAGAAAATCAACTTTTTAGCTTGAGGTGAAACTTTTCATTAGTCCACAGAGACTGACATATCTGCAAAAGTGACAGTAGCAATGGCCTTTCTCAGTGCATCTGGAAAACAGTTCATATGTAAAATAACACAATAACACCTATGGAAGGGCTAGTTTGTTTTCTGCTACACATTACATGTTGACATAGAAATTTAAAACTCCTAGTCCCAGAGTGTAATCACTTATCTTATGTCTGGTATACACAAGTGCTAGTATGCATGTCTAATATTCATAGAGAAGCTGGTTTGACATCTCCTCGTACTCTAGCTCATTTCAATGCGCCAGACTGTAAGAACGACCCTGTGGGGACCCATCCTCCACAGTGGCATCCTCTGATTTCTCACCTGATCATTCCCTGCTAAGGGGATGCCAGTGCCAATTTTTAAAAGGTCTGTTCTGCATAAAAGCCAAACAAAATTTGAACTGAGTTACACTAGGGAATTGTCTCTAGAATAGATGCTTGGAAGGCGAATTTCTTAAAGTTTCCTTCTTTTCTCTTTCATTTGATATTTGGACATTTTAGGTGGGATTAAATTCGCCAAATGTGGATGAGTCTGCATTGCAATGTCTGCGTCTGAACTAATTGCCCTGAGCTCCCTTTGTCACCAGTGGATGGAAATAGGCACTTATAAGGTACAATCCATTTAATTCTAATGTAGACTTGTAAAATGGGTCAGATGAATCTCATCTTAGAAGTGCCTGTTCCTCTCCTGTGGCCGTAAAAGACGCTCAGATATAAATATCTACCTTGTCAATGTCTAAAGTTAGAGAAGATGAATACCAGCTTTGACGACTTTGGAAAATTCTACTTGCTTCAATACAATGCAGGCCAGAGATCCCTGGGATACAACTGCGCAGTTCAAGAGGGCATGAGCAACTTTCGCTGAGAGACACAGAGTTGGCGTGAAAACCAAAACCTCAGAAGTGACACCCAGGGATCACAGTTTTGCTGTAATAATTCAAATTTTTACCATTAATGGACGAGAGAAATGTAAGATGAGGTGTGGACAGCCTGACATTCATAACTGATTGTTCTAAAAAGCATGGATGTTGCACAAACTCTTCAAGATGCAAATCCAGGTCAGTAACACTTTCCAATTAGAGACACAGCTGAGCCATATTCCAGTATTAAATATCCTTGCTTCTAAATCTTACTAATCTATTTAGATCTCAGTTTTACAGCTGACCCTTGCATATCTCGGATCAAACTAGTAACCTTGATCTAGATACACCTGAAGTTTGGATCTGGATTCAAACTTTAGAGGCTTTGTCTATCTAAAAAGCTCTCCTTTCTGTAAATTCTATTGCAACCAAAAGGTCTTTTAGACTATTAAGAGCTTTGACCACTCCTAGAACACAGAGGTCATTTTTGGCAAATGATAATGGCAAAGTACAGAAAGTAGAGAGAAGAGGAAGAATTGCATTCCTTGGAAACAGAAGCAGCGAATGAACATTAGAACCAGTGTTCAAATGGCTTTTTGTGCGACAAGTGAACTTTCCCTGGCTCTCCTTCAACATGAAACAGTAGGAAGGGATGGGAGATGGCACAGAGCAAAGAATAAACTTCTTGCAGAGAACTTTTTAGTGAAACATATGTACATGTCCTCATCAGCAAACTTCTCTGCAAGTCTGAGACTGAGTTAACCAGCCACAAACAAACACGTATACACATTTTGGAAAGCCAACAGCTTCCAGACATCTTTTACAGGAACCCACAAGTAATACAAAGTAGACATAAACACTCCATATAGTGATATCTTTACATAGTGTCCCCATGGATACTATATATTCAGGAAGACATTGCTCATGTAGGTGGTGCTATACCATACGCCAGACAGTAGAAAGCAAGCCCTTTTAAAATACTGAAAGGGGAGATGGACGTAGCAAGCTCCAGCATAGGACTGGGCCGAGAGCAAACTGAAATGGCTAGATCACTTTTCATCCCTTCTTTTGCAGTACTAAGCTGTATAGTTTACAAAGCAGAGAGTCATTCAGTTACAGTACAGTTTTCTAGTGTCATGTAGTAACTGCGAATTTACTGCACTTTTCTAAGAAATTTCAATTACCAGAACAAAGCTTTATGTTGCAATCAGCACTCAAATATGTAGGAATAATAATAGTAAAGACATTCCACCCTCACCTCCCGTTCCCACAGGGGACCGATCTGTCTTTTTACAGGTAGGGGTTTACTCAGCCCCATGAGAACCTTAACAAGTTCTTTTTCATATGTGGCAAGTATTTGATTGATATTTTGCTTAAGGAAGGGGAAAATCCCACTTCCTGCAGCATATTGCAGGGATCAGCAAACATATTTGTCCATTGGATCAAATATATAATGGTAATACTGCATGGGTGCTCCAGAGCTGACTCAGCTATTACACGATCACATTGTTATATCTGTGATATGCCACCCGTCACTACTTATAAAGCGCCTGCTTGATTAATATTCAGTATTTAATGTTAACACTAAGAACTTAAGAGTCTAAAGTGTAACACTGCAGGAACTGCAAATACTGTTGCAGTGGTAATGGCCTGGATTAGTTTCATGAGATCTATTAGTTCAAGGGGAATTTCACAGTTCAAAAATACCAAAATGTAGGTAAGGTGATGACCAACAGTTGTGACCACTTGGGATAAAGGTCATATGTCAGTTTTTAAGGAACTAAATATTAAGTTTCCAAATGGCCTATGATTATTTCTTCTGCTATATAAAGAGTACCTCTATCACTTGGCAGTATAGCTTTGCCAACTCACAATAACACTTTAATTCTGGTGTTATAGATATATATGGTACACTAGATTTGGGAAGTACTTTGGCTTAGATTGTTTTAAACATCTACTTCCCAAGTGCATAGGTTTTGTTTTAACCAACTTGCCCAAGAAAATAATAAGAAAAAAAAAACATGGCATTTTTAAACTCTCTTGATTTTGTTCCCTTTTTCAGTTGAAGTGTTTATGCTTTTCTGTGGACAACTTTATCAAACTAGTCTGTCTTTTTCCCTATTAATAGCTTAATGGTAACTCTTTTTTTTCATCCCTGCTTCAGTCTTACATAAAAAAGATCAAACAATTCCTATCAGGAACTGCAGTCTGAGATTCAGGAACACTTAATGGCCAACAGACTCTTCCTTAGTGGAGAATGAGGATTCAAAGGAAACATTTGATATTACTTTTACTTTCATTATTGTTGTTAAAAAAAGTTTGCACCTTGATGTGTCATGAATACCCCTTCTTGATCTTCCTTTGCCTTGTCAGACCTGGCCAGCACAAGCAGCTGAGATCTTTTCTCTATTTTCCCTGCATCTCTGTGCAACGCTTTTTAAAAAGAGAATTTTTTTCCTAAGCCTTTCAGACTGCTGTCACGTGATCAGGATTCTCCTGAATCTCTATGCATTCAATCTCTTCTCGTTCCTTCCTTTTGGCCCGTTTCTTTTTCTTGTGGTGCTTTTTGGAAGGTGGGAAAAAGGTTAGAAAGACGGGCAAAATAACAAAACAGTGCAGAAGTGTGCAACTGCCGGCAAGCAGCAAGCATTTGAACAGTGTGAAGGTCAAGTTTGAAGGCACAAAGAGAAGGGGGACCAACCCAATAAGAAAAGAAGTAACATTTTGCAAAATGGCTGTCCCATGCTCTTGGAGGGAGTTCTTTATACACTGAGTTCGGGTGTGCTCCGTAGCTAGTACAAATGTATAAAGCAGGGGTGCACAGTGATCTATGGCAAAATTCAAAGTGTAGATAAGGCACAGTATAGAAATGCAATCCATGTCTACATTCCATAAGGTCATCAAGCCAAGGACACCTAGCTCTATTGAGGTGACACTGAGAATTAACCAGAAATTTCCCAGAGGATGAATAACCAGGAAAAAGGTCAGTATTAACACCAGCAGGATGCCAAAACCAGAAATCAGGACAGGCATAGTTACTGACAAACCATAGTGGTCCATGAAGACAAAGGTGGGATTGAACACAATGAACTTGATGCTCTGTATAAGAGAGAGGGGCCTTAACTTCTCCAGCAATTGCACCGCCTCCCTCTGTGTGTTTTCACTAGTCCTGGCCACCAGGTACAAACGAGAAGCAATTATGTTGTTCTCATCTCCAGCTTTGGAGAAAATTATGTCATTTTTGAAGTGCTGGAATTCTGGCTTTTTTAAAAAGGAGCTCTGGAGGATGCTGATAAAGTCACTTTTGTTGGTTGCAGTAATATTACCCACTCGAAGGTACTGGTAATACTGTTCAATCCAGGATACTGTATTGAACCCCTGGCTCAGTGTTTTTAGGTCTTCCTGCACAGTGCCATTCCAGTATTCCAGAGGTTCATAAATGTAGAATCCTATCACTGGACTGTAGTTGCTGAAATACTTTTGTTGGATGAGGGCATAGGAGACACTTGGAGACTCACTGGCAAGAAGGTTGATAATGTTGGCTCCATCATTAATCTGTAAGCACCCCATAAAGGAGAAAGAGGCATAGATGAGATATAGTATCACCACAAATGGCTTGACATAGATGTTGGTAATCCACTCATTGTAATGCTCTCGGAGAAAATGCTGGATAAAGTGATGCTGGTACGGATTTGTCTCATGATGAGAAGTATGGTGATGGCCATCATTCATCATGGTCTGGAACCACACGGGCTTCCGGTCAAGGTATTCTGCTGAAGGGATTTTACAGCAGAAGATGCTGTGATAACGGTTCTGCTCCAACTGGCCAGCAAAGACCAGGCAGGAGCCAAAGAAGGAGAAGATATAGAAGTAGTTCAATAGAATGGAGACACACATATTCTGGCAAAAGACTTTTACAGCTTCAATGTTGGTGAAAGGGCTGGCACCCATGCCGAAGGCTATGAAATACAAGGAGCTTGTCATTGTATAGGAGACCATGACATCCGAGTAGGCATCTGCTACTCTGTCCTTGAATGGCAGATTCTCTCTGGTTCGACGCCACCCTGAAAGAAGTTCAAACACTCCTTTGGTTCCATGACCTGAAATGATAACACAAAAAATACGTATGTTTATATATAACCGAGGCTCACATGTTTTCATCCCGCAGCAGTTAAAAAAACTTGTAGCTAAGTTTTGTATGATTTTCTCAGTAGTTAAACAAATGCAAAATGCTCGTATGTGTCTGTCTAAAGCTAGATACCAGAATTTACATGCAGGTACTTAAATACATGGCCTGATATTCTGAGATTCTCCATGTTCAGCATCCCTGTCATGAATGATAAAATACACTTTAAAAAGCTACTCGTTGATTTTAATAGCCATTGAATTAAATCCCAAATGAACTGCCTGTATAGGACAAAGCAGGATATTAAGTTTAGCTTAAGTTTGGGGTTCATTCTTGAAATTCCTTTTGGCATCCTGCTGCATCTTTCAAGGTTTAAGAGATTCATTTTAACATACTTACTAGTGCAAGAAGCAGCATTTTCTTCCAGAGTATAAAATAATAGTGTTACCTGAGAAGTGAGTAGGTGTGAGAAAGAAATGGTAACCTTGATTCTTGGTAATGAACAAATGAAAAAAAATACTGTTATTGAATATACATAACCAGAACACCTGGTATAATGGTTCTCTACCTACTATGTGAAATCAGAAAGCCTCAGCGGTTGTATGCAAGTTTCCTAACTTGTCCCTACCTGACATGATGGTGACGATGATGAAGAATACTATATTTGCTACATCGTTAGTCCACAATAATTGTCTGGAAAACTTATGCTTTCCTCAAGAACATGTCTCTTTTTGTCTCTCAGTTATCAAGTGCTCCTCCTGGTGAGGTGGAATTCCCTCAGTGGGAGGATGTTCAGAAAAGAGTCAGAAGTAGTCAGTGCTCCAGGAAAGGTTCTCACTTTGCGTCCCAGCCTGAAAAGTATTTTAGGGCTATGGTTTTTTTTATTTGAAGATCAATATAGATTTAATTTTGTTTTACTCATCACAGTCAGAATCAAAGAATTTTACAGCTATTAAATTTTAGGATATAACTATAAAGTTAAAGCTAATCTTACTAGAAAAGGTTTAACTAGTAAAACAATTATTCATTGCATATATAAATGTATGTATATATATATGTATATACATACATGCATACGTACCTGTAGTTTGTACTTAGAATCTATATATTCTTTTATTTCCCTGTAGAGAATTTCAATTTTGGGGAAAAATAAAAATTAACATTAAAAATATGTATTTGCGAATACAAAAGTATTTGTCTTTCTGTCTCTCCAGGACAGCATGGGTCTCCTGCAGGCCTTCTGTCATATCTGTCATCCCTGAGCTGATATCTTGGATATCATAGGATGTCTCAAATAGCACTAGATGTGGAGGTATCTGAAAGTCTATATGTTTGCACATGTGCATCTGAAGCGGTCATCATAGGCTCCCCTCATCTTCAATGGAGGGGGAAAAAAATCCCAGCTTCTAGAGTTTTTGACCAAATGTAGGTCCCTACTTTAGGAGGAGGTGAACTGTTAACTTCCTTCTCATTGATTTTCAGTTGTAATTGTCTTGTAGCGGTGACTGTTACCCTCTCACTCTGTGTTAACCTGAGCAGGACACGAACCTCTATGAAAGCGGAAATACGGGAATCAAGGCAAGATGCCTCAGAAATGGAGGGAGGATCAGTCTGATATCATACAGACTGTTTTCACCATAAAGTCACATTTGTCTTTTTCTGAAAAATCATCTGATGAAAAATTGCTGGCAAACAGCAGCCAGGTAGCTGACAAAGTTCTCCTGCCTTCCCTTACCACAGCCTTAAGCTACAAAATAGCTATTCTGTCTGAGGCTTCTTTAACATTAGTCAATACGTGAAGGTTGGCAGCCTTAACCCCAGCATGATCCCCCAGGAAGGACGAACCCTCTAACTGCCACTCCCACCAATCGAGAACTAATTCTCAGTTCTCAGTTCTCTGCTTTTTAAGCTCTGCTATCAGCGATCTCCTCCAAAACTCAGTGATATCAGTGGAAAGACTCCTGTTCAGTTTTCTGCACCTTGGATCAAGCCCTGACAAAATTGTGGACAATGTGAGGAGACACAGCACTGGGCAGAGAAAGCAGTAGAAACTTCCCCTGCGCCTCTGTGTGCACCTGCAGTCTGTGTAATAACAGAATTACGTGCAGCAAAGCGGGAAGTAATTTTTTGGTAGCTAAATGAGAAATATGACGGCAGGAGACTTGCAAATAAAGAAGTGTGTAAAAGTGAACAAAAAGTCAGTTGAGCTTCTCTTTTGATTGTGTTTACATTCAAACAACTGCCTGTGTTGCCCAAAGCAGACTCCTGACAGCCCTTCTAGATGAGGAAAATTACAGCATAGACTGTCAAGTTTTGTGAATGCCACCTGTTTTACTGCAAAGCAGTGTCCCCAGTGAAAGATACGCATACAGAGTTACGGAAATCTTGCAGTTAGCAACAAACGTTTGTGGAAATATTTCTGTCTTATGAACAAGCATCTTGCTTCAGGAAGGACCTTGGATTTCTTGGTAAGTTTAGGGTAAGTCAGTTCAAATTCCCAGGGCAAGGCATTCTGGCGCACTATCACGTTTAGACAGTCTAGCAGAAAAACTGTCTCCTTAGTCTGAGTAGAGCTGCAGAACCCACTTGGTGCAAATTTATCTTATATTTAAAGCAAGCATGCAAATACCTTCCAGTACGTGGTCTGTGCTCGCTGGTCATCGATAAAGAAAATTCTGTTCCTGTGGCCATGTCCTGCCTCTGTTTAATTTAATGGTATAGGTGCTGGGTTTGATTCTATTTTGGAAACACTAGAGCACAATGCTTTTCCTTGGATATCTGTGCTCACTCCCTTTCCATCTACCAATTGATTTTGGATCATTCTTTTCCAGATGTTTCTGTCAGAGGTCCCTCCAGCATCTGATTGTAACCTCTTGTTAATATCCCATGTGGATGGCCGTAACACCTCTCCCTTTCCCGCACACATCCCAGTGTTCCTTGCCCCTTCTCTTCCAGCTTTAGGCACTCCATCTTCTTTCTTTTTCTCTCTCTCGTTCTCTCTTTTTTTTTCTTTTTTTTTTTTTCCTTTTCCTAAGAGGAATTATGAAGGAGATGGGCAGTAGCACCGGTTTTCTGCTTTGATTGCGGGTTCCTCTCTCATCCTATTCCCAACCAGACTCTCCCATGGAGGGCAGAGGGATCATGCTGAGCTTCCCCTCACTCTCCAGGTGATCTTCTGCCATGTAGGCCTAAGGGAAACTGTGGTCTGCAGATAACACATTGGAAGTAATTATTTAGGGTCTGGATGAGATTTTAAAAACATCTTTTTTCTCTAATTTCTCTTCTGCCTTTAACAGCAAAACAGCAGGCACATTGGGTCAAACCAAGGGTTGTTCTACCTCTGTCTAGTTGGCTTGAAAAAGAATAGGGATAGATTTTTAAGAAAAGGGTGTTGGAAGCAGGGTGCCTATAGAGTCATCTTTTCCTAGTTTAGTGTCTGAGATTTTGGCAGTCAGTAGTCAGTAGCTGCATTTGCAACATCCTATTTGGGGACACTGATGGACCTTCATGAATTTATCTAGTCCCTTTTTGAAGCCACATAATTTTGAGAGCCTCTTGTTAGGAAACAGAGCTAAAAGTGAATTGTAAAATCGAATAAAAAATCCTAACAGTTTGGAAATATCAAAATGGATGGAGTGGATCACTGTTGTTTTTAAAACAGAAAACTGTTAGAGTAAGTCCGTTCACACAAACAGTTTGACTTATGATGAATGAGCACTTTCCAAGGAGGCCTTAGGTGAAGAAATGCTCTACTAGCTCGATCAACAATTTACGGTAGTATCGACTTTTTCTCTGCTTATTATATAATCTCACTCATCTGCCAGCCTGTAAGGTTATGTTCACTCTTGCATCTATACCATGGTTTTATTGTTACTCATTTTTAAATTGTAGTATCAAATTCACAGCAATTTGTGCTTAAGTGCATTTAATGTTAAGGTATGTATATGCTGGCAAATAGAAAGGTTCTTCCTTCTGAAATCTGTGTACAAAGACTGCCTAAGAGTATACACTAATGTATATGCACTAACCTGTGGTAAAATTGAAGATTAAAATGCCGTTATTAAACTCTAGACTTTTTTCTAATGGAATGAGTAATATATTAAGAAACAAAACATTGATATTTGCAATCCTCTTTGAGGATGAAACCTGGAACTGCTTTTCTTACTATTTCACAAATGTAAACTTTCTAATTATCTCCCCGCTTCCGGAAAACGTCCACTGTATCACACAAAAATGGGAACTGGGGAACACTGTGCAGTATTTCTCTTGCTTCCACTAGAAGATCTGGTGATGACATTTAATATAGAGTTTTCAGGGATTTGAGAATGCTTTTAAGAGGGAAGGGAGCTCCTACCTTTTAAGCAAGTGGTGGAATTTTCATTTATATTTCAAAACAAGGAACATTCTCAACAGTACATTTAGTATTATGGCAAAAGTCATACGTTGGCAGAGCCTTGAAGATCTGCTCTCCCAGGCATTGCCTTCTCATTGCTCAGTCGGGATATCAGCTTTGTTTTGTAGGACAGATAAATGAAGCTCTGCTTCTCGTCTTCAGAACTCAAAGCACAGCTAGAAGGTACAACAGCAAGGAAGGGGCCCCGATCCTCTGAAACCCAACATTCTGCTTGTGTATACATGAACAAAACTTCTGGTTTTTCCAGATACATGTTCCAGATGGAAGGGCAACTTTATCACTAAAGATTCTATACGGACCCGACCCTAAAACCTTTCCTTGACTGGCTTTACCACATCATCACTATGTTACCAAATTTTTCAGTCGTTCTCTGCTCTTCTCCCCAGATAAGCAGGTCCATTCCCCTTCTCCACGGAGGGAAAAAAACAAAAAGAACCCTTTCTGTCTGCATTAGTCAGAAGCTAATATTTTTCTGACATTTCCAATGATTCAGACACCAAAGTCATTCTGTGAAATTCTATTCCTTCAACTTCATTGCTGACATCACTGACAAAACTGACTGTATTAAGTTCACTGGGCAGTTCTAGGAGGTTCACAGGGTCCTTGGCTCTGGGTCAAAACTGCCGAGTTTCCCTAGTACTAACATGACATGAACGAAATATAGCAGTTTTCTATTTATCAGACAAGCCTCAAATACTAAAGAAGAGAGAAGATAGACAGTTGAAGTCTATTATTTTTGGTAGAGTAAATAAGGGAGGCTGCAGAGAAGATGATAGAAATATTTAATGTTTTTTCTGTTTCAATCTTCAAAACAAAAAATTAGCTATGAGCACATATTTAAGGTAAGTTTTAAGAGGATGGGTATAGAGATCAGAAGAATCACAAAATTGCATAATTGCAAAATTCTGTGAATTGGGATTGGAATGAATCTCTGGAGACCATCTAGTCCAACCCCCCTGCTCGAGCAGGGTCACCTGGAACACACACATTGCACAGGACCCTGTCCTGGATTTTAAATATCTCCAAGGATATTCATAACATCTCTGAGTGAAATGATAGATTAAAGACCACTTAATTCAGTTAAATTTCTTCAGATAAGAAGAGCTTGGAGAAATTAATCAAATAAAAAATTGAGTCTAAGCAATCTTTGAACAATTAGCAGTTACCTTAGAGAATGAATGTAGATGGGATGGTCCAAGAAGAATGGAGAGGGCAAGCATCTTCAAACAGGAGAAAGTAAAAGACCTACAGAACTTAAGGCCAATCAGATTAATTTTTATCTCAGAATATAGTAGAATAAGCAATGTTAAATTAATTTTATAGTCTCTGGGTGGATAAGAAAGTGATCAGAAAAAGTCAATATATATTTATCAAAAACAAAGGATATCATTTCGGCCTAATTTCTTTCTTTAAAAAGTAGCTGACGTAATGGGAGAAGGAAGATATCTTTCTTAGTAAGGCTTTTAATATCTTTTTACTGGGCTTACAATACTACTGTACTTGGCGTTCTCATAAGCAAATTAAGGCAATACCGTCTGGAGGAAAAAAGTAGGAAATATGTATTCAATCAGTTGAAAGAATGCAAATACAAAGTTGTTGACAACGATTTTTCAAACTGGGGAGGACATTTCAAGTGAGATCAGGTCAGAGGTCCATCTGGGGCCTTACAGAATTACAGAACTTATAGAATTTGTGCTTCAGGCTAAACTGAGGAGGAATGCAAACCCTGTGTAGAGCAAGATTAGAATGTAAGCTTGGAGAAATAGCCAGAAATCAGTAAGATTAAATTTAATGCAGACAAATGCAAAGCAATAAGCTTTGTATTAGGAAATCAAAGGAAAGAAATATCTAATAAGCAGTAACAGTTGAGGGAGAAGCAAGACAGAAGATTATTGTTAAGGCTGTAGTGAACTGCACAGGGAATATGTCCCAAATAAGTTTTTGTTGAAACATATATAAAGCTTATCTTAGGCTGAATTAAGAGTAATAATATATAAGATTTTGAAGGTAAAAATTATGCTTATACTGGTATTATGGAGGCACAGGAAAACGCCGTAAAGTGCCCAAACACAGCTTTACACAATTGCCCCAGGAAACCCAAGAATTATGTTCAGTTTTCATTAACAATCACACATGTGATCTTGCCATATACACAAAGGGGAAAGACTGCTTTCTTTGAAATTGTAGTGGTGGGTAGTAAGTACATTTTTAGTTTAAAATTCTCTGCTGCTATTTTATAGGAAATGACCTTTCCATTATTTTATCTAGAATAACAACTTATAGCTCTCAGGGCAGGGAGGTCATCATTTTTTCCCCTGGGAATAGACGAATACGTCATATTGAAATTTTTTTCTTCCTGAAAACTAGAGAGCCCAGTTCATCTCCTGGAACATCCGAGCACGTTTTCGCTAACCGAATCCCATAATAGCAGTGGCCAGGGCCATTAGTAGCATATTGACATGACCTATTCTTTGTCTAACTAAATGTTTTGAGCCACTATAGTCTATTTGGGTGAAACTTTACAGACTGTGGTATCCAGGAGGTGAGGCGAAGTGATTTAATATTCTCTTCTGGCCTTGAACTTTATGAAACTATGAACTTATCTAAGACTATTGAATTGAAAATATGTCATTTTAGAAAGTTTAGGTTCACACAATCCATTTTTTTAAAGAGGAGAAACTTTCTATTTCAGCACAGTGCAAATTAGGATTCATTTGCTCTTCTGCCTAATCACTAATGTTACTACTCCCACGTACATTTAGGAAACTAAAGAACAAAGAGATTAAGTAAATTGATGATAGTCACACAGACAGTGGTAATTGTTAATTAAGGTACTCAGCTCGGCAAGGAATGGACCTCATTTTCTTTGCATCCATGTAAAAAGCTATAATTTTACCAGAAAATCAAACTAATTTGAAGAAAGATTCCAGTAGGAGATGGTGGGGAAACACTCACTAGTAGTATAGTGAAAAACTAACTTTTATAGTATCGTTTAAAGTCAAAGTGAAAAGCTACGCTCTCTAACACATCATCATACCAAACTGGTTTCTTTCTGTCATGTCTATTCTTCATCAATCAACTTCTCACATCCATTGTATTTATTTTCAGATGTAAAGTTTGGCAATGACATTGCAAATTTACGTGTAATGTAAGTTTAAATACATGAAAACCTCTTCACAAGCATTGACCCTCCCTCTGCCATGAAGGTTAATGGGTTTTATATAGTTTAGCCAAATATCGGAACACTTGTTAAAGCACTTTATTGGCTGTCTGGACAGGAGCTGATTGTGCCTTCCATGGCCAAGGATCATCCACATTTCATCGAGGATCAAGCAATAGAAAGAAAATTTAAAGTATTGCCATATGAATAGTCAATAAATCCTTGGAATCCTGGGTGTGCAAGGAAAGGAAGATTTGAAGCTTAGCGGGACCTCAGGCAACAGGATATACAAGGAAATGTGTACCATAATCTGGATCTTCTTCCACAGAGGCATATCTCAGAACAATGTATTTGGGCAAGAAGTGGACCTTGGCCAGAAGGTTAATTAAAAATAAGAAAAAGAGTACTTCTTGTCACAAATCTAATATATAGGTAATAAAAGCACGGCTTTCATCTTATTTCTCTATATATACCTCTAAAATGATTGTAATTTGATCATCCACACAATTGGATTGCTGTACATATCTTCTTTTTTTACTTCTGTTTTAGCTGCTGCTTTGTGTTAATGGTAACTTCTATAACTAAGAGGGTCTCTTCATGCAGATGAGAGACTAAACCACTCTCTCAGTGTTTAGTGAAGCAGACTCTCATCCTACCTTAGGATGCTTGGGATGGTTCAGATTTTAGGAGTAGAAAGTATAGCTGTGGAAGCATTATCTTCTGTTTGCTAGCACTGTCCAAGTGGATGAGATTCCTTGAACCATAGGGATAATCAGTGCTATTATATTATATTATATTATATATATTATATTTTATATATACATATGTAAAATATATATTATATCATATGTAATATATTATTATATTATTTACATCTTGTGACTATCATTTAGCTTACAGCAGCAAATATGGGGAACACACTTATAAAGGTCAACTGACCAATCTCCTGCAGAATTTTTGTTTTAATTGAACATATGATTCCGTATCATATTGGAGACTTGACATTTTGTGATCATTTCAAGGCTATACACAAAGAACTTCTAAACAGGGAAATTAAATCATGTCTAGATACATTCTCCTTGTGATGCCATGGCTGATGTGCTTTCTCCCATTTGAGTTAAGTGGATTTATGCAGACACACTGACAGAAGAGTTTACACCCTGCTGTGCCTTTCCGTCTTGAAAGGTATGCAGGGTAGAATTGTTCTTTTAAGCCACAAATCCCTATCATAATAAATTGGCTAATTTACAGAGCTGAGCTCTATGGCAGGAGCGCTTAATGTGGTACAATGACACCTCAGCCTGCTGAACCATGCATCTTTAGCAGCAAGGACCTCCAGGGAAATCTCCAGTACTGTGCAAGGGTGTTGGCATTGCTAGATTTTAGCACTTTGGGCAAACACAGAAAAAGGACTTGAAGCTATCATTAACATCATAAATGAAGTCTGTTATGCCTGATAGATATTCCTATTTCCTTAACAATATTTCTGCCAGCCAGTGACCACATGGTAGACCTGAACACATTAGTGCCTCCCGGCTCCTAAGCAGTAGTGTATCCCTGGTGCAATGCACAACTCATTAAGAAAACAGCTGCTGCAGTCCTAAAGTCCATGATGGGGCACTTCTGATAAACACACAGACTATGACCGATGCCTTCATGTGTGCTCCAGCTGATTGCATTTATTTCTGTTTGCATGAGCACTTCCAAAAGCCTTTCAAATAATTCTGAGAATTGCTGATGAGACCAAAACATAAAAGAGTTAGTAAGTCTCCTCATGGGCATTTCAGCAGAGCCTGACTGATAGCAACCCTGTGAGTGTCAGAGGCTGAAAAGCATCGAGGAAAGGGGCAAACATTTGATTCTGTTTGCTATTTGCTGTATATTGGCACTTCAGAAGAGCTCAGCATCAGCCTAACACTGCTCCCACAACATGATTGCCTTAACCACGGCCAGAGCTGTAGATCTCTCTGCAGTCACTGCAGAGGGAAACTGACTGCTTTAGCCTAAGGTCATCTATTTATCTGATTTTCCTACTGAAAATGCTTCTCTCTTTCCATCAGTTAAAAAGGTAGCTGAGATAACTAGGTTAGTCTAGGGACCCTGACTTGTAGACTGCTAAAATTATGAGAGATTAATCTTATCCTCTCTCTCCATCCCAGTTTCTTAAACCCTCTGATGGCAGAAGAAAGCCTATGCAGGAACACGTACTTGCAGAACAAGAAAATGATGGAATGAAATACCAATCATAATGGAGTCCCTCTGTTAATTTGCTTTCCAAGATGCTAAACATTCCTAAAGAAGGCCAATCTGTAGGTTATATTAACATCAATCGTCTGCTGTGTTGGGAATACAGTTGAAAAGTGATGGTTTACTTGCTCTTTTGGTCTTTCTTTTAATGCTCCCTTCAGCTAATCACCTGCACAGTCCTTGCCAGCCCCTTTCACTCTCTTTTCCTCCACACCTCAAAATAATAAAGACACCTAGATGTGAGCATGCAGCAACGATAACTGGACTAAAGCACATGGTGATCATTTACTTACATATCGCAAACCCTCCGAGGCAAACACGGTTACCCTGTTTTCATGAAGATCAGCATAATGGGACCTTGATCTTGGTTTGAATTAAGAGCAACTAATGCTAACATGAATTTAGCATCCCTGATTTTGAATCTTATCTTATTTATGGATCTTTCGTATTGACAGGGTCTTTCTAGAGCTACACCACCAGTAGCCCTGGGTAGAAGCCTGAGTTTTAGCGCTGGAGATGGGCCAGAGACCTGCTAGTCCAGAAACAGACGCGTTTCTAACTGAACTGCAGTGACAGCACTTTGTATTCCAGGCTAGTTTCCCATAGTTCATTTTAAGGTCACATTTTGCAACCTCTCCTGCCTAGAACGTCATCTTTTTCTTGCCAGAAAGATCTGAAATATTTAATAGCAAACTCTCCCCCACCCCATGCATTGAAACAGAGGTAAACACAGAAAACGTTTCAAAGGATGCGATTGATCACTAAACCGCACAGCTTGTTATGTGTGATTTACGTTTGAGCTGTTATATACTGCTTGCAAATTGTATATAAACTTGGAATCCCACTTAACTTTCTGCTGTGCTTAGCAATGAGTTAAAATGCTTTCTTCTTTTCCTCATCTAGGCATTTTAATGAACAGTGTAAACAGGAGGAAATTGCCATCCGTTGATAGGGAATTAACTGACATATAGGAGACAAGGGAGCTAATTTAGACAAAGCTATCAATGAATTAATTATTTATTCATTTATGGTAAAAACACAGGATGGATTTGTGACACTGATCACAACAAGCTTTGTTTATGAACACGATATCTAGCTAGTAACATCCAGAAGAAAATTAGATCAGTATGATGTCAGTGAGTCTCAAAAAAATGCAAGTGCTTTGGTATAGAATGCATTCTTATAAATAAAAGAAATACTCTAAACCTGGATCATTATAGAAAAAATGAGTTTGGTTTTTTGCTACTTTTTGGCATAAAGAGAGCTCCTGTGTGTTCTTCAAAGAAAAGCAACAAAATAATGAAAGAGTTGGAGCAGCAAATAAAAGGCGTGAATGAATAATTGTCTAAAAATGACCAGTGCATTGAAGATGGCACGTGCATTTAAAGTAATGGGACGAGTTTCTGTGGCTGCCTGTGAGACATGTATAATATTTTCCACGACGGGATACAATTGTGAAAGGGGAAAATTTTTACTTTTCAGAGGTGAGATGCATTTGTACAGTCTGAAGTTTCTGAACTTCAGGATGCCAGAAGGGAAGAGGCGACAACCAGAAAAAAAGATCTCCCTTTTTTTCCCGCAGTGAAACTGAGCGCTGTCAGGGTACGACTGCCCCTTTGCTTGAACAGTTGGAAGCTGGCCTGGACAGAGCTTTTTAGGGATTTATCTCCCTTTGCAAGGGATGTAGGCAGACTGATAGAGGATACGTGTCATATACCCATGAAGGCTGACGGAGCGCTGTTTACACTGGCTGAAGACCTGGTCCTGTGGTTACCTTGGTTTGTTGGTTTTGTAATATATTAAAGCGTGTGAGTACTGCATCTTGGCTGCAGTAGCTCACCCGAGACTGGTACACCAGGGTCAGCTTCTAGCTGAGAAAAGCGGGAATAACTTTTATCACGGCAGTTAATGCAGGCAAACTCAGAAATTATTCCAGCCGGTGACACTGCAGCGCAGAACGCCTGCTCTCCTCTCAGCCGCTGAAGTTTCCACCAAATCTAGTTATCTTGATGCAAAAACACACCTTTTCTGCAACGGAGAGAGAGCTCCACACCGAAGTGAAAGAGCCCATCTGCTGGCAGGGTGATATTTTTAACAACGCTGTTAGTGCAGGATTTGCTGACATTTGTTTACCTCAGAGAAGGGATGAAAAGGCAGAGCAAGGAGGCAATGTTAGCCTTTTGCTTCTGTTTGCTGGGTGTAAAGAAAATACAGAGGACTGACTCAGCTGCTCTTAAAAGAGGAAGCAAATTTCCCCTTCCCCTTCCCCAAAAGCCGTGTCCGAGCTCTGCATTGCACAAGAATGTGGAGGGAGCCTGATTTGCTGCTGTTGCCAAGTCTGAGGCAATGTTCAAAACCCCGGCGAGGAGAGGTGTACTGCAGAGACTGGCTTCGCGCTCCCCGCCAGAGCGCTGCAGCTCTGGCTCAGGTAGACCCACCAGCAGAGTTATTCACACAGGAAGCCTCCTCCAACACGAGCTGTGTTCAGCTGTGGGACCGGATGCAGCTGCCAAGCAGATGATGCAGCAACGGGGCTGCTGCCTCAGACTGTGATATGCTCTTTGTGCTGATCTGGTAGTAGCTCTGTGAAGGCACAGCAGCCCTCTTGGATATCCCCAGCTTGTCCTGATAAATCTACCCTAGGGATCATGCCTTAGACATCCAGGATCTGTAGATTACACAAACGCCATCAAACCATCAGCTGTGCCAGGGAGTGGTGGATGAAGGAGTTCATTGAGCCAGTCCGCAGAACTGTTATAGTGGTCCTCAGCATGCCTTTGCAGGGGCAAGAGACCATTTCTGGACGTAAAAGTTTACTCTCTACGTTACTAGACAAAGAGTGAAAAGCAAAATAAAGCAATGAGAGAAGAAATGACTCATCCAAATGACTGGAATAAAATCTCACTGATTATGTCTCTCTGTGCAGCTATATTGGAAAATTATAACCACAACATATGGAAACTACACTGGCTGCTCTGTGACTCTCAGCTAGACGCATATCAAGATTGTATAAAGAGCTCTAAGACTATGTCATATGTGTGGTTCACGAAGTTAAGAACATTTGCATAAATTCATGGAGGAAAACTGCGTGAGAGGGTCATTAAACTCAAAGACAACAAGTCTGGCCCTGGAAGCCGGTGAGCCAGGAAGCCCTGGAGCCTGGGCAGTATTTTGGGAAAGTGTGACGTTATGCTTGCCCTGCTGTTATACCCACTTTTTTAAGCATTTGCTATTGGCTACCACCAGAGCTGGTACCATCAGATGATTGGCTACCATCAGATGCTGAGCTAGATAGACCCTTTTGACTCAATCAGTATGAATGCTTTTATGTCCCTATGTATATTCATGGGACTGAACACATTAAAATCCATATGCACGCGAAGAATGAGTTAAAGTTGTGCAACACTTCCTACCCTTAATTCTGGCATATTCTCTCCTCTGAATTTTTGACATTGCCAACTTTAGTCTTAACACCATTTAGAAGCCTATCTTTAAATTTATATGCATACTTGCCTCATTCAATGTGTGGTTTCAGGTCTTATTTACCATCACTGTTTGAATATAGCACTGAATACAAATAGATTCATTTGCTGGGAGCTGATATGGTGGTGCCTGCATCCATTCCCACATGCACTGCTTGCATTAATGAATATTGTGACCTCTGTGAGATTGTTATGGGTACTACTCCAATTTTCTGAGTGAAATTGAGGCAAAAGCTTAGGCTTATTTTAAGCTTAAAAATATCATTGGGATCCATGAATGTTCACTTAGAGCTGACCAGGCCTTGGTGCTCTCACGTAACACAGAACTTTTATTGCACTTAATATGCTCAAAGCCTGGTATCTGTCAACATATGCATATGTCATACTTCTGGGATTCGTATCTTAGATGCTAGACCAACACATAGAAAAAGTGAAACACATAAACTAGTCAGTATCTGTTAAAATATTTTGCTTTCACAATTTTGAAGAAGCAGGGTCCTCTTCCCCCAGATAGCAGACGACTCCTGCTTTTTCCGCAAGCCCTAGACTCCCTCCCTTGCCACTTTTCGGTCTTTTCAAGAGGCAAGGCTCCCATCAGCGAAAGTCTTTTTCACATCATGGCTCTGATTCATTCCCTACAGCCCCAATCAGATATCCCTGTGTAGAGCTGGAATCAGATTGACAAGATCTTTCCCTTTTTGTGGTGCATGGCCTCATCTTCAAGCCGCTTCTCGTAAATCCCAATGAGCCTGCTTCTCATGGCAAAACTCCCACAGACCTCTGAAATGCCCAATGCTGGCATTATAAATATGAATGTGCTAGTTTCTGCTGACCTTAAAAAAGAAAAAAGTGCCTTTCCCAGTAGGGAGCATTTAGCAGCTCATTAATATATCTGAAACCTAACTTTTAGCAGTGTACCCAGCAGAGTATAATTAAGCTTTTTGCTTAATCTTTACTCCAGCAACACTCAGTGTATCCTTGAAACAGTATATGAGAAATGTCCCCATTTTCAAGAGGTTCTTTTTGCTAGCAATACCAAGAGCAATGAGCAAGTCATTTTAGCAGTCCGTCCTTTTCAGATTATTATTTTGAATATTCATAATTTCAGATGTGAATAATTTTGAACATGAATTAGTTTGAATGTGTGTTTTCCTAAAAACTTAAGGAAGAGCATGGTGGGAAAGGACTAGAGAGGGAATGATTTCTTTAGTAAAATAGGTGTCTACAGGGGTTGTTCAAGATTCCAAATCTACATCCATGCTAATAAATTAAATAGTTCCAGGGTTCCTTCTCTGTCACTAAATCCAGCTTGTTCAGTCTAATGCACCGCTAAGCTATCATGCGCCCTTAGCCTCCAGAATAGAGTGGCAACATCTAAAGTCTATTTTATGCCTGGAAATTATTTGGGAAAGTGCCAAGGACATGGCAAAAACATGCCAAGGAGCATGTTAACGTTTTAATAGTATAGATGGTCACATGCGTGGCCCTGTTCAATTTTCTGATAAAGGCTTCAGCCAAAGGGTAATGCTGTTCTGCCACTACACCTACACAAGAACTACATCCATGTTGAAGTTCCTTGCTGCTGTTGAGGTAACTAACTTTAATATTTATACCCATAAATGAGGGTGAGGGGTTTTAATCCCTTTATGGAACTAAGAGAAAGCATAATATACTGACTCAGTTTATCCTTCTTTTATAGGGATGGCTACACTTGTTAAAAGTATTTACTGCCATACCAGCAGGATGGAGATGGGTTGCCTTATTTTATACTGCAGCTAGCACAATAGCACATCCCCAGCGCAGGCTTTAGGACTTGAACCCTCAGATATTCTGAGCCTGTGACTCCCACCTTTTCATTTATTCCTCTGACCATTAAGAAAAAGCAGAGTTTCGCACAGCAGAAGAAACAGGGAACCTGACACGCTGATTCAGCTGATCTCTTCCCTAAAGAGACTGATAAGCAGGAGATTAAGCCTTACAGCAAACCCAGTTCTGTGAAAGGAAAAGGAGGAAGGAGGAAACTGCTAGATCCAACTGCTTCCATCTCTCTGCTTTCAGTGCTCTTTAAAAATTGTGGCAGTGCCAGTGTTGCAATGGAAGTAAAACAGAGATAACCTGAGGCCAGACTGCAGATCACATATAATTCCTTGAGAGCTGTAAGTGAAAGACTTTAAAAAAGCTGGAAAGAAGTTTTTTAGTGTATTAGCCAAAAAGTTTGCTAAGATCAGAAGGAAAATGATAATTTGTACAAGAAGTAAGGTGCTAACTATTCTCCATGAATCACTGATCTCACAACGTGCTTCTCTCTGTATTAATTTTATGTCAGCAAAGCTTTATGAATAGCACTTAGCAATGTGCTTTCAGTGCATTGAATTTACTCAGAAAGGCAAATAACAATAAATATAAAATGAACAAACTATATATATAAATCACTGCAATTTAAATGTGGGACTGAATGCAAAGTTATGTTTTGTTTTAAAAAGAGATTTTAAGATTGTTTGCCTCCTACAGGAAACTATATATCAGTTTATTTTAGATGATTGATTCTGAGAATGTTGCTCATTCATCCAAGCTATGACATTGCAAATTATTGTTTCCCTTCGGTTTTAAAGAACTAGAAGTGATTTCAGGTGTTGTCATGAGTTATCATTACAAGATTGAGCCAGAAATTTGTACACGTTCGTTCTACCTCTCAAGCTGATAAGTGAGTGTTATAATGGTGTTTTCATTTATAAGGCTTCAGCTGTGCTGTAAAAACTTATAAGGTTGCTAAATACAAACCAGAATGCTAGGCCAAAAGTTAAAAACATAACAGTGAGGAATATTTAATTCATTTTGCTAGAGCAGTATTAGCTGTGGCCTGCAAGACATGTGCTGTGTCTTCTGAAGTGTATTTTTCAAGAGGAGTAAGTTCCTAAAACAAATATTTACCCATAAAATTAATGCTACATAAGCTACATCTTGCAACCTCTTTTTAGATACAATCTTATTCATACACATATAATGTTAGTAACAAATATGTTTTACCTTCAAATGGGAAAGCTTCATATAGTCTTACTTGCACCATAAAGGAATTATGCTGATATAGTACCAAATTATTGCTATCTCCTACAGTTTTCTTGGGATTTGCAGTGGCACAAGGGATTCTGCTAACGGCTCCAGTATGTGTTGTCCTGTGACTGTGCCAGAATCCTGACTCTCAGCTGAGCAAAATGAAGTTTTCAACACTCATAGTTACGCGAGAAAAGCCCCCAAAGTTTAACCCCAGAGTACTAATAGAGCAGAAAAAGGTTATAAATCCTAATCTTTTTCCCTCTTCTCTTCTGTTTCACCAAGCTTAAAAATTTAAATTCAATCTCATGATGAATTCTGCTACAAAAACTCACTGTATCAAACTTTTTTCTGGGCACAACTAAATTGGAAGCACTTCCCTTGCATCTGGATAAATTCCAGTAAACTGAAATTATGCATTCTCTAAAGGATCTTCTTTCTAATTAGAGACTCTTCTCTTAAAATTTGTCCATGAAATGTAAGAGGTCTCCCTCCCTTAATGTATCTATTTTCTCTCCTGAATGGTGGTTAAGTAGCAAACCAAACAACTTCACCTCAGCTGCTATGATTTCAATTGGTAATGGATTACAGAACCCATATAAGGTATTTATTGGCTTTATTCACTACTATTCTCAATGACAGAAACTTACCTCACTTTTCATCTTTTTTTCCCCACAGCTGTCTTCCATGATTACATCTGCAGACTCAATTATTGCTTTCAAGCTGGAGTTTTTGCCTGATATCCTTTGGAAATCTATTCTTTTGCCTGTCAGTGCCCCAACTAATAGCTTGAGCCTGTTGGCCAGTTTCAGTCAAATTTAGCTCCAGGGAGAGCTTTCAGAGACAATAGTTTTCTACACGTCTCACAAGAATCAGGCACTCAGTAGAGGCTGTAGGTTCCCTCATTGCCACCTTTCAGGGCAAGGCAGGGAGGGAACTTTTCTCTTATTTATTCTGCCCAGTCATGCCTCCTGATCAGCCAGCACACCTATACTACATTTCTCTAAATCAGCTACGATATCTGGTAGCTTTAGGTGATTCACCACAGCATGGGAGGAGAGGCGGAGATGTTTGGACCAAAGACGAGATCGGCATCAAAACACTTGTGAGATATTCTGTGGATGAATGATTGAAAAGAGGTCACATTCTACCTGCTGGAGTCCAACATAGGGTTAGTTTTGCCCCTGCAGCCGCCCCTGCTGTTGCCAGCATGAGGAAGTACGTGGGGCACCAGCTACTGCTGGAGATGACCTCCTCAGCTGTCTTTGCAGGAGACCTGGAGAATGAATGAAAATATGACATTTCTGGGAACACTATGTTTATGAGAAACAAGAAGAACACAACTGTATTGAGAGAAATATAAGGTAAGCAGGAAGGAGCTGGGTGTATTTTAGCAGCAGGGCATAAGGGAGCAGGGAAGACTTTGGAGTCCTGTTGAAGTAAATGGAGAGTAGAAAGTATTGGACAAAGTGGGACATAAGGAGTGTTAGGAGCATAGTGAAAGAGTATGGAGCTGACCTGATAATTTGATGGTAGGAAGAGGGAGCTTGAGAAGACAGAGTTTCAAATGTGGACAACTCAGTTACATAAGGTAGGATGAATCCAAGCCTATATAACTAAAAGTTTAGATTGTCTCTTAGGAGTTGGTGCATTTGATGAGGTAGGGATTTGTAGTCAAGCCAAGGAGGGGCCTTGCAAAGCTGGATTTCCTCTCCATGAAGTGGTCAGGCAGATTGTCAGATTTTGGCTGTTATGTGCTGGAATTGTTTCTGGGGGCTATTCTGAGACCTTACAAAATACGTACTGATGTGAACTGAAAGTTGCTGTGGACTAGAGTTATTACTGTTGGGAGGTCTGCCACTTCCATGCCAACAACAGCTAGAAGAGATACCTTTGCGTAGTAAAGAGAGCAATATCTGATTAGCAGGGAATAAAACCATTGCATCAGCACATCATACAAATGTTATGATTGCAAGCAGCCAAGAAGCCTGTCATCAATTAATTTTCCTGTAACCCGTTCTGTAGAAAACTTTTTTGCTTTTGGCACTAGCAGGGTGATGATGGAAAACTTTGTTATAAGGCAGTATGTCCACGCAGACTAGTCAGCAGCCCAGATTAAGGCAGGATGTGCCCATTTATCTTTTCTTTGTCTATTTCCTGGGTTCTCATGCATAAACTGAATAGCACAGTAAAGAAAATGCACCAGCGTTCTCACTTTTGGCCCTTTTATATTTTTATCTTTTCTCTTTCCCTATCTCAAATCCATCTTAAGTGTTTATATGCACGGAGAAGAACTTTAGCATAGATGATCGAGAAACCTTTCTCGATCTTTTGACAAACAGGTTTGTTCTTGCATGCGTAAGCTGCTTCTCTAGCATCTACTTGCTGGTAGAAGGGCATTCAATGGCATCTACCCATTTCTCCTGGCACCTGGCGATTCCCACTGCAGTGATGCTTGCAGCACAGCCGGAAACAAACTCCTCCTTGCTGTGGGTGGCAGTGCTTGCCCTGCAACCCCCATTTTGGCTGCAAAAGCTTGGTGCTTAGTGCTGGTCCTTTCATCCTGAGCTTTCCTTAAAGAGAAGGCAAACTTCAGATGGAAATCACATGGTTTTTTTTTGCAAAGGAAGGAGAAGTTTTAAGTTCTAGGGCTACAGAGGTAAAGCACACAAGCTATAAAATACACATTTTGGAAGTTACTTGATGTAAGTGTCTTGTTTTGGCTATTGCTTCTGATGTGGTAACTGAGGAACTTGTTCACACAGTACTTTACCCCATGAATGCTGTCCACTGAAGAAGACCTTAGCAACATGCTCTGAACTGCACAAGCACCGTTCGACTTGAATGACTGCTTGAGGATGCAGCTATTCAGAATGGAGCTAGCAGCTAAATATTTTTTCTCCTGGTCATACTTAGCAATTTTATTGTTCTTAAGTATCACATCATTTCTCAGTAATCTCTCCCATCCACCTCTTATCTTCTGCTAATTAAATGGAAGTTCTTTGTACAGTAGCCTTGTTTGTAACTATTCAGTATCTATAAGACTGTTAACAGAACTGCTTTAGGCTTATTTAAAAGTAGATTTAGAACAAAGAGGGATCTTAATGTGAATTTTTCTTCTATCCTTCTTCTTTCAGGTAGATGACTGAATTGTACTTATAATATTTCACTCTGAGTTTTCTGTCTTGTACCATAAAGATTTTTTTTGGATTTGCTTCAAATTTATACAGTACAGTTGTACACTACCGATGTCTTCTGTAAAAAAAAAAAAAAGCATAGTTCTTTCTTCCCCTGTTTTCAGAAGTTGTCTTTAAAAACTTGAGTAGTACATAGAGTACACTTCTCCAGTGCCATGAAGACTTCCCTTAACTTACAGTATTTTTTTTCCTTCTCTCAGAGTCATTCTGGTTTAAATGACTTTTCTTCTGCCCCCAAAATTTAAAAGACTGGACAAAACCTTGCAACTCCTTTACCACAAGAAGAAGTCACTAAACATACATCTTGAAAACTTACAGACTGAGTTTTGCATCAGTTCTCCGCATAGTATGTTATCCATGTAAGTGATTAGCCCAAACTTTGTTTCTCACTTCCTACCTTTTGCCTACCCCGAGTTTCTAGGCATCGCAGTGCCTCGTACTTGGGGGATTATGGCTCTCACTAAGGGACAGGAGATGTTAGTTAACTACCCAATTCAAAACCATGTTTCTTACTGGGTATGCTATATGACCATGAAGCCCTGAAATATGGTGTTGCCATTTCTAAGAACAAGCCATAAGCTTTGTACTGAATTTACAAGGCCTCAGGATTGAGGCTTGTCAGGCTTCCTCTGCCTGAACTTTGCTTGACCTGTCTGCAGCTTTGTCTTACTTGATTTCACTGTGAAATCAATTTCTCTAACTAACCAGGTGTCTATGGTTAATCTGCTTTACTTTCATTTAACTCTGTGTCGTATAGCCATGTTTTTACATAACAAGTAGTTATTCCGTGTAGAATGAGATATTTGACTGTAACATAATGATGCAAAATGGGGAAACAGAAGACCAGGATGACAGCAGAGGCCTTGAAGTGGAGAAAGAAGGCGCAGTGCAGAGGAGCGTGGGCACAAGGTGATAAGAGATGAAGCACATCCTAGCCCCACGGCTATAAACAACTCACCCATGGTCAGTTAAAGAAATGTAGAGCTGGAGCTGGACCAGCCTGATTTCAAAAGAAGAAAGAAACGTATCTAACATATGTAAAAGCCACCATGTAGCATAAATGTGGATGCAATATGGAGTTGCATGCCAATAGAGAAAGAGCAAGGAGTAAAAGGGTGATAACAAACACACAAAAATGATTCCAAGTGGGTCCTAGAGGGGGAAGAAGAAACTAGCTAAATGAACATTGTCTTTCTCCCAGCGAAGGGCTCCAGAGGCTGACCACTGGCATATCACCCCCTCATCATCACCACCAGAATGAAACCACCAACCTTAAGACCCAGAGGATCAGGGGAAGGGTGAGCAGAAGATCAGGAAAAGGCTAGAAAACAAGAAGTGTGTGTATAGCAATACTTCCTGCAGTACTATTATGGAAACATTTTCTACATAGAAGTGTACTTTCTCTTTCTGTAGTAATTACTTCTAGACTAATAATGATCCTTGGATTAGATCATTCGGATCTCCACTCTACTAACAATAAATTCTTGTCTTTATTTATAAGGTGTGTTTCCTCTTTCCCTGTAAACAAGATTCTGAGCATAACAGCTGTAATGTGCTTCTTTAAACCCTTCACTTCTATCACATCCTATATGAGTGTCTAAGGGAGGGATTTGCTCTTTCATCAATTGTTATCTAGAAGTTAAGAGCTCCTTAGCACCTTTTTCTAAGGAAACTGCCTTACTCCGGTTTCGGGAGTTGTCCCTGGAGCAGTCTGTCCTTCCTTTGGCTGTAGGCATAGGTCTGTGGGATAGCTTAGGGTAGGTGCCGATGTTTTAGATGGATAAATCAAGTGAGATGAGACAAAGTGAGAAAACAGAGAATTACTGTTTTCTTGGTGATTATGTCAATCTAGTGACAATTCAATCACTAATTCAACAAATATTGTCAGGGTATATAAACATACTTAGGTACTGTCTCACCCTCATTACTCTTACTGCATTGTTATTCGGAGATCGTGCTGGATTGTGAAAGAAGCAGGTATTGATGCTCTCAGACAGGCAAGGGATTTAACCCTGGATCTTGTAGAGTGAGCATTGGTATTGAACTGTTCACTGGAAGGTGGTACTTTTTACCATTTGTTAATACAGCTTTTTCCTTTCCCTTTTTCCCCCCAAGAGTCTAAAGAAGTGCTTTGATTCTGTCTGAATTGAATATTTTATGTCAAATGCTTTTTTCTTCCAGTGTTTTGCCAAGAAAAAGATGGAGAGTTAGAACTAGGTCTTTCAAACTTATGCACCTTACCTTGAACCTATTTTTATTTTTCCCTCCAAATCCATGAAGCATATATCCTATAGAAAGTTCATAGGCACTTAAATTTAAGTAGAGGGATTCTCTTTCTGGAGAACTTCACATTCACTTATTTACAGGACTGTATCAAGAACCTGGACATTTCTCTGATGGAGAACTACTTCACTGGATACTGAACTTCACCTAAATTTTAGATGCCTTAATACACATGGGCCCAGCCTGACATCTTCTATATCTGGTTTGTTCACACTCATTTTTCAGTCTGTAATTAAGTAAACTGGGAGACAGTCAGCCAGATGTTCCCTCAGTTCCTACCTCCAGCTGTTTTCTCTGCAAGACTGCACATGGTGGGCTATCATACTTGCTTTTCAAAGTCTTTAAGTCCAGGTTAGGGATCCGAGTTTCCTCTTTAGACAAAGACTGATGCATTGCATCTTAAAATAGGTGAGACAGACTGTTTTCTGTGGACACCTGCCTCACATTGAGGGACTGTTGAGGGAGTCTAGGAATCTAATTTTCAAACTGCTAAGTTTACGTGAGAAAACATGGAGATTTTAACATAGCATTCACAGCATAAAAAGGTAACTAAAATGCATACAGACATCCAAAGTGACTGATGGACTTCTAAGTCCTTTTGCGATCTACCTCAAAGGCATTTTTGAAAAATCCCATTAAGAGCCTGTCTGCGTGTATAGGCCCCTAAACATTTGTCTGTTTTTCCTCAGACACTGAAGAAATTTAACTTACGCTCCACTTCACAAATCTTACCATACCGATTTTCTGAGAACCATTTTAAACTAAAAGCTGAGAAAATCTTGAGAATCTAAAGACTGAAGAAGATGAATGTCCCAAACTGCAGCCCATTATTTAGTATTTATACATCTTTTTAACTGCTGAATTCTTTACTCAAAGCCTGCTTATAATTCAGTGCAGGTTTCCTGTAAGGAAATATTATGATTAACAGAACATACTGAAAAGTCCACCACGATAATCCTGGGGCAAAAAATAGTTAAATGCTGTAGACATTTGCCTTATAATATCTTTAGCAGAAAAGCATTAAGACTGAAGCCTTGGGCTTTCTAAAATATTAGTGAATACTTTTAATGTGAATTCCTGAGGAGTTTCTTTAGACCTCATAAATCATTTTGCTGAAGGCCCTTCTTTTTGCTCTGAAGGGACTTTCGAATCTAGTATAGTTTTCTGTCATTCAGAGAGCCTGATCCATATCTCTTTCACATCGATGCAGTTCAAAAATCACTGCATTAAGCAAATCACATTCTGCGTACCAGTGTAAGTGCCAGAAAAATCAGGCTGATAGCATCAATACAGAATGTGATTGACTGACAAAAATTGACCATGGCAGAAACAAATGTAGAACTGTGATTCAGGAGGGGGAAATCCCTCAAGAATGAGAGCAATTTCTCAAGATGACAATGCTTCAATCATAAATTCTGGCACTAAATGCCTCATATCAATTTTGCCAAGGTATGAAAATTACTGTACAGTGTCAATTAGCAATGTTACGTTCCCCAGGAAATGTACCACACGTTAAACAGAGGCATTTGCCACATGCAAGACATAAAAAGCACATTAAGGGGAACTAATGATCTGGCATACATTATTTATGGGAAAATGAAAACAAATGCAAGAACCACTGAAAGAAATCACTTTATATGCCTTTTTCACATTAAGCTTTGGTTTTCTTCCACTGGATGAAATCCATCTCTGTGTAATGGCCCAAATTAGTCCCAAATTGTTTCTCACATAAACTATATTTCTCCACAATAACTTCAAGAGGCTCCCAATTGGTGAAGAGTCCAGGCTGCTTGCTACTCTACCTAAATTGCCATCCACAGGGTGTATATGAGCACTCTGTGGTCCATGTGGCAAATCATTAAATTATTGACCACAGAAAGACCCTTCTGGGACATCATCTTCATCTGATGTTTTCTCCTGATGTGATGACAAATTACTGATAACTGTTCCTCGAGCACAGGGGTTTTTTTTGTTTTTTTTTTTTTTTTTCCAAAAAGCTGTTTGCCGACGCTACTAATGTGACAGGTTAATCTAGGTCAAATCTCCCCTGTTTACCTATGTGAAAGTATTTTGGGGAAGCATGGGGAACCTTAAAAAAGTCAAGGCACATTGCTTTTACTTCTTCCTGTTTCTCCCTGGAACAACTATTGTTAAGGAAGGCTGTTAGATCGGTTGGATGCGACCTGTTCTTGACAAATACGTTAGCTGTTTCTTATCACCTTATTATCTTATAAGTGTTTGCGAAGTGATTGTTTAACAATCTTTTTCCCTAGCTTTTGTGACTTTTGCAGTTAGGTTGCCTGGTCTGTAAGTTTCTAGATGTTCCAGTTTTGCTGCTATTTAAAGATAAGTATTATGCTTGCCCTTCTCCAGTCCCCTGGGACCTGCCCTGCCCTCCACAAGTCCTAAGGAAGTAAGTGCTATAGCCTACAAGATTATTTCAGCTAGTTCTTTGAACATTTGAGAGTAAATTTCACTAGGATCTGCTGGCTTGGGGACATTTATTTCACCTAACAATATTTGATTGCCAAAAAAACACTGGACGTTGGATTCTGTGATACTGTGACTCAGTGTCCTGAACATAAGTGTCTAGTGCCTAGGGTATTCAAGATAGCCATACATGACAGGCAAGACTCAAGTTCAGAAAATTGGACTGAGTCCTGGAAGTGTAATTTATTTATTGATTCAGAAATCTGCTGATTCAGACATCCTTAGGAAAGGTAGGGATTCATATCCAAATTCAGGTACTTAAATTTAGGTATCTACGTTGTAGACGTGTACCTGTGAGTTAAGTATTAAAGGCCTTGTCCTGGTCAGTGAAACCATAGGTAGTGAAATCTAGAAAAGTATTCAGCAGAACCTGAAGCAGACATCTGTATTTGATCAATTGAAAAGCCCTCCAGATTCTGCTGTATTCACTAGTGATGAAATTCAGTTGCCTAAACATAGGCATCTATTGACATTTGAGATACATCCTACACATCCGAAAGGGTAGGGCAGAGAGACACAGGTCCTCTTCATGTCCTTTTGGTTTAGCAACTGGATGTCTGATAGAACATGCTAGAGCATCCTAAATAGCACAGGAGGCCTATCTTTAAGCAGCTGAATCCCACATTTGACCTCCATTGATATAATGGGAGCCAAGAAAGCCTGGGCTTGGTTCAGGCGCTCCTGCATAGGCTTCCCATGCCATTAAAGATGCTGTAGGACAGATAGCCTGGTAGGCTCCTACCTGTGATTCAAGAATAGCAAGGTTTTCCCATAGCTCCTCTAAAATAATGTCCCTTAACGTGTCTCAAGCAGCAGCATCTGTGTTTAGTCAAATGAATCAACTCCTACTGCTCAAGACATGTAAAAATCTACTATATCCTATGAATCTACTATATCCTATGTAATCTTTTTTTCTCCTAGGAATTTTCATTTTAAAATATCATTTTTACTGAAATGCCATTCCTCCGCAGGTGACGCTTACCTTGTTCTTCTGTACCACTTAAACCTATGACAATATTAGGGGAAGCCTGGTAGTAACCATCCAGGTCTTGTTTGTTGTTCCTCAGCAGCTCATGCTGGCTTTTAACCACTCTGGCACTATTGAAAGGCAGTATTTTCAGAAAGGTTCTCTCATCCAGATATTTTGTTAGTGTTATAGCTGTTGTTGTTCCACCTATTCTCATCAACTCCAATGTAAGTTATCAGGAAGTATCAATTGCCAGACTGAGCCCCCCTTGTCTACCAATGTGTAATTTTATGCAGCTCTAGCTTTATCCATTTCTTGACTATCCTAGGTTTACTCTTTAGGAAAACATGAGGGAGCCCCCTTAGAAGATAAGCTGTAAGCCCGGCTCTACATTGTTGGGATTGTCATATGACATCATATAAAGTGGTCGAAAACAAATGCTGTATTCATTTTCTCTTCCGATTTCCTCTGATTTCACTTGTCTTCCAGAGTGGTCACTCTAATGCCCTTTCCTGTTGATCATATTTCATAAATTCATATGTTCTTAGGTCACTCAGCATACATTCCACTTTATCAGCACCTGTTGTCATTCATTTTCATTATATTATCTCTTTCTTTCCTAGCTTCCAGATCTTTGTTTATATTTTATGGAAAATGGAAATAAAATAACTAGGAACTGGATCCAGCATGTGCTGAAGTATGTTTTTTGCCACTGTCTCTGCTGAACTGTAGTCCAGATACTGAAGCCCAAATTCTTAAATCTGTGTTGTAACCTAATTTTCAATGGGTACCTCTACACTAGTACATTAAACAGATTTTCAGTGAGTATTCCAGGGCACTATTTGCTATATTGCTAATTGTTAGAGAGGTCCTTGGCACAGGTTTGGCCTAGGCTGAGTTGCATTTTCACACATAGTTCCCAGATGCATTTTAGAATTTACCATGAGCCAGGAACCATTCCCAAAAGGTAATATGAGTATGGCTGCTCCGTTTTGAAGACCAAAAGAATTTAAACTTACGGATATTGTCAGATGACGCCAGCTGGCCTCAAGGCCAAAGAACAAACAGTGGTGCTGCCTTGATAAGTGGTGTGGACACAGTCATCATTTCCAAAAGATATTAGGAGCATAAATGCTGATGAGAAAGGGACTCTAAGCAACAAGCGGCTGTTTTTCTTCCTTACTATATAGATTCAACTCAGAATCAAACAGATCTTATTTTTAACCCTGGAATTTTATACATTTACAAAACATCTAGACTGGGGTTCATCTGAATGGCTCTGAGCTAGCTCTTTATAGCTAATAAAAGAATACTGTTTTTAGGGTACAATTCATTTCAGTCTAAAGAGGCTTTGAAAATAGGACAGATGAATCATGATCTAAAAGGGCATATTTCTTACCACTGACTACAGAGGCGGCCTACGGTGACTAGCTCAGGAACTAGCTCGGACAGCTATACTGTGAATAGTTAAAGTTATGAGAGATGAATCTCACCCTTTATTTCCTTTGGTTCAGTAAGCCTGTGAATTTCAGGATTTCAATTCTGCCTTCTAATTTGGTCTTTACAAAGCTTTCACTGAGCAACAAGAGTTAGTTTGTATCATAGGACTGAAACCAAAGGAGTTAAACCAATTAAAACATGCTGATGATCAGTTTGTTGTCCTTCTGGCTCTCTGTGATAATAAATGTTTTATCCTGTGTAATATATTTTTGATTTTCACTTTTTTAAAAATAGTTCTTCATCTAGTTACCTTATTGCTTTCTTGTTCTTCTAGTTTATATTTTACTTAGGAATAATAATCATTGTACATCTTATCTGTTTTCCCTCAGGGTTTTCCCTTTAACTTTTTACTGTCTTAATGATTTTACGTTTCAGACTCTGCCTACCAATTCTAAAGCCTTTCCAAATTGTGTTTTTTGGTAGATAAAGACCAGGGAGAAATAAAATACCAATAAACATCTTGATGTAGTAAATTCACTTATGTATTAATAAACATTCACATCTCAGATCACTCCTTGCCTCTAAGCTCTTGATCATTTCTATTAGCCAACAGAAACTCCCAAACTGTCTCAATTCAATTGCTTTTTCTAACTGTCAGAACAAGTAATTAGCACAGTTCAGGAACTCTCTACTACTTTTTCTCCCCATAACTGAGTTGTAGCAAAATCCTGTGAATAAAAGATCTTCTGATCCTTCCTAAATCCTCAGACATGCTTAGGAACATAAGCCTCAGTGATATCAGTGGAATGAGACTTCTTTTGAGGAGATGGGCTTCTGCCACGTTATCTTTCCTGGATTGAGTGACACCTTTTCTCTGACTTAAAGGCCTAGAGAAGACGTTTCTTTTATTTTTGTGTTTTGCTTGCATGTTGCTGGGTGGGTGAAGAGTGAACAGTTTTGCAAGCTTAGAGAGGTTCCCCTGGCAGAACTTAAAGCTCAAGTGGAACTCTTCTCTAAAGAGGCTGGTGATTTCTGGAAAGGATAATGTTATTAGGTATCCTTTGAAATAATGCTTCATGCAGATCTCATCTAATACCTGACTTCACTCCCTCTGGTTCAGTTCCCCATTTTCTCCTCTTCTCCTCCTCCCCTGCTGTTCCTGATTCTCCTCCAGTGTCATGAAATGGTCAATGTGGTTGCCCCACTGCAGATGTTATGGCTGACAGAGATTTGAAGGGGCTAGAGGAGGGAAGGCCCATCCAGTGCCATATCATTGATAAGTTCAATGAAGTTAGCTGTTTGGTGGCAGGAAAATCTCCTAAGAAAATATTGGTGATTATGAGCATCATCCCTCAGACCTGGATGACCGTTGGGATAGAGAGACTTTTTCTTCTATGTTTAGGAATAGGACCTTACAATAAAGGCCAAGAAGAACTATTGACAACCAGTAGCAAAATAATGAGACTAAATGAGGAGGGGAGGGCTGACAGAGGCAGTAGGTCTCAGAAAAGATCCCAGTAAGGAGAAGCTGGCATAGGAATTTGGAAGGAGAGTTCATGAACACCTTATTTTCTCATTCAGCATAGGGGTTGACCCACCCATGCACCTCACGGTGTTGGGATAGGCTTTGTGTGTATGTGTGCACAAGTACAGATAAAGCTAGAGAGGCAGAGAGTGGATTTTCCAGCCCCTCTGCCACAGCTCCTACGTTCCTCACCCTCCTGGTGCTGGACAACTTCATAACCCCTCTCTAGTTCTCCACCATCAGGTTCTACCCTATAGCAAAGGCCACATATAAAGTCCTCTCCCTGGCAGGTGATACTTTCCATTTTACGCATCATATATGCCAGCATTTATCAATTTGACATTAAAAGTACTGGAACTTTTTCAGTCTCAAACCTGAAATCAAACAGAACTGTTTCAACTCTCTGGACCTAGAGCAAGGGCAAGGGATGGGATTGCTTGGCCATCAGGAAGCATTCACTGAGGAAAGAGCTTTCTTCCTGGAGGACCTCTTTGGACTTTTAGCTTCCTTATCAGGGCTACCTTGACAGACCTGATATTGAAAAGGACTTACATAACCTCCATCCTCAACCTGCTACCCAGGAAGACGAGAATAATCAAGAAGAATGTACAATGATGACTACAGAAAGTGCCAAGGGCAGAAGTAGATAAAAAGAAAGAAGAAAATTATATTGGTGAGGATGGCTGTCAGGTAGGAAATGCATGTAAGTGGGTTTCATTGATGTTTTTTATCTTCTCATGCTCAGCTGTATGCCGTATTAAACAAGAGGGGAGGCAAGAGCTAAATATTTTGTTTCCAAAAAAACCAGAATGACCTAAAGGCTCACTGCTCTACGGGGACTGGCTGAATGCTGTCTGGACGCCAAACCCACTGGCTTTAATAGGTATCACATCACCACGAGTGATGTGTTTTTGGCCCTTCCACTCATTTTTCAATGTTCCCTGTGCAACTTCCTGTGCAGCTCTTTAGCAGTCAGTAGGATCACAAGGAAAATTAATGCATTAGGCCTATTTTTTTTCCTCTAAAGCCAAAAAAGAATTTCCTCCTTCTCCTCCTCCTTTTTCTTGGATTGTGCTTTTCAGCTTGCGTAATGAAGTTTCTTACTGCAATATGTTCTCAGAAAGAACAGAAAAAGGTGCAAGAATAAGTTTTTGGTGCAGTATGACCATCTCCTAAGGTGATTTTTTTATAAGCTTTGTATACTTCATAATTAAAATTGCATCCATCCTAATTAAAATGTCTGTAAGCCAAGTTTTTCAATCAATATTCAGCAAGCAGTTTCTATGAGGTCAGCAAACTTAACAGAGTCCTGCACGCAGCAGGAAGAATGAAAAGAGTGAAAATAAATGGAAAAGTTTAGTTCAGCAAGCTTGGGCTTAGCTTGATTTGTAACCACAGGAAAAAAGATCAAAGAATGTTTTTATTTTCTCCTTCCTATCTTTACAAAGATGAGATAAGAGATATGACAGAATGATGTTTCTCAATCTTCTGCGTTTGCTTTGATCTAATCCTGTAGCTCAGCATAAAGGCAAGTGTACAGCATCTCCTAGTGCTTGTGTGCTTTAACAGGGGTTCAAATCACAAAGTCACAAATTTATGGAAGAGGTTAGAGATGAAATAAGATGTCCTGCCAATGCCACGTTACAGCATACTGTATGCATGCTGTCATGTGAGGTAGGCAAAGCTCCCTTGTGGTTTTTCCCTTTTCCAACTGTAGCTGGATCTGACTTCCAAAATATTCGTAAAGAGGGGCTGTGTAGTCCCAAAAGTATTTCTCTTCTAGAGAAGCTTTAATGAACAGGGATTTGAAAAACATATTTTGGGGGTTTAAGCATCTTTTTCTTTTATTGTGTGCTTCTCCAGCAAAACAAATCAAGTTACACAGGACAAGGAGGTGTAATCTGAATGAGAAAAGAAGGTGTGAGTTTGAAACTAGAGCAGCACACCACCTCAATTCCTTTCTCTTTCTGATGAGGTTAAACTGCTGCACAGTGAGGTGGCCTAATTTCGGAAAGAGCTCAAATTACCATAAGATATCATTTTTAACAATGGACAGTTATCTTTGAAAAATCATTTGGCATTAAATATATTTCACTAAAATATTGTCCAGAGACATCTGTCAGGATTAAAAATGCATCAGCATAGGTCCTTTATAGCCTACAAAGAGCATGAAGAATTTCAAATGCCAGGGAAGGAAGGAATTATCATCTATGGCATTAATCTAAACAGAAATAGCAAAGAGTGTTCAGCTGCAGAGTTGTTGCAGCAATAGTATCGTTCAGAATTATGAAGGCATAGAGAAAAGTCTGAAGCATGAAGAAATATCAGCCTACTTTTGTTTCTTATTTAAGATAGCTAAGAGACGTAGGTGAACAGAGCAGAAGCATTTCCAAAAAACTGTCAGCAAATCTCATTCAGATAAAGGCTGTAGAGCGTTTCAAGAAGCTATGGCTAAAAAGTAAAAACAATTCAGAATTTCAAGCTGAGTCAGTGAGAAAAACAAGTTATTTTCTGGAAAAGAGTTCCTTTTTGTTAAACTAAAAGACATCCATTGAAAAACTTTTGTACTGTTTCTGATTTCAGGTAACTGGAACTTGTGACTACTTTTAGATACCTAAAAACCACCAGATGTGTAGAAGTCAAAATGTGCTACTTTTTGCTTAAAAATGAGTGTTTGCTGAAAAGGCAAGTCAATTATTTTATTTTGTTTTTGTCAAACAAGCATTTCTCTGGGAATAAAGTATGCGCTCTTCCTGCAGAAATTCTTTAGCTGAGAACTCTTTTAACAGATTATTTTCTGATAAACTGCATTCTAGAAAGAAAAGGCAAGGAAACAAATGAAAATCTCCAAAACATTCCTGTATAAATGTCATAACGAAGCACAACTTTGTTATGCTTCTTCAGCTACGAAGAGTGGAACTGGAGGGGGCTCTACCGCAGTAATGGACCAGTTCACAGCCAAGACAACAATATGGACGCCAAGGGTGGGTGGGAATCATCTTCCCTATTACAGAATCACAGAATGGTTGAGGTCAGAAGAGACCTCTGGAGATCATCTAGTCCAACCTCTGTGCTCGTGCAGGGTCACCTAAAGCACATTGCCCAGGATTGTGTCCAGATAGCTTTTAAGTACGTCCAGGGAAGGAGACTCCACAGTCTCTCAACACCCTTCATTTAGATGTTTGTACACAACGATAAGATCCCCTCCCCAGTCTTCTCTGCTCCAGGCTGAACAGTCCCAGTTCAACGGGAGGAAAGGCATCTAATCCAAAGTGATTACCTCTATAGCCACTGGAGGGAGAAAGGAGATGCTCTAGGTATCTAAGATAAGTGCCTCTTTTCCTCCATTGAGGAATATTAAAAAATAATTTGACAGTAATTTGACAGTGTCATATTTATTTTAGAATGATATCCAAAGACTTCATTGTGTTACACAAGATGCAGGATATGGAGAGTTTTGTATCAAAATCCCTACATTCTCCTCTGTAATGATGAATCGTTTTAAAGAAATTAACCTGTCAAAATAATCTTTATGAAGACCAAGGTGTTGGTGAGGTCGGAGTTTTTAAATATAAATCTTACATTTCAGAATCTGAGGAAAAAAGAAATAGGCAATATATGCATTCCAAGAGAGTACTTTTTAAAGTTTTGGATAAGGAACAAAAGTGACTAATTCAGTAGTTAACATTTTTGACTTGACAAGGTATTCCAGTAGAAATGTGGTGCAGCTTTGAAATTCCATATACGTTGATTGTTCATGTAGCAGATATCACCTGATTTTCATTGTCATAATCCATCAGGCTGTGAGGATTAAAAGTTCAAAACATAATGATGAAGTAATTAAACCTCTAGGAGAAAAAAAAAAAAAGGAATATGAATTTTTTTTCTGAATAGAAAAACAAGTCGACATAGCCTTAACTCCAGAGCCACAAGTAACGTCTGCAGGATAAGCACTGAGGTTGTTCTAAAGCATCGCTGCCGCTTCAGGTTTCCCGTTTCAATTGCCTGTGAAGTGTAACATTAGCTGAATATACTGCACATCATAAAGTGTGAACATTATTTTAGACTCCAGGTTGTGATTCGGGAAACCATCCCCATTCAAGAAAGCACTTAAGCATGTGCTTAAGTGATTGGATTTAAACACATTTAAAGTTAAACATGAGCAGAAATGGAGCTATGTCTGTGCTTAAATGCTTTTCTGAATTGTCATCATAATTATACCTCCCTAAGACTAAGTACATCTGCTGAAATTACCTAAATTACTTTGGATTTACTGCTGTAAAAATGAGAACAAGATCCAGCTCCATTGATCCAGCTTCTTTTTTTTTTCAAAGTAGATCTCTAGTCATCAGAAAAGTTGCACCAGGGATAAAGCTATGTCACAGCTGAATTTACTGTCCTGAAGGAAACTAGGGGACAGGTTTTCTGTTTTTTTGGAGGGGTGTTTTTTTTTTTTTTGGTCATAGCCCTTAGGAAGTATAAATAAACTGTCACTTTTTGTAATTCTCTATAGAATTCTTCAAGCATGTGTATGGTGGAAACGAGAGGTAAAACATTTATGAGAAACAACCTAGAGGAAACCAAAAATGATTTTCAAGCACGTTTAAGAAAAAAATGTGTTGGGGTTTGTTTTATTCTAAAGACTCCTGAGAATAAGATCATTTAGTGTACAGGTTGGCTAGTGGAAGAATTTCTTATTTTGTTGTTTAATTGTATTGGGTTTAGCTTGCTTATGAAATGTTTATTATGCTCTGTGTTCATCTTTTGAGCCCATACGGATTTTTCAACCTCGTTAAAATGTGGCACCTGCCAGAGAAATCCGTTATAAAATTATAACGACATAAATTTATATGCCTGCATTTTTCTTAGGAGATATATCAATACCTTGAAGTTTAATGAAAATATTATGTGATATTTTACTTTTATAGAACTGCTTTCTTAACCTTTTCTCAATTATTAAAGTATATAAATAAAACAAGTTATCACTTGTACTAAATGGATAGAAGATAATTTCCCTTGTGAGGCCAACTGAGAAAATATGATTACTAATAAAATATACTTCTCCCTTCCCACTTCCCAGTCTAAAAAAGTGAATTTTTTCCTCTTCAAAACACCCGGTGTGGTATAAATGCAAAAAAGTAGATATAGTAGAAAGCAGATATTCTCAACTGCACAAAAGGTTGTCTTGTTACTAAGATTGATATTTGATCGTATGATATTCAAAGGCTTGTATTATTTCATATTAAGAAAAACATTTTACTGGAAGCACGGCTCTTGCAGGACCACAGGTCTGTATTATTCCATAAATAAATACATTATTTCATTACATTTATTTATTCTTCCACTAATGCTAAATAGCACCGTATTCACCACAGGGTGTTAGAAAACATGATCCTTCAGATTTAAATGGAGATGTTCTTGTTCATATCAGCCAATAGCTGATTCATAGACTTTAGATTCATAGACCAGTCTTTCTGGTTCCAGCTTCATTGCTCACGTGAATCAGTAATTCAAAAACTGAGCAAACAGAGTTTTGGAGACGCTGAGGAATCAGAGTTCTCCTTGATTTTACCAACAGTGATGGGAACTCTGCCTCTTTACAAAAGAGTTCAACTATCTATTTTCAACCTGTTTTCTCCTAGTGTGCTTTGACTGTTTCAAAAACTCCATCAGCAAAACTCCACAGAACTATTTTGATGGACAGCAGAAATCAATAGAAACATTATGGAGGAAAATGGTAATCTGATAATACAGGAAAAAAGTATCAAATGCACACAGTACAGAAATACACAGGAAAAAAAAGAATCAAATACACACAGAAAAGAACAAATGCACTTGGCAAAACCCATATCGTGACAATGACAAAAAAGACCAGAGTGAGCAGCTGTTTTTGGTATTGCACAGTTGCAGAAAAGGCCTATTCAGTTCAGCTTACCAGTTAGCTTAAGGGACAGGGAATGCACAGTGTTTCTCCATATACATTCCACATATAATGTGATATTCATTTTTAAATGCTGAAGCCTGGCTTCATCCTACCTAATTTTAGGCCACTAAGAGGTATCTATGCTTGGTATTGTTTACCCTAGGCTTTTTTATACTTTCTGAAGAGACACAGGCTCATAAGATCAGAAGCACATGTCAGAGATGCCTCTTTCCCTTTGGCTATCGGTAGATAGAAATCTAAAGTGGATGTATCAGCTAAGAGCTTAAAGTTAGGTGAGAGGAACATGAGCCTCAGGGTGCTTCCTAGGAAGGTGTCGAAAAGACGATATGACTCGCTTTCAGGAATGAACTGTGGGCTGAGGAAAGGGGTCTACTTCAGAGGCAGCTCATGGTAGCTTTCCGTCTTCGAAAAGCGCGGTTTTGTAGCATGCTTTGAAAATAATAAAGTATGAGGTAAAGAGAATAGAATACTAAATATCTGAATAGTATGTTCACCACAGAAAGAGCAGCATCTGGTCACACCAACTTTATCCTGGTGAATGAACCCCTTGTGCTATAACAAAGCATTTGTTTTAAGAGGTACTTTTCTGTGTGAATAAGGACAGTCTAATCATTAATGGAGCCAGGTGCAATGCAGTGCAAGAAGGAAATAATGAGAAATAAACTTATGTTGGAAGGGAGAAACATACTTCTTGGCAAAGGCTATGATGTTATGATACTGCTGTGGTGCTTTTAGCCAGCCAGAGCTGCGCACGTCACTATCTTCAGGCCTTGAAGCACTTATCAGCCACAGCCATTCCCCCATGGCCCGGGGACTGCAGGACGGGTGCTCATAGCAACAGGTGCTGGAAGAGGGGAAATATCCGGAAACAGCGATGACAGCGGTGCTTTTTTTTAAGCAAGGGCATACTAGTTATCAGACTTAAAGCCTACGAGCTATTTGGGGAGCTTGGGGTGTGCTTTCCCTGCTGTCATCTCTCTAGCAGGTGTTTCCATCTCTATCTATTCAAGCATCATAGTCAGGCCTTAGCAATTTCCTTTCTCCTTTCCTGTGGTCTAATTATCTTCTTCTTTATGCAAGTTCCTTCTTTTTTTTTTCTTGCAAGAACAGGTTTCCTTATTAGTGACAACACCCTGGGTGTTGTATCCACTGCCAAGGGCTTCTCTCTTCTCCTGTATGTTCCTCATAAGTGTTTTGCATTCCTTATGGTTATCTTCCTTCCCGGCTACTCTGTGTCAGTTGCCTGTTGTCCTTCTGCCTGATCCAGCACAACGGGCTTGGAGAGTAAGATGATTACAACTTACCTTTTCAGAAGTTTTCGCTCACTTCTGGCTATCCACCTTGAAAAACCTCTGTCTGTGATTTTCTCAAGGTGGCAAGACTCTAGGGTTCACGCTGGATTCAGTGGAGTTAAGGTAATTAACACTGCAATGAGGATGAGAGCATCATATCTTTCATTCTTTTCTTGCTTTATTCAGTTGTTCAAGAAAAGCAAGGGTTTTGTATATCTATCATCTGTCCTATGAAGGAGGTCATACCACACAATCACAGTATCTCTTTTGTCATTCTGTCTTATGAAGAATTTTACAGGAAAACTACCGGTGTCAGCCACTTTTCCCTTTTCTCATGAGGAAAGGATCGTTATAGTATCTCTTCTTAAAACAGACACCAAAGCAATGTGGCAATAAAACCTTTACAACAACCCTAACCTTCAGCAAACCTGAAATAATTCTCTCCCATCCCTTTGGAGTGGAGAGTGGACCATTCCTGCATCAGGAGACCTGCGGCACTAATCTGCTGAGGTTGTGGAATCCGCTTGGTCTTATCAGCCCAGAAAGTATGTTACTACTTTGTCAGAGCTCAAATTCAGCTACTGAAAAAATGGCAAGGCTCCCACAAATGAGACAGCATATTTCATTCTATCCTAACAAATGCAAACATGTATTTGTATGCTTACTGCCATTTCAAAATCATTTTCTCAACTCATTGTGTAGAGTAACTATACGCCAGCCTGATTAGGGAGTTTAAGTTTTTCACATCTAGCTGCACTAAGTGCGTTGAGTTTATGGCAATTAGAGAGGAATCGCATCATTTTGCTCTTAAGCAGAGCTTAAGCTCAGGGATGCCTGGACTATTATTCCCAATGGTGACTTTTGCAGTGAATTTAAAATGCTAGTGAAAGATGCTTGAGGAGGAGGAGGGAGGGGAGGAGAGATTTAATGTATGAACTTCTCTTTGTATTTGTTTCTACATGTCTCTTTACTGACAGGAATTGCCTTCAGTCACAAGCATATTACCCATTCAATTTTAAAGCTGAAGGTTTTTCTGCTGCCTAATTTTTGCTGGGTAACTTTCCGGTACTGTGATGCAAAATTGAACCCACCAAAACTTGATAGAGATGCCACCCTGGTTCAGATGTGGAACGCTGCTGACACATGTACTTGTGTCTGTGAACATGTGCCGTATGAAGTAACGGGCTCCACCCAGACATCATTCAGGGCTGAAAGTAAGTCAGGGAAAAATGCTTGGGTAAAACATGAGAGCTCAGTTCATCCTAAACTTCATCAGAACACATCTGATTTATGCTAGCTGTGCCACACACTTGTAAGCTACTTTAAGCTGAAAATTTTAGCCTAATTGGGCTGGAAATTTTTATGTCATTCATTAAGAGCATCAGAATTTAAAATGGGAAGGAGAGTGTGCAAATATTGCTGCAGAATTTTGGATTCCAATTCTGTATTATGATAACACTGAAATCTTTTACTGAGTTTTATTTTTCTTTTCTTCATGATCTAACCCCATTTCATTGTTTTTCTCACCACTAAGCAATTTAGATCAAAATCTGAAGAGTGTCCACAGATAATTATCAGATGGAGCTCAAGGAAGCATTTAGAAAACAAGGAAAGGTGATGATTACCCTGAGAACTGAGCTGAGAGTTTTATCATCCTGCTTTCTTTTTATATTATCAGATGGTATTTGTCCTCCCTTATACAATGTTAGGTAAAGTAAAGCTGCTGATGATACATTTTTCAATGAAGTTCCTGTGAATTATGTGCCATCAGGTGTACGGCACATGGCGTGAGAGGATTATCTCACAAGCATGAAAGCTTCAGAAATCTCACATTATTCTTAAAGAAACCACCGAAGAACAATGGTCTGGTACATACCAATCTATCCAGCCCACACTCCTTGCAGTAACTGCTAGAGTAAAAAGCCTGAAAAGACCCACAGGTCAAAATATTGAATGAGGGTGATCTCCTCATCTGAAGAGAGCGCGGTTACACAGCTGGACCATGAATGCCATCACAGGAACCAGGCCCTGGAAGTAAAATTCTTCTGTCCTTACTGCTACATCCAGAAGCAGTGCTGAAACACAGGGAAGGCTGTTGCTCCACAGCAGGTGAGCAGGAGATTCCCTATGTCCTCCTGAGACACTGGGGTGGGATGACTGTTCTTTGGAGCTACTTGCTTCTCCCCGCTGACTGCAGAAAAAAAGTCAGCATGAGGAGTTCAGGCTTATCCCTAACATGCTATAACTGCTTTTCATGAGAAAGACCATTTCATGGTGCTCCTGTTCTCTGGTGTCATCGTAAAGGCCTTAAATCAGCACAGCAATTAAGTATGTGCTGATTATTATTTTTCTTCAGGAGCATGTTGCTTGTGTCATATTTAAACACTTCCATAAACAGAGATGTTTCCTTGAACTATGGCTATGTTGAGGCAAATACCTACCCAAGGTAGTAGAATTTCTACCAGCTTCCATTAGGATCGAAGTTTTTAAAAACTGAAAACACAGACTTCACCAATTTTGTTTTATAGCAGAAACTTTTGCTCAGTGCTGTTGGTGACTCAGCGCTCAGATTACCATATTTCAATATATGACCCAGTGTAATTGGGACAATATTTTTTTTAGCTGATTGTTACTTTTATGTTGTAGCTGAGTTTCCAGAACTACTAATTTATCTACACTGATGAGATTCTGCCCTCTTTTCAGCATTAAATGAATCGTATATTGTAGCTGTTACTTGAAGCAGCACAGATCGGAAGACCGCAGACTGTTCTTTAGAGAGCTCTTTCCTGCCAATTCCTTGCATTTCTGCAATTGCAGATGTTTATATTTTAAGATCTAGTTTGTTTCATGAGGTTTTGCATTTAATGATGCTTTCTTTGTGCTTGCAGAGAGCATATGGGAGTTTTTGAAAAGACTCAGAGGATGAAATGAATCTTTCCTAAATTTCGCTATGTAGAGTTTCGTGCCTAATCTAAATTATTTGTCCTCTCTCTTGGATCCCTCTCTTATTAACAGAAGAGGGGATTCAAAGCTTTTTCAACTCCTACCTCAGGCTGGGAAGAAACACTACCTGGAAGCAGTGATCTGTCTGTTAACTGCTGGTCCAGCCTAGGCAACTATCTTAGGCTGAATGCCTAAGTTTTAAATTGCTAGGGTTGGAGAAGAGGCATTATTTTACAAGCCATCTTTACATGGCAAATCATATCCCCTGCTGCACAGGACTTGGGAATACCTCAGGGAAAACTGTATAAGTTTTCTTTCTGAAGGGAGTTAGCTCTCTCCTGATAGACACTCAGGGTGTGGAGATGTCAAGCACACATGGAGAGGAGGATAGGTGGGTAGAGAAAAGGCCCCTCAATACGAGGGGAGAGAGAAGCATAGGAGAAAGACAGTTGGAAGGAACACCACGTTGCTGGGCACAGAAGATGCCACCTAAGGGGTGACAGAGGTGGGAGGGCAGCTATAGACCCACCACTTGTTGCTGCAGCCAGCTGCTGTGGGGAGGTCAGATCCTGCCGCAGAGCAATAGTGCAGTGGAACAGTGGGGAAAAAAATAAAGTAAAAGGAGGTGAGAGGTAGGAAACTGCAATATCATCTTCACTGCCTGCACTCAAGGCCACAGGAAAAAACTTTGGGACTACAATTAGGTTACCAGTTTTCAGCTCCAGTAGAGTAGCAGGACTTAGCAGTGGAGAGGTGAAGTACCTGTGTTCTCCACATCGCAAGTTTATTTGATTTGTGCCATGATTTATAAATATTTGGTCCAACAGGAGACAAGCACTCAATGGCTTCATCTGCAGTCAACTCAGTCGATTTCATTACCTTATTAAAAATGTGTTGATGCAAAACCTCTCCCCAGCGCTCATACCACCATCTGTGTGGATGCAAAATATCATGCAAATTAGGTAATTAACTAGGTTTTGCTTCATTAATAGATAAATCAAAGCAATAAGAGTCTTCTAAATAGTAGCTATGCATTTCTCCAAAAATAGGACATCTAATGCAATTATTTTTATTAGGTCTTTTGTATGTGATCACAGAGCATAAAAAGGAATTAGAGCTCCGTGTTTATTATTACTAAAGAATCCCCCTAGCTTCTTTATTTCATTTGGCTCAAGGAAGAGAGCAATGCTATTATTGTAATTCGTTAATTATTAGACTCACGATTTGATTAATAAGTCTCACCTTTGGTTTGTTCCTAGTGATACTGGATTTAAGAGTATTATGTTCAAAGAACAGAAAGTTAAAGCTGAGGTTATGTTAAAATACTGAGGTGAGCAGAGAGGCCATTTACTATAGATTAATCTGTAGTTACAAATGTCCTATTTAAAACAAATATGGGTGAATGAATTGCAGCTTTTGAGAGTACGCCCTTCTGTGGAACCGATGTGTCAACTCAAGGAAAACCCATTAATGTTTTTTAAAATATCTATCTTCCTTTTCTGCCAGGTTCACCACTATAGTATCTGATCACTTTAAAAAAGTTACCAGTTACACATTCATGGTTGTACACTTCTTTACACAACAACTCCTTTTAGAAGGCAATACCATTTCAGTTATGCTGTGGTTGTGAAGCTGTTTCTATATAATTATATTTTAGGCTAAAACACTTTTGTTACTAGTTCGGTGCCACAAACTGTGCTTGTTAAGCATGAAATAAATAGAGATGGAAATCAATAACTCCATCATGCGGATGAACTGTCAGTTCTGTGAAAAATGGGTATGAAAAGTATCTAAAAGTTAACTGCAATATATCTGTGTTATCACCTCATCATAACTACAGTGTAATCATATCAGCTGTTTCTGAGAGTACAACACTTATGCCTTTTCTTCCTTCAGAATAGAAATTCATTATATAGGAAGGTAGTAAAAACATTTTAACTAGCACAAAGAAGAAACTTTAATCATTAAAACTCTACTAGAATAGACAAGAAATTCAGAAAGTGTGATTGGGTTTTTTGGGCTGTTTTTTCCTTTCTTTTGGTTTTCGCACCTGAACTTCATCTTGAGTCTCTTTGCCAGTAGACCTTTCCCATCCGAGGACACCCTTTCGTCTAAATTATTTCTCCCTACATTTTCTCCATACTGGATGAATGTTCCATTTTTGTACAATAAAGTGTTATTGGCAGAGGAGGATAAAGCTGCTTACAGTCGCTTGTTCTATTCCAAGCTTGGTTCTCAGACCAAAAAAATGTGTGGTCAGTAATTTTCCAAGGTTTAACCTTCTTACCTATTAAATCAAACATTTTTATAGGGGAAAATCTGTTTTTAATTAATCTGTATTTAAGTGGGAAACTCAGAGCTTTTGCTTACCTAAATACATTGCAATGCCTGAGCAAGCAGGATAAAGCCTTATCACAAGCCTTGCAAGCAGGGTGCTGTGTTTGCCAGTCCCAGACAGAGTGCAACCACTTAGAGAAAAGGTGTAGGGGTCCTGCTAAAATAACTGCACAGTCAAGCAACAGCTGTGTCAGGCTGCCTGCTGGTGTTTTCTGGGGAGGCAGTGTCCTCTTTTCATGTGTGAAAGCACTGTGTATTCAGGAGGAACACACCAAATCAATAGGATTTTGGTAACCATGAAAGTATGTATCTGAGCCTCTTCCTAGTTGTGACTCAGGATGCGCTTACTTCAGAGATGTAAAAAAGTCACGTACCAGTTCTCCTGCAAACGGATCGACGCTGAGGCCACAGATATCATTTTTAATATATCTCATTCTTATAAACTTGCACATTTAGCTGTGAAGTGCCATAACGCAAAATTACTGATAAGATTTTTCTACGATTTCCCTACTCACATGCGTGAGTATTTATTATCTCAGTGCCTGTCTCCTCAGGACATTGCAGATCATATATCCCAGTCAAGGTTAATTATCCTGTGACTTTAGCTAGATACTTGAACAGGCTGGTGCTGATATCAGCTAGGGATTATTATTATTATTTTCTATAGCTGCTGCTACTTTGCCAGTGAAGCTGATGCCTGTAGCAATTCTGCTGGCACCATGGCTGATACTCTAGATCATTTATCTTTTCATTGAGCTATAGAGTTTTCCTCTTTCCTCCTTATCAGTCAGCTTCTGATCTGTCAGAGGTATTTCCAGTAAACCTCTGACCTTCCCCAATATCTTTATGTCTCTCCTAAAAGGATATGTTTATTCTTATTTGCTTGTACCTCTTTGAATGGGCATGTTTGAGTGCAGATCAGTAAATGAGCAAATCCCTTCCTTTTCCCATCATCTTTAAATGCTAATTTACATTTGAATGGAAGTCCCAGAGTAGATAACATATGCATATATAGCATTAACTATATATGCATTGTCAGTCCTCTTGACAGGGTTTTGGCAGCTGCTTGTGGCCAAAACATGGAGCAAGCAACTATATTCCAGTGGTGCAATGCACCTCCACCTCTGCAGGAAGACCCTCCTTAGACAAAGTACTAATGGCCTAGTTTGGTTGCACCTATCAGAAAAAAATATTTAGTAGCTAGCTAAAGTATTTTAATCACAGGTATCAGATCAGAAAATAGTGTAGTGGGTTGTCCTCCTCTCTTTTCACATAGCTTGGAAGCCCTTGCCACCTTCCCAAACACATCTCTGGCCTCCTCCATGCTATCCCCCGTCTTTCTTTTGTAGCAGAGGGGTGACATGATCCAACAAACAGACCATGCACTTAAGACAGAGAAGGGCTGCGTTAAATTTTGAAACCCAATTCGGCTCTGTGAAGTTGGTCAAATGCTTCTTTTTTCCCAACCCTCTGTCTCACCAGTGTGTTTGAGTTGCAGGGTCTTCAGGGCCTGTGCTGGAATGGGTCTCACACAACGGGGCCCTTTCCATGCTGGTACTTCACCATGCAACCGGCACAGGCATAATAAAAGCAGAAGCCAACAGCACATCTATTGCAAGAAATCCCAGTCAAACTAATTTCTGAGGCAATTCCACTGACTTTGATAGACTGTACTGTGAATTCAGTCATGACAGGGAGGGAAGGAGAGAAGGGTTTGATTTCTGTCCTTCCCACATAAATTTATTGAGAAGGGTTTTGGGAAGGGGGAAAGATTCATGGAGAGTCAAGTAGTGAAGTCCCTTTTCTGGAAACAACACATATTATGTCTCAGTACAAAACCAATAATATCTTTTTTCTCGCAGAAAAATACAAACACCTCTTAGGCAAGCATCCAAAAGTAACTGATTTAAGAAGCTCTCATTTTTCATGATGTGCTTCTCTGCTCACATCAAGACCAAATCAGCAAGTCTTTCCTGACCCAGGCATCACACAGCAGAAAGAGCAGGAACAGTGTCCTGCTGTGGAGAAGAGCTGCAGAACCTGGAGCTCCTCTGAGCCCACTCCAGTCTATGGACACCCCTGCATTTGACTACCTGTCATGACAGAAGAGGGGGGCTGAGAGGCACGTGAAATCTAGGGGTCAGACTCTGCCTGAAGGAGCACAGGTAGACATCACTTAGGCTATTAGCAGCACTGCTTTTGCAACCCATGGCAAAATTTCACCTTTTGAACTCCAAGTAAAGCACAGATAAACAATGTAGTCAAGGTCATTTTATCAATTGTACTCCTCTGAAGGGCAAAGATATAACTTAAGATGATGTAAAAACAGTTGTATGCTGAGTCTGCTCTAACCAGCCCTTCAGTGGTCCGTGGCACTGTCCCACTGCCAGCCTCACAGCAGCACTGTGCTTCTCCAGGTCCTGGGGACTGGAGCGTGTAGCTGCTACACCCGGGGTCTGGGAGAGCAGGCAGCACATATTTCAGAGTTACTGAGGTGGGGGGAAGGAAATTTCTCCTTCTAGTTATACCTGCTGCTTGGTTCCTGCCACTGCTCCATGCAGAAAAGCTGAGGCTTTAGTTGTTGTTTGGAAGATTATTGTGTTGGACTGTTTAAAGAATACTAGCAAATATGAAGAGGTGAAAGAAGAGTATGGATTATGATTTAACAACGTCACCCTGTCAGGGGATTATCGGCACATGCCACATTTCTGTATGAGAGTGCTGGCACAAGGGGTTTTACAGGGATGCTGCCTATATGAAAGAGGGGTAGCAGGGAAGCTGCTGTCCCAAATTCTTTAGCAACCAAAGCAGAGATTTGCAAAGTGGTTAGAGGAAGTTCATGGTCATATGGCATATGCTTGCTGTAAGAATAGAAATCAAATACTAAAACTAGAAACAGAGAAACCGTAAAGACCATTGTCTGATGCTACAGGGCACATAAGGTTATGGAAAGAAAGGATGAAGGAAGAACATTTGATGATGCGCAGGGACCACAAGTAGCCTAGTGTGTAAGAGGCAAAAAAGGAATGGAAGCGTAGTCTGTGATAAGATGAATCCAAGGAACCAGGGAAATTATATGGCTAGATGTTTAGGAGACGGCCAGCGGCAAGCAAAACGTCCATAATGGAGACCAAAATGAAAAAGCAGTAGAATTATTTTATTTCTAATTCTATTCAAAATTGATGCATTCTGCTAGTAATTCTAAACATAGATTGTCTAAAATCAATCCTGATCTCCAGGGTTGGAGATGAAGTGGAAATGCAGTGTCCAGCCATGATATGAGGAGTGCACATTACCAGGAGAAAGCCAGAAAGGGATAGCTATGAGCAAAGAAAACCTGAAGTGATCTATTTCTGCTCTGTGCTACAATGTGAAATGGTGGATACAGGCTTTACACTATCGTGAAATCCACATCTTGATTATCATACAACCAGGGAGTGTACTAAGAAGTATGTGCTACAGCTCAGATCAAGAGCTTGCATTTTAGCTCTTATCACAAATTCTATATTTCATATAGTTAAAATACTATCCCAGTCTGAAGGGAATTACGGTTGTGACTAGCACCACTGATTTACTGCCAGTTCTTAACGGAAAGACATGAAAAAAGGGGTGTCAAAGGACTGAGGAGGTGAAGAACTAATCATGGTGTTGATCTTAAGAGATAGAGTCCAGCAATTACTAACCACATAAAACTTTTGTGTCTAGACAAAAGGCGAGATAAATATTAAAGGGAAATATCCTTAAAAGTGCCAGATAAGGGAACTAGGTGAAATTAATCTCTGTGCTGGGAGGCAACACGCACTTTAATTGAAGTATGAGCATTTCCGTTGGGACTCCATGCTAGCCGCAAGGTAGTAAACTCCACGTGGGTTTAACGAAAGAGAAATCCTTTAAGACCAACGTGCAGCCGGAAGTAATTAGAAAACAAAAACTAATGTAGCAGATGAGGTATGTCTTGATTTGAGAAAATCCCTGTGCTGTAACAGCTTACACAGTCCTATCACTATATATATTCAAACAAAACAGATGCTCAAAACCAATGAGCAATACGAACAACGAGAGCTTTCCATTGGACCTATAGTAAAAGGAAGAGTAAAAAGACATGTTGGTCTAGAGAACTTTGCCAGATGCTCTCAAGGGCAGACAAACTAGAAATGTTCTAGCAAAAAATGAAGCAAAACAATTTAAAAGCCTCGGTGGATATTGGACAGGTCAGTGTTGCTGAGGCACTTACCAGAACGGCTGTATTAAGAAGAAAGCTTCTAGAAGTGAGCATTGAATTTTTGGTGTGTTGGTTGTAAGGTAACAGGCTGATGAAATACCATTAAATAAGAGAATGCTTTTTTTTAACAAAGTCTTTCAAAATAAAAAGTATATAACGTAAAAACATAAGAATAGTCTGTAAGAATAGTTGTAGGAGCCTGTTGAGTAAAGACAATTATCCTAAGTTCTCTGAAGGGGGGCACAAAATAGTAATAGTGGAATAAAGCTGAGAAGAGGAAAATATAGGATGAGCTATAAGCTAAGGTATTTACTTGACTTGTCACTCGGATGGAAGACAGAACTTCTGTTCCTCCGTAACAGAAACTTCATAGATATTAAGACGAGGAGAAACTATTATGGTAGGCCAAATCAATGTGTCCTATAATCTCTGCATCAAAATCATTACTGCTTTTTGAACTGTAGCCTGTGATCTAAAAAAATCCAGTCTTGATTTGAAAGCTTCTAGTCATACTGATTGCATCAAACCCTGATAAATTGTCCCAGTGCTTAATTGCTTTCACTGCAAAAGAATTGTACCTTAAATCTAGCATGAACTAATCCAACTGCAGCTTCTGACTGCTGGATCCTGTTGTCACCTTCATCCAGATTAGGCAACTGCTTGCTGTTAGAAGTCTCTTTCCCAGGCAAGCTTATAGCCCTTTAATGGTATTTCCATTGCTAGTAACAGGCCATAAGCTTTGTACTGAGTTTGCAAGCTTGTCAGACTTCCTTTGCCTGAACTTTTCTTGAACTCACCGAGGCTTTGTTTTACTTGATTTCACTGTGACACTAATTTTGATAACTGACCCCTACACTAACAATAAGTTCTTGGCTTTATATATATTTCCTCTTTGTCCATAAACAAGATTTTGAGTGTAATACCTGTACAGTATACTTGCTACCTGCTGTGATTAACTCAATTTCTAATTTTCTCTTAAATAAAAGCAATTCTTCAGTTTTTTTTTTTGTAAAAGCATTTTTCCAGTCTATTTTTGATATCTATTCTAGAAAGAGCTCATCAGTGCTGTAGAAATTGCAGCTTTTCATCATTGATTGTAAAGGAGTCTGGGGAGACCAGTTCAGCTATAGATACCACACTGCTGACACTTACATTTGGTCGGGTAAATCCCAACGCAAGTGCCAATTATTTATTATCTTGTTCTTACTAATGCTGCTCACAGAACTAATGTCACCTTCCTATTCATTCTTTACTATTCATTTGCAATACCCCATGTTAACAGCAGTAGCACATTGGGAACTCATATTCATTACGTTATCTATTGTGATCTCATTATTATTGCTTTTTGGGATACAATATCTCATCTTGCAAATGTGAATGCATTCTTTGTTTCTAGATGCATAATCTAGCACTTAACTGTGATGAAGTACATGTTGATGAAATGAGCCTGCCTGATGACGTGCCTGGGCTGCATTCTCGTTATTTTTATCTACCAAACTTTTCATTATCTGAGAATTTTACTGGTATTGACTTTTTTCCCCTCCAGAGTATGAGGAAAGATATTGGACAGCATAGAATAAATTCCCTTTGCCCTGATTAATAATGTCTTTCTGGGAGGAAGAGTCCACAATTACAAATTAATATTTCATGATTGCATTTAATATAAGCTGTAGTGATTTAATGTAATACAAATGCATGCATGTATCAAAATGTTGTACAGGATTAAATCAAATTGCCATTAGCTGAATATACTAAAACAGCATAGTTTTGTTTCTTTTGTAAACTTGTGGATTCATTAAAAAAATTAACAGGTTTATCTGATAATGCCTATTTCTCATGCTATCATGGAAATAATTATTGTATCATTTAAAGTACTGTCTTACAGTATCATGTTTACTGATTGTTTCCTGGATAAACCTTTGACCCTGGGTATTAAAACATCTATTGGCATCATTTTAATGTTAAGATTTTAAGACATAAAGTTTTTCAATTTTTTTTTTAATCTTTTACCTATTAAAGCAATTTTTTCCCTCTAAGATTACAATTTAAGAAATAAATGGAAATTCTATAAGTTTTCTGTTCTTCATCTCCTCAAACCCTGATTTTTTTCTTCCATTTTTTTTTTCTTCCCCTTTTCCTAGTGGAAAAAAAGGAGGAAAGAGGTATTAGAGTAAAAGTTAAAAAATTTAAAAAAAAATAAAGGAAAAAATCTGAAAACTGTTAAACCTGGAAATAATTATAACTTTTTCTTCCAGGAAAGGAAAAAGTTTCACACATTTGGACCAGACTTTCGAAAATCTCTGTTCAAAGGAGTTTATGAGAAATAAGTGTCTAGCTTTGTTGACTTTTGGTGAAACCTAGATCCCCAATTCTCTGAAGACTCTACGAAACATAAAACTGTAAATACTTCCGAAGAGTCTCGATATGATAAAGTAATAATTGGAATAGTTAGCTGTCCCCTGGAAATCTAGATGTGTAGATAAAGCTCGTATAACTCTCAATAACTTTTTGCTAATACAGATACTGACAACAAGGGTCAGTTTGGATTTACTGACTATAGATGGGGCTACAAAATCCATTTAGAGTCTTGGAAAGACGTGAACAACTACTGCGTGCTGATGCTTCATGATGCTTTTGGCTCTCTAGCTACCAGTGCCTAATTTTTTGGTTGACTATAACAAATTTGGGTTCCAACCACATTTCTAGACCACAGTGCTAGTTTGTCTATTGTTCCATGAAATATATTTGCTTTCTTTTGAGGAACTCAAAAAGAGAAGCAGGTATTTCTCTGTCCATTGTTGGATGCCAAGACTTGCATATGGTCTGGGTGCTATTCCTCTGAGCAGCTTCATCTTTCCCTAAACTGTAAAGTCTGCATGCTAGCATCTTTCCTGTACGATCTTGGGACTCCATCAGAAATGCAGGTTTGGACTTTCAAAGAGTTTTCAGAGAATTTGGGTTCCAGATTTCATTAAAAGTTTGTCACGTTAAGGAATTTAGCATGACCAAAGCCATATGGAATGGCTTCATGAGAGATATGTTTAAACAGACAGGACCTCACAAGCCTGATGGAGGAAAGGATTATAAAGTCATGAATGATATGGAAAAAGATCTATAGGGAAGAACTCTTCACTGTCTCTTCCAGCACAACAGCTAAGGTCAGTTTCACATTAGTGAAACGAACAGGTAATGGAGTTAAGATAAAGCCAAGGAGTTAACTCTTCAAGTAACATGGAGCTAAGCTGTGGGATTTCTCTGAGTGTTGGGAATGCTACAAGTTTGCATGGCAAAAAAGCAACCGGACAAAATCCCAGAAGAAAAAATTCTGAGAGTTGCTGACTACAGAGACATCATCTGTGGCTTCATGAGTCCCTGCACACTTGCCCTTTCCTACTGTTCTTTCCAGGGCATCTGTTATCGACCATTGCCAGAGATGGGATATTCAATTAGATGAAGCCTTGGCCTGACCTGCTAGAGTCCTTCTTAGCTTCTTTAAAATTATAACAAGAGAAATTACCCTAAGGTTTAGAATAGATGCCTAAATTTTAGAGGATTAAAGTCAGCTGAGAGGATACTCCCCTCTTCACTTTCAGGTCTAAGAAATCTTAAAATCCTGACTTTGCAGTCACAAGAAGTTGGATTCAAGGCTAAAACTTATCCTGAAACATGTCATCTTTATTTCGTTTCATACAGTTAAACCAAGTCGTCTCTATATGAAAAAAAAGAAAAAAAAAAAAGACGACTTTTCCTATGACTTCAACTTAACCTTGCTAATAAGGGAACTCCAACATGAACTATGTTCTCCACTTGCCTATTCAAGTGATCAGTGGATCAGTGACCCCATTACACACATCGTTAAGGGAAAAGTCATGGAAGAACCTGTTCTGTAGGTAAAAAGACTCTAGTTTTCAAAAATTTTAAAATTCTTTTGCTTTTCCATGCCAATGCCAAGTCAAATAATCCTCTCTAAGGGTTAAAAAAAACTTCACAGTCTGTTCCCTTAAAAGACAATAAATGGCACATTTATATCACTGACTAAGGAAACTAAAGATACCACTTCCTTCTCAAAGAAATATTGAATAAACGCCAAGGAAAGACAATCAATAACTAACATATAAAGTTTCATAAGGAATGCACTGTTGGTGTGTATTTTGCAATACAGTGTTAGGTCCTCAGGGAAAAGGTATGCAGTCGTGAGGGGACTGGGTAGAAGAGGTCATAAAAAACAAGCCAAGGTCTCCTGAAGGATTGAAAATATCTTTGCAATTTAAAAGCTGACAAAATCTTTTTTTCCAGAACTAGCTTATGAGCTTATCTCAAGTGGATACAGTTTAATGATCTCGTTGTGAAAGCTGAATTGTGATTGTTTACCACATATACGGTTTTTGCTTTTACTTTTTTCTTAAATACAAGAAAAGGAAATTAACATTTTTGTGTTGTTTTATACCATATTCTATGCGCATGCATCCCTGTTGGTCTATCTGTGCCTGACCAATAATTTTTGTACCTCCTGATCAATTTCAAAAATTGTGAACTGAGCAGAAGAGATTTCAGTCACTATTTTTTCCTACATTTTTTGGAAGTGGTCCGTAAAAAGATTCTATTGCTTTCCCCATAGGGAAAAAATATATATATTAGAGGTCAAAATCCATGTAAGAGATCTTCTGGGATGTGCTTCATTAGCTGCAGTGCTCAGAATTTGACTTCAAATGATCTAAGAAAGAGGTAGAACATCTCTATGACTCGTAAAGCCCTCAGTTATCCGTTTAAAAGCAAGCTAACTGCATGATAAAACTCTCAGTGTTTCTTAGCTCTGATGATATTGAAAGCTCACACAACCAATTACCTTCACAAAAGGCACTGAGCTGTACCCTTGCAGAGAGCCAAGGACTAGAGCAGCCCAGCAGCTCCCTCTCCTGCAAGCAGTGCCTTGAAGCTCACTGGTGGTGTGAGCTGAGGGGTTTTTGAACTGTTTTTGCCTGATCTACTCAGCTCTTGTACAGAACCAGTATAATGCTCTTTGGCAATACTTTCAATAGTGTGTTAGCATTCGCATGTGGGGTCGTCTTCCTTTCAGCTGCTTCCAGGAGAAGAGTGAGCATTTAGAAGAGGTTTGGTTTTGCTGTTTGCATCGTTTTCTTTCTCTGTGGTATCTACTCTGAGCACAAACAGCTTTTTTGTTCCCAGGGATCTCAGTCTAATTTCAGAAGCTTTAAACTGCCTTAGTGAAAAACTTCATGCTAAACTGTCTCAAAAGTTTTTGCAGGACAAAAGGTTCTAGTGCTCTGCACTCAGCATGCACGACACCTCTTTGCCTTCCGCTTCTGCAGCTCTGTATCCTCCCTTGAGGATAATAATTGCTCAATAGTAATAGTAAAAATATCAACTGAAAACTAAAAGAAACACAAGATTTCACTTGTTTAGGGTCTCATAGGGTTTGCAGTAATCTTCCACTCCATCTCTTTATAAAGTAATGCAAGTGCTCCCTCTAGATAGCAGATACCTGCAGTTTCTGCGTTCATGTAAAGTTTGCAAAATGGTAGAATATTAATCAGTTTAATGGTTAAACTAGCAAAATAGCTCTCTCCATAGGCATATCAGTGGCAACCAAATCCATAACAGCAGAAAAATTTGTGCTATAGAACCAGCTATAGCATTTAAAATCTCTGTTGCTGATTTGCATTTGAATGTGGTTTGGGATGTCTAGGTTAGGCAGGTCTAAGTATCATATTAGATTGTAAGGACATGCTTGGATTTCAAAAATTCAAAAATCTTCCTTCAATTTTAAAAGTAGAGTATGATCATAGCATTCTCCACTGCTGATCTAATACAGTTCCTTGCAGGAAAATGCAATGACAACATGTCTGAACATGGTTGCATTCTCAAGGTATACAGAACGATTTAGAGATTGTCTAACCATGTAACACGGTCATTTTATTCATCAGTGAAATACAGCTGTCTCTGGGTAAAAAGCAGCAGCTGCTTAACCAAGTACCACTGGCACAGTATTTTGATCCCGGCCATGCTTATGAGCATGTATCTAACCTGCACAGCAGGAGGAATTTGAAAAAGATAGCAATGCAATTATACACATTGGAATTCAGCCAAGACTCGGAGGATAGTACATCCAACCACGCAGAACAAAAATTAAAGAGCATCTTTAGTGACCCGAAGCTGCAAAGGCCTCAGGTTTTCAATTCATTCAGTTGGTGGTGCTACTGGCAGCACCGTGCCTATGCCTTTCACTGGTACAACTCTCACCACCTCTCCGAGTATCCAGAATAGCGCATCCTTCTTCATCTTACAATTAGCCCGATGTGGATGATCATCAAATGCTTGGTTCACCACATCCAGCATGATTATCATATAGGAAGTCACAGCTGCAATACCTGAGTATACCTCTGTCTGAAGGCCAGTAACACAGAGTTATGCCAACAGTGTGGAAGATACCTGCTGAATAACACAAGTTGCTGCTATTATTTGTAACCACTTACGGATGATGAGCAATGAGGCTGGAGCCAGTGTGGCTTCAGCAGGCAGTATGTTACCACAGGCAGTTATCCCACCAGAGACTAGAAGTGACTTCATGGGAAAGAAATGGAGAGAAGGAAAGGACTGGAAATAGAGGAATAAAACTGAATTGTTAAAACCTCAGCTGATCAGTGTTTGTACAAAGGAGACCATATAAACAATAGGATATCCAGTAAAGATTTTTTTAGTTGTTTTTATATTTGCAATAGACTTTTAAAGCTTTTAATACTGTGCACAGTTTTTGCCATTGCAGTTGAATATAGTAGATAAATATCGATTTATAACATTTGGCAAATGGGTCTTTGAGTTCTGTATCCTGTTCCTGATTCATTAGGGGTAAATTAGCTGAAAGAGGGCAGCAATGGGAAAACTCTACAAGTGAAGTTTCTTTGTGTCCATTTTTGAGCTGGGCTTGCGGACAAGGTCGTTAAGCTTTCTACTTCTTCCTTACTATTAGGTTTTAGTGTTGCAACTGGATTCAAAATAATGACCATGTCTTAACTAGCTGTGCAAAACTCTGACGTTTTCTGAATCAGGTTGAGCCTGTGGCCTCAGTCATGTCTTGCACCAGTGAGTTCCACAGGCTGATAGCACATGAAATATATTCCAAGAGAAAGTAAATGCATTTGCTGCCTTTTGTCCTCGCTGAAAAAAAGAGAGGCACAACACTGGATTTCCCTGTGAAGGAACAAAGTACATAAGATGAGCAGACTGTGTGGTTGACAGAGCGCAGGATCATTCATTCTGTGTTTCCTCAGGCAGCAGAACCTACCTCTCCTTCCCAGCAGGAGAAAAAGGAGAGTGCAAGACAGCAGTTTTCCTCCACACACCAAAGAGCAAAGGACCTACCCTTCCAAGCCCATCCCACATCTGTTCTTCGCAGATTTGCAGCACTCCAGCTGAGACCAGAAGCTAAGAGCCACCAGCAATCTCCCCGTCTGGGTAGAGTTAATAAGGATGAACTGCAGTAAAAGATCTATGGAAAAAGATGTGGTAGGAAATGAAATCTAGGATGAGGTATGCCCAGCCCTACATATAAAATATCCTAAAAGTATCTGAAAATACATAAAGAGATACTGTAAAAAATTGCTCTCCAAAGTCAGGCCAGACATACTCTGAAGTTATAGGCATAAGCTGCAGCAAGGAAAATATTAAGAAATATCTTCATAAATATATGGCCATTTAAGCACTGGAACAAGCTGTCACGGTAGCTTATGGAATTGCCAGCAATGGTGCTGTTCAAGGCTGGATTTGACACTGCCCTATTAGGGATGATATAGATAGAGCTAAATCATTTCTGCCATGATGCAGATCCTTTCCAGCCCAAATGAGCCAAATGAAAATGTGATGTGCATTGATACATGCTAAGTACAAGGAACAAAACTCCTGCTAAATGAGATCAACACATAGAAAAGGTGTACCCAGTAAAGATCCTTAAATAACCCCGTCATAGGAATGAACATTGCCATGAAAGAGTAGAAAAATGAAAGTAAGAGGAGTTCAGACAGTTGTGTAAGATATTTGAAGAGGAATTATCCTTTACTTTCTGCAGAGAGTGTGTTCATTGATTAAGGGTATTAAATATATATTTTTAAGTGTAAAAGAAAACAGCGCCTTTTAGCCTTTGACTTTTTAACTGAAAATACGCATTCCTCCTTTATCAGAACTGCTTTTTCAAAGGACTTGCAGAAATGCTCACAGTAAATTGGAAGCAGCTCAAATGACAGCTACCAATCTGTCAGTTGCAGATGGAGACCTGAGAAAGCTGTTTTATTAAAAAGAGTCTGTATTCGGAGACCTCACCTTGGACAAAAGGGTTAATTCAATTCTTACTGGAGTCAGTAGGAAGAAGAGTTTAGCTGGCCATTGTTAAACAACTAACCCAGCCAATATCTTTTGTATTTCCTCTGTCATTATGGGGGCTCTCAGAGCACGCTGCAAACTGGTATCGGTGCTGTATGCTTGGGCAACGACTCAAGGATAAACACTTCGACCTGACCTGAGCTAGGCCTCTGAATCCCTGACCAAGAGACCTGCAGATCCACCTCCTAGGGTGCAATAACTGCGCTGAGGACCTCTGACTTGACAAGAGGAAAAGGGACTTTCCCCTTAGGCTCCAGGGGAAAAGAACTAGTCTGCAATCTGTAAAGGATTCAAGTTAGTTTATGCCTATATACAGTTTATAGATTTTTTTATATTCTATATATATATATAGTTTATGTATATAATTTTAGTTGTTAAAGTCTAAGCAGTCAATCTAGGCTCCTCTTATGGAGCTTTTATGGGGAGAAATAGGTGCCTCCAGAGAGTAACTCAGCTCATCCTAAATGTGTCTTAAATGATATCTCAAATGTCTTTGGAGATGCCTATCTCTCTCCATTGATTATAAAGGAAATTGAGGTCACATCACTTCAGCTGAGGCCGAAACATTTGGGACAGCTGCAATCAGGTGATATGAACCTGAGGCAGGTTGTGCAACTCCTACATCCCTTTCTGCAGGGGATGGGAAGGCCCAAAAGACCTGCCTGCGATGTCCTCATCTCTGCTCTGTATGAAGGCATGAGTGACTGCTCCCACAACATTGCCTCTCTCCCTAACCGTGACAGCTCCAGCATGCAGCTGCAGGGCCTGGCCTCATGGTATGAGTGTAGCAGAGCATCCGAGATAGACTTGTGCTCTTCTACAGAAACCCCAGAAAAGACTGATGTTCTGGGGAGATCATCCTTTTCTGTGGAAATGGAAATGGAAAAAAATTCCAGAACTGGAAATAGAATAGCTGGAGAGTATACCAAGTCATGGGGAAATAATAAACACAGAGAATGTTTAAGCCCATTTACACATATTATCTGTGCTATCTGCACATCCAAATAGGTCTTTTTTTTCCTTTTTTACATCTTTTCAGGGTTTTTTTTCTTGCTTCCCTCTTTTTTGTTGTTTTTCCCATTTCCTACTGTAAGAGTCAAGAATGGACATTTTCTAATTTAGGATAAGGTATTTGCAATTCTTTAATGATCTGCTAAGTGGATGGGGACATGAATTACTACAACATACAAAATGACAGATTCACTGTATTCTTAAGGCATGGAGTTGTGGGGCTTTTATGTCAATAGATCTCTTTGTTCTAAGACGTCATTCTACTGCAGCTCAAATAGCTAGGACATGATCACATAACCTGCAATTCATACGGGATTTGCTTTACTATTGCATCAAAAGGACAAAAACAAAGTCACAGTTTCCTCTTGAAATATTGCTAAGTTGCAGCTGTAATCAGAAAGCCCGTTGCTTGAAGCAAAGGTTAGGAATACTGTGATACAGGTAAACTAGAGTACAGGTAAACTAGAGCTAGCATGCACTTTAGCCCTCAAATTTATCTTCTGAGATTAAAAAAAAACTTTCATTATCTGTACTAGGATAGTTTTTTCTGTAATTTCACCTGACATTATTACGAATGCTAGTAAGAGGACATCTCAAATTTACTTAGAGGTGATCACCTGCCACTATTTCAACAACTTCTAGAGCTGTCATCTGAAAGTTAGATGACAGAAATAGTCTGAAATAATGACAACCGCCTGGAGTCTTGTCTGCTTCTGTCTTGCCTCCTCCTTCCATCTGAATAACCAAGTATCTTAACAAAAAATCTGCACCGTAGGCAAAATCTTGGCCACTTGTTTTGCACTCTCGTGTCAGGCATGGGGTTGCTATTGAAAATAGGTAGACTATTACTTCCTAAAGATTTTACACCTCTTTGTAACATTGTTGCTAACAGTATTATTGTTGGTGATAGTAGTAGTCATAATATTACAGTGTGTTGTGGGGTACTTATGGAGCTTAATGTTTTTGAAAGGCTTAATGAGAAATATCCTCTCCCATGAAGGTCTTACAGTCTCCAAAGACTGATCTTTTGAAAAGTAGGAAATATTTGTCACATCCAGTCACTGTTAATCCAGTCTTCTAAGAAATAAATATACTTTATAATACAAAAAGCATAACTACAGTCTAGTTATATTGTAGTTACATTTTTAATCTAAGATTTCTATTAACCTCTATAATAAGTACTTCATTGACTGGTCAAAAGTAATTACAGTGTAAAATTACTTAATTGATATACCTGCATTTTAAAAAATATATAGTCAGATCCTCAGCTGAGTTAAATCACCATCTCTCTGATGGTATCGGTCTGGTTCCTGTGCATTAAAAAGCAAATCATGGGAGCAATAATATCTCAATTCTGTAGTTAACCTTCTGGTTATATTAATTAGTGATGATTAGACATGGGAAATCATAATTATGTCACGTACATAGCATCCCTTTGAAATTGCATTGTGAATCCAAACACAAAAGGCAGATGCGAACACCTAACCAGGTGCATTTCATAGAACCAGAATAAATCAGAAACCCAATGATTTGACTCTCTCTCTCTCATGTAAAACATTTCAATTTAGGATAGCTCTGCTGGTGTCAAACTTGCAGAAGAAACTGCAGCTGGTAATTGTCCCGGTAGAGGAATCATCATGAGATACAAGGTAAAACTTTCCCAAATTCTGATTTCACACAGCAATTAATAAAATTTGACTTCTAAAAGAAGAAAAACAAACAAAAAACTAGATCCAGAGCTAGTGTAACTCCATGCATTAAACTGCATTTTTCCTTATAGCTCTCTTAGTGGAAGGTTACTGATGTTAATGCACATATTTAAATTACATATCACTTTCTATCATAAAAAACCTTATAACATTATTTTGAGAAACTCAGACCCCTCCATTACTTCCAGTAGGACTTTTAATTCCGAAAGGAGGAAGCCATGAAACTAAAGAAGCACCTTTTTTAAAGCTCAGCACAGTGCATTTAGCGGTTTGACTACAATATAAACAGCTAAAAGTCAGCACCTCCTCCTATTTGCAGGTGATCCTGGCAGCCAGTCAGGGAGCTTTCTAAGAGTTGGTCCTCACTGATTCCAAAAATGCAGTGGTGGACCCTGTGCTGGGGAGAGTGGATTTCCAGAAGAAGATGTTTTAGAAGAGGGAGTATGAGGGAGTCTGGCCAAAGAGGATTTCCATCACTGTCTTCATGCCTGACTTGAGGCTAAAGTTTCTCCCCTTTAAGGACAAAGAGGATAAAGAGCTAGTCTGAGCCAAGGCTCTTTCTTCCCCCAGTATCCCTGAGCACCAGCCCTTTATCCCAGTAGACCATTCCCTCACTGCAGGACTACCATAAATAATTAATGTGTTGGTCATTCAGTTCAAATTTTTGAAAATATTAAACATTTCACTTTTATGTAGGCATCTAACACCTGTTGAAACCCGCAGAAGCTCTTCATCAAACAGGAATTATGTACCTAATATGCAATTTGTACAAGTATTACTGTCATTCAGTTGGCAGTATCTTGCTGTGCAGGAAGAGGACAAGTGCAGATGAACATCATGGAATTTCTTTTTCCTCCTTCCATTAAAAAAAGAAATTTGGAAGAAACTGCATATGTATACGTGTATATATGTGTGTGTGTGTATGTATGTGTGTATGTGTGTATGTGTATGTGTATATGTATAAACTGGACATTTTGCAAATGTCAGACTGCAGTTGTCCAAGGTTAGGAGCTGCCAGAATTAAGATCACCTGTGCATCCTGGGTGGCACTGCACTTGTATACACGTTGTGGCTGTAACTTGTGTGGTTGTCTGCTTTGTCTTTTATTTAATCTTTATCATTTGACTTTGGAAGGCTGATTTGTAAATCTGGTATCTGTAATTCTATAAGACTCTACTTCACAGACTTTTTCATTTATATCTACATAATTATTGTTTGGCTTTATTAATTTGCTTGTGAAGGCCTGCTACCAGTAAAAGGCCCAGGTGCAACATGGACCATGGATATATAGAGCCCCTCACAGTTTACAGCCTTGAGGGGCTTTGGTAGATCCAACTCTGTGGAAGCCCAGAGGAGTCTTTCCTGGACCAGGCCAACTTAAGGGTAATTAATAGGCAATACAGGAGGAACAGGGAGGGAGAGAAAGGTGACGGTAAAATCTGATATGAGAAAACTAGTATCTAGAAGAAGCAAAAAGGCTGGAAGGCCCTGTTCTCTGGTATTGCCCATCAACTCCAGGCAATCTCTGTTTGGGACACCACTGAGATGTCATAGGATTACATTTAAGTTCTTAGATCCACTGTACTGTAAACCAGGCTCTACAGAAAACTGCCACACAAGGACCAATTTTATGAGGTCCTGGGTATATCACAGGCAATCCAATGCACCATTAGCTGGCACTGTTATTTAAGGAACTAAAAGCACGTGGCACTTTGCAGCATGTAACCCAACATGACTTTGATAACTCATGCTTCGTGTATTTTAGTTTATCAAGCTGTAAAGCTGTTGGACTGTTATTTGCCAGCAGCAGTTCCCAGGTACTGCAAGCTGTTGTCTAATGATATTTCCAAATCAATTTGAGATTCTTGGATGAGATGTCTGTAGAAGGACTACTTAAATGTTCTCTTTCTTAACGTGAAGCAGGTTCAATATGACGTTATGGAAGCAATCCTTGTAAATATCTCACCTGAAAAGAGCTTTTTTCTTTTGCTTTCCCAGCACAGGGTCCACCACTGCATTTTTGGAATCAGTGAGGACCAACTCTTAGAAAGCTCCCTGACTAGCTGCCAGGATCACCTGCAAATAGGAGGAGGTGTTGACTTTTAGCTGTTTATATTGTAGTCAAACCGCTAAACGCACTGTGCTGAGCTTTGAAAAAGGTGCTTCTTTAGTGGTCAATAGCCACGACAAGAGTGACAGCACAAAACACCACAGGAAGATATAAACATTACTTTTCCTAGTAAGCTCACCCAGAAAACCAACTCCTAAATTTCTACCACCCTCAATGGGAAACTGAGTCACTTCGCTTTCAGAAATTCATACTCTTGCCTACCTCTTGTGACAGCAGTCGATGAACAAATTGAAGAAAATGCTGCTGCCATTTCAGCTGATGCACTCAGGACCTATGAATCTGATGCTTTATGGTCTGCCTGAAGATAAACTTCATGTATAGGCACTGTTTGGGACTTTCTGGGAGAGAAGAATCTGAGATCGGTAAAGCAAAATGTGGGGGTCACCAATCTCTACAGCCATCTGAAAAGGGACATCAGCAGAGAAACAAGCAATTGAGGGAAGATGCCCTTCACCACTTCAGCATTATTTGCCTGTACTTCAACTTGCTGCATAAGCAAGACATTGTCCATGTGGACACAAGCCTCCTGAAATCCAGCTGCAAAGGTTACCAGAATCTGGCAGCAAGTGTGAGTTTGCTTCACCTTCCTCCTTCTCTCCAGTTTGCTATGCAGAACTCTTTTTTCCTGTGCCTACACCCCTCAGTCAGTTGGGAACTATCCCTGTCACAGTGCTGCATGTTCTCTGCCCGTCCTGCTGAGGTCTTTCGCTTGCCCTTCCCAGCATCATCCTGTGAGCAAACAGCCTGGGAAAGGTCTTCCACTTCACAGTGTAACTGTGCACAGGGTCTGAAGAGCCAGACGCACTTGCCTTCCCTTCAAACAGTTCCTCTCTCTGATGGATAAAAGCAGTGTACAGACCTAGCCAGAGCCTCAGCTGCTCAATCTGCACTAATAAACAAAGCAGTGTCAGGGTTCGTTCTCTGGACCTGAAGCCAATAGGCATGGTCTGGCCATATCTATGCAGCTAAACTCCATTTTTTTCCCCAAACAAACGCTACACCTGGACCACATCATCTCAGCTAGCCCCCAGTGTGTGCCTAGGATAGGCATGCAAGAGTGAGAGCTGGCAGAGGCCAAACCATGCCTGGGACCACTGTCACAATTTAAGGGTGTAGATGACTGAATAAGAGGCTCTGGCACTGTTTTGTTAATTAGTATGAACGAGGCTGAACCAACCATTCAGTTCCTTGGGGTCTTCTGCCTCACTCTTCCCTTTCTCTTCTGGAATTTGGCCCATCCACTCCTTCCCACCAAGGTACCTTGGCCTGCTGCTCCAGACCTCCTGGGTGCAGGACCTACAAGATGGATGCACAGAAGACATAGAAAACAGAAGGCAGAGGGCTGGGGGATGTGCAGGCCTGTAGGACTTTTCTGGAGGCAAGGAACAAGTAAATGTGTTATTTTAGGAGTTGGATTTTTTTAAGAAAAATGTAGGACCCTCCTCCAAACCTTGACTCTAGATTGTGTCTTTGCATATTTAGCTGTCTATCACTATAACACAGGACTGGGCATGGGTACCACAAAAATGAGTGGAGAACGAAAAATTATCTGCAAAGATAATTATCTGCAAAGAGAGTTGGGTCCAGAGATGAGATTTCCAGTCATCAAAAAGCAAGCTTTTGGCTCTGGGCTGCCTTGCAGAGATTTTGCATAGAAGGTCATTGCTGCTCTTCAAACTCATGATATGGTGAAATTATGACCAACATGTACGAGGCTGCACAGAACAATGCTGCCTCAGCTGAGGCACATTTTCCTCTTCCCTTTCAACATACCTTCCTAGTGAACTAATTAACCACACAAACACGTTAAATGTGCTGGAATAGCAACAAGAACAAAAAGAGTGAAAAAAATTCTCCTGCTAAAAGAATTGGATCTTATATTTGTTCTTCAGCTGCACCTTCTCCTGCCCTGGTGTAACACAAAGAAAATCTCTGCAGCTGATCTCAGACTTCACAAGCCGAAGGATTAGGCACTACTGACACTGACAGGCCCCTTCGCTTGCAGCCTTGCAAACACCACTACTATAATCTCCTCTCTGAGATAAAGTCCATCAATCTTATTCTTACACCAAATCATTCCCCTCTGCCTACTCATGCAGACCTGGAAGAGAAGCCCTCATCAGGAAGGATGCTAAAACCTTTCCTCTCCATCCTTGTCTCCCTCCTGTTTTAACTTAATCTTTCAGCTGGCCTCCCACCAAAGTCAGGTTAACACGTATCCATTTTCTGTGCTGAGCGGACTAGTTTTCAGTAACAATTTCTCCTTTGTTTTGTAACAGAAATCAATACAACTGGCCCTTTCTCACATTGGCCAAGCTTCTAGCAACGTCATTCGCTCTTCATTGTTGCTACTGCTTTCTTTTCTTTTCTTTTTCCTTTTTTTTTTTTTTTTTTTGGCAACGCACAGATCAATTTAACAAGATGAAAACAACTTAGACTTTCACTCAAGGTAAAATCTGCACTTTATAACCCAGGATGTAATTTACAATCCTGTCATTAAGCCCTGTTAATCCTATTATTATGAAGATAAATAATTACCCATAGCGAAGAAAGGGATTCCCAACAGAGTAGAATTATATTTTCCATCAGTAATGAAAAATATCCCTGCCGCAGTGACACTGGAAATACAGATAGTGAGTACTCCCAAGAGTCCCAGGAAAGGTTTGCTACGCAGGCAGTCCTTCATGGAGCTCGAGAGGGTAGCAGTCAGGAGAATCAGCATCAGGCTCACCAAAATCTTGCCCCTGGCCAAGAGACTGGTCTCGTGGAAGTCCTTCCAGAGGCTGAAGGACGCTAGGGAGTAGAGCTGCAGATCTTGGTGATCCAGCTGCATCTTGTGCATCAGTTTACAGAATTCACTCTCCCATTTCTCCCCAATGAGGTCCTGGGTGACAGAGCCATACGTTTGGAGGTAGTAAGTGATTTGGATGGCTCTGGCTGATTTGACTCTCTGGTCCTTGCTGTTTGGTACTTCCATGACCCCTCCGAGCTGGTGGCCAATAAAACTGCGCCTTCCATCCTGGGAGGGAAAGTAAAAAGATGAGCATGTGGTTATCCTGTGTAAGATGTGTTACACTGACACTGTTTGACTCTACTTTTCTTTCTGATACATGCCACAAGTGTGATTCAAAGGCCACTGCAGTCAATAGGAGTCTTGCCATTCACTTCAGTGGGCTTTGGGTTGCATCCCTGTTCCCTCTCTCTCTCTGTTTCTTACTCATTATAGACTCATCTGCAATTCTGTGCTGCAGTTCAGGGACTGCCCAGATACTCACTGCAGACCCAGATGTTCAGAGACTGAAACGTTGCACGCAAGCTCCTCACCTGCGGGAAGGTTTTTTTTTTCCACATTTGTAACTGTGACAGACAACAACAAATCTCCAATTATTGAATTATGAAATATTTGAGAAGATCAATTTCTGGAAGATTTTTGACATCCTGGCACTCTGCAACTGCTTTTTAAAAAGCAGAAATTTTACAGAAAACGAGGCATCAGTTCCAACCTCGTACACAGATGTATATGTAGATGGAATACAGCTCTTCTGGCTCTAGAACAATACAGTTAAAATAAGACTTCCTGAACTGTTTATCTGAACTTTCATGGATTCCTATCACAGGAAAGAGATAAGAATCTACCCTAGTCCTCAATTTAGTTCAGATTTTTCTGTATATTTCAAGAACATAAACCTTACTCTGGTTTCACTTGTTGCATTACATGCTAGGACAGAGTGGTAAACTCTATGAAAATCAGTGGAGACACAGATACATCAGATGCATTCAGAATCTGCACTGATGTATATTTAGGACCAGACTGCTTTCTGTAGAAATATCTGATCCTGTTTAAATGCTTTCTTTCTCGTTTTGTAAAAGAGTTTCATAAGATTTTTTAGCAACTGGTTATTCTAGTGCTCTAAAATAACTGCAATCTGCCCCTATCAAGTTAGGAGAACTTTACATGGATTTAGAAGATCAAACCCAGAAGCAAACTGTGTAAGAAGACTCGATAGATGGGATAAAAATGTCCTAGCACAAGTAATTTCTTTGACCAAAAAACTCTAAAAGCAGAGATTAAATGTCTGCTGTATCCCAAATAACAGATTTTCACCTCTTTTTGTGTAAATAGGATTAAAAGTTTTCAGATTTTTTTCCTTTAGTATTTAAAAAGACCACAAAATTCTCAAGCCAGTTATTATATAAAACATCTTGCAGCAGTGAGTCACATGAGATATTACTCCTTGTCTGGAGGTATTACGGGAATTAGTTGACTGACAGCTTGAACTTGGGAGACACTCTGTCCTACACAAACACGGAAGTACTCATCTGCAAAAGGCCGGAAACATTTGGAGGAGACACGTTTAACTTCTTCCATGCCCACCATTAACCATTTCTAGAAACACTTTTGTGTCATGCAGGTCACCACCTGAAATTCCCAGGCCCGTGCTATGCAGGAGGTCAGACCTTATGTTCATAACGATTCCTATTCTCAGGAAAAATCAGGGTACCAGACTGTATGAAACATAGATGTCTTTTGGGATGCCTGCTCTTTGAGTGAAAAAAAATCAAATCACTGAGGGATAGTGCTGAAGATGTTTTATATACACACCTCGTCTTGTCTCTGGTATGTAAAGGAGGTAATCCTCCCACAGAGAAATTTCTAACTATGCCAGCTTTCATGGCAAGAACTCACACTGTTTTCAGCATTAGCCTGCCCCAACCCAAGGAATGTGACGAAGTGATTTTCAGAAGCTCATTTTTTCCCTATTCCCAGTTATTATTTCCCATAGAAATAATGGCTTCTGGCAAGGTATCCTGGCACAAGCTGACATAAAAGGTGATTTGCAATCTAATACCAGCTTCTCAAATCACCTGAAGCCTCATTACAAATGTCATATAGGCAGATACAGCTTGCACACAGGGGCAGCTGGTGCTATTTGGAGTCCAAAAATCCTCATGTCTAGCATATCAGGTTAGAATCCTATTTTGATTCATTATTTCTAGGTTTTCTAAAGAGAGTCACACTTAACACTCATACACACTCACAAGAAGTGCATTTCAAAAGACGATAATTAAGGCTTGAGCAATGCAGCCTCAGTTTGTATCAGATCAAACTTCACAGTTAAAAATTCCCTTTGGCACTGCTTCGAAATTTTAGGGAGTAACGTCATGTTTCCCCAGTACATACGCAGTGTTGACATTCAAATGTTTTTAGCCACTGCAGGACACTTTAGCAGTACAACTCCCATCTTAGACAACGGATTGTAATTCAGACTCAATTGATTCACTGTGCAGCATGCACTGCAAGGTTACTGGAAACTTTGTGACGGCCATCTGCCTTCCTCTGCGAACGGTGCCCCAAACAACAGCAACATTTCAAAGGAGGCAACAGAACAGACACAAATAAATAATATTCCGCCGTATCTTCCATGAAATAGAAGATAACAGCTATTTGTTAAGCTGATGTACAGTAGGGCACCCTGCTCATATGTCAACAAAATAGAGAGCTTTCAGGCGAATCAAGAAAATCACAGATGCTGAATTGCTCTGAGGGCATTTTGTCCATCCTCTTCCTTCCAAAGAAAGATTGTTTTGTATGTATACAAGAGTTTTGCCTTTGCTGCTTTTAAAGGATGCAAACAAGAACCTGCCACCACGGCATCTGGGAAAATGGGGACATTTTCGAGTACATCCTGGCTTTACCTAGAGGCTCCACTGGAGATTAAGGATGGGAATCCTTAATCCTGTTGTGATACTCAGGGCTTGACCAATGACCAGGGATCAAAGATCAATGTTTACAATTTCAGTAAACAAGACAGGTGAAAAAATATTACCATTTATCTTATTTTATAGATGGGGACTAAGGTGTGCAAAAATTAAGGCCCAGCTTAATTTTCAGCATTCCACAGAGACCTCGAACTAGGAACCTAGCTGCTTCTGCAGGACTGACGGATAGGCATTTTAGGAATTATTCGGCCAACTCAAGTTCTCAGTTGTCCCTTGGGACCATCTTGGCTGGCCTACTGGGATAGGCCTAAGGTCTGGGGAACAAAATGAGACCCCAGCAACAAGGCCTGAAGACAAGGTAGGTTTTGAACAGGATCCCTCATTCTGCCTAATTGCCCCAATTGAAAAAGCACTTTCTGCTATTAATTGGCACCTCATTCCCAGTATGCCTATATGTAATGCTGTCTATACATGTTTTACCTGCAAAAATTCCTACTCCCTGATTTTTTTCACAGGAAAGTAAAAGCAAAAAATAGAGTAATAATAACATTTCTTGGTTATACACCATTTACACCCTTACATCTCCAGGGAATATCTGTCTTTCTCAAGGTCACTAGCATGGCTGGAGCATGAACTTCAGACTCCCAGCCTGCATCTATGTGACTTTCTTTCTGCCTTTCCATCTTTCTCTCCCTATCTCTTTCTGTCTGTCTATCTAATTAGCACTTCACTGTCTCTCTTCTCCCAGAGGACAAAAAGGTCCATCATCCATTCCGATGGTAGCTAATTTGATCCTAATCTGAGCATCTCTGAAAATGTCATGAAATATAAATGACTTGCTGGGACACGTGACATTTGATCTTAAACAGGGGCCAAGCAAAAACCTTTGCTTTGACAGAGAGTATTAAATTGTTTTGTATGTACTCTCCTCTCTTTTTCTAGATGCCCCAAAGCTGTTTGGTAAATTCGGACTATGAAATAGAGGAGGAGGAGGACTGAGGAGTCTCAAAGAGGTGAGAGGCAGTGGACATCAAAAGCATTGTCCTCATTTTCCTCCAGAATGATGGATTTTGCCATCTGTATTTATGCAGACCTTGCCTTGAACGTGTTTGAAAATAAGAGCTCCTTGTCCATTCAGAGTAAAAATCACTCATGTTGAAAGGATGGATGCGAAGAAACCCCCTGAACCCTCATCTGCAGTATTTCATGCTAGAAACTTTTCTGTAAAGAACACTTTAATAACCTAAGTATCCTTAACATCCTAGAAAGCTATAAAAATTTGGCTTCCTCCAAAGCTGAGCACAGGACTAAATAAAAACAGCTGCTACCACTAAGCTAAATATTCTTTACTGACGTAATAGTAGACATAGATCCTCTGTAAATACAACCCAGAGGGGTACTAGTAATACTTCCTTACCGTTAAATTACCCTGGGATCTTTTCTCTTTTCCTGACGATTACGACACCATCGCTGCAATCACAGCTGAATGCGCTACCTGGTCCTGGTTGGTGTCAGCTCGCCCTCTCTTCTGCTCCTGCTTGACTGCTATGTGCCATTGCAGCGGGCAGGATTACCAGAGGACTTAACATGCTTTTGGGAGAGGTAAAAGCAGTGTTGTCCCCTGTTGTCCTGCTGCCTCGTGCAGTGGAAGCCGAGGCTTGCAAAGGAGCTGACTTCTATTTTAGCTCCCTGACAAGGAGCAGTGGAGCCCTGACACCTGACATCTAGATCATTCTTACCCCAAGTATATTCTCAAGATCCTCGTTAGCAAGTTTATTTCTATTTTGTTTTTTAACAGCTACCTCTGATCAATTGGAGTGATGGATAATTATTAAGCTACATTACAGAAATGTTAAAATAAAGCATGCAATGCTGGTTAAACTCTGTTTTATCTTAAGAGCTTAAAAATATTCTACAGAGGGCAACCAGGGATGTCTGTTGAAATATATTGTGCGATAAACATTCTACTGAGATCAATGCAGTTGCTTCTCCCCATGATCAGGACATCCCTGGTCTACCAAATGCAGCTCAGAGTACACTAAAATCCATGGAGGTTAAGATGAAGTGAGTTGCTTTAGTTGACCTAAAGTTTTCATGGTTAAAAAAAAAAAAGAATCTTCTTTCTATGAAACATCATTTAGGGTTTAAAATATTGAGTTACTCCCTTTTCCCTTTAGCCTCACTGTAAAGCTTTGGAGGGAGGTTTTATTTTCTTTTTTTTTTTTCCAACTGAACTCATCTCTCTGTCCCTGGTACAGTTACCCGTGAACACCTCATATCAGTCAATCCGTATTATGCAGTCAGTTACCAACAATTCCTGAAGCATCCATTTGAAATGATTGGGAGCAACATGGATTTATGTCAGTGTAGCAGTTTTCCTGCCCTCAGAACTATGTAGATGCTCTCGTACACCTACTACACTACTTGCCGTGTTTGTCCTCAGGAACTTTGGGAAAATCTTCAGCTATTCTGTATGGCTCAGCTATGGGTAGAGTTCAGATCAAGTGAGCACAGAGGGCAATTCTAGGTAAATCTGCAACTCCAGTGACTGGGAATAGAGATACAGCTATGGCTATGCAGTCCGGTCCGCTCAGCAACTGGTCATCAGAAGCTATCTATCTATGAAATAATCCTCTGGGCCTCTGCTACAGCAGCACAATAATGCACAATTCAGTTATCTTCAGTTATTAATCAACAGTGAGATTCAGTTCACCAACTAGTCAACTAAATTGCTTTTGCTTTTATAGTCACCGGAAAGAGGCAGGCACATCCAGAGGGTGATCCACCCCATCCTAAGGTAAGTGTTGAAAACAGACTTGTCCTCTGCATATGCCTGTCTCTCACCCTTTACCACAGAGGTACAAGAGTGCTCAGATTTGATCTACAGCTTTCACCAGGCTAAGAAGTTAGGAGAGATTAACCCTCCCTCAGTGACAAGATGCAAACACAAAACTAGCTGACCTTTACTGTAATCCCCAGTTCATGCTGGCCCCATTACAGGCGTGTCCTGAAGGTGAACAAACACAAAGATCTTGAGCATCCTCCCAGGGAAATTATGGATTGGTAGTGTGACTTTTAAATGCTTTATTTAAAAGTCTTTATTTATAGTGCTTTATTTATAGTCTGGCTTCATGTTCCTTTCCCTTATAGTTCTGGGTTTCTAGTTTTCAATCAGATAATTTGAAAAGAAATAAGAACCAGAGAAGCGCATTTCAGGAGATTTATATATTCGAGGACTAATAACACAGAGTGACAGAAATGTTCCTAATGCAGATCCATTTCTTCCAAGTATGTCAAATTATGAAGGTATTCATAAGGGTGGAATAGCAAAGTGTGATTGCTATTAGAGGACTGGTTTCTTTGGAGAAGCTTTAATATGGCTGGTGCTGTACATGCTGCACTTCTGATCAGTCCACCCTGCTTTGCTCCGTCAGTATTCTCCTTCAGGGTTTTTAAGGCTTTCAAGAGGGGAAGGCCAGAGAGAAAATAGAAAAGGCCAGCTCTCTATCTTCCTCTCCCTCTGCTCATCCATTTTGGAATGAAAATCTAAGATAAGCCCCATCACTCCAGGAGTGCCTCATGCCACACCATAGCTTCCCTGCTTGATTATATTTCACCTTTATATCCTTTCTGAGTCTCCTGTATTCTTCGTCCTTCAAGCTCTTCATTGCTTGACTGACTCCTTCGCTCCCAAGGTCAAACACATCTTTGGTCCACCTCAGATCCCAGCCCAGGTTTTCTGGGAAAAGAGGGATGGATTTACTGCCTATTGCAATCCTCAGTACAGTTTTGTCTCTGGTTGTCCTAAACTGTACCTATGCAGTCAAGGACACAGTGATGTCCTTGAAGATGCTGAGCAATATCCATGCTGGCTGTGGTTACATACATCCTCGGTGTGGGGAAGGATACTGGAATATGGGAGATTACAGATGGTTCCATCAGGACTACCAGCACAGAGAGATAATTCCTGGGGACTGCTGGCCTATCTTTTTTTTTTTTTTCCCTTATGCGCTCACCCAGGAGCAGAAGCCCAGCAGCAGCAGCAGTGAAGTAGCTCTGTCACTGATAGTTCATGAAGTGGTAGGAGGATGGCTGCCTGCACCCCAGCCCTGAGTGATGGATCCAAGGGTGAAGGATGAGGCTGGTTTCTGATGCCCAGCAGACTGGGGAGTGACACAGATGGTTTGCAAGGCAGGAGAGCAGCTCAGCACTGCTTGCTCTCGGTGACACCAGGTCACCTTCCACAAGAGGTCTGTGCAGCAGGACCTCTCAAACTGTGGGTGAGTTTCAGTGTGTAAATCTACCAGGTCAGATCTTAAATTTCTGCTATCCTCTTGTTTCCAGTGGGCACAGAGCCAAGGCTCCCTCCCTGCCAGTATATTGTCCTCTGAGTCTGTGTTCTGCCTCGTCCAGGATCGCAAGCCCTCAAGGCAGTCACCTTGGGCTCAGCCCTCTGCTTCTGACAGCCTTTCTCCGTGAGTGTTGCTTCACTGGTATCACAGAGCAAAAAGCCGCATTGCTTCCCAGCCCCTACATCCCCTAGGATGAAGGATGATGGTAAAAGTGATCACCACAAACCAGCACAGAGTTCCTCCTGCCCATCTGCAAATGAATTAATGTCCAAGCGATTGCTATGGACAAAGGAAGTAGATGAGGACTGTGTTCTGAAGAGGGATTTATGTAGCAAGAAAATCGTCAGTGGGGCAAAAGAAGTGGGGGTGGCAGTGATAGTGAAAGAAAAGTGGGGTTAAGGAGCCTGAAGGTGGGAAAAGAGAGGGAGCCAGCAAGGGAGAAAATATGGGCTGAGAATGAGAGCAGCAGTCATCACTGCAGCCTGCTGTGGAAACCTGAGCACCTGGAAAGAGGACAGCAGAAGGAGCTGTAGAGGTGGGAGCAGGTTGCTCTGGTGTGCCCTGCACGAAGCAGAGCCGGGTCTCTCAGGCGTCGCCTCTCTCCTTCACTCCGTGCCGGCGTGCCAGGCGGGAGCAGCCAGGCACAGCCCTGCTCGGGAGCGCACTGCACTGCAGTCTCCGCTCCGGCTCCGCTGCCTTCCCATCCCCCTCCAGCCTCGCTCCTTCCCACCTCCCAGCGCTGCCCTGGGCAGCGCGGCAGCACCCGCCAAAACCTGTCAGTCGGAGCCAGGTTTCGCCATCCTCAGCTGACCCCCCCACCCTCCAGCGCAAGAGGGGCAATTTCAAGCATTTCAGCCCCAGAAGTTGTGCTTCACACTGCAAGTAGCACCCGTGTTATTTCTTCCCGTCAGCACGTATCTGCTCCCAGACTTCTAGCTCACGTCCTCTGCGCTGCTATACCCCATGGCCCATTGTTTGGAGGGATCAAACAGCACGAGAGGGTCCAAACCCTGTCCCACCTCTGGAGGGCTCCCTGATGGCCTATAATAGGTTCACGTGTAAAGGTTTAGCAGACTGGGGAGAGGGAAAGGGTAGCACAAGTAACTCGAGCTCTATCTCAGGTCTAGGGGGATTCAGGGACTCAGTTTACAGGTCAGTGGCTTTCCACGCATGGTTGCTGCAGCCTCAGTATTGAAAACTTGCATATGTGGCCTTGCACTATTTGCAACCTCCAGATAGTAGTGATTTGCAGCTTTGCACTGAGATAGAGATCATGGAGTAGAGTAGCTGCAGGGATTAGCAGTAGTAGCTGTATTTCTTACTCTGTCAGAGCAATGCTTCTCCTCTGTTTCTTTCCCACCACCAGCTGAGGTGTAGGGATTTCCCCAAGAACTGCTTTGCTATCCCAGCACCTTCACGCTTCCTGGTATTGCCAGGCAGAACAGAATTCATATTTTTTATGTATTCACCTTCTGCTTTGCTACAGACTTTTGCAGGAAAGTGCAGCATGGCTTTAGGAGGGGAAATGCAAGCTCCTGCATTGCAGGACACCGTTACGGCTATCCAGCTAAACAAACTGGGATGACCTTGCACCCTCTGCCAGGTGCTTAGCCAGGAAGAATTCAGCTACCCAGGTCCAATTAAAAAAGTTGAACTTAAGCTGAGTGCATAACTACTGCTCATCCCAAGGGATTTTATTTGTGCCAAGGAGAAATGTAGGAATGAATCACTAAGGAGGGAGCACTTACAACATGGCCCAAGGAAGATGTGCAAAACACCAATATCTGGATAAATATTTTTAAATACTCACACTAGTACGCATATGCAGGCATGTGTATAAGGAATATCTTTACCAACTTTCATATTTGGTAAACTGTAGGAATTTAGAGCATCCATACTTTATTTTAAAGAATACTCCATATTAACTCTGATTTCATTCACAGCTCAAACTCAATGTTAAAAGAGTTCAAAGAAACGTAAAAAAAATTTGAAGAACATAAGAACACAAGAAATGCTTCTTTGGGGCATTCCAGGGGTCCAATTTTCTATCTTCATACATGTCTAAAGCACAGCACACCAACACAGCATCTTCCATAACGTGAATGGAAGACTCCATTGGGGTTCTTATGGGTTTTGTGGATTTTCTTGCCCTTTTACAAAAAAAAGGAGTGAAATGAGCTGCTGGAGAGGGAAAGAAAGGATATGACTGTCCAAATCTGAATGAAAAATCCTCTCTCCCAATCACATTTTTTTTGAGTGAAATGAGCATTAGTAAAGTAAGTAAGGAAAATTAAAGAATTTAAATTCATCTTGGCCCCAGTGAAATCCTACCAAGTTTTATTGTTTATTTCAAAAGAGCCATTGCTTTCTGCACATAGGTGTAGATAAGACAATATTCCACTGAAATTCCTTCTGTCTTTTGTGATATTTTAATCTTAAAGCTTTTCTGAAGTCCATAATGTTGCAAGGTAGTAAGAACCTAATTCCTAACATTAAAAAAAACCTGCCGAAAACGTTAAAAACGAATAAAATTTCCTTTTTTGCCCTCTTTCCATATCAAAAAAAGCAAAAAGGCACAAAACTATCTGTAAAAATTCACCATATACTGAAAATAAAGGGTGTCTCGGGGACAAAAATGGGAAACAGTAGCTGTACCTAAAAGGAGATCCTGAAAAGAAATCACATATTTTCACTAAAAGGAAATGGACCTGCCTGATTTTGTTACTCCATCTGAAGAAAATGCTAAGAAATAAACAACAGAGAATAAAAAGTGAGGAGTAAAGCTGAAGTCTCAATAATGACACAGAGAATGATTTTTTTTTCCTTTTAAATTATGGTTTATGTTGGCAAACATCTCTAATTTTTTCTTCTCTCTGCTCTTCCTGATTTCTCCAGGGACCAGCAGCCAAAGTACTGAAAGGCTGTGATAATGCTTTATCAAAGGCAAGAAAAGAGGAAACACTGAGAATCAGACAGAGCCAAGGGTGATACGGTAGGATTTCCGGGCTAGTGTGGTTTTGAGGTTAATTTCCAGCCAAGCATCATGCAGTTTGCAGGCTTAACTAAGCCCTGGCTTTGAATACTGGTTGCTGCTATATCTCTTACCCCAAGTCCTACTTAGGAATTGTTACTTTTATAGTAATCAATAAGAGTATAACAAGGTTCTGCGCAAAGCAGCCAAAATAAAGGACACTTAGCACTTTTAGCTGAAAATTTCTCCTTTTTAGGGGATAATTAATCAGTCCTCCCTCTTTTTTTTTTTTTTTTTTTTCCATCTCGAACTTGGCACTGTGAAGCAGCTTCTCTACCCTGAAGTATTCTCCCTCCCTTCTAATATACACTCTTTTTTAATGAGTTTGGCCATTGGTTAGCCAGAGAGAGCCAAAAAAATGTCTAGTTTTAGATGCTTTTCAATTTTTTGTTTCTGAATATTTGACCAGAATCTGGAAAGGAGGAGTGAGAATGAGGCATTTAAGTTGGCCTGTATTTATGTGCTAAAATATAGCTTATGCTGTGATTCTGGATCTGCATACGAGGTAGCTCACTCCTACCCAAGGTACTTTTGAATTCAGCAAGTTCAAAGAGATTTTTCAGCCTAAATATGAATAACAGCAAGCTATTTTTATTTTTACAAAACCTGTCCCAAGATCACCTTGTAAAGCACGCCCCTTGTTATAAAATCTTTTGTTCATATGAGGCCATAGAGCTGAATGTGGTGTCACGTGTGCTTCTCTAATATGTCATCTTTAATTATTAGCCTGATCTGAAAAAAATAAGGCTCGTGGCATTATATCCACTCTGGGCTCCTCATTGTCTCCCATCACGGAGAGGTCCCCCACCGGAAGCTGGCTGACATTATAAGGACCAGTATTTCTTTATTCTTTCATCTATGCTCTGTGGGAGAAGGTATCTCTCACGCCAAGTGTCGGATGGCATGATCAGCAGTGATAAGCAAGTGTTGAACAACAGTGTGCAACAGCCTGAAAATTTTGCATCAGCTTGAAGCCTTCATCGAGAGGTTGCTAAAGCTGCTAACAGCTGCCACTTATCAAACTCTGCACGCTGGGAGCAATTCATCTGGATGCTGCTTTTGCGCTGCACAGGGCTGGGAGGACCCACGTTAGGCACAGCAGATAGTGAGGGCCCTGTTCAGACTGATCACCACCGAGGTCTGGCATGGCCCAGGGCCTTGCTGTGCAAGGTGCTATGCAGACACCCAAGTAGGGGAGATGCCCATGCTATGGAGATCTTCCCATCTGATGCCGGAGTCCCCTTAGTCAGTAGATTTGACAGCAAAAGCTGCTGATGCTGTCAAAAGAGGGAGTCCCTTCCCTCTCATTCCTGAGCAGCAGGTTGTGTGGCATGTGGTGAATCAGAGCAGTGAACTGATCCGGGTGAGCAGAAACTCAGCGGAAGGATGACAGGATTGCCTCTCCTCCCCGCTGCCACCTGGCTCAGGGATTCTTTAATTCTTGTCCTCAGATCCAGCAGTCGGGGAGTGGTGGTGTCTGCTTTGCAACACCTGAATAATTTCATCCTCAAGGTGGCTGTATTTCACGGCTGAGTATTCGTCCTTTAGTGCAAGCGCACGGTTGCTATTAACTTCAAGCAGAGTTTCTGATTGGGATGTGTCTCTTCAACCAGAACTAGACTTTAAACATGCAAACTCAGGATTTAGACTCTGAAGCCCTGAATCACCCTCCCTAACTAAGTCTGCCAAGTTAGAAACGCCGATACTACCAGGCACCCCATTTAAGCAGAACAGAAAAATGGGGCACCTCCGGAAGGCAATTTTCATCCCAAATGGGCTGAATCTCACACTTAGGAGGCTTAATCCCCCAAAAGCCTGGGATGACTCAAACCCTAATTTAATTAACTTCATTAAATGCTTAATTTTAGGTTAAATATGTTCCTATATTTATGTAAATGTAGTGCTATTGTTGAGAATGAGTCCAAGATACCAGGGATGAATATTTAGTTACCCTATATAAGCACTTCTGATGAAATGTTATATATTCATCATATATAGCAATAAGAATAAAAAGCCTTTTGAACTTATCTGGGACAATTCCCTGTAAGACTTCAAAACATTTTTCCCAAATGGACATTTTAAAGTTACTTTCATGTAATATATGTTAAAAAAAAAAAAAAGAAGTCTTTTCAAAGACCCCTGGAGTGCAAAGTGATTTTGCAATTTTTATTAGCATAATCTATTTGGAAAGGTTTTGGTTCTGGCAAAACAGGAAGAATTGGCCTATTAAAGAAAAAAAAAGTTGCAGATAGTGGGACTTTGTGGTAAACTAGCCACCTTTGGATGTCAAAGAAATAAATATTTAGGGAAAATACTGATTAAATAAGCCAAAGAGAGATCAGACAGTAAAATACTGCCAGATAGAATCTCAGCATTTATCTGCATAATCTCAGTCTCCTCACTGCAATAAACTGCCAATATCTGGCAATCTATTTTGCAGAAAGATGGCATTTAATTCTAGTTCCTCCTGTGGAAGCTAATTCCTTATTCAGATGAATATATTTTAGCTCTTTTGCAACTGTCTCACGATAATTTCCAAAAGACTATTCTAAAACCCTGTCAGAGATTTGGTGAGAGACGATGCTGCAGTGGGGTGCAGAGGTAGAGCAAAAGCCTGGAATTTCCCTACGAAATAACACTGAGAAGTGTTCACTCAGCTCAGCGCAAATACAGCCTGTTTCCTAGGACATTCAGAGATATTTTATCCAACGTGAATCTGCTATAAAGATAATCAGATCTAGCATATTCCTGTGCTTCAGGAAATTTAGTGAATTTTTTTTCTCCCAGTGATTTGAAATGAATATAGGGTGGGATTCATCTCACCTGATTTTAACTGGCTGCAAGTTAAGTGCACAGGCTAAGCTTTCCCTCTGTGGTCTGTGACATCTCCAAAGGCCAAGTCTATCCCCTCCTGCCCTAGGTGCTTAGAATAGGGGGAATATATTGCTTCAGGGTTGCGCTCTTCTTTCTCTCCTGACTATCTATTAGGCCTAATTTGTATTAGATGACTAACATAAAAGGGCTGCAGTCAGGAGAAACATATCCCATCTTTGGTATCCAGGATGAGTTGTGCCCTGCTGACTCTCCGTATGAACCTCCACAATCCAGCACGCAGTTCACGCTCGGTGGCAGGGCAGGGACGTGGTCTGACTCCGCAGACCAGACCAGGCATCACCCCCTGCTGCAAGCGCATTGATGTCGTGCACATTCGCCAAGAGGAGGAGAAGAAATGGCCTGACGTTCACAGACATCACCGAACCGATCCTGGAGATTTGTGCTGCTTTTGGCCTACAATTGTGGCTGAATTTGGACAAAAGGCAGCAGAAGTGTCCCAATTGAATGTTTTTTAACTACGCTGCTCAACTGAGTTTTAAGACTCTGCCTGTAAGAATTTTTCTCTGCCACAACCAGAATCTCAGTAATGAATGAAAAAAATTCAACAAGGACAAAATAAGGCTAGTTTCTGACATTAGGGGTATGAGGGTGTTTGAATATGAAATCCTGGCAAACAGTCCTCTACAATCCATCCAGTGAATAAGACTGCAAAAATTACCGTGAAAGCACAACATGACAAAACAGCTAAGGCTGGCCCATCTAAAATCCTTTTAATCAACAGAGAGCTACAGCAGAAGACGGATTTCATTCCAGAAAGATAACAAAAGGACAAAGGCAAAAATTTATCAAGGCTTCACTGATTATTTAACATGCTATTTAGAGCCTCCAAAGCACTGTTCAAACTCAAGATACGGAGCAGTCTTTGAAGAAGAAGGATGAAGGTCAACACTGAGTAGTGACATGTCCATGTTCGAAATCAGTGCCAGAGTCGGAAATAGGTCCAGGTGCCCTATCCATAGCAGCTGCAAAATCCTGACTCTAATATCAATCTCATCTCTGGCCTTGGTCAAATCATTCAAATATTGCATCTTGAATTCAACATCCAAAAAACTCAGTTGATAGGAATCTATTTCTCAAGGGCATGTGGGGAGCGCCTTAGATCACCCTGGGGGGAGCAGAAGCTAAAGACAACTCTTCAGAAAATTGTTTTATTTTCTGCTCAGGTTTCTAACCGCTCCGGTTCTGACTGTGTAAATTCTCTGACTCAGCTGGTGCTGACAACTCCTCCCTGTTTAATATTATCTGTGAATTTCATTCCTACGCAACTCAATTTCACTTCCCAATAATTAATAGAGATGTTCGATGAGACCAGACTTAACACAAATTCTCTAGATACCCTGGAAGATACCTCCCATAAACTTGTTACATTACATTTATCATGGTTCTTTGTTTATAGTCTTTCAGCCAGTTTCCGACCCACACGACTGATTTCCCATCCAAGCCAATCTGAATTAATTTTTCAATTAAGATTTCCTCATAGTCCTACCCTGACCAGGGAATGGGCTAGACTGACCTTATAAACCTTTTATATTTCTGACTTCTCAGTGTTACGACCAAGAGGCATGTGATTGCCCTCTTTGACTGAATTTCTCCAGCTGCATCATAGCATGCCTTTACAGAGAAAAACCAGCGTAAGGAAGAGGAACATCTGAGTCACGGCAGAATATGAATATTTGAATACTTAGCCCTACATCAAAACCACCATCCCACTCTTTAAAGCGTCCCTTCACGAAACAGCATATAAAGTGCAGTTTTCTCCGTCCACTGTTTTCTCCTTGAAATACTGTTCTCTACTCTGGTTACCTTTATTTAGCTGCTCTAAAGTAAGGAAAAACATGTTCTATTCTACCCTTTTTCTTTCCCTGTCATTTTTTTTTCTTCAAAGAGTGGTTAGGTTTTCCACAAAAAGGATCAGAATCATTCCTAAAGGAATATTATTCAGATCTGCTAAGTAGTGACAAATGACCTGTTTTAACTTTCCTTTTGAGGTGAGTATTCTGATGAGAAGACTATTGAACATATGCAAGTACAGTATTTGGTGTTTATATAATATATTTTATCTTCAAGGATGTCGCCCTTCTCCTCCTCACACATCTAAAATCTTACGCAGAGGCAGGAAGACGGTAAAAATTGCAATGATACAAACCTTAACCTCTTAGGAGAAAAAAATACCTTTTCTTTAAAATTAAATTATCTTCAAAAATAAAACGTTGTGAAATACTTCAGGAGAACAGAGGAGCTCGTAAGCCTGTCAGACCTGTGAATCTTATTTTTGGAGATCTACCGAAAACCTAATACTTTTGCTATTCCTGAAGCTTAGGGAAAGAATATATTAGAAAGATATTTGTAAATATTCAAAAACATTCATGTTTCTTTGCTGGTGTCCCAGCTTTCTATGTAATTTGCCATGATCCATCTGTTGTGCATCACCTGTTTGACCAGAGGTTTTTATGCAACAAATGGAAAATAAGTTAGGTGCAGGAAAATTAATACTATTTAACAAAGAAACACTGCTGGTGGAGCTTTACTACCACACCACACAAATACTCCTGAAGAGAAGCAGCTTTGCCATATGGATCACCAAGTGTATGTGGCGTTATCTCTTCTGGGGGATACTTTGGACTTGTCTGTGAATCAAATCTCACTCGGTGGACCATGAATCCAAGCCAAGTCAAATGTGCGGTTTATGGAAAAAAACATAGATGAATATTTCCGTGTTGTGTTTGCTCAGCATTGAATTTGATAATGCATTTAGATAATGAGTCAAAGGTAATCATGGAAGATGGTTAGGAAAAAGGAGATTTATATATAAGTCTCAAACTCCTTCAAAACAAGAGATCAGGTTGCGTAATGTAGTACCGCTAACAAAAACTTTCTTTAGAATGAACTGCAAACTGTGTTTGACTAACTAAATTTACTCAGAAATCTGGATGCAGAGCTCACTTGGCCCATCATGCCAGGGCAGAGATGTCTCTCACTGTACACCGGGGCAGCATACAGCAAATTGGACCTCTAGATATTGGTTACTAGGCCTGAGTAGTGGATGGAAAATCAGTTTCATAAAGTATTTAAAGATTTCCAAGTTTGTTTTCACCTCAGATCAGTGTGAACTCTCTCCCTCTCTCTGAAATTCTGCACAGGGAAAACTTCTGAGAATAATTTCATTTCACAGCAAGTGAAAACATTTTATTTTAAAGTAACATTTTGTTTAATTTTATTTCCTTTGTATTCTAATCTATAGTACTACGTGAGAGTCAAATATTTTTGAGAGAAGATGGCATTTCAACACAAAAAATACACACATTTTTTTGTGGGCATGTCAAAATGAAACATTACCAGAACCTGCTGTTCTCTTTTCTCCCCCCAAGACAAAATTAAAAGCTAGATAGTCATTATTTTATAGAAGATTTTGGTTTCAGGAGTACTATAACTTCTGATAGAAAATGATCTAGCTGAAGTTTTGTGGGCTCGCCCTACGTGCAGCACAGACAAGCGATTTAGCACAAAAGCAGCAAAACAGCCTGTGGCCACTTCCGAACTGCAGTGCAGTTTATGTAGCTGTTCGCACCCATGCCAAACACACAATGTGTGTGGTAAATATAGCACTTTCCCATCAGCATGACAACATTTGTTTTACACTGGTGGAAACAACTACACACGGTGCAAGAAAAGTGAGACTCTGTCTTTCCCAAAGGCGTCTTTTCTGTCTTGCTTAGGCACCTAACTCGTGCATAAGTTTTAGGTGCCTACTAAACCAGTGTTATAGGTGATATTTATGTTCCCTGTATGACTGGAGGATGTTGGTTAGGCGTTTGGGCTTGGCTTCCCTGCCGAGGTGTTTAGTGGTAACTCCCAGATCTCTCTCTAACTGCACTAGGAAGTTAATAGTGGCAGACTGTCTTACTAGGAGCTTAATTTTTAATCCCAGATTAGATACCTTAATTTGATGGGCTGGATTACACTTAAATCTCTGCTATGTGGCATTGCCTTCAGAGCCGTGGGACAGGTAGGCAGGAGTGCCCCTTGTCTTCTCAGATGTCCTCAGAGCAGCCAGCACTCCAGCTTTGGCACCTGGGAATGGGTATTTTTACAGAAGAACTATTCTGGGAGATGCCTATGATTTTGCCCTCGTGTATATTTATGAAACGTCATAGAGCTGTGGAGCTGACTGTCTTTTTCTATCTTAGCTGTAGTCCGCTATCAGATCAAAACCGTCCTATACTGTAAGTTAGGTAGTGATGTGCAGGTCTCACAGCCTGTGGTCTCCGCATCAGCCCCGTGGGGGCAGTGCGACTTTGCCAGCAGTGCGTGCTGCGTGAGCTCCTATTTTGGGTCAGAAAGCAATACCAGTGTGATCCTGCCATTTCAAGGCTGTGAAAAGCCCAGCTGCCATCTCACAGAGCTGCTGCTGGCCATGCAGACCTGGGACCATTTAGAAATTAGCCATCTAGGTGTGGACGGGGCTAAGGAGAGAGAAAACTGCAGCAAAATCTCTGTGGCCTACTCGAGTTGCCCACTGATGAATAATTCTCAGTTTGTCCTTGAGCCAGCTCCACAATAATTCTTTATATCTGCAAATCTTCCTGTTGCCACCTGGATCACACTTGCTTTGTGTCATCAAATTCCTCCAGGCACTTCACCCAAAGCTTCTGATCCTGGTCATGAAAGACCTAGCCAATATAAGTGCGAGGCATAATATATAATATATATATATAAGTGCGAGGCATAATATATAATATATATATATATAATATATAATATATAATATAAGTGCGAGGCACGTAATGAATCCCGGGCGTGAGGGCAATGATATCCTGTGTGTGATCTTCTCTAAAGAAACATCGTGGCTCTGTAGCACTGAGAAGCTCTTTTGCCACTCACTCCCATCTTACGTTGCTTCACGACCCCTCTGCCAAGCTACCTAGTACTTCCCTTTTCTACCTGTTCCCTATATGAGTGTCTTGCACCATGCTAGGTAAGAAAACAGAGATCAGGACTCATACAGTGAGCAACAGAGGTAATAAAGGTTTTATACCTAGCCCTTTCCCCGTCCTGTTGTTGTCACCTTTCTTGTCCATTACACATTGCACCTGCTTTCCTAAGCCGCTGAACACTTTGGTTTTGCCTATTATTTAAAGCGCTTTTTCAGCTCCAGGGTCTCAGCCGTGCAAAGCATATCTCACTGTTTGCACCATGAGCGTGTGAACGATGTGGAGTCTGCAAAAATTAAAGGCTTTCCGTACAAATGGAAGATCAGGGTCTTAAAAACTCAGTTCACATCTCTCGGAAAACCAGCCAGTGGGTTTTTCATCATGACTTCTGTAGTAATAACTATGCAGAGCTCTATATAGGGCTCAGTTATGTCTTAATAGCTGATAAGGTTTAATACGGTTTTTGTATTTAGATTGGTATTTTCAAAATGTCCAGGACACATTTTGTCTACATCATTTTCTTGTTTACTAATTAAGAAAGGCATGCATGAAATGCATGCATACACACATATGCCTAAAAACATTAAAGAATCTACAAACTCTTTTTTGGAGGTACTTATTTTTCTAATATTCTCCATGCAGTGTTCCTCCCACTTCTGTAACACATCATATATTTGATCATCAGCTGATGTCAACTAATGTTGTTTTAAGGATCTCCTCTCCTCTCCTCTCCTCTCCTCTCCTCTCCTCTCCTCTCCTCTCCTCTCCTCTCCTCTCCTCTCCTCTCCTCTCCTCTCCTCTCCTCTCCTCTCCTCTCCTCTCCTGTCTGCTCTGCTCCTCAAAACCTCTTTCCTCTAGCTAGGAAGGTTACACATCTCCTCTACTAAGGTTCATCAGTTGTATTCTGTTGCTTTGATAGCATGATGGGATCTGAAATTATCAGACAGCAAGAACATCAATCCTTTGTGAATCCAGCTTTTGCCAGTCCACAAGAAGGAATTCAGAGGCCTCCAATAGTCCACACAGACAGTATAAGTAAAGGGCTTTGAAGAGTTTTTGGAAAGAAAGGCTTGGGGTGTCTGAGCTTAGAAGGAGATGTTATGTCAGGGCAGGTTGAGCACACCCAGAGTAAAGTAGGCATTTTTAGCATTCTGAGCATTATAGGACCAAGCCAAGAGTTTAGCTCTGAATATTTAGTAAAGGAGATAGATAGATCAAAAAGATTTTTCTGTGTACAGAGGAGTAGCTATTGTTGGAAGTTAGTGAAGTGTTACTGAACTTTCTGCCTTTGGCAATAGGTTGACATCTAGCCTAGATTCACAGTGATGAGCAGTTTTTACCAAATGATGAGATTTGTACTTAAATCATCTTCCTTTTCTCTCTACCCAAAACACCTTCCAATTGCTTCTTTATTATTATTATTCACATCATGGCAAGGTCTCCAGAAGGCACTGCATAAAAGGCTGTTGCTCCCAGGAAGAGCTGAGGAAAAATAAGGAGTGGAATAGGTGGGGTGGGAAGGCATGAAGCACCTGACCAAGGTCATTTGAAAGACCAAGGACAAAGCTAAAGTTAAAACTGGTGTCTGCCACATTAGACAGGACCGTGACCTCCGTATCCTACTCCATCTGCATTACATCTCATGGCTGCCTAATTCTCAGACCTTGTCTCTTCACACATCTGCATAGTGTGCACTGTGTTTGAACAGTAATAATTAGGTTGAGAGATGATCATATAATTGCCTCCTATTAGTAGTCCCTAGTTAAAAGGACTGAATGAGTTTGAAAGCTCTCGTCCCTATCTCAGGTCAGCTCCTTACGTAAGAGACTGAGGTATCACACAAGGTTTGCATTGCTGAATCCTGAGCAAAAGGAGAATATTCTTCTTCACAGACATCATCATGGCCACTAATTTTAGCTCTGAAAGGGAAAGGAATGAGCCACATACCCAAAAAACGTGCTATCTACAGCTCCAGTAGAATGAAGACGGACTGTGCCCCAGAGTGGTAAGGAAAGTTAAGTTTGTAACAGGTTTCCCTAAGGAACGGCAGAGCAAAAAGAATAAAATTCAAATTCAAATTCCACTGTTGCTTCAATAGGGCTCTGCTGTCTTTCTGCAGTATCTTTAATTTGTGACAGCTTGTCCTGATACAGGTTAACCCAGTTTCGTGTCCATAGCCCTGTCAGAGCTGGCTTTCCTTTCAGGCAAGGAGGATGTTTTAACAGCTGGTCTAGCAGAGAGAAGAAAGAGACCTTTCCTAATGCATACAGTGGAGAAAGGAGAGGAGAATTTTCCTAATCAGGCCAGGAAATGCTTCATTTCTTATCCACACCAAGCAGACAGGCTATCTGACCGCACCCTCCAGAGCCATGAGGTGCAGTAACATCTCCCAGAGAGGGCAGAGCTAACCTGCTGCAGGCACCAGCTCCGCCAGCCCCGGAGGCGAGGTGGGCACAGGGGTGCTCCCGCCCAGTGGAGAGGCACACCGAGCCCCCGTTTCATCATGTGGCATACCAGAGGACCCCGTGCTGGTGCTGTCATGCTGTCAGAGAGTACGGAAACACAGTTTGAAAAGTAAGAGTCTTTTTTTTTTTTTTTTTTACAAATTTACCCAGCCTGTGAGCTAGAAGAAGCTACTTGCCATCAAACGTTTTCCACCTCACTTTCACACTCTGCTCAGCCGCCAGATCCTGTCTTGAGCTGAGAGACTGAGATTAAAACTACCTGCTGCCCCCAGACTTCCTCTCCTGATCTTCTCCCTGCTCACAGGTTATAAGTACGATTTGACTTAGTGGCTTTTGCCAGTTACAGAGCATTTCACAGGATACTGAGGCACAGGCTTGCCTTGGGACGGGTGGTATCACAGCCAGGGCAGAGCTGCGTTGCCTCAGAGGAAGCGTCTGGAGGACGTTTGCCTAACAAAAGCTGGTCTCTGGAGTGAGCATAATCTCACACATTGAACCAGCTTCACAGAAGGAGTGATCAGTTTGTGGGTGTTACTGATACGCACATGCCTACTCTGGTCCAAGGGGTCTCATGTACTCTCAGCCCCATGTTGGTGGCTGGTGCCTCAGAGTCATCTAATGAGGGGCTAATTTTAGACTAGTGGGAAAGACTCCTCAAATGCAAATGGAGCAAGACTCATTTAAAAGTACAGCTATTAGCAGGAGAACAATTGAGAATGTGGCCAGTAGTGAATCTGCAATTGTAGGTTTCGAGACGCTAAGTGAATGCAAGTAATTTTTCTGCTTAAGCAATAAAGGATTCAATATTCAGCTGATACGCTTATCACAATTGTGATAATAGAGATGTCCGTTTTATAGGCTGCTGTTTAGCCCAGTGTTCAAAAAAGACTGATACTTAATTAATTGGAAGCGGTATTACAAAAAACAATCTGCTTACAAAAGCTCCTTTTAACCAGTGGTTACCACTTTAATTCTGATCTCAGATAGGTAAGAAGTTCTCAGTTATCATCTTTTTTCAGAAAAACTAGCAAATAAACATGAAAAGAAAAAATAAAGGTGAAATACAAGAAAAAAAATGCTTGTGAGCTTGTATTTTTTTCTAAGTTAGAACTATGTTTTTAGTGTTTTGTTTTACTGAAAAGGTCAGCAAATTTGCTGGGGTTACCGACAAATCAGAGTCAAAAAACAATCTCCTTCCTCATATCTGACAGCACACACAAAGTAATCCCACTGTAATCAATAATTTTGTCTATACTAATAAATAAAATGTACCACAGACCGTATTCTGGCCTTGAGGGCAGGGGCACAACATATCCGTGCAGATACTCTCCTTTTTCCCCAGAACAGAGTCGATGTACCGGGATCGGACCCTGATCCATGCCAAGTCCTAAGATATGCCAATATGCTGGAAGACTGCCCATTGACAAAAATCCTGCCAGGGACCATGCTTGCAATTTAACTGTGATGACTGAGGGTCAGTGCTCAGTGTAAACTTACCCCGTCTTTGTGATTAGGGCACAATCCAGACCTCAAGCACAAGAATGTTGCTGTGTTGCCCGGGCTGGGGAAAGCACAAGCAATCTTGCTCCAGGACTTAAAGAAAAGGCTCCGTCCAAGACTCCACACATCCAGTTCTGGTTTCCTGCTCTGCCACAGTCTATCGGTGTGACCTTGGGCAAGTCACTCCTCTGGCTGGGCTGCAGACTGCAGCGTAGCATAGAAATAGCCGTAAACAAGCTCGCCCGGGTCCTGAAAGCAGTGGGAGCAGGCATGTCCATACAGTTTCATTTACTTGGCCTCTCAGAAGAATAAACTAGCCTGCAGTGACCCCCTCCATTGCCACAGCAGAAATAAACTCTTCTCAGGTATTTGAAACTACGCTGCAGTCTGCACTGTGGAGGTGCCTCGCTCCTCCACTGTCAAATGGAGAGAACAGGACTTCCCTATGGACAGAGAGCTTGTGAAGATAGATGTATTCAAGATTGTAAGCTGTTCCGATTCTACAGTAAGTAACGATTAAATGGTCATTACCCTTCACAGACAGATTTTCTTAGGAAAATCCGAGCAGTTTCATTAGATTTTGCAGCCCCCAAAACAGCTGTTTCACAACCAGACCAGCCTGCTGAAACCTGCTCATACTGCTCACACAAAGCTCCCATGAAAGATCTGGCAAGAGCTCACTTACCATCAGCCTTCAGTTGGCCTCACCTACCTGAGCTAATTGAACAAATTTGGGCCCCAGCAGGAGGCAAGAAGTGGGACAAAATGTGAGTGGCTTACAGCGCTTAAGGGGAAAAAAAAAACTGCAAGAGGCTTTTATAGCTCTCAGAGGGAGCAGAAGAGGGATTGGAATGGCTTGAGATTGCCATTTTGGGTGTCAGACAAGTACAGGTTGGTGCTCACCCCATGTTGGCCGCAGACTAAGCACGTCTGGGACACCTTCCCAGTTTATAATCCCACTATATTGTTCTTAGAAAAATTTCATTCCATCTGAGGCCATTATTAGAAAATAAGACTGGCAAAATCTATCAGTATTTACTAAGCAACACGGCCTTTGAGAATGTGAGTGAACCTGGAAGATGCTGGTGGGTCCTTATGCCTGCAGGGAAGTTTAGCTGAGAAAGATCCCAAGGACATCAACCAATAAGTGTGACAAGCCCTGCTCCATACTGAGTAAAGGTAGCCAGTTTAGCCCTCTGTTTTGCATTCCCATTAGGTCCAGCCATAACTTTTGTTTCCTTTCATGATTCAAGTAAGAAGAAATAAAAAAGCCTCTCATAACTACTGCCAGAGAGGTTGTTCCCTTGCGGGTGCAGCATCTAAGGTTTCTCTCTAAATTTCTCTCTAAACACATCCTGACGACAATGGGACAAGCTGCAGATGCCTGGGTTTCTGCAGCCCCCCCTCAGAGATGTGGAGAGAGGGGAGGCAGCAAATACGTCCAGGAGGCCTGCTCAAACTGCGATCCTGACCACAGCTTGAAGGAGACCAAGAGATGTTTGCCCACAACTTCCTAACACAGCCATCTTGGTAGACAGGGCATGGGGATGATGGAGAAGGGGGCTCACCAAGCAAATTAATCCATGCGAAGGAACAAAAGTAATTTAATCCCCAGCAGTTGGAGCCAGGGAGACGGGAGGAGGTGGCTCTCAGGACACTCAGTCGCTGAAGGCCAGCCCAGGCTGACCACAGCACCGCAGATGCGTCCTTACCGAAGGGGAAAGAAAAAGCCCTGCCAAAGTGTGTTTCTGGGGTAGCTCATGCTTTTCCACTCCAGCTTCCTCAGCAACACCAAAAATTCTCCCTTTCTGCAGAAACTGGTTGGAATCGTTAGCTTTTCTTTAAAGTGCAGTCTCAGATTTTGGCTGCTTTACCTCCCTTTACTGAGAAGTGGGTAGAAAGCTCCCAGCTCTGTCCAGCTTTAAAACCAGACATGTAAGGGCATATACTCCTTCACTTGGAAAATGATATGCAATAACTACACGGGAGTTTAGAAGTGCTAGGTGGATATTCAGCATCCCTCAGAATCAGACCTTTATGGTTTGGGAAAATCTTCCTCTGTGTTAATTACTTACCTATCACTTTCATCCCATTAAATTTCCAATTTGGGACATGTTCATCTACCTTCCTTTTATCTTTTCAAACCAGAGGAACTATAGGCACTGTCCTGATTAAAACAAACAAACAAACAAACAAACAATAACGGGTAGCACATGGCCCTATCTAGTTTTCACAGGCTCAGTTAGTGTTTCTCCACAGAAGGAAATTAATCTGGATTAAGAGAGGTAAAACTACTATTTCTTTATAAGGCCAGTCGCTGACAAAGTTTGTCCAGATTATCAGTGTCTCCACTGAATCAGCTTAATCCTGACTTTAAAAGTAATCAAAATGGAAAGACAGCACTTCTATTATGTAATAGCAGAATTGTCTTCACAGTGAACTAAAAGACACAATGTATTCAGGGATATTTAACCCAGGAAAACTCCCTGCGTTTCCTAGCCCTCCTTGCACTCAGGACCTTTGGGCAGCAGCAAGGACACCTTTGCAGTTCCACACACTCAGCTCACTCACTACTCCGCACAAAGCAATTGCAGTAACATCTAGTGCAATGGGAGCAAATCCCAGGTGTCTCACCTTACCCTTTTCCTAAACCAAAAAGACCAATAAAATCAATTCATGTCTCTACTTCTGCTTTTAGGATGGGGAATGCTTTTTATTTTTTTGCCTGGTAATTGAGCAGTAGGAAACAAATGATAACTTCAGGATAATGGCCAGGACTTGAAGTGACACTGCCTCCCTTGTCCCCAAGGATCTCATTGACAAAAGAGAGGGACAGGAGCCTCTCCACTAGGAGCCTCTCTGACTTAGAAGGACAGTATCCTCTTTCCTAGGACCTGATCCATGTTTAACTGTGTGCCAGGGGATTTTTTTTTAAACTCATTTAAATAAAACCTACCTCCGGTGCAATGCTTGCAGGAGGCTGGAGATTTGCTGTAATTTGTGGAAACTTCCTCCACTAGCCACCTGCAAACTTTGCACCCGATTTGCTCAAAGCAGGTTAGTCCTGGTGAACCGAATCGGCCCTGATGAGAAGGAAAGCCAGTGTGGGCTAGCGTGCCAGGGAAGCATCCCTGAGATCATTTATACTGAACTATTTATTCTTGCAATTGGAAAGACTGAAACTTCTTTCACCTTTTACCTTGTTTTGCCTTTGCTGGAAACCTGATGGGATCCATCCCAAAACTCCAGCCCATCCATCAGTGGCAGAGCTAATTATTTTCACACTGAGAGAAAAAATTCCACCTCCCTTCCCCTTCTTACCATGCAGGTAAAGAGAAAGAAAAAGACAGCAGGACACCTGAAATCACTCCTGGCCAAACCTCCTACTGCTTCTATGGCACGCACAGAAGCAAGGAGACACAGGAGCTCACTGTGCATTTGAGGAAAGCCTTTTCTGGTCATGTTAAAGACAAATTACCCTACCACGTCAGGGAGGTCGGAATAGGTGTTAGTGAAACCCTAGCTTTCAATCCAGCGGGCTGCAGACCTTCTGCTCCTTTCCCACGATGCATTAACCCTTCAAGACATTGCAAGGTCTCACAGTCCCAAAGGTGTTCTGCACTTACTGCTTCACCCGCTTTCTCAGCGCACGGTCCCCCCAACCTCCCTCCTCGTACCGAACAATAGCAAAGCACCAGTTTCAGCTGCTTTCCGAGGAAAGCTCACATCACACATATCTATGTATAGAAAGATAGATATGATTATATTTCTCTTTGCTGTTTAGGACAAGAAATGAAGTGCTGCCTCTTTAATTGGCAAAAGCATGCAGTAAGAGCATACCTTTAATTTAGTGTTGGGATAGCTCACTTGCACCCTGGCTGTTGTCTTATTGGAGAGGGCAGCCTGCCTCAGATCCTCTAGCACTGAAATAATATCATCCAGCACGCATTTCTTATCCTGATTTCTCAACACACACAGATGGGAAAAAGTATAATTATAGCCTTTGTAGTTCACCTTCATTTCCAGCACAGCTCGGTGGATCTGCAGGATCACATCAGCCTGATGCAAAATATTGCCTCCGGGTTTGGAGAGGAGAATCACCCTGCCATACCTCCCCGGGGTGTGCAAGTCCGAATATAGCTGGCTTTTGGATTGATCGAGGGAGAAAAGGCTGCTGGCTAAGCTCCTCTCGATCTTGGCCAGGCTGTGGCTGGGGGCTACCAGGCTCTCCAGGTCAGTGTCAGGCTGGAAGCGGCTGAGCAGGCTGAAGCCGAAGATGATGGTCAGGACTGCGGGCACAGTGAGGAAAAACACCGGATGCCTGCTCACGAATAAGCCCAGCTTGTAGAAAAACGACTGGAGCCCTCTGTGTATCACCTGCCGCAGCATCCTCCACCAGATCCAGCCTGCAGATGCTCCTGGCCGTCTTAGAAAGCACATGTGACATGTGTAGCTCCTTACCCCTTCCTGTCAGTTCCCCTTTCTCTCTCCCTCTCTCCCGCTACTACTCCTTTAAAAGACTGCAGCAAGTTGCAGCAAGACAGCCAAATATTGATCAATGGTGTGTGTGTGTGTGTGTGTGTGTGTGCGTGCGTGCGTGTGTCGGGAGTGGAAGGGACCGGGGCGGGCGGAGGGTGTGTGTGTGTGTGTGTGTGTGCAGGGAGGGGGGGGGGGTCTTTGCTTTTTTTTTTTTTTTTTCCGCTCTTTTTTTATTATTTTGTCTCGCCCACCCCCAGTCAAACAGTATCGCCCCCCGGCCGCCCGGGTGCCCCCCTCTCGGCGGCGAGGCTCGGGCGTTGCACCGGCAGCGCCGCCGGCTCTGCAGTGCCCGCGGCCGCCCCGCTCCGCGCCCGGAGCCGCGCCCGCTGCGCGCCCGCTCCGCCCAGCCCCGCGGGAGGCCACGGCCACCGCCGCCGCCGCGCCGGGATATTGCTGCGGGCTTCTCCCGGCCGTGCCGGCAGCGACCTCCCCCCCCCCTCCAACCCCTCACCGCTGCAAAGCACCGCCGCTTCCCTTCCTCCCCCCACCCCCGACCTACACACGGGGGGAATTGCCGGGGCGGCGGCAGGATGATGCTGCATTTTAGCATCTCCCCCCTCTACACAACCCCCCTCGTCCCCCAGCACTACCCACCGGGCCCGGCCGCGGTGCGGTGCCCGGGCCGCAGCGGGCTGCCCCCGCCCGGCGCCGCTGCTCCTTCCCGGCTGCCGGAGCCGGGCTTCGCCCCGCTACTTTCTTCGGCGCTTTGCCGAGCTCGGCGCTCCGTCCCTCCACCCGCCCGGTCCCGCCGCTGCATCCCCCCGGCTGCCTGCAGCCCTGCTGTGCCCGGCCGGGGAGATGCACCTCTCTCGGCAAAACGCCCGCGCAGCCTTTTTCCCTCATCCCCTTTTCCCTCATCTACAGCCTGAGGTCGTCGAGCCGGAGCTGCCCCATGCTCCTCAGAAGGGGAGAGCCACTCTAGCAGAGGTTTGGGGCAAGGGGGAGAAGAGGGAGTTCGTTGCCCTACTGCTCTCTTCTGCTGTCGGAAAGACTAACAGCTCTTGCCCTCCTCGGTCCATCTACAGCTTCACGAGCAGTGACCCGAGAAGGGTAGGACCAGGCTCCTGTCACCCCCCAGCTGGAAAAGAGGTTTTCCAAGGAAAGCCACAGGCAGCCCATTACATAAGAGCAGAGAAATTCTGCAGCTCCCAGGACCGGAGGAAAGCAGCAGAGAAATGCATGCATTTGCAGCAGGGGAGCTGCCCACCAACTCTCCAGGCAGGAAGCTCTGCTCTCGCAGGAGCTTCAGCCAGGAGTGCTTGGGACAGCAGGTCTAGCCCTAGCAGTCCTGACAGCCCCTTGCAGGACAGGTGAGACAAAAGGTAGGAATGCTTTGCAGGAGCTTTGCACTTAGTTCATAAGACTAAGTCATAGAAATATAATTTAAAAAAAATTTAGATTGTTGCTTGGTGCCTCCCGCTCCACCAAATTCCTGCTATATCTTAGCTAGTTTTGTCAAGTAAAAATTGATTTATTTTGGGACTAGAGCAAGGACACTGTGCAAAGCCTGAGAGAGCAAGGTTCTTCCGTAAGAAACCTTTATTGAAACAGAAGGAAGCAAACTGGAAACTGGGGGAGCTCGAGACTATCAGTCAGCAGACTCTGCCTGCTCCAAGGCTAGACTAGCAGTGGCTGCACTCAGCTTGAAGTAATTATCAGCGTTTTGGAGAAAAACAGTTTATTCAGCAATCTCTTTCACTCTGACTCCCCTCCACCCTCCTTTCTATTTGGATGGGCAGGACATACACAAAAGGAGCTCATCTTTGACAGCTTTGGAGGACTTGTGTTTGGTGATAGAGCCAGTGATGAAGACTGGGAGCCGGAGGCCATCAAAGTCCTGAGGGAAGTGGGGAAACATGAACTTCCTCTAGGTAATGCAATAGGGAGACTGGGAGCATTGATTTGGAAACATACCTGACTAAAGTCAATGGCCAAGATTCGCAGCCTCCTTGGTAAAACCGGCCTAATTTTTAGATATTTGAATGAATGCTGCAAGCACATCATGCCTTTCAAATTCAGGCTGTTTTTATTTAGTGGCCTAGATATCCAGATCCGGAGGCGCTTGCAAATGTGGGCTGAAATTCCTACAGAGAGTAAGAAGAAATGGTTGAAGGTGGGAAATTCTGTACAAAAGGCCCTGTCAGTCTCCCACTTGCTCAGCTTAAAGCATTGCCTGTGATGGAAATCTACCTCAACAACCCCAGGAAATGCTAAGCTCCATTGGTACAAATTACAGCTCTTTGTCTATTTTATGATGCACTTATGCCAATGGCTGAGTGCTCCCAGTGAATAAAGTCTAATGTAAAGACTTTATTGAGCCTTTGTACTTACACACATGAGCGAGACCTTGAGTGAGAAATCAGAACCTGATTCCTCATTACTACACAAGCAGGCTTATAATAGCCTCTGACAGCATATGCCACTGTATTTAAGCTATGGGTGCTACCATGAGCAAAACCTCAGCACAGTGGACTTAGTGTAAGAAGCTTTTCCCAGAGCCCCAGGGTACTTGCTATTTGTTGCCTCTGTGGCTTATATGGTGTTGGTACCTGATCTAGGAGGGAGAAAGCTGCAGTCACACCTCTTGGTTGCCATTTCCTTGCCCAGTAAGTTCTCCACAGAGCAGATCACTGCTCAGCAAGGTGGCTGGATCTTTGTGTCGACCACGTGAAGAGTTCAGGAGGTTGGTGCAAGGAATCTGAATCACCCCAGGAGTGGGTCCCTCTAAATAAGGTGCCCCAAAGTAGCAAGGTTTTGTCTTGAGCTTCTCTGGGTCTTGGACAATTTTCATCCGTCTGGATAGAGCAGTAGAGCATTCAGATATGGCACTGCTAAAGCATGGGCTAAAGCATGAAAAAGTATCTGAGAGGCCTACTTTCAAAAAGGGGACAATGTTGGGAAAAAAGGAAGCTGAGTGTTAGCATGTCCATGAGACGTAGAAAATCTGTACAGAGTGTAAATAAAAATTACCAAAGGGCTGGAAGGATTGGCATAGATGCACTGACTAGGTACTGAAGAAGGTAGAGTCTGATGCCTGAGAGCCAGATTACCACACAAGTATTCGCAACGAGTAACTAAAGCTAAAAATAGTCCTATTGACATAGTGATGTTAAGGTATTGCAGTTTAATAGCTGGGTGGATATAATAACAATCAAGGATACTAAAAGACTTTAAACAGTGAAGAACCAGGGGAATAATTTAGTATAGCCACAAAGGTTATGGACGTTAGAGTAAATAAAATAGACTTGAGACTGACTGGCATATTGCAGTTTGTGTTCGTATGCTTAAATGCTTTTCTCCTTCAAAATAGAGTTGGGAAAAACTCCAGTTTGACTGTGAATTTAATTTTAGAAATGTGGATTTTAATAGAAAATCAAGTCTTAGCAGTTTGCCGTTGAGTTCTAAACTCCCTCCATCTGCAGGGCCTGCAGGATGCGGGAGCTGGACAGGGAGGGCAGGAGAGGGAAGAGAGAGTCAGGTGGCCCTGACTCGTATTGTGTCCCCTCATGCATAATACAAGAGGACAAGGGCACTGGAGAAAGGATATAAGAGTTTGGACAACGCTCCAAGAAAAGAGTGGTTGTTAGGGTGATTGAGTTTGCTCTTTTGGTCTTTTTGGTGATGCGTGATAGTTTTGCAAATAGTTGAGAAAACCCTGCCGTTTGCAGAAACAGAGCGTCTGAACCATTAAGGTGGCTCATGTCTTTTTGAGGGTTCGTCAGCTCTAGTAATACAGAGAGAACATGACCCAAAAACTTTGGAGATCTTATACAGAAACACCTGAGGTTAATGAAAAGCATAGAGAGTCAGGCAGATAAGTAAAGACATAGAAGGGAGTAGTGGAAATTACAGGAGTAGGTACTTAATAGTTTTTGAAACTCCTGTATAGGAGGAAGTGAATGTCAGATCCCTTACATATATTGATATATTTTCAATTGTTCATCCTTACTGTAAAAGTTTTATTCCTTAACCGGGTCTTGTTTCCTTAAGTTTCTACACAGCAGTTGGTGAAGTTGCTAAAATGAGTAACAGCCTATTCACATAAGTAAAGACTGCCAAGCTAGGGCTTTAAAATAGTTAATGTTTGTTGAATAAAATTAGTCCATGTTTCCACATATGAAAAGCAAGTATTGAAGAAAGTTCTGCATAAAACTATTATTTCATGCTACATTCACTGGATTGTTAGTCTCTCTTACAAAAAACAGTATTTTAGAATTGAAAAGCAAGAACTGTTAATTCAAAAATCAAGCTTTTGGGAGAGGGTTTGAAAAAAGGTTTTTTCTCATTATTTCTGAAAGCCTTTTTAAAGTTCATTTTTTCACCAAAAAAAGGAAGATTTCTTGGAAATTTTTTAGAAAGAAATAAGTAGTTCTTGCTCCTCTTGAGCTTTTTTTTGGTTGCAAAAATATTTTACTGTTTTCTAAGGTAATTCTCACTGCTACCTGATAAAAGTCTCTAATGATAACAAGGAGCTGCAAGATCTGTGACAAATAAGAGCATCATAAGATGCAAAATGTTAATATATTACATTTCTTGAGAGGACTGAGGAATTAAACGCTAAAAGAACACAGTTTGCAAAGATAGCTGGGAGCAGCAGGCAGTAAAAACTGCTAAGTAATGTGTTTTGTGTGGGCGGGGAGGTTAAGTTGTGGTTTTGTTTTCTTTTGTAAGAGAAAAAATATTGATTCAGCTGGAGAAAATGGAAATGACTGAGGAAGCCACCTCAAATGAGAGAAAAATCAAACAAATACGCTCTCATGTATGCTTCTCTTTGTCTTTTTTCTGCAAAAATCAGTACACATCTTTTCAGCTTCTGTTACTGGGCTTCCTATTATCATAAAAAGCTAACAATGAGTATTCATTTCTTCAGTCACCATATGTCTTTATTTTCATGTCATATTTCCTATTTGGAAAAGTACTTATCACTTTGAAAACAAAGGTTGCTGCTGCAATCCAGCTCTAGATGGAAATCTGTGGAACTGTAAATTCTACCTGCTGCTGTTTTTCTTCTTAAAGGCTCTCTATACATAGCCCATAACTGTCCTGTGGGCTTTCAAGCCAACCCTGTGATGCTGCAGGTCCAAAGGAAGTTTGAAAAGAGAGTCCCAAGTACAGGAGTTCCAGTAAAAAAGTAAAAGGTATCAATCCTGGTTCAGACTTTCCTTGAATTATTTGATGTTTCCATTGTAAATTAAGGGTACTGCTTTTTATTTAGCTTATTCAGAGGAAGGTGCAAAACGGTAGTCTTATTTTATATTTACGAAAGTGGGTTCAAAATGAAAATGTAATGCTACAGGCCTCATAGAAGAGACCACCTTCACAGAACATTCTCCTAAGACACTTTGTATTTCTTCTACATTGGAGGCTACCTCTGCTAATTTTGTCAATCTATCTTGATCCTTTTTTTCAGAAATGGCCTAACATGGCCTTTGTTGTAAATTCTTCAAAGACAGGGCAAGGGAAGATGGTATAGAAACTGTTGACCATATGGTCAATATCAGAACTCTATTTCTCTACACTGACACTGACATGAAACCAGCAGATGTGCAATAAAACTCTTCTAATGAAGTTGCTGGCTGATTGGTGACGCGAAAGGAACAGTAGTTTCGACAAAGGGGAAAAAGGAGCATGAAGGGTAAAGAATTCATTACCTTGGGAAAGAGTGTCAAGATAAAACCCTTTATTATTCCCAAAAGCCGCATTGCCTTCAGGAATCATAGTAGGGGACCAGCAGGACATGTTTCATGAAGAACAAACCTATATGGCCATGAATCCAGACAAAATGTCCAAGTCCAGCTTCTTTCTTTCTGCCTTTTATAGGAATGAGGGAGACTGCGGTAACGTAAAGCAACTGAATCCCGCTTGGAGGGAATCTGGTTCTAGTCCTGCCTCTACCAGAGGTCCTATATGAGCCTACTCAAATGGTTTAAACCCAGCAGGACTGCAAATGTCCTATCAGCCTGGGAACATCAGGTGTATTTTGATGAAGCGCTGAACACTCCCAGCCACAGTTAAAATGGAAGTTGTGCTGTGGAGATCACTGTACTAGCAAACTAAGCAGTGCCAGGGCCCATTGCAGCGCCAGGGCCCATTTTCTAGCCTTGGGGCCAGCTGGCACAGCCTGGCTGCGTCTATAGTGTTAAACTATCTTTGTCTCCAGAATAGGGTAGCTGCATCCAAACTGATGATTCAGAATGGTCCCTGGCTGATGCTGAATTCTGAACCATGCTCAGGATTTTTGGGGGAAAAAACTAGGTTGCCTGGGCCAAAATCCTTCCAGAGACCATTCTAAACATTGAAGAATGCATTCCAGTGCTTGGGAATGTTCCCTGGCACTATTCAATTTACTAACAAAAGTGATTATAGGATGGGATTTGCCTAATCAAATACAGAAGCCTACATCTGAAACAGTTGTTTGGGTCTATCTTACAGTCAATGGAGAGAAACACTTGGGCATAATTTATCTCATCATATGAGATCTATTTATTCTATAGCGGATGTCTAGTAAAGCTCACATGAACTGCACCGTAAAAATTGCTTTAGATACATTGACTATAAAAGGAACTCAGAAAGATTAGATACTACCTTATGAACTTCTAAAATACAGTGAATTACATCCACCGCCTGCCTCCAACATGTTAACCTGTGGTGTAACAGCCTTGCAGAAAGCATGACATAGGACCTAAGACAAGGGATGAACTAAGGCTCCTTGTATGACCAGCCACCACTGTTGCCCCTACACCTCCCCATGTTTGTATCCTCACTCCACTCTCCTGGCTCCGAGGGCTCAGTGCAGACATGCTGTCTGCATACCATTACTTTCTGTACTTTTGCTGCAAACTCAGGTGAGCTACAGGGATACTACCACTAGTGGATGTTTTAGACCTTTTCTTACATGTGTTGGTTTCCCTGTAAAGTGGAGACATCCCCATCTCTAACCTCAGAGGACCTTCTGAAACTACATTCTTAGTATTCACAGTATCATTGGCTCCTTTGGATATTAATGCCATAGCAAAAGCTGTGGGAAAGTTAATCACTCTGGCCCTTAAAAAGTGTTTGAATAGTATGTAGTATGAAAGGCTTAGCAATATTTAATGAGCAGTAAGAAACAACAAGAAAAAAAGTTGGGCAGTTGCTCATTAGTTGGGAACTGGTTTTTTTACAAGCATTGAATGATACAGAAGTTCTCTGAAAACATTTTGACTGAATTTTTCTGAAAAGATTCTACCTGGAACAAACATCTGTCATGGAAAATTTTAGCTCAAATGACTGAAGTACAGCAAAGCTTCAAGCGGCTGAAGACAGAGTCTTACTACATGAATTGTCAAATAATTTTACCAACAGATGATATACTAACACTATGATAAATACTGTAAGCCTTTCAGCATACACACAAGAAATCCTGCAATATCTAAGAACCACATCAAAGATATATCTTCACTACTGCCCTTATTAGGTGAGAAGGTCTTATTTATTTCCTTTTTACAAATAAATAAGTTCAGATTCATGCCCCTCAATTTTATTTGCTTAACTGAGTTATCTAAAGGTAAATGTAGGTCTACCAGATGGATGGGGTGATTAAACCACCATTTGAAGATCTCTCTTTTCATTGACAACAGATAAACCCAGAATGACTGGGATCCTAGGAGACTAGGATTCAAGATAACTGCCTGGAATTAAATCAGAGCAAAATACTTTTACTTGAAATTCAGAGCACAAACCACCACACTGCTAGGCCTGGTGTCATCCCATGTTACTTTACTCACCTAATTGCAGTGCCTAAGAGAGGAGCGTGGAGACCACAGGTTTCCCTTCTAGTTACTTAGAAGAGGGGGGCATCTCTGGAGGGCTCCTGAAGTCTTAAGTGGACTGAATGATCTTTTGAATATAACAACCTTTCCCCAATAAAGACAATATAGACCAATACAGAAAACCCAAGATAATTACCTACATCTGTAGGTACCTCAGTGACAGAGGAAAAACTGGGCCAAAATCTGTGGCAGAGCAAAGAATTCAATCTTAAGCTGGTAACACAATCCCTGAACCATCCTTTTACTAAATTTCATTACACAGCTGTTTTCCTACTGCTTCCTTTAGTTTCATCTTCTGGCTGCTTTCACAAGGTGTAACTAGCTCTGTCTATCTCTGAATATACTGGGGCCTGATTCTGTTTGCAGGTCCCTTGACAATAGCATAACAGCAATTGTAACAATTTGCATTTATACACTTCCTTCCACCTGATAGCCTCAAAGTGCTTTACAAATACTGATTGATTATGTTTCACGTTACTCCTATGGGATAGCTATAAAATAGAAAAATAGAAGAGTGGATTGTGAATGACTGGAACTTGGAGCTGGGTAAAGACAAAAGCAAAGCATACGATTAGAAAAATAAGAGACCATTACTTATTGCTTGTCCATAAAACAAGGAACTCAGTGATTCTGTGCACATTTACATCAGCTGGAAATTTGGTCCTCAGGGCCTAGTAAAACCTAGAAAACTAGAAAATCCTAGTAAAACCTGAATTTAATTCAGGGCATTTGTTGGCCTTAATGGAAATTCTGGATGCTCACAACTTTCAATACAGCATAAGCACTGTATAAGGTAAAGATGATTTTAATGTGTGGTACCTGGATTTTGTTTCATAGGACTTGTTTAATGGTTTTAATAACAACAAAGGCTGCTTAGCCAACACCTATGAATGAACAATGCAGATCCTCCTGTCAGCAGAGAAAATATATCTTGTATAGGTCAAGTGACTCCATGTGGAGTGCAGTCCGGTTTGCCTAATTCAGTGTCAGGTTCTTGATAAAACAGTCCTACCAGATGAGGAGCTGAAATTCCCTGTGGTCAGAGGAGACAGGCAGGGCTCTCTGGAGGCCTCTGAGGAGAGACCTTGCCTGTCTGAACTTCATCACCTAAACTAGACAAAGGTCTTTGGAGGCCTTCAAGGCATCTGTCATCATTGATTGCATGGGAACTTAGGTACTTACTTTAGGATTGCTTCAATAGGAGTTAAAAACACAGATGTTGCTTAGATAATCAAGCCAGACAAACTGGATCGCTTCTAAGGAATCGCAGAATCACAGAATCACAGAATGGCTGAGGTTGGAAGGGACCTCTGGAGATCATCTAGTTCAACCTCCCTGCTCAAGCAGAGTCCTCTAGAGCACATCATTGCCCAGGGTCGCATCCAGGCGGGTTTTGAATATCTCCGGTGAAGGAGACTCAACTGCCTCTCGGGGCAGCCTGTTCCAGACCTCAGTCACCCTCACAGTCAAGAAGTTTTTCCTCAGGTTTAGATGGAACTTCCTGTGGTTCAGTTTGTGCCTGTTGCCTCTTGTCCTGTTGCTGGGCACCCCTGAGAAGAGTCTGGCCCCATCCTTTCAACATGCCGCCCCTTCAGATACTTGTACACATTGATGAGATCGCCTCTCAGTCTTCTCTTCGGCAGGCTCAACAGGCCCAGGAGAAGGGGCATCAGGAAAATCACATGTAAACATTGGAGTGACGGTGAGGCGGGAAGCGTGTCTTTCAGCAAACACTCCCCTCCCTACCCCTATTTGATAGTCTTCTCTTTACAAAGGTCACAACCCCTTTTCTAACACACCACTGCTCATGTTAAGCTGTTCACACGGTAAGCCCTGAGAGTACTTCTCCCCATCTGTCCTAGTTAGCTATGTAATGTGTGGGATAAAAACCTTTTTCGGGTTTGTGAATTATCTTGTTCTTAATCCCTTTTACATATGCTTTATTGATATTGTGTGAGGCTAATTTTTTAATCAAAATGTTATGCAGCAAAAAGTCAAACAGCATACGGAAGTCTAAATGTATTATATCCGCGCTGTCACCTTAATTAACCAATCTTAGAATATCATCAAAGATTTAAATTGGATTTGTTTTGTGAGACGTATTTTCTATGAATTTTGTTGACTGGTATCAATTAATTATAGTACCTATTAATTCTTTATTCTTTATTAATCCTTTATTAATTTTACCGTTTTTTCCTTTATCAACTCTTATTATTGATGTCACACTTACTTTTCCAGGACATCTCCTTCATCTTTTTTTATTGCTGACACACATATGTAGTTTTCCCTCCATTTGAAACATCTCCTGGATTCTGTTCTTTTGGAAGATGCGTGTCTAGAGACTCTTGAGCACGAAAGTTGTCTCATTCTGAAAATTTTTCTGATAAAACTACAGTAAGGTGGGTGAAAAAATGATTAGAAAATGACCCCCCAAGAGTAAATATGATTGGTTCATTTTCCAAATGGATTACTGTATCAGATTCCTCAAGACCCTTTCTTTGGTCATGTATTACCGAATATTTTCAGTTATGCCTTGGTTGATCAAACAGTGAATATGAGCAAATATGATCTGCAAATGGCACTAAACTTGGATGGGGACTGAAAGGACTGGAGAATGGAGTAGAAATCAAAACAGGCTGGAAGAAATGCATGCAAATTACCTACAATAAATGCACATTTGTATATTTAGGTAAAGTTAATAACTAACTAAAGGCAGAGATAGAGGATATTTGGATTAATGAGCATTTTTGAAGATGGGTAGTTTACTGCATTACAATTTGGATATGTTTTAACATAAATTCAGGAAGTTGTCAAAATGGACAAGCATCATATGGGATGTGTCTCTAAGACATGTCATGTGTTCCTTCTACTTTCATGATGACTTAAAGCCTGATATGGACTAATTCCAGTGTTGTTTAAGACAAAAAGAGATGAACCAGAAATACATTTAACTTGGCCAGCACAGAGTGCAGTCCAGAGTTGGAGTTTTAGTTTTGAGGACACAACTCAAGGCCAAGATGCTGCATGAAAGATCCTCTGTGCTCTTTCATGATAGTTTGTCTACTCCGAGCTTTAATTTTCTACCTATTGGCCAAGAAAGGGCTCCACTTCTGAATCATTCGTTGAAGGACTGTTTCAATTGCTTATATAGAGGAAACCATAACGGGAACGTTAAGTTAAGTGCCTACCTTTAGGCAATGTGGCTATCTCCCTTTTTGAATACCAAAGAGGACACAAAGCATCACTGTGTCCTTAGTGTCCTTAAGTTGCAGAACATTCTAGCATTGCAATAGCACCTTCTTCCTCTCTCCCCTCCAAATCAAGTCTGCATGATAGGAAGTTTCAGGAATCAGCACCCACTTCTGACACGACAATTACCCAAGATACGCGTCAGATTGACTTCACTACAAGCAGATTCCATTGCAGTGTGTGAGATATCGTAGTTCCTGAAAAAACATGAATTGATGCTTCAGTCAATATTTTTCCTCTGATGTTCTTTGCTGAATTTAATTATTGGGTTTAACTTCAAGATTCTGTCATCATCAGCATGAAAATGATCGCCTGAGTAACCACCAGAGCAGAAACCTCATCATTTGGTATCAATGGCTTTTAATTAAATTGCAATTAAAAATAAATAAAAGTTTTCAAGAGCAAACTTATCTCTGTTTAAATATATCTGGTTCTGCTTCCTGTGAAGTCAAGTTGGCCAGCTGAAATGTCAGTAGCTATGAAACCCTTTAATTGCCTCTTTTACCTTTGTTGAGCTGATTCGAATTGCTTACTGTCCTGTGGCTAGGGAGCCTAAAGCAGAATTTGAGTAAACAAATTGCCCAGCAGCTCTGCTGTAAGTTGACCCGGCTGCCTTCTTTGTACTGTGAACTGTTCCATCCTGCTAGAGGAAGAAAATTATATTGTCTTTTAGGAATGCCATGCTAAGATCCTGAAATGCTTTGCATGTTAGAACCAACATCTCAAATATGATGTGGTACTCTGAGACTATCACTTCCCTTCCCTTCCTCTCCATCTCTTTTTCCTCCTTTTCCTTTCCCCAAATACTTATGAAATTTCTCCGTAACTCTAAATCTACTTCCTTCTACAAGCTTCTCAATTCTTCATACTTTGCATGTTTACTTCCTTCCTGGAACAGTGTTACTCCCTCTAGGCAAATATTCCTTGCAGTATGCATATGCAAAGGCAAAGAATGAAGGAGACATGATAATAGTTTTCAAATATATGCATGTTAGCTACAAAAGAAGGAAGGACTAATGGGTTCTGCATGTCCCTGGTGAATGTGATCCTATGTAATCAGCTTCCACAAATAGATTGTGGTTAGACACTACACTAAATTTTCTAACCTGAACAGTCGAAGAGTAGAACTGATTGCCCAAAGAAGTGGTGCCATCTCCATCTCTGAAGGGTTTTATGAGCATGCTGTGAGTTTCCTGGCCACACTTGTCTTGAAGTTCCCCTTAGTGGAGGAGTATGGGTGCAAAGCTCACCAGCCACCAGCCACCTCACCAGGGCAGAACATTTCTTCAGTCTCACTCTCCTCTGGTAAACACAAAATACAGCATGTAAAAATGAAAACCTAGATGGTAGTCCTCCCCCAAAGAAGGAAAAGAAAGAAAACCTTGTTTATAGTATGTATGTTCTTATGATCATCTTGAGTGACTGTTAAAATCTGGGATACATTTTTGCAGATATTAGATATTCTCTATCTATATGCATTTATTTAAGCAAGTACACAGAATAAACCAGAATAACCTACATTTAGATTTTTTTTTCATTCCTATTTTGTCTGAAAAGTATGAATGACATATTTTGTATCTACTAAAGTTTATTAAATTTTCCCCCCTTATAATATAAGCTAAATATCTTTCACATGGATCCCAAAGTTCAATCAAATTATGGAAACTAAGCATTTAAAAAATATATTTTTATTAGTTAAACAAAACTATCTTAAAAGTCCTAGAACGAACAGTGGGCCAGAATAGCTTTTAATAATGTTTTGCATTCAGGATGAACTTAAACTATTATCGATACAATCAAATTGAACTGATTGCTTCCGAACCTCACATTCTCCCAGATTTTAACCTAGTAGATCTCATCCTTTCAGACTGGAATAAAGAATTTTCCCATTTATTTGATTCCCTGTTTATTTTTTAACTTTGAACAAACTAGACAGAGCACCTAAACAAGCTGGCTATACCAATGGAATAAGCAGGAAATACTCTGCACTGCGATAAAGCTTACCGGCATCAACATAAATGCTGCTTGTTTAATCTTTTCATAAGTTAAATGATTTCACATTTTTATAACTCTAGTAAGAACTCTGTACTGCTTGAAATTGTTTATGTTTATACGATATATATAAATGTCACTAACTATATATCTCAATAGTAGGCTATTCAGAGTAGCTTAACAGAGGTTTCCATAATTTTATATTAAATACTAAGGACATTTATTATTGAAATAAAAACATAATTAAAAATCAATGTATCTAAAATGATTGATTTGTATCATTTAATCACCTATCCATTCTACCTCTAATTTCCATATATAGTGTATTTTATATTGCAACATTGAAATAATATGTAGTATGACGTCATTAAATTCATTTAGCATGGGTATCACTCACCTAACATTAGCTGCTTAAAAGTTATATGTTTAGTCTCATCTAGTTAGGTAGGCTGCTTAATAAACAATGAAAAGAAATTTTCACGAGGAGATCCATCTCAGACTTTTTATACACATTTTACTAATATGGGATAGAATAGCCCTTGGACATGTCTGTCTGTGTTAGGGACTATTGTGGAACTTGGACAGTTAGTTTAGATCAGATGGCTGACCTTCAGATGGCTGAAATTAGGTAAGATGAACTCACTCTTAGGGAATGCATTAGGAGTGCATTAGGAAGAGCATTGCTAACAGGTCGAGGGAGGTGATCCTCCCCCTCTCCTCAGCCCTGCTGAATCCACACCTGGACCACTGTGTCCAATTCTGGACTCTCCAGTACAAGAAAGACATGGAGCTCCTGGAGTGAGTCCAGCAGAGGGCTATGAAGATGATGAGGGGACTGCCGCATCTCTCCTCTGAAGAAAGGCTGTGAGAGCTGGGCCTGTTGAGCCTGCAGAAGAGAAGACTGAGAGGCGATCTCATCAACGTGTACAAGTATCTGAAAGGAGGGTGTTGAGAGGATGGGGTCAGACTCTTCTCAGGGGTGCCCAGCAACAGGACAAGAGGCAACGGGCACAAACTGAACCACAGGAAGTTCCATCTAAACCTGAGGAAAAACTTCTTGACTGTGAGGGTGACTGAGGTCTGGAACAGGTTGCCCCGAGAGGTAGTGGAGTCTCCTTCGCCCGAGATATTCAAAACCCGCCTGGATGCGATCCTGGGCAATGTGCTCTAGAGGTCCCTGCTTGAGCAGGGAGGTTGGACTAGATGATCTCCAGAGGTCCCTTCCAACCTCGGCCATTTTATGATACTGAGAATATAGGCCTCACTTGTGTTGTCAGCACCCATGATTAACCTAAGTGCTCTACCAAATAAACTCACTGCAATAAGGATGAAAATCCTAGCCAGGAAGGACTTGAAAGCTTTCCTTTCATCAGAAGCTGGGGAATGTTTCAGCAAGTCTGTTACCCTTCTATGTTTATGCAACACGGCTCTGTGAGTAGATACTATTACAATTTGCAGCAAACAGGATGCAATGCCTGTATCTATCGTGAAATAATCCTAATAGAGTTTCATCATGACAAGCTGACACTTCTTCTTGGTCTCCACATCAATCTTCTTGCAGAAATACATTTTTCACATGTTGACCATTGGCTATCCAGGCATTCCTAGGCAGTACATGACGTAAAGCCTAGTCTGCTGTCCGGAGAAGATCAGGGCTCATCTCCAGATGAGTGCTCCTCTGTGCAGTTTTTTTTATCTTGAGTGTTTTTCCTTCAGTCATAAAGAAAGAAGGACAGTAAAAATGCTAATGCAACTCCACTCCCCTGAGAGAAAGCGGATCAGCCTCAAGAAAACAGGCAACAGAGAAGAAAGGGACCAGCAGGAAGTCTGAAGGGTAATACCATGCCCTTGGCATTCTCTGCACAGAAAAACTGCCAAAAGTTTCTTTCATCATGCTGCTTTTTCTGGGGGCCATTGGACTTCACTCAGTTGGTGAATGGAAAACTGCACATGAAATAAATAATATTTGTGAGGCCAAATGTCTTCATAGCACTCTACTTGCATGACAGTGTCTCCTTCTCAGTGTACTTAACCTTGGAAATATATTTTTTAACCCATTCCATATTCCAATTCTGTTTGTTTTCCTTTAGATCCATTCTCAAAATCCATCCCATTGTGGCCTTTTCATGGTATGTTACCCACTACAGGACCTCTGAATTATACTTATTAACTGCAACAACAAATAAAAACCACAAACATCTTCTATGGTCCCTTTTTTCTACAGTAGCATATAAGATTTCTTACACTTCCAGACTGTGCCATTATTCAAGTAGAAATTATTCTTTCCTCTCAATTCCGTGCAACATATACTTACTGCTAAATAACAACAATAATAATAATAAACAGTGAGTGAATGCTGCAAAATGTTCATCTGAGGAAATATATGTGAAGGTGAGATGGCATTGGATTTATTCAACCCATAGATACTAGCAATCTGGATATAAAAAATACCTGTTATCTCCTTCTAGTAACTAGCAGCCATTGTACCAACCTAAATATATGTCTATTTGGCTCTGGTCGTAACCCTCCAAACCAGCTCCATACACCCATTTAATGCTCATTTCTGCCAAGGTGATACAGATGCCAGTAGTGTAATGCAGGGGGAAGGGTTTTCTCCTTATTTCCTCCACACATTTCCCTCTTCCGTGAAATGATGACAGTTTAACAGTACTGCGAAATTTTTTGTTGGCAGATAAACAACTCCTGGAAGAGGTAGTGGGATTTCTGTTTGTCTGAAGCTCATTGTGCCAGCAGTTCAGAGCAATGCAGCTTCTTGATAAAGACGTATATAGAAGTGAGCTGATGCGTTGCTGGAACTATCAGGCTGAACTGGCTTCTGATTGGCCTGAGGGATATTTCATCGCTCACTGTTCCTTATTCATTTAGTAGAATGGAAATAAAGAAATTGAAACTGGAGGATCTGACAGGAGAATAGACTTGAGTTGCTCTGAAAATAAACATCTACCTCCATCTTGACATTTATTATCTATAAACTGCTTGGCTTCTTTTTGGCAGTGTTTACTGTGTTACCAAAGCATTATCCTGTCATTGTGTTGTATTACGCTGGCATTATCTCTTTAGCAAATTCTAGTACTGAATTTACAGTTCTGTGGGTGTTTTCAGCCTTACACTGCTGAAGGCTCAAAGCAAGGCAGGGCAGGCCATTGACCATACAGGTGATGTTACTGCATCAAGGTTCACCAGATGGACCAGCTTGGATACCTCGTAATAAAGAATGCGTGCTGACGGGGAAAGTCCTAGCAGCTGGCTGGAGAGGAGGCCTCCATTTCCTTCCTCGTGCCACAGCAAGGCTTGCTACACTGCATCTCTGTGCCATGAGCAGTTTGGAACAAAATTCTGTCACCTCAGAATCACAGCATCCCCAGGGATGCTAATAATTCTTTTATTGTGCTTGGAAACAAAGCACAAGAATGTATTACTTGGCTTTGTGACTGAATGCCATTGTTGTAACATCATTCATCTTATGTGGGATTATCACCCTAAGCATATGCCCAGGAATGAAATTTTAAAAAGGATGTAATCCAAAACACACAGTTAATTTGCATCAATTTACTTTTAAATGAAGATAAAAGATTTTAAGATTGGCGAGGGAGTCAATCAGAATTGAAAGCTGCGTGATTGCTATAATTAAGAATATCAGTGCAATAAAAATAACATGCCATTGCCGAGCAAACTAGCCTAAGGCAAAATGAAGATGATGTTCATTTTGCCATTGTATTTGCATTGTTTCCAATGCCAAAAGCCAAAATCTTTTGAATCTACATAATAAATTGTGAATTCAACAAAAAGCCATTATTTGTGGCATGCTAATACATGAAGAAATATGTGGCTCCTGAAAGAAACAACAGTTTCTCAATATCTCAAAGACGTTATTGTTCTAGAGGAACCCCTCTATTCACCGGCCCATAAGAAACATTCCACTTCTACTGTCTTCGCTTAACTACTGATTTCCCACATGAACTGTAGGTCATCATAACAAAAAAAATCTATGAAAAGCAGTGACCATTGGCTTTTGCAGCCAGCTAGTAAAACACACAGACTAAATCACCTAGCTAGAGAGCCAAGCAAAATCTTCCAGTGCTGAAAGCCTGTAGCAGCATTTTGATTATTTATCTTAATCTCGTTTATGAAATGCACCATACTTCCTCTACAGTGAATCCTACTTCCCATTATACTCTGACATCTAGCTGAGAAAACTGCTCCCACTCTACTTTGTCAACTTGTATTTTTGCTTTACCTGAAGCCTAAGTTTCGTGCTCCCATTACCCTTCATAATCCATGCATAGGTAGGCTTGCGAGCCTTCAGCCAGAATACAAGCACTGCTATTAGGATTCTTGGGGTTCGTTAGAAACAGAGGCAATATTCTCTCGGTTTTATTAGGAAAACTTCTCTCCCTGCTAGGGGACTAAATTTCTAATGTATGACATGCAACCACGGTAAAGAAGCTACAGTTCTTAATTTGGCAGCTTGACAGTCTTTTCTGTTTAGAATTTCATGCTATTTCCTGCTTGTTAAGATGGTAACCTTGGCATGCTTGCCCCCATCATTTCTAGTTTCTAGTACCTCTGTTTTTCTTTGACCACCTCAGAATTGCCTATCTTCAGCTCAAAGAATGGACAGGTTGGCACTAAGGCCTTTGTAGTTCTGCCTAGTTGTGAATAATACGCATAATCCTTCCTTGGATATCAAATATCATATGACATTTTTAAATGACAAGGTGAGGTTTATCTATTTTAGTTTTTTCCTGATCTCAGGATCGGTTCTTTATGTACAGATAGAATCTATTTCTACACAACAACCCTTATTTTCTGCATTTAAGATTGAAGAGTCTGTGAATGTCAGACTCATGGAATTGCCTTTTACAAATAGCTATCACATATAAAAAGATTCCTATCTCAAGTTATAGTGTCCTATTTTTAATAGTTTTCCTGTTTTTAAGACAGTGCTCCTTCTATTTTCATCCATCTTCTCTTCTCAAGCATACTAAGGAGTCATTCTGATTTTTGTGTCAGACGTTATACATTAAAAAATCCCATAGCAAGGTAGAAAAATGCTCAAAATTTTGGTGATAGCAAACACGAGAAAAGGATTAAAGCCATATTTCCAGGGAAAAGGTATAATACTACTTCGCCATGATGCTCAATGACAGCATACATGTTCGTGTACATTTCATCCACAGAAACCTCAAGCATCTTAATGATCTCAAAATGTAAGTGCCTGTAATTTCCTGATGCTGTTTATTCCAGCCAGAAGTTTTACCCTGGGCAGTTATCCCAGCACCATCATCTATCTGCCAAGAAGCAATTGGAGAGAAGTAGCACATTTGTGACAATTAAGAATCAATTTGATTGATTGATAAGTTAGCCTGCCATGAACTTTTAGAAAAGCCTTCATGTGTCAAGATATTTTGATTTTGCACAAAGAAGCCAGGAGTCTAATCTCAGTTTGGTTGTCTGGCCTCCCTGTATAGCCAGTGGAGAGACGAATGACCCACCAGGGAGCATGATCCATCTTGTCTCAAAGTTGATGGGAGGAATTTCCCTTCAGTGGTACCACTTTCCTCCCAGTGACTGGAAATGGCATTATATCATCTAGAGTAGCATGAACTGAATCGCTTTGCAGATGCTTGACAGCATTGACCAGGTTTCCACTGAGCATAATGGCAATTTAGACACTTACATGGAGCCGCCTGCGTGTAGATGCCTACACTTAGATGTTTGAACCTGGAACTGAAGCCCAGACCATACAACAAGCTTAGAGTAGAGGCCTGATTTTTAAAGAACAAAGGTTGGGCAAGGTGAATCCTGCTCTATACAGAGTACTCCTTCAGCCTGACTTGATATTTCTTCTTTTTTAAACTATGAATCTTTCCTTCAGTGGGCTGCAGAACATTATGCTATCCCTCATCATTTAATTGATTGTTCTCTGTCCAAATTAACAGATCATCTGCAATTACTTCCATTAGCCAAAAGCCTCCATGATCGGAAAATTTACATTGAAACAAAATGGGAGTTTTGCCATGGATTTCAATGGAGTCAAGATTTCACTTCTGAAAGTCTTGGTATTTTTGAATATGCTGAGGCAATCTCTTTGTTTTTGTTCTTTTGTGTTTTTTTTTAGTAAACATGTATCTAGAAAAGAGATTTCTGAAACGTTTACTCCTGCTTTCTTGACCTATGAAAAACTTTGGCTGCCACCCAGCACTGAAATACATTCCCTTTTCTTCTTCCTTAACTTTCCAGTGACATTAAAAATTATGTGCATTACAAGAGCCTAATACATAATGTAAAACACAACTGGTAGAGGAGGATGTGGAAGAAAATAACTTAGTTTTAGGCCATCAGTCCCTGTTTTCTTTCAAATCTTTCTGGCATGAAAGTATGGCATTATTACTGAGGCTGGCAGATTGATAAATGTCAAAAAGCATCAAATGCAAAATTATGTAGATATTTTAACCAAAAATGTAAACCATTACATGTTTACTTATTTTAGTGATGAGAATAACTGTAAAAAATTATATAAGTTTGTCTTGTAGAAGTAAGTGAAGAGCATGGGAGAGATACTATTGAAGAGCATCACTGCATAAGACATGTTTCGATGAAAGGAGCAAAGAGTGTGAAATAAATGTTATCTTTGCTTTGAATCTTCTAAAAAAATTACTTGAAAAGTTATCTATTAAAATGAAAAGTAATTAAAGTGAGATGTAAACGGGCAGATTTTTTAAGTAATGAAGAAGCCATATGTTTTGATTTTCATGGAGGTCATAGCTATTCTTCCCAGATTCAGTGCTGAAATGGGAAGAGGTATGAACAAATTAATCTGAATGGCATCCAAAAGTTAAAAGGAAGATAGACTTTTGTAGTTAATAGCAAAGCTGATCAACATTTTTTGACTGGAAACTTTTATCCCTTTGAAATATGTGGTTGTGTTAAAATCAACATATAATTCAAATTCCATCGTTGTTAATACAGGCTATCACAGGAATCATTTTCTGTTCTTTGTTGAAAATTGATTTCTCTTGAAGAGGTTACATGGCTTCAATATACCTGATGAAATTAGCAGTTTCCTGTACAGGATAAAACTTTTCTCCAGAGATACGTATCTATGTAGGTTCCTTCTTTCTTACGAGAGTATAAACCCTGGTACAGCAATTGCAATTGCGGAAGTTAGTAGCTCTGCTGACAAAAATGGCTGAGCATATAAACTCTGCACATCTCAGTTTAAATCTGAAGAATTTACCAGTTTCTCAAGTGCGATAGTTCTGTAGTTTCAATCTCCATTGAAAGACTTTTCTGAAACAGCCAATAAAGCACACTACGTGCATCTTCATGGTTAGGAGACATCTGGAAAACTGCATGTCAAGTCTAAATTCAATGGAATTTACCTCATTATTGGCTTATATAGAACAACGTAGGCTAATGGGAGACACGTTCACCAGGGATACAGGCTGAAACCGTGGAGCACAAATATAGGTCCCTGCAGGACCAAGAAGGAAGAGCTGCCAGAGAATCGGAAATCTGATGGAGGTGTTTGCTGAGCCTGAGGTAAGACCTTTAGCCAAATGGATAAGTTTTCCTTTCCTTTGATGGAGGACATTGTCTTTGCAAGCATTTATTCATAGCATAATTGGACTCTGTGGTTTGACCAAACTGCAATTGTAAGGTTCCATCCCGAGGGAAATACAGAGATTTCCACATTTGGATTTGTCCTACACCAGACTGAAAATTCAACAAATTGCTATGTAACCTGTAATATTTTCAAATTGAAATTGTCACTTTACTTGTAAATTAGAAACTTTAATTACTTTCTTCCTTTATTTTTAATTTTTATTTTTTAACTTCCCTGAATTGGAAATTTAATTTCTGTTTCCATGGAAAAGAACCATGTGCCACTAGCCCTCTATCTTCACTCTTTTTTTTTTTTTAATGTCATTGACAATGGCCTGCGCTCGCAGGGATGAAGGAGAGCTTGAGTCCTGCATGACTGTATTTGTACAAGCAAATTCTGTCTAATAGAGACTCAGTCACCATTTATAGCTGTCTTATGTGTTATCATGACAAAATGTTAAGGAATAATGGTAATATATATATAGATGCTTAAGCATTCAAATAAGGCTAATATTAAACCTTATTTTAATGAGGGATAAGCAAGGACAGACTTTCTGAACATCGCGAGTCTTCCTAACACATGGATCAGGATGCTTGCTTAAGCAATGTCAGTGACAGGTTTTGTGCCTCTTGATAGGGCCAAGAATTAAATCTTCTATCATACTCTGTGATTGACAGGAGGCTGTCCTTCCAGAACTGTTCAAAGAATGAGGCTGAATGTTTGCAGTTGAAATGTACGTGGTTGAAATGTTTGACCTCTGTCTGCTGATAAGGGGCGATGCTGATGGAGGACAATGTGTAAGATGCTGCAGCATCTTTTGCAGGCAGACCTGAGCTCACTGTGTGTCCACATTTCAAGCTGACTCGATTGCAGATTAATTCTCTGTATCTCTGATCCAATGTGTTCAACCTAAAACGCGTAGTAATTTCAGTGATATTGGGATTAATCCCTAAAGACTATATTACTTTCTAATGATGGTTATTGGGAATGTTTCAGGTGAGCCACTCAGAACCTAATATTTGGAATATCAGGGACTATTTAAGGTAGATGAGCCCTGACATAATAAAATGTGAATTCTACCCTAACACAAAAAGTCTCCATAAGCTTGAAGAATCTGGATATCATCTTTTAATTGATCTCGGATTGCCTTTTCCTGGAGCACAGATCTCTGCTGAGCTGCTGATTTGAACACGGTCTTCTGCTTCGGAAATATGCTTGAAAACTAAACTTTGCAGTCAGAACTTGATCCAAAGACAAATGAAGTCATTAGGAATCTTCCGATCATGCCCTTTGAACACAGCAAAGGAATTAACTAATATTGCTCTTTGAGTTTCTTTTTTATTCATAACCTTGTGGTGCGCCACTAGAGGGGCATCTGGGATTCTTTTGGATTCTGGGATTAGTGACACTGTACTCAAGAGATCATCATTTGTCAGATACAAGAATTTATTAGAGATAAGCAGTTCTACACATATGACAGACACCGGACAACACTAAACAATTAACAGTAGACAATCTGCAAGTATAATAAAGGTAGGAAGTATAGTAAAGAACTAAAAACGGAATATACCTATCAGAGCTCTATGGTTAAGCCACGGAAGCACAGCACAATGACCATTCTCGGATGCACAGTATAATGACTGCTCTCACCCTTTCCTTGTGCTTATGGGCCACCCTTCCGGTATAGTTTTCCCTGGATTGTTCTCACCACGCTCGAGCTGCACCAGGAGCATTCAGGTTCTGCCTGGCAGCTGGCATCAGGGGCGTCCCTGCTGATGGGTGGGTTGTTGGGTCCACAGGCAAGCTGATGGTGAGTCCAAGTTCACATAGAGGTATGTGGCTTACTTTCTTTTATCCTTCTCGGGCTTCATTCATTATTCAGTCAATCAATGTCAGACCACAGATGGACAGTAGAACAGATGGCTTCAGTAGATAACAGTATGGATACCAACAGGATGATCAACAGAGTGCTCAGCAGTACGGTCAACAGATAACAGTACGCACATTCAACAGCTCTCGGTACACATATTCAGCAGATATCAGTTCGAAATTCCACAGTACCTAGATGCTTACAGTCTGTCTGTGGTGTCACTTCTCCTTTGCTGACTAGGTTTACTCTGCACTCATGGGGTCACTGGAAGGGTGTGGCAACCTCACAGCGTGGTGGCTCTGGCTGTGGTGCACCTGGGGTTCCTGAACTCTTGGGGAGCACCCCAGAGCAAACCCTTCTTCTATGGGCTGCACCATCCTGAGTCCCATGCTTTCCTGTGTGGCGCCTATCAATCCTTTAGATGAATGTTGCAGCAAGGAAGCTTTATGGTAGAAATTTTCACAGAAAACATGTATTTGACGGGAACATAGAAAATATTTGCAAAAAGCTAATTCACAAACCTGTACACATGAAAATTCACTTAAGAAATTCTTGTAGAAGACCATGGGTAGGATCCATCTCACCTAGCTGTAGCCACCTAAGGAGTAAAAAAAGTCCACGTATGTAACAGCAGCATAACTCCTGTCCAAAGCAAGAAGTATAGAGGCTCATTCAATTTTGCAAAGCCAAAAACCAAAAACTTCCAGAATTCTTGTTTGTACCAAAACAGCCATTTTCTTATTAACAATGATCAGTACAATGTATCACACAAATAAATAAACAGAATTGTTGCCCTACCATTGATTTGATTGATCAAGCATTACAAATGGAGGAAAATCAACTAATAAACAATGTAACAATTCAGATAATTGCTTTTTGTGCAGTTAAGAAACAGATATTGATGAGATTTAAGCCTGTGCTTGAGAAACAAACAACCCCTGAAACAAATGCAATCTTTGTGAATATCAAAATGTTAAGCAAAACCACAATGAGTCAAAAGACTTGGGTGTTCTGATCCCTCCCTCCCCCAAAAAAAAGGATATTTGCTGAACATCCTAGGAGAAGTGAGCAAGCCAGACTTGCTGTATTCTGAAAACCTTCACAGCAAGGAGATTTCGCAGTTTATCTCTTCACAGTCATTACCTTGGGTGAAGGCTTAGGCAGAGTAGTTAGTGGCACAGGATGGCAAAATACATACTTTGCCTCATTTGGGAATCAAAAAAGGGCTTGGCTGTTTGAATAGTGCTGCTGAACTAGTGTTCCTCAGTTCCTCGCTCATCTTCTGCTCCAGCTTTTCCTCTGAGAGAAGCAGGTTGAAGATGTAGTGGGAGAAGAAATGAGGGCACAGCCTCTACAGGAGGCAGTAGCTGTTATTTCCTGATGGCAGTAGGAGCAGTGAGCACAGCTCTGCATGGCTCTTCTGGACTTTCCATCCGGTCCCATCCCTCCCTGCCCCCTCCCTTTCACCACTGCTTAAAAGAAAAAGAAAGGACTTCTTTCTACCAGTCGCCCTCTGGAAGCCCACTAAATGGTCTCATCCTGTCTTTCCTCTCCTAAGCACCTTGAAATCCCCTCTTAGATCCCTGCACTCACTCCTAGTCTTTGGAATCCCATAAAGTCTGCTAAAGCCCTCCCAGACCTTAACCTCAGACCTTCAAAACCCTTACTTTCAGCTCGTCCTGCCTTCCGCATGAGCCACTCTGCCACTGCCAAGAAGCCCAGAGCCAGCCAGGTGCTGGCTTGAACTGTCCTCCAATAAGGCTCGTGCCTGCCTCATCCATCCATTCTTCTGTGTCCTTCAACTGGCTGCATTTGGCTGTGACCCAAGGAACATAAATTTTCTTTGCCTTGTCAAGAGTGAGGACTGGAGGGTGCTGGAGGGCTGAGGACCAGATCACAGAAAAAGAGAGGCAAAAGAGGGACAGATAAGAAAGGGCTGGGAAGAGGACTGTTGCAGTCACCTTGACAAAGTGAAGACAATTCAGGAATAACATGTGGAATATACAAAAAACACGAACCAGCTTACCGAGAATTAATTACTGAGTAATGCAAAACAATAACTGTGCGAATGAATTCTACAGTAAAATTAATTGCAGAATGAACAAGTTATTACAGCAAGAAAACCCAGCAATCAACAAATATGAAGAGTCTTAGCAAAGAACGACAGCTTGCAAACAAAGAATTTTCAGTTCAGCTATTGGCCTGTGACTAAACCGTATTTTCAGTTTAGGTGGACCTAACACGAATCATTTACAGTGTTTGCTTTCTTTTCATTTGCTTAAGACCATTTCATATGACCGGTTAAAGCAGAAACTGCATTTTGATTTTTTCATATACTTCAGTTTGAAAACAAAAATCTATTTTCAAATAAATGTCAATGTTTTTAGTCAAAAACTCTTCTCCAAATAATACCTAAACTTTCAAACAGTTCTGGAGCATTTGTTCAAGGTTCTACAATTCACTGAAAGATATCACCCTGTCCTTCTATGGCACAAATGAATGATGCTGAGAGCAGGCAGGAAGTTAGAGGTAATGGGCAAAAGAATAGGAAAACGGTGAACAGTAGATCTAACAGTTGCACTGGATAGATTATTGCTAATGCCCAGAAATAGGTGTTATGAAAGAAACAACCTGAAAGTCTCTTCTGGTCACCAAAATACTTGGTCATATCACTTTTTTTATAAGCAGAAGAGGAAAAAAGCCATGTTACTGTGGAAGTGAGAAAAAGAAAATACTCTTGCACTGGAATATAGACAGTCACTGCCAGTGTGGTCCAATGCCTATCACTGTGTTCCGATTCAGTTCAATTTTTGGTGCACCAATGCTGCTTCTAAATCCTGTTTACCCCTCCCCATTCAGAAACCTCTCCTATCCAGCAACTTACCCACCACATGGAAGTGCAGATCACCTACCACCTTGAAAAGACGTGAACCTAATTCTGTTCTGCAGCACCTATGCAATTCCTAATGATATCAGTGGAATAGAAATAGGAGTAATTGGAAACAGAATGTAGCCAATTATCTTTGCAATTTCAATCCACAACATGAATAATATAAAACCCACTTCTGAATTTGTCTCTGCTGCAGGGTACCCTTTTCAAAACTTCTTTGAGGATTAAAAAGAAAAATGTGTAGTGGAAGAATACATCTTGTACGTGGAAGCCTGCAGAGGAACTATGTCCCTGAAAAAAAGATCGCTAGCCAATGAACAAAATCATCAATATTTAATCTCTTGCCTTCCTTCTGATACATACCTCTAATTGGGAAGCAACATTCAAGCTTTTGAAAGTGACCTTGTATGTTGATTAGGTTACTCCCCCAGTAGTTGAATCTCATAATTTATCCCAGCCGTTTACAGAGAGTACTATAATGTGGCACATCCAGGTGTTTTACAAGGAATGCTGCTGTCAGAAGGCTCATTGGGGTAAAAGTAGAGATTATTATACTTCTCCATGGACAAACAGTACTCAGAGAATCTCAGAGGCTGTTTTTTGTGTTATCTAGAGGGAAAACATAAGCAAAATACAGTCGCTGTGGAAAAGAACTGCTGTACCCAGCAGTGCGGGCTGTAGACCCCATGCAAATTACAGCCGACCCCAAAACAGTTGCCTCTTCAAGAATAAAACTTTTGAGAGGTACATAGGCAACAATGTCGGCTGGTGAAGACACTCTGTGTTTAACTAGATACATATCAGGACCTCATTTATTACTTGTCTATACAAGAAAGCGTATAAGCAATGAGCTAGCAAACAGCTGCTGCACAGCCACACCTGTCGCCTTGATTGCTGATGTTTAGGGGGATTTCTTTCACATCGTGGAGGAGGGCCCTGCATAGGTTTTTATATGCAGCACAGAGGCCATGGTAAGCACAGGGGAGCATTACTCCTGATGTAAACTCGGGGGCGTGATAAACTGTGCAATCAAACATCAGCTCTGAGTGTTGAATGTGATGTCTCAGTTAAGCAAAGTAACTCAGAACTGATCATTTTGCATGCAAGGAAAATTACAGAGACCCTGTCTACACATCTGTCCTTTTCAGCAGCTCTTCTCCTCTCTGAGAATTGTGACAAATTTACTCCCTGCTCCATGCACGCTTTTTGTCTGAACTGAAATTGGAAACCTAATGGCTCAGAAGTTAATAATGTGACCTTTTTGTTCATAGATAAGAAGTAACAATGTGAAATCTGTTGCTTCCAGGGAAGCATTTACTAAACCTTTGCTACACCCAAGTCATTACAGTTCTTCTAGACAATGGAGGCCGTGGTTGTGTTCAAAGGGACAAGTCCTGAGCGGGTGTAAATATCATTACACCAGCCAGCTGAGAACATATCAGCACCAGTGTGTTACTGACCTACAGCCTGGGCGGTTCCAGTTGATACAGGTAGAAGAAGTGGTCTCATTCATCAAAACAAGCTGTTCAAATAAAGTTGTAAAACTCCACTCTGTTAACTACGTGAGCTAAAGTTAAAAGTAGCTCGAGATAGGGTATAGCTTGAGACAAGCTTCAACACAATATTCTCGCAGCTTTGCCTGAGAATCCGTGACTACGCTCTCTGTCTTTGGCAACTTTAATTTAATTAGCAAAAAACTTAAACATTATTAAGTATGCCCCCTTTTTTCACTTCAAGTCAATGCCACTAATTTAGCCGAATTCAGTCGGAGCAATAAGGCTGAGTGCAGATGTAGTGAGTTGTACAGAATACCGGGAATGGGAAGGACAGCCCAGCAGAGGTTGTAAGCCTGGGATCATATATCATGCCAGGCCATGCAGTTTGGAAATATACAGAAGGAAATCCTATTAACATGAATCCACCATTGTTTATCACTCCCTAACTCAAGCTTTGCACATTTAAGTGGAGCTGCAGCCTTTTGTTTAGCTCTAGCCCAGTTGCTGTTAGGAGTTTAATAAATCCTTCCCTGGAGGTAAGCTGATTGTGGGAAAAGTTGAAGCCACCACCTTACATTATGTGACCAACTGCTGGACAGCAGAAGTTCAGTAAAATGAATCCTGTCCTTAAAGCATGTACTTGGGGACCTGGGTTACGTGCCACCTTTCTTATTCCAGTTACGAAGCCCCAAGCAAGGAGACTTAACACAAAAAAACATGGATATTTGGCTACACTTTAGACAGTACTTTTTTCCTCTGAAGTGACTTTTATTGTGCTACTAAAGGTTGGGTTTGAGTCAGGTATCAACTTTTGTCACCCCTTGCTGGGCTTACCACCTAGAGGGTTGGTGTCACTCTTTTACTCCGGTTATACATATGTGGATTCAGTAATAACTTCTTTTAAGATTAGTTTTTTACTTTCTCACCCTATCAGGAATAACTTCTAAATTTATATAAAGGTATCTTTTCAAGGCCAGTCCCACCTCATGAATATTTGCAAGTACATGCGAAATTCAACAATATGAAGTGACTCAACACATATTATGTTGGTCTTCGACACATGCAAACATATTCCTTTTACACAGCCTCCAGGCTATTAAAACTGCCCCATACTGATACTTAGAAACTATTTCTGTAGCTCATCTGATAGGGTCTTGCACTTTCAGTGCTGACTCCTCCTCCTTCAATCCACTGCCTCTGTATTGGCAGCTGGATTTTATTAGATGAAAATAATGAGCTCCATTTCCTTGTTATTTCCTTTCAGCCAGCAATCATTTCCCTAATGTTCTGCGTCTAACAGTTAGGTACTTAGTTTAATCTAGTCAACTAGATGCAAAATTCATTAAGGCATGTCCAGATCATTCCGTGTGTCCTAACACACATCTTCACTCACTGCTTGCCAGGAGTTTTAGCTCAGGATCATAAACATACAATACTGAAGACCAATGAGGTTGCAGGCTTTGTTTTTTTTCCAATTCCTTCCTGTTTTAATGGCAAGTGAACTGTAGCTAGTACAGCCAGCCACTAGGCTACAGTTGAAGCTAAAATCACCAAAGAATACATTTGCTAGAGCAACCTGTGCAAATTCTCATTGCTAATAAGTTACGGCCTTTAAACCACACATTAGCAATTCAGCAAGTAATGATAAATATTGCACTGACTGCCACCATTGCTTTACTTATTCATTTATGTAAAATTCCTGTAAACGTGTTCAAGCAGCACAGCATTCTATGCCAACCATTATTAGAAGGCATTAGCTTCATTTTGTAGAGTAATCAAGCTGGAATAAAGCAGTAAATGATCAGTACTGTAAAGATGAGAGCTAAACACTAATCTGACTGAAAATGTGTGCCTTGGAGTTTGACAGAGACAGATGACTCCAAATGTTTTCAGGTTTGCCTTAATGACCTTTAATGACCTTTGAAGGTCATTATCTTCAGTAATGATGGGGATTACTCCACTGATGTTAGAGTTAGAATTGAGCTAGCTGGGTTTTTTTTTTTTAGTATTTTGTAAGCTGTTCTCTTCTAGAAACGGCTTGAGTAATTGTGTTTATATACAGTTGTCATTTTTTAAATCTTACTGTAGTCCCTACAGCTATTGTACAAATACAGAAGAAAGTAATTCCTTTTTTGAAAGTTTTAAAAAAGGTAATTTCTAATAGGGAAGTAAAAAAAATAATCATAAAAATAGATGATATAATAGGCAGTGGTTTGCAGCATCCCACTAATTCAAATGTTATCAAGTTTTTATAGACATCATAGCAACGAAGAGAGTTAAGAAAGAATTGAAAGGAGAAAAATGGCATGACTTTGCAAATTATTGGCAGATGCTGCTATTTATGTATATTGTTTTAGTTTTTATGCTCATTAGCAGGTGGTCTTTATAGTGTTAGGTTGCAAACACAGTTAAGGTAAGGGATCAGCTAAGCTTTTTCCATAGCCTTGTACCACAACTGACCATATGAGAGTTACTCAGTAGTGCTTTTCTTTATGTACCAGACCAGCAGTTTGTGTGTTCTGATTTTTTAATGAATCTTCTTTAAAAACTGTCACATGAACACTTGTAAAGAAAGAATAGCCTGCATGCCTGTTACCCTATCTATTTTTTTATTTTTACTTTTGACATAAACAGAGTGGGTCATTCTATTAAACTCAATGCCATAAACAAGGTGAAAAAGTATTTCTGTCCAATATGTGCTAAAACAGTCTTCATTTTCAGATGCTGTGGTACATACCAGACCAGAATTTGTTAATATAAACTATGTCACTGGTTGATCACAGTCTTCCTGGTACTAATCGATAAACTAATTGACTTGTATCACATTGGTTTTCTAGACTTTTATTCACATTCAGACTAATATGAAAGTAAACATTGTTTATGGGGAGTTCCTCCCAAGCATTAGGGACATACTAAGGGGAAAACATAAAAATAGAAGTTAGTATTATGTATTAAACAGAGGTAGCAAAGTCACTCTCTCACTATTAACTGAGAGAATGGATAACAGAGAGAGAACTCAGACCATGAAAAACAAGAGAAATTCTTTATTCTCTTCAACAACAGAAAAGACACAGCATGGTTAAAGATATAAACAGAAACAGATTATACTGTTAAAACAATGCAGTAGGAAAATGACCTTTCCAGTCAAATTCTGGATAGACAATGATGAGACAAAATTATGTTTATCAAAGCTTGAGACATCTGATGCTTAAAGCCTGGATGTATTTTAACTGCAAGGATGGGATGAGAAAGACTGCATCTTACTCAGGGAGTATCTGCAATATTTAGAAACAGCTTGATGTGAAGTCTTAGAGAGAAAAGCTTGGGTGAAATATCACGCCCAGTGATAAGCCTGATTCACATGGATGATGGTCTTATTTCTCAAAATGATTGAAAAGGAGAGAAGAATGCAAGTACAGAGAGGGCTGGAGATTAGGAATGTTGTTTTAGTAATGTTGTGTTTGAACTGAGACATAAGTCAGACTAGAGATAGGCTGACATCTTAATCAGACATGGGAGACAGCTAATGGTTCATTTATAGAAGAGCCTGGGTTTGGGGGTTTTTGCTTTTTGGGGTTTTTTTTCTGGTTTTAGGTTTTTTGGGTTTTTTTTTTTTTTTGCATTACACAACTGGAATCTTTTCTCTCCTGAAAGTCAGCAAAGTTCCTACATTTCCAAAGCAGTATCTGTTTTCTAGGCTTTCAAAAAATGTGTCATGACCAAAGGAAGACACTTATGACTTTATGGTGAGCCATCAAGAGTAGTTCTAAAGGAGTTCAGCGGTATTTTTGGATACTCAGCTACTTTGAAATTTAGGTCCACTCAAACTGCCAGTTTCCTTTGGAAATGTAGGCTGTGTCATTTTTCCATTGGGCTGGTGTCTCACAAAGCAAGCTCCACATCCAGTAAAGGCACAAACAAGGGAAACACTAACCTAGAATATTTTATTCATTTACCTCTACCAGCTGCTGTAAATTCTGACAAAATACAACACCCATCTTTCCTCTCTAATCTAATCACAGAAGAGACAGACTCTATTTTTCATGCAATGCAACAGAGCACGCTGCAGCTAGCAGACAATAAAAGAAGATACCGTAACGTCTAAGCTGTTAAGAGAACACATTTTTGTTGTCAAACACTGGTCGTGTGGGAGCAAATTGAATATAGTAAAAGGTAATACATAACACTGAAGAATCACCTAGTAGGCAGCACAAAGGGGTACTGGCTTTGGAAAATAGTGAAGAACCACAACTGTAGTAGTCCTACAGACCACCCCTCCAGTTCAATGTAAAGCTTCAGTCAAGGTCCTTCCTTAGACCTTTTCTGTTAGGCTTTCCTATAGGCGATGTTTAATAGTGGCCTATGTTTACCATATTCAAAGCATTTGATATCAGCATTGGTGTTTTTATAAGCAATTGGATACCTGACACAGGTAAAATATAGCCAACTCCTCAAAGAATATTCTGGGCATAAGGATAAAAACATAGGAAATAGTATCTGGCCTATATGGACTACCTTGATTTTTCATTTCACATACAGGAATAAAGTAGGACTTTCTCCATCAGACAACGTGTGCCTAATTTTCAGAATAGCTGAGCACCCAGAAACCTGATTGAGGCGGTGCTATCTACAAATGCCCATCACTTAGCAATCAAACGCTTATTTGGGATCAGATAGGATTTTCTGGAAATGTAAGACAAACCATAAAAATGTTCCTGATGTATGGATGAATCTCTTTCTAAGACAAAACAGAAATGAATTATTTATTCTGCCTAATCAACCTGTTCTCAGAACAAATAGAATTAAAATAGCCAGTCTTGGCCGTAAATATCATTCGTTGTCCTACATATGAACAAATAATATCTTTCTTCCAATTAGAACCATGCAAGCAAGGAGCTACAGGTCATGACAAAGCTTTGGACTCAAACAATATGTCTGTACCCTGTGAAGGAGCTTTCTCCAAAAAACCGTCAGTACAAGGTAAAGTTTGGCTGACCAAGTATAGTGGTGGGATTCAATCTGAGATGAAGACACTGTAATCTAACAGTTTGCAGTTAGGTGTCTGGTGTACTAGGGAACCAAATCATTTCCCACCACATAAGTGCCTAGTGATATATGAGTTGCTTTAGAGCATTTAAGACATTAGCACGTACTGCGGGTATTGCACAGGATATAGAGGAAACCTGCAACCCTCTAGGTCTGCAACTGTAGGCCGGGCAGGGTAAACTAGAGCCTTCTAGATAGCACTAGACACTTAGGTTTAGGCAACTAAACCGACATTAAACGTCTACCGTGTGGATGTCCACACATAAGCTAACTACCCTGGACTTCTTTCTCTGTTGATGGAGAGAGGCAGGCACTTCCAGATCACTACTGATCTCATCTCTAAGTATAAAATTGAAACAGATCCAATGAATTATATCCTGAAAATTCCTATTTCTCTTCATTTACTCTTAAGAGCTTGATTGTCTTACGAAATTGTGTTCGACCAATGCTATTTATTGCCCAATCTATCTCCCAAGTCAGACTCGAACTCAAAACAACTTTTTTGCCCTAAGCTCACTGCACTTTACAGAGCTTTTGACTTTCGTTAGTTTTAGCTTATTTTTTCCACTTAGAAGATTTGCGTAGCTTCTACATTGGGTAGCTCTTTCTCCTGGGATGTGAAATATCAACTTGTGGAGCATTCAGCAAAGCAAGTAGAGGAGGATGAATCCTGCGCTGAATGTTTTGTCCTTCCAGATAGCCATGTCAGCACTTCATAGAAGCAAGGTTTCAATTTTCGCTTAAAACATGGATCCAGTAACACTGCCAGCTTACATTTATCTCTGTCAATGAGCTTGTCTGCCACAGCAGCCGAGGATCCAACAGCTTCCCTTCACTGGTGTTAGAGCCGCAGCTTCCTTTATTTTAAGACAGGATTGCTATTTATTCCAGTAAATGGCAACAAGGCAACAGAGCACGGTTTGAGGAGAGCAGCAAGACATTTAATTGGGTGGAGCAGTCCTAGACATTTCTTCATCAGTGATGCCCACTTTCCTACCCAACAGTTAAACATTAGTATTGGTTAACTATTAATATTATTTGAGAGGTATTTCTTATTAATATCATTACAGTAAATCTATGTAAGGTTTTATCTAGAATACTGTCCTGGGTCATGAATGATCAGGGAGAGAAATTGAAACTGGAAAGATCCAGGGAACAATTCTGAGGAAGATCAGAGAAACAGAGCCTTTGTGTTAAGAGGAGACTAGAAAAGCTTGGTTTATTCAGTGTAATAAAACAGAGGAGAGGGATGAGAATCCATTGGTGCAAAACATTAGTATGCAGAGCGAGAAGAACTATTTAACCTAAAGGTCCAACAAGTCACCCAAAAATGAGTGTAAAGTCAGCTCTGGAAAATGTAAGCATCTGAGACATGAGGAGCTGCAATCTTTTCCGTTAGGCAATGCTTCATTGTGGTGACATGGGTGTATCACAGCTCAGGCTGCCTTCCCTTAGGGCAGGCGGAAGTCCTGACCTGGCTACATATTTTATAGGACCCCTGCAGTATACGTTGTATATCATCTATGCATGTCAGGTAAACTGTGCATCAAATTTTCAAGGTTATACGCAAGTTGAATGACATTTCGAATAGCATAGAGGCAAGTATCAGTGGTGTGCATTATATATTGTAAGATCTGTTTTAAACCATATATCTTACTTCGAAAGGGAAAGGAGAACATACAGGAGAAGGGAGAACTGAGGATGGAGACAAGGAGTAGGATTCACCCCACCTAATAAAGGAGACTGCAAACAGAACTAGCAGTTTTCTTTATACTCAGTGAAGAGAAATAGATGTTTAAGGTATGATTCATCTAACCAATTTTTAACACTAATATTATAATAAGAAACTGCATACTAGACAACTACAGTATGTCAGTGAAATCTCATCTGAGAAATTTTTAAAGAAATCATATATAATATATTTCTTTATGGAATAGGTCATCACTAAGCATCTGGAGGACAAGAAGGTGATCAGGAGTAGTCAGCATGGATTCACCAAAGGGAAATCATGCTTGACCAATCTGATAGCCTTCTATGACGGAATGACTGGCTGGGTAGATGAGGGCAGAGCAGTGGATGTTGTCTCCCTGGACTTCAGCAAGGCTTTGGACACTGTCTCCCATCACATCCTCCTAGGTACGCTCAGGAAGTGTGGGCTAGACGAGTGGACAGTGAGGTGGATTGAGAACTGGCTGGATGGCAGAACTCAGAGGGTTGTGGTGAATGGCGCAGAGTCAAGTTGGAGGCCTGTGGCTAGTGGTGTCCCCCAGGGGTCAGTCCTGGGCCCAGTCTTGTTCAATATAGTCATCAATGACCTGGAGGAAGGCACAGAGTGCACCCTCAGCAAGTTTGCTGATGATACTAAACTGGGGGGAGAGGCTAACACACCAGAAGACTGTGCTGCCATTCCGAGGGAGCTGGACAGGCTGGAGAGCTGGGCGGAGAGGAACCTCCTGAAGTTCAACAAAGGCAAGTGCAAGGTCCTGCACCTAGGCAGGAATAAACCCATTCAGCAGGACAGGCTGGGGGTTGACCTGCTGGAAAGCAGCTCTGCCAAGAAGGACCTGGGAGTCCTGGTGGACAACAAGTTAAGCATGAGGCAGCAGTGTGCCCTTGTGGCCAAGAAGGCCAATGGTCTCCTGGGGTGCATTAGGCAGAGTGTTGCCAGCAGGTGTAGGGAGGTGATCCTGCCCCTCTCCTCAGCCCTGGTGAGGCCTCCCTTGGAGTACTGTGTCCAGTTCTGGGCTCCCCAGTACAAGAGAGACATGGCACTACTGGAGAGAGAAGAGAAGACTGAGAGGCGATCTCATCAATGTGTACAAGTATCTGAAGGGGCGGCATGTTGAAAGGATGGGGCCAGACTCTTCTCAGGGGTGCCCAGCAACAGGACAAGAGGCAACAGGCACAAACTGAACCACAGGAAGTTCCGTCTGGACATGAGGAAAAGCTTCTTGACTGTGAGGGTGACTGAGGTCTGGAACAGGCTGCCCCGAGAGGCAGTTGAGTCTCCTTCACCGGAGATATTCAAAACCCGCCTGGATGCGATCCTGGGCAATGTGCTCTAGAGGACTCTGCTTGAGCAGGGAGGTTGGACTAGATTATCTCCAGAGGTCCCTTCCAACCTCAACCATTCTGTGATTCTGTGAAGTGGAAGTTTGCAAGATTTTACTTTATTAATGTGTTAGGCACATGTATATGGATAAAAATATCTATCTGAGTTTTACCCATGATAGATATGTAATAAAGCTAGTAGTTTAGAGAACATTACTGGAATATATAAGGTAGCTAGCACATTGTACTTTCACTGAAAAATTTATATAAATGTGGGCTATTTTCAAGGTTAGTGGGTACAAGTAATTATACTCTGTGGAGATAAGAGATTAAACTTCAGCACCCATACCCAACCAGCTGCAATGTAAGAGCTAATAATAACTGTCCTTGGGAAAATTCAAAGTAGCATCCAGAGAAATCAGAAAAGGCCAGCACTGACATTCCCGAAATAGCCAAGAAAAAAATAGTTGCTGTGAATAAACAAAAAAAAAAGAAAGAATATCTTTGTACACCAGAAAGAGACAAAATATAAGTCTAATTAAAAAAAGAATCTTTATAGGTCACCTTAAAAAGGAACAACACACAGTCTTCAGAAAAATAAAAAATGCAGTTACGAGGAAAAAAGTTTGAAAGAAAAACAGTATGAAGTACAAATAAAAATACCCAAGTTAAAAGAAGTACAATAATTGCTTTGCGTGAGCTGCCAGCCCTTAATACCCAAAAAGGCAAGTGTAGATGGCAGAAATTGAAAAGCCAACCCAGATCTCTAGAATATATTTGAAGATAAAAGTTCAAAATGATAGAGAAGTTTCTGGTATACTATTTAGACAAAGAAATAAATTACATTGACGGTTCACTGTTGAAGAAGGCACTCAGTCAAGATGAAGATCTTGAAGAGAAAGCACAGAAGTTTTTGACTGATTAACTCTTTTAGGAAAAAAAGAAGGCATATCTGATCAGAAACTAGTGCTAGCTGGTATCTGTGACAGTTCAGGCACTTTACACCCACAAATCCATGGATTTTCCTCTTGGGATAAAAATATATATTGCAAAATTTTATTCAGCAGTCACATATCAAGGAGACTCTCTCACTTGAACAAAAACTACCCTCAAATGCAATCAGGTTGGTTGATGATTAAACGGCTCCAGATCATTGTACTTCAGTGGCCTTCTTAACGCACTGGAGATAAAAATAGGTAAGGAATAGATATCTGGGAAGTACAGAAAAATGTCTGTTTTACATAGACAAAGCTACAGAGGTTTAAGGCCTATTCTGCCAGTATCACTTTGGTCATAGAAAGAATACAGACCTCAGATAATAAAGAGTAGAATATATATACGTATAAATTTGACTTCTACTAGGTATTAAGAAGAACTTGACAAGGAAAAATGATTGTCTTGCTCACCAAGAGTGAAGAATAGAAAGACAGGGACATTTCTTTGCATTTCTGTCTGTTCTGAGAACACTGTTCTACGTAGTGTGGTTCCCTATTGAATCCATCAGCACCCAATAGTTGCTGCCAAAGGTAAAAAATCTTCAGGAAACCAGAAGTGAGACTCATCTTTCCTAACTTTAGAAATTTATCTGTGCAGATATCTTCATCTGAGCTACTCATATTTTCTTTATCAGTGGAGAGAAATAAGCACTTTTAAGACACAATTCATCTAATATCCTTAGGACAAGGAGTATTACATCTTACAACCACCTACTCCTTTCCTCTTTATTATAAAGGTAATCTAGACAATTGTTTCACATATAATAATAAGCATTACAATCAATTACATTCACCTGAATACCTCACGAGGGGCCACAAAATTGTGCAGACCATCTTGTCTGGATGCAAGAAGCTTCATGCACTCTCTCCTTTTGCTCAAAGGAACATTGGAAAATACCAATTATATAGCGGCCTGAGATCTGTAGGTGTCCTCCCTGGAAGACAGAGAAGGACTTTGCTCTTGGCTCATAAACTACAGCTGGGGCAGCCTAGCACATAGAGGAGTAGCTGTTTGAGAGCTAAATGTGTTCAAGAATCCAATAAGCACACCAGTTCATAGCCAATATCACCTCAGGAAGTGAAATTAGAACATCACTCTGTCCTGACATCTTGTTTGCTCTTTGTGTTAATACCCAGACATGTTTCAGGGCTCTGACATGGTGGTCTATCAGTAATTAAGATTAAGGAACATTCTTTGTTGACAATTCACTGATGAATTAACTTGTCTCCTCATTCAGCCCTGGATTCACAGTTTGCTTCATTCCTTAGCTGGGACAGAATACTTGTTATGATTTATTGCAATCCTTATTATGATTAATAGAGCTCTACATTGTTCATCTCCTGGGGAATGAGTGCAGGATGTGTATTCTGCTCAGGAAGGATCACGTGGTCTCAACTTCAGATCAACCAGCTTCACTGCAGCCTTTCAAATAAGGTTTTTGTGAAATCCTGTTTGTCAGTGAAGATCAGCTAACTAGTTGTGTGCTTATTCTCTGTGTTAAGTGCTTTTAATTATGTGTTACAGGACAGTTTCTATTGATTTTCTGATGCATCTGCATCACATCAGTTAATTCATTTAGTGCACATCCTATACTAAACAGCATAATATAACATTAGAAATAGCTTAAGATTATAATATGGAAAATAGTTTGGTAAAACAGCAGTGAAAAGCTCTTGCTTTAGCCACGATAGGAGGAAATAAAGATAGCAAAAATGCATGGGAAGTGAAAAGATTCAAGAGTAAGTAATGGCTTGGGGCTTTTCCCACGCAGGATTCAGAAAGCCCGCTTGTTTGAGGGGTGCTTATTTATTATTTTTAGAGTAACATAATGGTTGCAGTTATCTTCTTTATACGGATTAAGATAATTTAATATAAATAGCACCTGTTTATCTTACATAGATTCAACTGATTCTATATTAAGGGATAAGATAGTAAAGGAAGGCTTCTAGGTTGAGACGAACTTGTTGGTTTTCTGGCATGGGACTTGTGATCAGACTGAGGTTCCTACTTGCAGATCCCCTGAAAAGTTTGAAAAGTTGTCTTTGAACTCTGGTCAATTAGTCAAGATTTCTTTCCAGTACATTGATCACTTATTTGTGTAAAACTTAAATTTTGAACGTAAACTAGCTACTAATTATACAATGTAACAAAATTTAAGTTTCTAAGTAGATTCTTTTGTCTATTACTATTCTTGACTTCCTTAATTTCCACCCTACCTCTGGAAGTCACTGCATACAACCTAAAAATCTACGTGAAGTTTCTTGATGCTACAATAAAAATACATAATGAATATTTGCTTATGCAATAGCTGGCTACTTCTCACTGAAGTGTACTGAAAAGACTGAGAGGCTCTACTAAAAAAAATGGTTCACTTTGCACTGAAATGCATTAGGACTGCTCTAATGATCAGTTATGATATCTCAGCAAAGATAGGTAGGAGAGAGCTTGCGGGCTGATGGCCTCTTAAACTGTTGCTAGTTCCACGAAAGAATGTCTTATTTCACATCAAAACCTGCATCTCACAGTGGATATCATTTAAGTATGTGACCTCCACATCCTGCTGCATGGTGGTGGGATAGCTTGGTGCTGCGATAGCATGCACCCCTGCACACTCGATTCCATTAGTGTTTCTTTCAACAGTTATTTAGGGAGTTTGCCAAGAGGAAGAAAACCTAATTACAGTGTGGTCACTTTATTGGGGTTGTGACTCGCAATTTTCACTGTGATTCACTTTTACCTACACGGATGGCATCTTTAGAATGTAATATCTAAGTTTAAAGGGGATAAAGAGTATTGTGTTCCCTCTTATTTAACTCCTCCGTCATGTCAGCTTTTCATGCTCTTTTTTTAGTTTTAATAAATACTACTACAATTCTAGCATAGTACCCTACAACGAATGCCAAAATGTAACGAGCACGAACTTTACTTTAAGACTTCAGTAGGAGCAGAGGAGGCCTGCAAACAATGCAGAGAAACCCATAGGATTGGGTTATTTGCATCTGTGGAGAGACAGGATCGGCTACTAAGCACCACACAGACCTCAAGAAATGTAACGACCAGAGGGAAAGCCAAGGAAAAGTACTAAAGGTCAATGTAAACTAACTGAAGAAGAATGAAAAAAGCCTGCTTTCAGATTCCCAAAGACATGTAAATGCCTAGACAGCTTTAAAACTAAGTCCTCCCTGTATTTCATTGAGCATTTAGGTACCTGTAGTTTCTAAATACTTTAGACATTTACTGTGGAAGTTTGAGTCTGACTCTCCAGGCTAAATGATAGGAGACACAAAAACAGCCACCTCCATACGAGATGGAGCAGAAATATTCAAGGTCAAACAGGAAAATTCATGAACAGGGCTGGCAATGGAAACACTGCTCCTGGGTATTCTCCACAGAAGTAGTTGTGAAGCACAGCTGCTTATTTAAAAGCATGTTTTTATCCATTTTGCCTAGAAACATTTGGGATCAGGGCTGGAAGTTTGCAAGAATAGTTCTCAAATTATGTTTTAAGCTTTCTAGAGGGATGAAGATACTCACCTCTGTAGGTTAGAGTAGTCATTTTGACTACATCCTTTTTCTGGTTAGTGCTGAAGAAATGAGATTATTTTACTTGCTAAATTGAATGAAGATCACAAGAAACACTACAGTTCACCATATCACTTGCACAAGCCTGAAGTGAGGACACCAGTGGGTTCTTCCCCAGCTCATCTCACAAACAAAAATCACCTGAAAGCTTGGTCACGCAATACCTTTTCTACTCAGTTAATGAATGGCTAAAAAAGAGTATAGAGCTTCAAGCTCAAAGCAGCTTTGAAGAACTCAAGAACACTCACTTGTCACATTCAAACACAGGCCAGGCCTTTCAGCAAAAGAGTCAGTTCAGTTCTTCATGGTCTTGAAAGAATTGTCTCTTTGGCTCTCTAAAAAGTCCCCAGTCCAGCAAAAGCTCTAAAACAAATTTATCTTGAACCTTGCAAACAGCAACAACAGTTTTGAGAGTAAGTTTGGTTTGGCCATGCTGGCCAAAATATAACAGATAATACATTTTAATGGGACAAAGCCTTACCAGAAGAGTTCAGCAATATAAATAAATATTTTTCCAGCTCCAGTGTTCTCGTCATAGGTTCAATTCTAATCTCATTTACAGAGGTCTGACTATGACTGGCTATATTGAAATTGATTGCATTTTCCCGCTGTGAAAACAGGACTAGACCCTATAGATACAATTATGTAGAAAAATAGTTTTATAAAATAAGAATTTGAGTTGAAAGGAATCCCACTGACAGACTGAGGCACCACGACCCGGCTACTATAAAAAAAACGCACTATTTTATGCAGAAAGGTAATAAATGCTTAACAAAATCGGTAACTTCCCCCATGACTGTAACCACCCTTAAGCTCAGAAACACAGCTGGAAGATGGGAATCAAATGCCTCTGCATACTTCCTTAGTTTGTGTGATTACTTTCATTCTGCACTGAAAAATTATGACCAGATTAGGCTGAATTAAAAAGTTTTCACTAACAAGTTTGTGGGTGCAGAAGGATATAACCATCTTTATCCTTGAACGGAATTTATTGTAACATTTTTTCTTATCTTTTCCTTTTATTCACCCTATTCATTCTACCTCTGACTAGGTGCCTTGGAGGCACGGCTTCATCAAGCTTCTGAAAGTGAAGAAGTAAAAAGCTCCTGCACGTTGCACTGCATTCCAGTTATAACATTTTGCATGCAGCTGCTGTACGCTCCCTCCTGTGAACTCAGCTCCACCATCTGAAATGGTACCTTGCTATGACTTCCTCATCTTCCTCCTCCTCCCCCTGCTGCCATCCATCTTTGCCTGCTGCCATTGACACTAGTAGTTTGCATTGACTTTACCATCCTTCTATCTCATCCCATTTATGCTTTGTCATTTCTTACCCTGCAACGTTTCTTTTCCAGAAATATTTGAGGAATTATCTTTGCCACAAAATGTCACTTCTCCTGGTACATCTTTAATATAGTGTTGAAAAACTGAATGCCCTGAAACTGAGTAATTTTCTTCCTACGGGTACCCGCCAAGGAATAATAAATCAGTGGCCTCATGTCCCTGCTTCACGGGCTCAGTTAGTTGGATAGCTTACAATTCCTATGAGGTGTAACCTCTGCCAGTGGGAACAACATAAGGTTGTAGTCTAAGTAAAAGATCTATGCTTTAGAAGAGAATGGGATTTGAATCAGTCAAACTATTACTCTTATGAGGAACCATAACAGCATTTCTAAGACTAAAGTTTTCACTTGGAGGAAAATGTTTGATGCTTAGAATTTCTGTTAAAACTGAATCTTTTTGTAGAAAATTTGCACCAGAGCCGTGTTCTTTAAAAAAAAAAAAACTATCATAAGAAAAAAAAAAACATCAAAAGTAGTTCTAATCATCTCACCTCTGCTACCCTTCACAAGCTCACGTGCTAGCCCCACTTCTTACACTGTTTTTTCAACCTTTTGCCGTTAGGCTGCTCTCATACCTTCTGACCTCTTCAGAGCAATATTGCTGCCATCTCTGTGCCCATTTTTTGGAGCAGCTTTCTTCACTGAGTGCCTCTGTGTGTTTCCTTACTCCATCACCCAGTGTTCAGCTTCTTAATCACCCTTTGCAGATCAGCCCTTTCGAATTGTATACTACTTTATCCTATTGTGATGACTTGCATATGACCTGCTTTCCTCACATGCTGCCAAATTCAACTGCTAATTTTCCCACTCTTTTGACATGCCTTTGCAACTTGTTCTATTTAGGACAGTGGCATACATGAAACACACTGTGATCCATGGCACATCATTTTTCATTGTCAGATTGGTCTCAGTAGCAGAGTCAGCACTTCTGATAAGTACACAGTCTTACATTTTTTCCCTTATCTTTGAATGTGAGAGTGATCCATTTTATCTCTGTTCTCTTTGTTAGATCACAACTGTTGTAAATTATTAATAATTCAAAGTCCTTTTGCTTGTTTCTCAAGCTCGTGTGTAGTACTGATGCTACAGCATATTGCTGTACTTTCGCCACTGACAAAAGAGCAAGTGCAGACCCTGCTGCTGCTATATGAGATACTTTAAATAAATAAACTAGTTTGGGTACTGCTTTGAATCTAGCCACAGCAGTACGGAGTACTTGTCTAGGCATTCATCGAGCCTCTTGAGTTTTTCAGCTTGATGTGTGCTCTGTAACACTGCATCATGCACTCATCTATTGACTTCAATGAGTTTTTTGAGGGTTTTGAGAGCTGAGATTAGCTCTGGTCCCAATTAACTTGGGCCTACATCCTCAAAGATATGTAAGAACTTGCTGAAATGAAAGTGTTCATGTGAAGACAAAGCTATCAAAGTACTTAAAGGTATTTTCAGACTCATCCAAATGAAATTTTTTTCCCAAGTGCTTAATCAGGTTTGGACTGAAATCACAAGGAGTTCAGACCCTAGTTTGTTTAAATGCTTTTAAAGTTCCCAAGAAACTCTAATCTATGTTTGTCAAATACCTGTGAAAACCTGACCCTGGTAACCCAACTATGATTAATCAGATGTCAGGAAATCAGACCATCATAGGTGCCAGAAGTAATGAGTTAAGTGAGCTTTTAAAATCTGCATCTTAAAGCTTCCTCACTCTTCCTTGGCAAATGCAGTAATAAGGCCAAAATACACAAGATAAGATTCTCCATCAGTGAAGAGCAATTGTCTGGAACAATTCATATTATCATATTTTTAATCATCTTTATTTACTAATAAAGGAGGATATGCATTTTTGTGTTCTCACTGATGCTGAGTGTCACATCAAAGAACAGTGACTGATGTTCAATGAAAAGATTCAGTCTGCTCCCAAATTTCTCATTTGTCATGCCTCAGAAGTTGTCTATAAAGTAAAATCAATACCTCCATCAATCTCATTAGTATTTGGTAGGTGATTCTTCCTCAAAGAATATACATCTATTCCATGTCAGCTGCCACGTCATGCAAGTGAAAGCACACCAAGAAAAAGGAAGTAGAGCCTTTTTGTAGACAATCATAACCACATATCACCACACCAACCCATTATTTTGTTCTAATGCCAAATTTCCATTTTATTTTATATTCAAACATCTGGGCTTTTCTGCTGCAGTGTTCAGCAATGCCTTCAAGCTTTTTGAGGCAGTGTAACTGTGTTTATACTATCAAATAAAATTAGTTAAGGACCTTTTCCTAGCACTGAGGTCAAACAAAATGGAATAGCTTATTTCTACAGATCTGCTTCAACGTATCTCTGACACTTTCCGCCAGTCCAAACTGTTTATCGGGACTAGCCCCTGACTGATGGCATTCCCCTGCTCCAGGCCTAGGCAATATCTGGAAGAGTTTTACTTGGTATGAGCCAATCCTGGCCCAGGAATTGTACCAGCAAATAGTGTGGGCACTTACGAGAAGTACTTGATCCCATGTCTCAGTCCCATATTTTTACTGGTATAAACAAGGTGTGCCAAACCTGTGAGTTCCAGCATTAAAAAATTGGACAAGATATTTGAGGGTATATAAATAGCCTGAAAATTCTTTACAAAAATTACAAATATTTATTATGGACAGACAGTACATAATTATTCACAACATAGGCACTATATTCTAGCAATTATACTCTCTTCAGGTGGGATTCATCTGACCAAGTGTGGTTGTCCCTAATACAACCCGCTGCTGACCGAAGTACCCTTAGTTCATTTTTGACGGGATACATTTCATCCTAAAAGGGAAGTCTAAAATAGGGTAGAGGTATTACACCTACAAGTATCTGTTTCTCTCCAGTGAGTATAGTGAGAGCAAGAGTATAAAAACTCCTGCAATGTAGAGCTAAAGTTAAATGAAACTACTCTTAGACTTTGAGCCACACTCCGCAAATGGCCCAGGTGATTTCAGTCTAGTTGGCAAACAAGGTGAACTCAAAGAACAGCGGCAAGATTTTCTGCTTTAAGGCCATAGGTCTAGGCCCAGGCTCAGCTGATTATTTTTTCACCGGTTATTTTTGCTCCTAATTCACACGGGTAGGCTCTCTTTATCTAGAACAGGTGTTATAACTAACTATTACATTGTCATAACTAACTTATGGGAGGGTATTGGGAGGGTATCCGCAGTGATTTGAGCCCTAAATATGAATAAATCGTGTGTATATTTAAGTAATTTTTCTTATATTGACATCTTTTTTTATTAAAAAAAAAAGACACTGCAAGCTACCTGCAAAGTCAATAAACTGAATGCATTTCTGTTTTTAAATATATTTGTAGGCACTGAATGGGCATTGCATATCTAAAGTTAATAAATCCACAAGCAAAGGCAAAATTAGGTATGCTCTAAAATATGTATTCTCTTGACTATTGGAAGTACAATTTCCTCAAAAATCCAACGTGCTGCCATCATGTATTTAAGAAAGCACCTACAAGGTGTTTAATGGCAGAGCCAATGCCTCATTGGCTTTCGGTTAATAGTCTTTTCTACAATGATTTGGAAAGTGTCTATAAACAGAATCTTATTGCATAAATCCCTGCGGTTTTGTATAATATTAGCTGCATGCTTTGCGGATGAAAAGCATTATGTGCTGCAAGAGCTAACCATTATCATTTATCTTTTCTGATTTTCTGAGTCTAGGAAAATGGCATTGATCCCAGTGATTTAACTAGTGTTTCAATAAGCCGTAAGGTGTGTTTTCCGTGAGGAACTGAGCTGGTAGGAGGGAAGGAGTGAGGCATGGACAGATACTCAGCTACTCTCCAAAGTCTTGACTGTATTTTAAATAAAATCTACAGTCATGACTGTATTTTAAACAAAATCTACAGTCAGTCAAGAACTTTGGGATGATGTATAGATAATTTAATGGTATTTAGATAGATGCAGGTACCTAAATTCAAAATTATCATCCCCCCTCTAAAAAAACCCAAGCACTCCCCTCACCTAGGGAGACACTGATTTGATTGCAAAATCCATATTTGCCTGCAGATTCTTTAGGTACCCACAATTTTGCTTCTTTGTAAAATGGATCCATTGTTAACCTTTAGATATCAATGTTTGGTTAAGCTCAGTTACCATCAAAAATTTGGTATTACTGTAAGTAAGGACCCAGTTCAGCCAACATACCCTCAGCTGACGGTCAAGCTACTCACAAAATTCAAGTAGTGATTTTTTTTTTAATGCAACCTCACCTTTCTTCTACCTGGAAATTCAGGACCTAGCTAAGACTTTCCCGTCATTCCCATGAAACATGTTCCAGAAGGTTCATGAAACCATAAAAATGTAGAACAACTCCAAAAACATGACCCAGCATTTCCCATCAGATGGGAAAGGAGGAGGTCTTGAATCCTATGACTGCTTCAAAGATTTTATAGAAAACAAAAGAAAAGTGTTAAATAAAAATACATACAAATTAATAAATGAATGAAATAAAAGTCAGAAATATTCCTGAGAACAGGAAGCTGAATCTAGGGCAGTCTTCCACTCCTTCTGCATAGTAAGAATAAGGTCACCTGGTTATGAATGCCCTACCTATGGTTATTAAAACAAAAGCTCGCATTGCCATATACTTCTTTATAGAGAAAACACAGATGCTTTCTTTCATCCGAAGGATCTCTTCTTTCAAATAATGGATACAAGGATTCACTCTCCAGGTGTAGGGTCCCAGGAACCAGTTGTTATTCCTCGAGCATCTGAAAAACAGAACAACCCGGGAGTTCAAACATAATCCTTCTCACAGTACCTTCTACTGATTAGTGCTAGGCGTCCTCCCACTCATACTGATGGCTATTTTGGATCTCATTCTCTGGAGGAACAAATGTAAGACTTTGCGTAAAACATATCTAAATTCATTCCTCTCTTTCTCCTGCATCATCTGTGACATTTTTTGTTACATTTCAGCTCCAGAAAAACATCTGTACTTCCCTAAACTTTGGCAATGACTCCAGCTGACTCTCTGTATTTATAGCAGAATGGAATGAATAGTAGGAAATAAGCTTCTTTTTTGTTTTATCCAAAGCTGAAGTGCCTGTCAGAGGGAGACAGCTTCCAGAAAGCTGAGCCTTATTTTAATTCATATAATATTTTGAAATGTGAGCTGGATGGCTTAATTGCATTTGGTCAATGTAATTTCCATTTTCTAATTAAGTATTTGTAACCTTTATAACATAGACCCCTTGAATCCAAATTTCTTGGGGGAAAAAAAAAGAAAAAACACTCATATGCTCCCGTCTTTGATTGAGAACATGGAATAATAACAACCTAGAGAGGCGAAAGAGACAAATAGCATTAATGAATTTTAGAAAATGTAAGTCTTTTTGGTTGCTCGGGTTTGCCTTGATCATGATATCATGCTTAGGCTAAATTAAGCTATCATATAATTTGTCAGCTGGATGAAGAATAGTTTAATTGTTCATTTTCTCTTGTCACACTGACAGAAAAAAAAATTGGACAGGGGGATAAAAAGCAAACTTGCCAACAGCGTGGCTGGATCTCTGGCTTGTTTTAGTTTCTCTGCTCAGGGGTCTGGAGGGGCAGACTAGAGTCCTGGCTGGTGGCCTATTGAGCACTGTTTTGTGGTTAGGTAGTGAAGCCTTTCCACCATCTACTCATGGAGAAAGCACCAGCTGGGAAGAAGGCACAGCAGCTCAGCACTGAAATATCAGATGAGGCAAGAGGCTGCAGCTCTGTGGGACTTCGGTTATTCTACGCTCAAGTGATTCTTAAACTGCTCTTGAAGACTGCCCAGGAGAGGGATGCCCTGAAATAGTTTTGAGCTGGAATTTACATTTGCATTTTGTTTTCATAGCTGATGCCTTTGTATTATTTTGAAGGTGCAAGATAAAAATTACAAGGTACAAGATAAAAACATGGAGCACCCAGGAGCTGCTAAGATTAGCTAGCACAGATGAGATAAACAGGCCCAATAATAAAATGACATAAAGAGAAAGTATATCTTATGAACACTCCCTCTGTTACACTTGCACACACAACTCGTGTACAAGATTTGAAGTCTAATAACAAAAGATCTCACTCAACATTGCTGTTTACAAATTCTCCATAGTTTCTTTCATCTTTCACCAAGTTCCATTCAGATTGAAACATCGTGTATTGGATTTTAACTTGAAGACTAAAGTTTTTTAAAAGGAGTAAAATTAATTGAAAGAAATTCTGAGAACTGAGATTCTGAGTACCACTTCCCTATAAGTTCTGGCAGGCAATTTTGAGCTCTGCACCGTGTTTGTTGAAAACAGAAGCTCCAGATATCACTTGGTTCTATAGATCTCATTCAGCTGCATGTCAAACAGCGCTGTCCAGACATGAAAAGTTATGAGCTTTTTAGGCATTTTTTTCCTCTTGGTGCACATAAGGGATTCAAATCAAGACAGTGCAGATAGTCAGGTCTCTTGCTGACTTTTTTTGTTTCTTAAACTACCTCCAAGATATATCTGTTTCAACGATTTGAGAATTTTAAACTTTATTAACCCTGTCACTACCGATGTTCTTATAATTACTGTACCCTGGGATGAAAGTTTGACAAGAGGTGTGAGAGAGATGTGGATATAAAGAATAAGTGAACTTTCCCATGACATTGGGCTGATGCTGTGTGCAGTGGACATGTGAGCTACTTCGAGCCTTGTGAGCCTAAGCGTGGTTTAAACTACTGTAAACATTTAAAGTAGGTTGGACTATAGAAGAGGCTCTAAGAATTTAAGCCACATAAACCACTTTCAAGATTTTAAGTAATTTAAGCATTATTTTTTTCTCTGGCTGAGCTTTACCCTAATGGAAGCCAAATAAACGAGGCCTTTTTAAAGGATGACAAGGCCTTAACTAAGAATAATAGTTTGGAGAGATACAGAGGCAGATAGAGCTAGGGATAGTCGTTTATGACTGTCATGGATCTGATGGCTTTGGATCAGCGAATTTAACAATTGTACAAGTAAAACTGTAATCCCTAGGAACCAAATTCAGCTCCAGCTTGGAGTTACGGAGTTTCCTGCCCATATTGTCAGTGTCAGCAGCTTCAAGTTGTTTTTCTATCCAGCCCATCTTTAGACAGTTGGAGTACTTCTGCGGATGGCAAATGGTCTGGAGATGTGTCCTAAAGCAATCACAAGGTTCAGCCCATCCTGGGAGACGCATCCTTTGACATCCCACAGAATGCCCCTGGCCCTCCACTTGTTTGCGTGGATGGGATGTTTATTCAGAGCTTTAACTAGCTTAAGTAATATTTTTGCCAGCTTACTATTAGATAGTAATCTAATAATCATTGACACCAAATCTTGTGGTTAATCTAGCTGAATCACACCAGAAGGATCAGAGGGTAAGGGAACAGCATAGATGGAGAAATCTGCCAGAGATCCAAGTCATGTACCCCAGAAGCCCTGTTCAGATCCAGTGAGGTGCAGGCACATAGGTGGAAAGGAGAGGCTGACTCTTCACTCTATAGATTATCAGATGTTGGACTGGGGCCTACAGGCATGGTCACCATGCTCACCATGGTCCTGCCAACCATGTTAGATAACCACTGTGGAGTGACCAGGTATTTTTTAAAAGGAATATGGGCAAGAACAGCTAACAGTTTAAAAAAAAAAAAAAAGCCTAATTATCCAGGTAATAAATTCATCTCTGAATTTCTTGGTGAAGTTCAGCAAACATTGGCATAGCACACATGTCCAAACACATTTCAAAAACCAAACATTAGGTGAGCAAAAATTTTTGAATATTGTCATAAGGTAACTGCACCAGGACAGAGCATGAAGAGGGAGTGGATTAATGCTGGTGCCCCTCACAGATGAAAGAGTTGATCCAAGTAGTTTGGGATGATACAAATTCATGGCATTGTGCAGTTAAGAAAACAAAGTACAACTGCACGAAAGGATTAATTTAATTGCTTGAAGTATGAATATATCCTTTCCCTAGACTACAGTGTGAGGATAATGGAGAATAAGCTCTCAGCTGCCAAGGATGAGCAATGTAGATCTGACACAAAATCTTCAGTTTGTTTTTTCTGGGCTTTCTTTTTTTTTTCTTTTCTTTCCTTAAATAAGTCTCTCTCTACCTCTTCATTTTTTTGCTTCTATTTCCACTTTGTCCTGCTGTCTTTTCTGATCCAAGAGTATCTTAAAGTCTGCAGTTCTATTAAAGAATCACTTTAATTCATGATAACTCACTGCTCTGATATATGTCAATGAACAGTTGGCTGCACCATTAATTGTCATTGTGTCTGCTTAGGCTCTTTCTTAAGGCTAGCCCGTATCAGTGGTCTGACCAAATGATATGGGTGTCCTTCCTATGCTGTGCACTAGCGAGAGCAACTAAGACACCAAGTAGCAGTGTTTGCGGATTGAGATTTTCCTAAGTTTCATTGCTGGCTACTCAGCTTTCTAATGAATACTTGACTTTCCTGTTAGAACAAAAATACCTTTTGGGACTCGTATCTTTTTCTAAAAAATGAATGCAATTTATGTGCTATTTCAACTGCAAATAATTCATCCCTCTCTAAAAGGTAATGCTTAAATTGAACAACTTAAGGTGCTCTTGCAGAAAATGGAGCCATATAAACGTCATATGATCACTGAAAAAACGAATAAATGTCGGAACGGCCTTTCTGTGAGACAAAAAATACCAACCAAAAGCATCAGACCAGCCAATGAGGCTTTCAACGTTTGGCAGCAATATCAAAACTCCACTCAAAGAATTTTTTGAATTTTTCTACGCTTATGTGTCAGTCAGTGTTTCTGCAGTCAGAGGTTCATAGCTGGCATCAAACAGAGAGAGAGCAGGAACGCTGTGCAGCAGAAGTGATTTTATTTGCACTCTAACTTTATATTTAGTTGCGGTCAGTAAAGTTTCTCTGGGAACATTTGTGAGCTGGGCAAGCACATATGTATGCCCACGTACACACCGAGGAAGAAAATAGCAATACGAGGGCTGTGTTGCAGAGCCTTGCTGCTACGAACTGGGACGGGATGCTGAGGATATTTGGTGTGTGTTAGCATCCTGCACTTCTTTAAAAGGCTGAGAGTGAGCCGCAAGGAAAAGGCTGCCTGTTGGCCTTTTTCTCGCTGCTGCATATTGAATAAAGTGTAAGCCTATGCGAGGCTGAACAAGCTCAGGGGAAAGTGCAGAGCAGGTCAGGCAGAGTGAGGGAGGAAGAGGAGAGAGCCTGCAGGGATGCAGGCACTATAGAGTAGAAAACAGCCTTGGAGGTCAAGAAAGTCTTCTCTAAGGGACCTGGAAGGCACTGCTTCAGTTTCCCGCAAGGCTGGACTGCACTGAAAGACTGGGAACAAGCGCAAAGGAAGGGACCAGCCTGCAAGGCACCATGGGCAAGGGGGGGGGGGGTGGGTGATGTGTTTGAAAACGCCTTCTTCTTGAACTGTCTTTACTTAAAAGTATGAAATTAATTGCTTATGCTCCAGCTGTATGATTTGGGGCTGTACAGTTCAGAAGGATAGGGCAAATCCATCTCTAACCTCTGGGTGACTCCAGACCTTCTCCCAGTGACTGAGTCATGAGAAAATGGATTTTACTTCCACTACTTTGCAGCTTGTCTTCATTCTTGCATAAAGTGCAAATGCATTAAAAATAACTTCTCGTTCCGTGAAGGAACATGTGGGTTTCTTTTTAAGTCAGCAAACTCAGTCCACGGAGCAGAGACACTATGAGGGTAAAGGGATATACCATAATATACTGAATGCACCCACTGGTCCAGCTTTTCTCACCCAAGGTTTTTTAGCAGCTAAGTATTGTTCTGTTGTTTGGTTGGCAATTAGCTACTTTCATTTGTAGTTATGTTTCTTTGAATTTTCATGATGTCGACTATATCCTGGTATTGACACAGCCACCATGTTTTTCCAAGTACTATTACAACTGTGCTGGTGCACAGTTCCACCGTTCTGTGTTTTTTTTTTTTTTTTTTTAAGGGAAGGAACTTGATTTTGCAAAGTTGCATTAAACATATAATTTGGCTTACCTATTTTTATTCCATTTTGTCAGCTGGCAATGCCAAGAAGGAAAGTTCGTTTTTCCTGCCAGGTGACAGGACTGCAGTGCTCGGGGAGGACTGTTTAGCCTTAGGAGTATGGGCTGGAAGCTCTTTGCTGCAATCAGCAGGAGCTCTCCGAAGGGTGACTAGCAGGAAGGTCTCAATGAGTAAGGAGGAAGCAGCCAGCCTTTGCTGGTGCCTGCATGTGTCCGAGCGTAAAGTCCTTGCTGAACACGGTAGGAAGATTGTAGAGGAAGCAGGGGATGGTGAGGTGGAGGAGTTGTCAGATTTCTGCTCTAATCAAGAGGATTTGGAGGGGGCTGGAATTGTAGAGGATTATTCTGGCAGGAGGGATTTTAACAGTGCTCTGTGGAAAACCTATTGCTGCTGCTAGCTGACTGCAGGCAGGATCTCAGCAGGTTGGGGGCCTGCAGCTCAAGCTGGTAGGGCATGTTGAGGCGTTTCTGCTGCTGTCAGTCATATGGGTTAGCCAGCCCCGATGTGGGTTAGCTACTGCGAGAAACAAAAGAGCATCTGAAAGACCTTTTTAAGGATGGGGGGGAGGATAAGGGTTCACTTGCCAGGGATGTCCGGGACTACTGAACATCCTGTTCCGGAATGAGTTAGCACCACTTCACTGTAACTGGACTTAGGATCTATCTCTAATTTTAAACACTTTCTTTAATCACTGCAGTACTCTACCGCTGTGTGTTTACTGGATCCTATTCATAAAATATTTATCATGCTGTTTCTGGATCAGCGAGGCCTAACAAAACACTGAAATGGGAAACAAAGATTTGCCTTTAATAGGATAAATTATACCTTTCTACCATTCATTAACTGCCATTTTCCCTACCGCATTAAAAAATCTGTTATATTTTGGAAGATAAACAGATATGGAAGGCAGCGGGCACCCACTGAAAAAGCCATTATTTGTCACAATTTAAGATTTACTATAGAAGGTGTGTGCAACGATGATCCAAGGGAATTTCCTTAAATACTGCAAGACCTTGTGATAGATTGAACTAATGCTAAATATTTATCTCCACTGGAGATGCAGGCTCTTCACCATGACAAAGCTCTATTATGATATCAGATTACTGTTTCCAGCTATTTAAGGCTTAGTTTTCCAAGGAAGTAATGTAGAGAGATCATTTCAATATCAAGTTTATGCAGTCAAAGGAACATGATGGTATTCCAGCTGTCACTGATTATTTCGACTATAGAACTTTGCCAACTTTTAGAATTTATTCTGATGTCCTTCTTATAGTCCCAGCTCCTGAATATAAGAAACTCAGCTACTCTTTTTTAATGCATGAGAAGGTCCATTTCTAGCTTTTCCTGATGCATGGAAAAGATTGTAACTGTGACTGCTTGAGAAAACAGGACATATGAAAATAATCTTTTTTTTTTTTTCAACTTGTATTTTTAAACTAAGCTTCCAATTCTGGTCAGTACTCAAAATCAGCAATATTGCTTATTGCTGACCTTGAGCATAATCTAGGTCTCACTGTGGTAGACAATGTACAAATGTTAAAGCCCCAGCATACAGACTAAAACAAGTATCTTGCCTGAATTTTCATATAAGTTAAATCTTCTAACTTCCTCAGCACACGCCTTGATCCACAAAGCTTCCGAATGCAAACACATTGTGACAGATCATATCCAAACCCTCAAAAACATTAAAGAACATAGGTACTCCCACTGCATGTGCTATTCTTATGTTCTTATATATTCTTACACGATATCAATTTCTCCTTAATGTCCTGCGAATAAACACATTGCAATTGTAATTACTTAGCTGTATAAAGTAATATTGGTACAACTTGAGAGCAAGAAGCAATTAGATGTCCAGGTACTTCCTGGTGTTGCATCTGAAGTGTTGGGTGGAATGTCTGCAAGCTGTGAATTTCATCCCTTGGGAGACTTGTTCCTTTTAATGCAATTTTTGCTGGGTGGCTAATATATTGGGAGTGAGCTGAACCACCATTTCTTTGTTAGCAGAAAAGTGTGTCTCTCCTCTTGGATCTGGCTAGTAACTGCAGGGCCTCAAGAAAAATAGCGACTGGAGTTTTAATTGAGAGATTTGCTAAGGATGAAAGCAAGTTTTAAATTATATGGCGGAAGGCAGAACCAACAAGTTCTGCATTGACTAATACGATTGCTGTACATGCCATTTACAGCATGCAGTCAGGCTTGGAGAGAAAAACTTGGGAAAAAAAAGTGAAAAAGAGTTATGTGTCATCTCTTTCTTACTGATTGCTCATAAATTGCAAGCATATTTTTAAGCTGAACATGTAAGAAAGAACACTTTTCCAAGTGTTTGTTTAGTCTTCATCAGTGTAAAGGATCAGCATGTGGTTGGATGATTTCTAATATGACATTTTCAAAGTCATAACAGTTACCCTGATAGGCAGAATCAATGCATTTTGTTTTTCTCTTTGGGTGCGGTAAGCAAAGATGAGTTTTCCATATATATGGTAAACAAACAAAGCCCACAGTACGTTTTCTGGCCCTTGGAATGAAGACTTATGGAGATAGTTAGCTCCGCATAGTGCTTGTGTACACAGTGTGAATATGGCCTGCCTCAGTCAGACATGAACTAATTCTTGCACAGCGCATATGTCTCCATGAACTAGATTTTGAATAGCGACCAAGCAATCCTATGTTCCATTTAGCCTTAGATGCAACAACTCTGCTGGCTAGGTGCCTTGTTTAAAACAAGTGCATTTCTAGAGAGGGTGAATATTATTAAATTCCTTTAGACAAACTGTAGCAGAAGAAACTGCTGTGATTTCACTTCTCAATATTTTTTCTTCAAATTGAGTTAAATGACCCAAGAGTTTAGTTAAATTGAAAATTAATGTATAGGCATTCTGAATGCCTTAAGACTTATCTTCTTCAAAATTTCTATTTATATTCTAGTTTTACTTTACTACATTTTCAGGAAACCTCAGTTTTCAGAAGACAGCATAGCTGCCATACAGTGAAATCCAAATTTCAGAGAATCTGAAGTTTCTTTGCTCATCCACACCAGGTGGGACCAGGTACATTATCTATATCTCTTTTCCAAAGAGGCTCAGAAGATGTTTCTCTATCTTCTTATTTGATCTAGGTTTTTTCTTCTTTCAGTATATGAGCTGAAGAGAGATTAATTTATTTTATAGAAATAATAGTTCGTACAGGAGCAATCAGGTGTTTTCAGGTAGATCAAGGTTTGACTGAACCTCGTGGCAAGACATGCGAGGAGAAACGGCCACTGTTAAGGCTGCTAACGAAAGGAGCCTGTTTTCCAGCGTTCACAAGGATTGCCAGATATTAGTAGTTTCTGCCAACATTTCCTTGTACCTGCACAAGCCTGCCCCTCAAGCTGATTTTCTTAAAGAAGGTTGAGTTAAAATAATTCAACTGATTGCAAAGGAAAGAGAATGATTTTGGCTATCTGAAAACGAAGATAAACCAAAAGTTATGACAGCTGTGCTAAGATTCAAAACAGTTGTGCTGTGTAGGATTCAAAATTCAAGGTGAATGTATGTGTGTGTGTGTGTGTTGGGGGGGAGTCCTGTTTAATAGTGAGGACATGAGTTTAACCATTCCCATGACAAACCAGGCAAGGTTAGCGAAGTTTTAGGCCTCCAGAATTCTTATTTTGATGGTCATCCGTACTAGGGAGGAATTTAATACTGCAAGTATGAGTGGGCTGCCAATGGCTTGTCCCTATATAGTGGCTGAACTTACTCTGTACTGAATATCTTACAGAAAAGTATGACTTTCCCTTGCAGTTATTTCTCCTGCTGGAGTTTTTCACATGAAAGGATCCCAAAGTGACAAGTGGAAACTGTCTCTCCTGCGCTGTCCATGCCGCCTGCAGCTGGCAGCTCGACAGTGAGGAGAAATGGAGAAGATTGTGAATGGTGCGGACAGCAACGAGGAGCAGGACACAAAGGATGGGACTGGGACAGAAGGGCAGGCACAGGCCTAGGGAAGAGAGGGAATGGACAGAAACAGAAAAAAGGATGGGGAGCACGGCAGAAGTTAGAAACTGGGGCAAGAGCTGGCAGAGAAAGTGTGGGAGAGAAAGGACTGGGAGAAGGCTGAAGGTTAAAGGTTTCTCACTGTGGAAGCACGTTGTCCTCCGAAATTCAGAAGTGATGTCAAATTTTGACATCCCTTTGCTTCCCGGGAAACCGCTGTGAGAGAATGAGTGCGTCTGTATGCACTTGTCTGTGTAAGTTTTCCCTCTGCAGTGGAATAGTTGTGTGCTGGGTGTTTGTACATGCACATATTTCCTCTAGAAATGAGATGGGGTAACTGGGAATCATATATTCCTTACACTTTGAGTGCCTGACATTATAACTTTAAAGCCAACCAATTATTACCTTAAAGTCGAAACCATACTTTCCAGTTTAAAAGACAGAGACCTTGGCTGCCTCCTGGGAAACTCAACAAGGTGTACCTTTAATGCAAGCACATAAGGGACACTAAACAGGTTGACAACAAAATAAAAATAGCTTTTCTGTAGTGTGAAAGGAAACAAATGGAGTTTGAACCTTAATTAACTCCTTCCTTAAGTATTAGACAGCAATCAGCACAAATTATGGAGTAGGAGCTTTTTTGCTCTTGAAAACACGGAGTCTTTGCCTCCCTGCCTCTTCCCCTCCCCGCAGCTGCAAGAATCCAGCTGAGAGCGAAAATGTTTTTTTTCTGCAGCACTTGTGAAAATCAAGTCCACAATCAAGTAGACAAAGCAAAGCCATCATGGAAGGAAGTAAACATCCGGTCTCCATTTCTGCGTGATGTGCTGGCTGAAATCTAGCCTCACCAGCACAGCTGAAAGCCTGCTCAGCAGTCTGTGCGGAAGGAGCTGGCAGCCTCAAACTAGCCTCTAATGAGTCTCATCAAACAAACAAACAAAAAAGAAAAGACTTCACATATTAGCACTGAAGACAAGTGTTAGATGATTCTTGTGAGTTGGTAAAATGCATCCGTACCCATTGCTTCCAGGGATGGGGGAGCATCAGTCTAGGCATTACTCCTCAAATTGTGGGGCACCTAGCATAAATCAGACACTAGCCTTCTGGAGCTGGTAGTGAGAAATAGGTGCTCCTGGGGAATGTCACCTGGCTTCTTTTAAGCCAGTTTGAATGAAATAAATGACACCCTTGAAGTGATCCCCACCACTGATACTAAAGACCTGTCCCCATCAAAGCAATAAGATAGTCCTGGGGATTTTGCGATGGGGATTTTTGCCTTTCGCCTACCGATTCTGAGCAGAACACGGGTTACCAGGGCTGTCATGAGGATGAGCAGCCACAGCCCCCCAGATCAAGGGCAGTTCACCCCAGGGCAAAGCCAGCCCAGTTACGGTGCATGGCCATTCTCCCATGTGTCTTCTCTTTCATTGACTTAGTTGCTCTGTGTAATTTGCATAAAGTATGTGGCTTTTTCTCTTGCTCTCTAAGCACAGCATCTGATCTCAGGACGAAATATTTTCTCATCAGCTGGTAACAGGACTAAGGGTATCTATTTCCTGCTCAGCACAGGACCAGTCCTCGATAAAATTTGCATGCTATCTGAAAATATAGAAGGAACAACATATTCTTTACTATGCCAAAGTGTCTGCAAATGTGGCAGGAATAGCTCAAACTGCTTACTAAATTCCTTCTTTTTTTTTTTTTCCAAAGAGCTCTGATTTTTAATAAGAGCAAAGACAACAGAATGATCCTTACATAAAACCAAACTGCACAATTCTGCCTAATTATCTGCCCTTGATGATGACTTTCTAATATTTCTCCTGATACACTGTTTTTTTTTTTAATCTCGCTGTGAATCTTTGCACAACTAGCCTCATGGCAAATATTCTTTGAATTATAAACATTCCTGTCTAGAGTGCATGCATCAAGAGCTTTTTTCAGTAAGCTGCAGCTCCTACCTTAAAAAGAGCCTATGACAACTGCAAGGCTTACAATGGCAAATATGGCTTCAGTATTGCATACTCAGGCCTCTCCATAGTCAGAAATAAACTATCAGTTTTTGCTTTCTGCTAGCTAAAAACCAGCCCAAATACTCTGATGCTTTAGTGTAGAAAAACAAGGCTTGTTTTTGGTGTTGATTCTTCTCCTAGGAAGGAGGAATGCTAAGGAGGCTTCTGGGGAGGCATCTAACATTGGCATTTTAGTTATCACGTGCTGCAAAGGGGTGTGAGGGCTCCTAAATAGGTTTTGAGGGTTTTTTTCTGTGTGAAACTAAACCAGAAAAACACACTACAGAAATGCAGCTAACATGCTTCAACCACGTGGGTTCCCCAGGACCAGACTAGGACTAGACCAAAGCAAAACACTCAGAAATGCAAATGCGAAGGTCACTGCAACACCAACTGCTTCACTCTATAAATCTGCTTCTACAGGTCTGCACTGCTTGTAGATGCAGATACAGCCTCGCCGCACAGAAAGGCAGTGGGCAAGCCATGAACTGAAATGAATGTAGGAGGTGTGAGTGGAGGAGAAATATTGAAATGGGATACACAAAGTTGTTCAGGGGAAGTGGCTGCTTACAGAGCCGGGGCTGCTGCATGTTGGACATCCAGAGAGAGCCCTTTGGACACCACAGAAATCATTTGAATTCTAGGCTGATTTTAGCTTTTAAAAAGCCAAACCTAGAAAAATGAGGCTTTGAAAAACCAGGATGGCCCCACTTTCCCTATCTGTTTCCATCCTGACTGTGGACTAAACTGAGAAGCATTTTCCTACAGACACGTTATGAGTTCAACGTATCCTGGGAACACCACTAGAGTCTCAGCTGTACCTAAACTCTTTTGGTAAGTCCTTATCCAGACAGAATGAACATCACCTTTTGTAAAGTGGAAATCACTTTTCTAAAAGAAATCTGAGTAAAAATAGATGGTGTCTAAAAGCAAGGACCGGTGAATCACAATGAATTACGGATGAAAATGCAACTTGGTATTTGGCATGGACGTATCCAATGACGTCAGCCATGTGCAGCGTAATGGAAATGATTGACCTTATCCTTTTCTCCTGCTGAAGCAGAGGCTCCAAAGAAAGTTGTGTGAAATGAGTTTCTACTTTCTGATTTTTATTTTTTTTTAATTTCATGGAGCCAGAGCTTTTTGGTATTTTCAAAAAAGTGTCTAATTCTGAAAGTGTTGAAATGATATACTGTGATTTTTGGAATAACTTCCTTCTTGAAGTAAAATTAGGAAAAAGAACTCTTTAGAATAACTTTAGGCTGAATTAAACATAATTTCATGAGCTGTTTTAGTCAGTCTCACTTCATGTGTTTTGGCAATGAGAAAAAAAAAAGCTTTTAGAGAAAAACTGTGTCCCACTTTAGCCTTGAATGACATGTAAATCTGGAAGACCGATCCATGAGAAATAATCTGTTTAGTGGAGTGCAGCCATTCGGCTACCAGAGGCGGGTTCAGTTTCTAAGGGCTGCTAACAAATACCAACCTGAGCCTTCACTTAGAAACCTGGAAAAATCCAAGTCTCTGCACATTCAGTGAGCAACGTTTCCCTCCTCCAGACACTCAATGATTTAAGAGAACAGTATCCTCTTGAGGGAAGAGAAAAGGGAGGATGGGAGATAAATGTGATAACACAAAATAAGGAACTACCCTTTTCTCTCCATACAACAATCCTGTAGTGCGCTCTTCCCATCTTCTTTTTTGATAAACTGCAAAAGCAGTTGGCTATTTCATTCCTCAAGGCCCCCAGAGACCTCACTCACACCCAGGTGCTGTTGGGTGCCAGGGCTGTCTCACCTGCCCTGCCGGGATATGCAGCATCCTCGGTGCAGCAGCAGCCCTGCCTGTGAGCAGCCCAAGAGCCACTGCCTCTCTTTGCTCTCTTCACCGGCCTCCCTCTTTCACTTACAACCTTTGTTAGCTACTTCCCCTCCACACCCCTTTTCCCTTGTTACCCTCTACTCCAGAACACCACACAGGAAACACAACTTATCTTTGTTACCCAAAAGAAACTTGTCAGATGTTTTTTCTTTATGTATTTTATCTGAAATGTTTGCATCACAAGGCCACAAGTGATTGCATTACGTTATGAAGACAATTCATTCCAGTGTGCTTAGCCATAGTCATAACTATATGTTTTGCTCCAGTTAATGACATGAATTTTTAGGTAGTTTTTTTTAAACAAAATGCCTCCACTTTTTATTAATTATGATAAAAATGAAAACTGAGCCCTGCCCATTGGTCCCTTCCATTTAATCCCTTCTGTACACCAAGGCCAGTGGAGCGTTCCTTCCCTCAGATCTTTCATTCCTCTTTGGGAATGAAAATCTCTCTTCTTTCTGCCCTCACAGCAGGCTTACAAATATTTGCTTTTACTTAGGTATTCAATTTCATCATAAACATACCACAGCTTCCCTCAGATGTAGTCAGTACTGAAAATAGTCACTCAATATTTATTTGTCCCCAGAGTTCTTCATGGTCTCCAGAGTTCTTCACTTGTGGCCAAAACCGGACACATGCACAAAACCACGTGAGAGATGGATATCTATTTTTAGCAGAGACTCGGTCATATTGTGCTATTTTGTCATGTACACCACCTTCATCCCAGAACACACTACTGCCAGATAATCTAGCTTTTTAAATTGAATATGCCATTTCTATAACGTATGTTAGCCTCATTGTTAATGCCAGTGGGGCTCATTATATATTAATTCATTGACAATTTCTTCTTCCTCTTGTCTCTCTCATTCATTTATCTTATATGAAGATATATAGGCTGTGAAAGCAGTTTCTTTGCAGGAAAGATCAGGACAGTAAGTTGTATTTCCAGTTTCTGTTCTTATGTGGAAATGCTAAAACAATCTGCAGTTTTCTACTTACACATAAGATAAAAAACTTTTACTATGGAGTCTCCATCCTTGGAAATATTAAAAACCCAGCTGGACATGGGCCTGAGCAGCCTGCTTTAGCTGATCCTGCTCGGAGCAGGTGGGTGGGACTAGACGATCTCCGGAGGCCCCTTCCAAACTCAGCTGTTCAGCGATTCTGTGAATTTTACCCAATACCTATGCAAAGTGCTTTTATTTGATTCCTGGTCCATCCCCCACCATATTGTGTTATTGATTTCAACAGCAGAGACCACTAATGTGGACCACTAATGAGGATATACCTGCACTGCAATGTTTTTAGGAGATTTTTGGGCTAGCAAGGACATCATTGTATTCTAAGTATAAGAGCACAGAACTCAGGGTGGACTTTTCTCAAAACAGAAAGTAACACCAATTTACATATCTCTACCATTTGGTGAAACGACAAAAGGCAATGCAGAAACATTTGCTACACCCACAGACTGTCTTTCCGCATGACTGCAGCCTGAACAAGTGCTGCAGCAGTGGAGCAGTGTCATCCTAAAGCGATCAAACACCGTTATGGATTGACATGGCACCTTGGCTAACACCTGTGTGTATGGGTTACAAGGTACCAAAAGCTGGATTCTTCTCTTGGTGACCCTACATGCTTGCATAATACACCTCTCCTTGTAAGAGGAACTCTGTTGTCTGTCTCAGGATTTAGTAATTCAGTAATTTTGAAAAGGTCAGCTTTGGAATTTAGCCTATTAATCAAAACGTAGGCAATTCATTGCAGGCTAAGTGGGAATTTCAATTTAGCATCAACCCGAGGGCACATGCCTCATCCTTTTAGCTGGCTAAATTTATCATTAATAGAAGCATTGAAGTGAACGATGTCATTGCTGGCAGTGTACCGATCTACCATCAGGATCAGATGAGGTGTGTAATTCCTGAGCTGCACAGAAGAAGGGCAATCAGTTTAACATGGACTTGTAAATAAATGCAATGGCTCAACTTTTTAGATATTTGTATAACACCAAGAGTGTTAGCTTTGCCTAAGGCAGCAAGTGAGGACAGAAAGAAAGTGGCTCCAACTAAATATTTTTGAGATTTTTTGTAATAGCACCTCCTAAAGGCTAATGCTACACACATACACATACCATTATTTTTGTTTTCAAGTGTGTCCCTAGTGCCAGTTTCTGCCTTAGGTCGGAGACAGAAGTATTGACATAGAGCTAACTGCGAAAACAATCCGTACTGACAGAACCCGGGTAGGAAGGAATAAGGTTTCCTCTTTCAAGTGGAGAATCAAGATATGAAGGCCTAGGCTTGTCCTGCTTAACCAGGGAGCAGCAGGGCTCCCCTGCAGGCAATAGGGAGGCTGACCATCTTCAAAGCATGCAAAGAAATGTCCTGAGGTATGGCAGCACAGAGCACGCATTTGCAGCTACAAACTGCCAAAGCGCTCATTCCTGCAATGAAATCTGGTGGAAAATAAGACATATATTTTCCAATTTCAGTCCAGTTGTGAGCGGGTATATGGCTACATCACAAAAATCCAGCTGAATATTAATCAGCACATTTATTCTCTGTTTTATCAAAAACTGCAAGGTATAACTGGACATGAAGTCCAATCTCAGCTTTAGCTCTGGCTGCCCTCGGACAGGTTTGAGGCCTGTCGGGAGCGAATAGAGGTCTTTCTGCACAGGAGCAGCCTCTGCCATGCCTTTACCCTGATAATGTGAACAGAAGCAGAGACAATCTATTGAATGGCATGCACAATGCAAGACTGTCTCGCAAGAAACATCTCCAAGAGCTGGGCTTGCTTAATCAGCTGAAATGAATGCTGAGAGCAAATATGAATACTACATGCAAAAAACATTACGGGAGGAAATATTTGGAATAAAGAATAGCTATATAATTGGAAGGAGAAAGTTAGAACGAGAGCCTGTGGATATAAATTGGGCAGAAAAAAAAATTAAGCTGGAAATAAAAAATAAGTGTTTGTTTCATCAAAGAAATGAGGTTCTAATACAGCCTTTAATGCAGTATGAGGTATAAATATCCTAACAGGTTTTTAAAAAGCCACCTGGATATACCTGAAAGGAGATGTAAAATGTAGCTCCTTAGGAGCAGCCTCACCCTACAGTAAATAAAAGATTTTTTCAGTTACATATACAAAGACGTTATTCCTCATGCCTGTCAGTCGTCTCAGATGGTATAGTCACCATTTAGCCCTTAAATGTGTAACAGAACAACAAGCAGTAGTCTTTAGCACTAAGACATAGGCATTCACTGTGGTAAAAAAAATTCTGCTGCTGCTAAAATCCACTCCAGAACATATAATCAAGAACTGGAGCTTTGCATCACCCTGATATTGAGATATTTAATGAAAAATGATGTGACTTGACTAGAAAAGTTTTAGTATTTTTTCCTCGTTCTGAAATAGGAAAAAAAATGTTCAAAATGTCAATCATATTTGCAAAAAGAAAGGTTCCCCAAGAAACAATTATTTCTCTGAATACTGTAAAAATGTGATTATAATGACATATTTATTTTTAAATGTATTGTTTAGCATCTTCCCAGGTCCCCCTAAGTGCATTCTATCTAGATTGACAACTTGTTCATGGAAATTTTAAATGAAATGAAGCCTCACAGTTCTCAAAAGAGGAATATTTTAGTTGAACAACTGCAACCAGCTTCACATCCTAAGAGTTTCAGTAGAAAAATGGGTCATAATCAGACAACTTCTGTCCTTTCAAATATATTTTGTGATGGTTTGTCTGCTAAGAGTATGTAAAAATATACATACCTACATGTTAGATATCTACATTCAGACTTTTATTATGTCCTTTCTAGACTCAAAGCTAGACTAGAAAATCCTCATAGGATATAAAATTTCTTATCACATTTAGGATTAATACTCAGTCCTTCCTATTATTGGTAAATATGGAAATGAAGGACAAATTCAGCTCCAGTGTGCACACTTCGAACTTTCAATCCTAAATGCACTGACTGAGCCTTAGCTAATCAGCGGCCCAAATTCATCTACTAGTGAACATGAAGCCACTGCTGGCACTGCTGAATATTTTCTTCTCACAAATGGAGAAGAAAATGCAAGCAGCAGTGCTGGAGAAGCGCAGTACTGAAATTTAAAAGAACATACAGATTAAGATTATTTGTAACTCTTGATCATTGCCCTCGCATAGCAGGAGATACACAAAAGGGAGCAGTCCTGATGCATCAAATGTCCGGGCAGAACCAGGTTGCTGTATGCCAGGACAGGACTTCTTCTGAATCTATTCAAAATTCCCTGAGGCTGAGAGTAGTTACTTTGGCTGCAGCGAGTGTTTTTTATCCAATTGCATCAGCATCAGATACTCATGGAAGTAAAACCCTTCCCTTTTTTCTGAAAAGGTTTGCATCAGGCCTGTGCACCACAGCTGAAGACTACGGACGCACTTCCCTCCTCCCCCCCCCCACCCCCCCACCCTCCAAATGTAGGATTTAGCTGGAACCGCTAAGCTGGAAAACTCCGTTATTAACACACTGCCTCTATATACTTGAGGATTTGGGCTGAACAATGCACCAGCCTATTTCTGCAGCAGCATTGTATCAGCTGCTGGAAGATATATGGCAAGCATCAGTGAGGTCTGGGAGTTTTCTGATTTTTATATATTTTTTTGCACGTTTATTATATTTTAAAATTGTATAGGGCTTTATCAGCCTCCTGGACAAACCTACCTCCATTATACAACTTGCATCTTCATCCCAAAATCATAGAAATAGTGTACCAGGGTTAGTATTCAGTGCTGCTCCAAGCAAGAGGTAATGAAGCTGTTGCTTCATTAGAATTTATTTTTCGAAGACAGTCTTCAGGAATGTGCATTTAGTGCAGGATTATGAAAAAACTTCATTTCCAAAACAATACTTAGCAAAATCTTCCATTGAATTGTTTGCAGCCAGGATATTACTCATCGGACTCTATTGTCCATTTTCAAGGAAGACTTTAACTAAAACAGATCTATCTCTGGATAATGATAAAGCCTGCAACAGTAAGGGCAGAATGTTAATGATTACCAATCAGTTTGAATTAACCTGTCTTGGAGGGACACGAGTTAGGATGTGAATTTATGCTTAAATTTGATGGAAAAGGACTTGATTTTTAAATCATCATCATCTACTATGCCGCTACTTAGATACGGCAGGAACAGAGCTCTCTACAAAACCTGATTCAATCTCAGTAATAATTTTAAAAATCTTCCCAATGATGTCTGTGGTCTCAATTCAGCTATTTAAATACAGTTTCTGTAAGCCATTTGAGCTGACCTGGGATAGTCCTCCTAGTCTGCCACAGCTGGTCCACAAAGGTGTTTGTCTCCCATAGGCTCTGTGTGGACGGCTAAAGTCTCAAACAGTGCTATCTACTTACACAGCAGAAAGTGCATCAAGCCCTTTCTGTTCACTACAGTCACCTGAAAATGCATCAGGATATTTTTTCCCCTTGTGAAATAAACATTAACTGGACAGGAGAAGTAAATTGAGGTAGAAGAGCTGTTAGCCTGTGGTGCCCACAAGCACTTCGTGTTTCTCTCAGTCTTTCTGCCTTGCTTTTTTTATGATGTTCTCTGTTTCATCCGCAGATGTGTAACGGTCTATATCTCATCTTAAGTCTGATATAAACATAAAACAAAATCTGTGATGTTCTCTATCAGAACTGATCATTCGAGTGAATGGTAATGATAATCATCAATTTCTTAACAAAATGAGAGCAGAACAGGATTTATTCAGTAGAAGCTTTCCTAGGAAGCACCAAAATTACTGCTAAGTAACACAACGTACCCCATGACAACAGTGCGCAAATCTGGCCCCTGTTCTAGTGAATAGGTCAAATGCAGAAGGTGGAGTGAATTTGAAGAAATAAAGTAGGATATTTGGCGGACATACAGTTGAACTTCAAAAACTGTTTCTACTGCAATTTCTTAGTCTGGTTTTATCAGTTCTAATCACAGCAGCAGGAACATTATAAAAAGCAGGCCTGTAATTTTAACACCATCTACCAGCTACTTCATTGAAAGTGAGGTTTGGGACAACACTTAATAGGCAATATGCGTAGGTCAGGCCTATCAGGATATGAGCGTGTCCTCAAAAAAGTACTAAGTGGACGATATACTTGAAGATTGTGATGGTCTCAGTCTATGTCAAAATGAATAAACATTGTCTATGACATGAACTTTATCTGATTTGTTAGCTGATATGGTCCATGAAGATGAAGGAGTGTCTCTGTAACCACAGTGCTAGTTCCTGTAGACTGAGACCTATATTTTTTAATGGGAAAGGGATTTAAAAATACACTTCCCTATCACAAAAGAAGTTATCCAACATGACATACCATCTGCTAAGTGCCTTATTACAAAATATCAGCTGGGAAAAAAAAATTCAATGCCTTTATGTATAAATAGAAGATGTCAGTCTGGAAGCTTGTCAAACCAGTAGCTTTTAGAAAAACTATTTGTAAAAGAAAGATGTCAGCTTCTAATTTTATTTTGGTTCTTCTGTTGAAGATGTAATGCAGAACTGACATTAGTGGGTGTTTTTTTCTTTGTAATTAGAGAGCAATCAGATTCTTTTTGTGATGGTATGGTTTTTTCCTCCTATATGGAAGTTTTGTTTTAATTGATCTATTTTTATATATAATTTACACAGATGAACAGAGATAGTCCTATATAAAATAAAACCCTATTATTAGTATTCTTCCTCTTTCTAGTGTTCATTTACTCACATAAATCCCATTGGCAGTAAGGCAATTACACCACAGATGGTAGAGTTCAAACCAATTAGATTCTACTGTCTCTTCACAAACGGCTTCAGTGCACAAACTTCTCTAAAGCATGTATGTGCTGAGCCCTTATCTTGCCACTCAATTGCTAGTGTAATGTTGCCAAAATTTCATTTCATTGCCTCTTCACTGGTTCCCTCCTTTGCCTAAGTTTACCCTCCCAGCTATATACCTTTCTCAAAGTTATTGCACTCAAAACGCAAGTGAAGGATAAATGTCATGTGCTCATCAGCTCCCTGATTGCTTTTCTAATAATTTGCATCTCTTCTTTGCAATTGCTCTGTCACTCTTCCCCCTCTCCTGTATGTATATATATTTGTGTGCCTTTTATATCCCACAAGTCCCTAGAACACAGGTTATGTCTCCTTGTGTCCGTATAACGCCTTGTACAAGGAGACTTCAACCCTGATTGCATCAAGGGTTCTACCACTCAATATTACAAATAATTGATATCTTCGTTAATATAGTGAAATCTATGACCCTGAAGGTTTTGCATAGGAAGGCAGTTTTATTCTTAAATCAGCAACTCTAGACAGCTTGACTGCTGCTCTAAATGAAACAAGTCTTGGCTTTGCTTGAAAGAGTGCAATGGCTACCTCTTTGAACGTGGAACAGATAATATTAAACCTTGAGGACCTGATTAGCCACCACACCATTAACTATAACTTCAGAGTGCAGCAAAAGCAGAAAGGACCCAACACGCTGTTCCTCTGATGAAACCGCCTCAACACACATTGACGGGACAAAAGTAGCCAGATCACAGTTGCTTACTTTTTATGCCTCTTTCTTCAGTAACCTGAAGTTCTGGATCACTTCCATCCAATTTCAGCCACAGCAGATGCCTGCTCCTCTGTGGGATGGGAGTGGTCCAAGGTGAATGTGTTTTTGGACAATTAGTCTGTAGCGCTTGTTATTTAAATTCATAGGACAGGCATTCTCAGAGCAAAAGGGGCACCTTAGCTAAAGTTATGAAACTTGAAGGAAGAAATAGAGTGATATCAGGTCTGTGCATTTCAGCTGAATCAGAGAAGAGATGGACAAAGGACAGAATGGAAATTCAAGAACTCCAGGTTCAGCTCCTTGTTTTGTAACATATATATTGCATCACCTTGAGTGAGGGACTTGAGGAAGGGAACTTAGCTGTGGTCATGTAGGTTAAGAAGGTAGTCTGACTGTAAGGGTGATGGAAAGAGTTGTTTCTCAGGGCAATTTTGAGATCCTAAGTTCTTCATGATGCAGATTCTGCTCTGTGTGGTCTTCAGGAAGGCCCTGTCTCTATGGACTACATGACGTGAAGACTGTCTTGCAAGTTTAGGCATCCAGACTCAGACAACAGGAAACCCTCCTAATCTCATCATATTTGCATCCCTCTGTTGAAGAAAAAGGGCTTGCATCAATATTTTAAGCTTTTCATAACAGCAATCTTTGCAACTCCATCTGTGCAGCACCTCATTAAAATCATTTGATTTCCGCTAATCTCAGGCATCACAAAGTATAAGAAATTTGAAAACCAAGATCTGATTGTAGTCATAATCAAATCTGAAATCCTCAGCACATCCTTACCTATCTCAGCTTAGTAGATATAGATACAAATTAACTCCTCACTGTAACTATCAATTTTCCCACATAAGAGCAAGAGCAAACATTCAGCATATTAAGACCAAAGAGACTATTTAACTGACTGTGCTTCAGAAATTGTTTCCTATTTTTCAGGTGATTGGACTGATGCTTCCTGCATTCTGTGTAGTAAACTTTTTTCTCTTTCTTTAATTAAAATTTACAGGGAAGAGGTTCTCTTATTGATAGAAATATTTAGCTTTCAGAACTCATCTACTCACTTCCCACCCACTTTTAGAATCTTTTAGTTAGTAGAGGTATTAGGTTATGTTTTTTAAACATTTTAAAAAAATCACTTGTCAGCAGACAGCTTTTATAATCATCTCTCTTTTCATTTACATAGAAATCTCAATACAGAAAACCAGAGAAGGCAAATATCTGTCTCCTAGTTTGAATACAGAAACTAAACTCTGTCCACAGTCTGACTGTGAGATTTTTATTTTAAAAAAGCTGTAATATCTGCAGGCCCTCACTGGAATGCATTTCTGGTGCTCTCACTGTTGTATACAACCAGATAAGAAGGCAATCCTGAAAAACTGATAGATGCAAAGAAACGGAGGATTTAGGGGGCGCTGATAACTTGCCAGAATAGTTAACATAGAAAATGACTCATAAAACTTGGCTGCTCTGAGAGGTGAAGAACTTTAGTTAATGCTTAGGTAAAAGCTAATTTAAAAAAGTTAAAAACTTTAGTTAAGGTTTTACAGATGCAAACTATATTGTGAATGAGTTGGAAATAAATAAAAGGTCAGAATAACAGAAGGAGAAAATGAGTCTGACGTATGTAGTATATTTACAAAAGAAGGTTTCAAAATGAAGTTACCAAAGTGTCACATCTCTGCTGGCTAGTGGATGTACTATGGTTGTAGCTTTGCTACTGTTCTTGTCCTGTTGGAATTTGTATCTCTTTTTCTTGTTTGTTTATTTGCTTGGGTTTTTTTTTTTTGTGTGTGTGTGTCTTTAGATTTCCTTCTTAGCTAGTAGTATGTTTATCTGTAATTATACCTAGCTGGTTCTTAGATATTTAGCTTCAGAGTATGGAAGCTTCACAGGAGCCAACACTGAATATAATGTACAGCTGAGTGTAGTAAAGGCAGGAAGAGACAGCTCCAAAGGTCTAAACTAAAATCCTGTGATATTCTGGAGAAGCTTTTCTTTGACTTCTCTGAATTATTAAACATGAAGGTGGAGGGAAAAAGGAAGTGCTACTAAGAAAAGCATGGCAAACTGAGGAAAGGAACAGCCAAAGCCTCGATGAAAAGCAGGCTGCATAGTGAGTATCTAGGAGACTCTTGGGCAGGAATTCAGTCCCTAGGAAAATCATGGAGTGAGCCCTCTTGGAGCACATATCTGGGCACGTGATGGAGGAGAGGGGAACTGTCAGTATGCATCTACCAAGGGTAAGTCAAGCCTGACCAATCTGAGTGCCTTCTGTAATAAAATGGCTGATTCTGTGGACAAGGGAAGAGTGGTGAATGTCATTTCCTTTACTTTGGCAAGGCTTTCAACACCGTCTCCCACAATATTCTTGTATCCCGATGTTACAATCTGGAAAGGTGGACAATCAATCAGATCAGTAAAAAAGTTTAGGCTCAGAGGGTGGTTGCTAACGGGTCATGCTCTAAATGTAAAAGAGTGACAGGTGAGGTACAGCAGGGGTCTTTCCCCTGACCTGGGGACCTGGGTGTTTAACGTCTTTATTAATGACCTGAGGGAGGTCTTTTCTACATTGCTAACAGCTTTTAGATTACAGAGGAAAAACTGCTGTAAGATGATGTCAGGGTATGCCTTGGAATATAGGGCTGTAGAAGACTTCTGGGATATTATGAGGGAGCAGGAGAAGTTCAGAAGATAGTTTTGGAGTTTCCTTGTTTTACAAATTAACAACAGTTTGAAATACTGGAGGCAAAATAATTAACTGCAATAAATAGCAAGGTGTTGCTTCTGTTAAATACTAGATCACTTGTTCACAGAAAGAGAAGAACAACTAAAAGAGCCTGCATCTCAGATACAGGAAGGGCTGATGCTGGTTCAACTGACCGGAACAGCCAGGAGGGTAGAATCAATTTAAAATAAGGAAGTTTTAAACAATTAGATCCAATTCAGAAATTAATTGAACAAAAGTAGCAAATAATATTAAGAAAATATTTCAATCACATAGATGCCAGTACAAGGATTCTCAGTACGAATAGGAATACCATATCTGGTGACATTTTATACAAATTTGTTTGCCCTCATGTTGTGATAGACCAGCGGCGTGAACAAATCAACAACTCAGCTGAGCAAAGCATGACTGATAGCAAGGAGTCAGGAATGCAATAGCAAGCCTTCTTCTGACCATATCTCAGGAAGAGATGACCATATCTCTAGAAGAGCTATTGCAATAATCTGCAAAGTAGCCATCAACTGGGAATAAAACATCCAGGCAGAAAATGTGAATGAAAATCAGGAGCTATTTAAAGGAAGTTTTCTGGTAGCCAAAAGGGATTGGTACCACACTTGTGAAAGAAAATGTCTTTGAACAACACCGATTTTAGAGCGCAGCAAAGGGAGTAGATAGGTTACTTCAAATTAGTTAAGTGGAAATAGAAATAGAAATAAAGGTATAAAAATCTCTATCTGCCAGTTTTACACATACACACATAAAGGAAAGGAAGCAGGAGAAAAAGAAATACTAGCAGTGGTAGGGAGGCAGTGAGACAATTAATGATGCAGAAAAAGTAGATGTGTTCAAAACCTTATTCTGTATTTTGGAAAAAGCAGAGTGATCTACACTTATCACTTGAGCATGATAAAGCGTTTTCCAGTCCATAAGTAACTCAGCAGGATATTAGACCATAACCATAAGGAAGAAATGTTTTCAGCAGATCCAGACAGCTTGCACTAGAAGTCAAAAGAGTTGGCTTACGGCATTCTGGCCAGCTGTTGTTTATTTTCAGCATACCTGGGAATGGCACAATCTGGAAGGATGGAGAAATGTTAACAACCTAGCATTCAGAAAATGAAGAGGGATAACCTGAGTTACAAAAAGCCTGTTATAATCCTGCATAAATTAATGGAAAACCTGACTGAGCATTCATTCATCTCAGAGAGAACTAAAGAACAGCGATATAAGTACTGTCTCTCAACAGCGTCTTTTGAAAAATAAATCATGTCACATCAGCCTGATTACATCCTTCAGGACACTACAAGTTCAACTGATAAAGGAGTCAACAGAGACATAATATGCTTGGATTTCTGTAAGGCACTTGACCATAGAGTAAAACAATCTGACGAAAATATTAGGACTAAACCATATTACTAAATTTCAGTTTAAATAGATTAAGCAACAGCACAATCTCAAAAAGCAGCTGTTAGTGGGAAATCATTAAATGAGATGATTAGCTGTCTTTTTTGCCGAGAAAGGTATGAAGCATGGTACAAATCACTGAGCAAGTATAAATATACTATTCATGAACTCAATAACTATAAACTGATTTGTAAATAATCACTGCAGGCCAGGCAAAAATAGTAATCTCCAGCAATAAGAGACAATGAGGTAGAGAAGAATTACTTTCAGCACACGATTGCAAAAACAGAAAATGATAACCAATGATACCAGATGAAACATAGATTTGAAATTAGGTGTGAACATCTAGCAAAGCATATTCAGCCAGGGATTGTGCTATTAACAAATGGTGGATTCTCTAACACTTTATTCCTCCACATGAAGAAGAGATGTCATCTTGGAAGGTTCTCTTAGGCAAAAAATAAATTAAATTCAAAGTTTGAAGCTCAATATAAGTGTATGTCAGTGGTCCACCAGAGACATTGAGCAGGGTAAACAAAAGTTCCTTTCCACTTTTCAGGTCTGTGTCTGCACTGCAGGAAGATAACAAGAACCTCTTTTTCTTTCCTCTCTCTCTCTTTCTTTTTTTAAGAAAACGTTCTAATCCTCACAGTGACAGAGAAAAATAAATAAATATTGAAAAATGCACTACACTGAGAGGTGCAGAAGAAAACGTACCTTCATCTGTTTACATTCCAAACTGGCCAGACCAGAGCCAGCAACACTGTGAAAGCCGGAATACTTCACATCTTCTCAGTATTTTACCCTGGCTAATGTCTGCCATCTTTGGGTTCCCAAAAAAATAAGAACAGCAGGCCCCCCCGGAAACAGAAAAACTGCCACGTAGAAAAAAAAAAAAACATGACTGAAGCAAACATTGCTTAATGGAGAGCTGATATTTTCTCCTCCACTCATCTTAGCTGTGTTTTGGCACAAAACAGGAAGGCAAAAAAAAGCTGTTGATGCCCTCTTATCTTAACATTTCCATCCTAGCAGTAGGATGCAATGAAATCTCATTTGCAAGTGTGCCATAATGTTATAGCAATTGCTGCATTCCATCCTCCTCCAGCCAACAGTCAGGAAATGCCCTATAGGATAATTGACAGGCTACTGTGAATTACACAGCTATAAATAGCACATCAAGGGTGCCTGGTGAAAGGATGATAAAACATAAGTGAAAGTTGAGTTTTTATGGAGTCATTTGCACCACAGAGAAGTATTTATCACCTTACTTGCAATTTTCCTATTTTTTCTTCCCCAATATGTGTAGAACATGGAGCAGACTGCAGTAAAGATCTGTGAAATAGGATCTTTAAAAAGTCATTTGTCTGTTTCATTTTGTATTCTTTCTGTCACTTCTCCTTTGCCAAAGTTCCTGTACTACCATTCATATCAGATCAATCTGGTTCTTATCTCTTTCTCCAAACTACTTTCCCATCAATAAACCTCCTCTGTTCTTCAAATCATCACACAGGACAGGGGAGAGTAGGCAGGTATGTGCGTATGTGCATATTCTGACAACTCTCCTATGGCTACTGCTTTAAGGAGTGCAGAGACACAACTTGAAATTTTCCTTTAGAACTGAAATAAATCCCTCATTTTCTATTCTCAACAAACATTGAAGAGACCACTTGAAGGATCATACGGTTGATTAGTGAAGGAACACATCCTTCAGGAAGTTATAGAAAAATTTCATGAAAATTTAAAAAAGAAATGCAACCTTCAAGAAGGTTAAGGACAGATAGCAATAGACATGTCTGTTACTGTATATGTGGATGAAGACACACTGGTCGTGCACAAAGTATTTCAGCTGTGTATGAGGCATAATTACTCATGCAGCTCAGCGTTAGCCCAAATATGTCTGTTTCTGTAAAGCCATACACTTGACAGAAAGACATAACTGCAGTTCAAGGAGTATGTGAAGATCTGCACAATTGAAACTTCAGTTCGAAACATCAGTTGCCATATTTGCTATGTTAATGATCATTAAATAAATTAACTCAAAGAGTGGTAACAGGACATTGCCATTGAATGTCCAGTGGCCAACGTGGCTTGGAGCTCTGATTTTAGATATAAAGTCGCTTAATCCTACAAGAAATAATTGCTATTAAAAATCTCTCACCTTTTACTAAAAACAGAGGCAGGGAAAAATGATAAAGACATTTGAAATGCAAAACATTAAGTATGACTTTCAGACTAATACTGATCTTCCCGCCTAACTGACATGAGATGACTTAAATCACCTTTTGAGCAAAGTAGGAAAAAAGTTATCATCTGAGATAGCCTGTAACCTTTGTGTTTATTTGAAGTCAGAGTCATCCTACTTTTTTGAAAGCAAAATATGGAAAAAGGTCACACAGAAAGAAGAGAATAAAGGTAAAAGAGAGAGAGAGGAAATGCAACGCAATATGCTCTCTCCTGGTCATTCCATTGCTGGAAGATGACAGCCCTGTCATGCTATCTTAAATGCTATAAACACAATCCCACATTCTTAGTGACTATTTTGGTACAATATTGAGCAACGAGTTAGGCTGATTCACAGTGATTCACTTTGAGAAGCATCGGATTTGCACCTGCTGGTGTAAGTCATTGCAGGCTGTTTGCTTTTTGGTCATGGGTTCCTACACAAGGCGATCAATAGCTGGCAAGAATAGAAGATAAGAAATAAAGGGAAGAAAGGACAAGGGCAAACAGGAAGGAGCAGGAACACAAGTCTCACATTGCAAGTGAGGATGATGGCCTACTTTAGGCTGGGGAGAAGTGACATAAACTAAATCCTTCCCTCTGGTTGGTCTAGTAAGAACATCTCTCAGAGCAACACAAGCCTAATGGCATCACAGAGCATCCTGATATCTCAAGAAGTAAAGATAGAGTTTCTTCTTCATTTGATATTCATACACCTGATCTCAATGTCAAATTAGGTCCTCTAGGGGGACTGCAGGCAGAAGAGCATATGATCTTTTTTTTTCTCTTTACCAGTTCCAGCTGATTAGGTTTTATTCATTCATTTCTGATCTCTTCCTTGCCAGACATGATCTCAACACTGTTCTTAGGTGATATTAGTAGACTCTTTTCCTGAGCTGTGTTAACCATCCTTATGCATATGATTAACCAATGGCAAATCTGCAAACTTAAGGTTGTAAGGTAAGGAAGCTGAACCCGGTAATCCGATGGGATGAGACTGCTGTAGCCCCATGTCCCCGTGTCCAACCAGTAGTGAGGCGGAGAATGTATTCCCAGTAGGTACTCACACATATACAACTTACTTATACATATATACTATGTATACAGCTGGCCGCATAGATCAGCACAGATAGACACTCAGCACACACACAGATGTGAACAGCACCAACAGACCCATCCTATTCCTCTCTCTGGCTGAGCAGGAGTGGGATATATATGTAGGTATATATATGTACAGTGTATATCCCTCCAGAAGCTGGGCTAAGGCACTCATTCAACCCAGTAGCTGTCCCCAGATCCCCATTTCCCCGGGTGCTGGCACTCGAGGCCCACAGCTCCGCTCCAGTTGTTGGCACAGATACGCATACACACGTACACACACACATGCACACACACTTTGGATCCTTCCAGTAGCTGGCCTTGGACACAGTCCTTCCAGTAGCTGGTCCTGGATCCTCGATCTTCCAGGTGTCTTACCCCTAGAGACACACTTCAGACACAAATCAGCCTCAGATCCCCAGTCCCACTCCAGTTGCTGTCATTTAATTTCACTTGGTCCCATTTCTTCGGTTACTTACATTAAAGACACACAGGCCCCTGTGACCTGTGGTCTGAGTCCGGTTGCTGACAGTTAGACCTCTACACACACACATCTGAATAGAGAATAGAGAGACTCTCAACCAGGAAAATAGTTAGGAATTCCACAAGAAAATAAAGCAGATTGTGCTAATCAGACACAGGGTATGGCCAAACAAGCTTACTGACAAGCCCCAATTACCCCCAAACAGCTGCTTTTTATCCCCTTATCCTTAGTTTCCCAAATTTGTTCCTCCCCAAACGACCCAGATCCCTCCCTTTCTCTGCCTTTGGTTCCTCCCATGAACATTCCATCATAGGTCTTGCACAATCCCAAAATGCTCTTCCCCTGCATCCCATAACATGACCCATACTCAGAGAGCCACTCCTATTGGCTTATCGTCACGGGTTCACAGTTGGACAGTGGGGCTGATGGCTTTCCTGGGCGGTCCCCAGACAAGGTATCCCTTCCTCTGAGTAGGTAATTTGGGTTTCCTTGCCCTCCCTGATGCCTCTGTACCCCTCTATGCTTGTGGAGACAAGTCCTGGTTGGGCTGATTGCTCTCCCGTGATGGGCCTGGGGGTAGTTGGGGTGCTATTCTGGTTCCCCCAGCTGAAATATTCCTCTGTGCTCCCTAGTGTTTGTGGAGATGAGCTTTTAACCACATAGCCTAAAATTAGTATCTTCTGCAATGAACAGAAGAATAAATTACTGTGACTTAGCTGATGCAAGGGAATTTTTTTAGGCTACTCTGGCTCAACTGTTTATTTGAGTCAATGGTCTCTCCTTCATTTCATAATCTGCAAGAAGTAACGGTTGCAATATACCTCATACATTATGATGTGTTTTGTCTTATTCATTTATTTGCAGGCTGATTTCTTGTCAAAGCAAAGACTATCTCTTCCTCCGTGCTTGTACAGAATCTTTCACAATGAATTTCTGATCTCGATTGCAGATTTAAGTGGTTGGATGTCCCCTAGTCTAGACATTTCTATGGTCTTTATCAATCTAAAAGGTGTGAGCATACCAAAGGAATGGAAAAAAAAAATCGGCTTACTCAGAGTGTATGAATAATTTGGGAAGTGAAGTTACAGTATCATTCAAAGTTTTATTATTATTAGTCATGACCTATCCAATTTCCTGCCAAAAGCTGATCAGTTTTCAGAACATTTTTAGACATTCATTCCAGATACTAATTCCAGGAAGTCTGGACCAGAGAGAAAAAGCTTTCATCACATTATGTACCAGGTGAATTCCCTCTCTGCTTTCAACTCTTCCCCAAAATCTTACCTCTTCTGTTTAACTTTCTTTTCATCTTTAGTCCGTTGAGCTTCACAGACTCTTATTTAGGCTCAAATTCAGGAAAGCAAATGCATCCCTATTCTTTGACTCTATCACAGTTCTGGACAAAATTTAAGACACATTTAAGGCTGCAGTTAAGCCAAATCCTGCTTTCTTAATCTGGTCCTCTACAAAGTTGCCATAAGGTTTTACTTCACTATTTGTGTGTTAACACACAACAGTTAGTGCTGTAACACCACGTGCAAGTAACCAAACCTATATATGCAGCTCTGAAGAACGGAGAAGTTCTCTGAAGCAGTCTCAGATAAAGAAGAAAGGAAGTTAAACTTAAACTATTTTTACATATTGTCAGTTTGCAGGTCATCAGCAGGACAGTGCAAGGGAGGATTATGCAACTCCAGGACAGTTATCCTGTGAGAAATGTAATTAGAAGGGCTCTGCTCGCAAAGTATGTCAGTCTGGAAAGGTTCCCTCAAAGGGAGATATCTACTACTAATTCATAAAGCGGGTCAAGGTTAAGAGAGATAACGGAAAGGAAAAAGAAATAGTAGAGATCGTAACACAGTGAAGAGTTCCATGGAACAAGCTTTTTACCCCTCCCTTGCAGCCATGAGGATGGCAAGGGAAGAGAGAGCAAAAACATTTGCTCTACCACAACAGGGTACCAAGGAGGGGCAAACAGGCAAATAGAAAGCAGTTATGTCATCACATCGCTGATAGCAGCAGGAATCCATGACAGCAGCTGGAAGGAGGCCAGAAACATGAGGAAAGCAGGCTTCTCCCTTTAAGGCATTTTGGTGCACCACAGATCTGCCTGTCCCACAGCTATAGCTTGTTCGAAAGCAGCTAAGGCTGCGTTAGCGTTCACATGGTAATTGTTCAATATCAATGATTTCTGTGCCTCACAATGTAATAGCAAATGCACTGGAATTAGGTAGAAAGCTGGGATTGTACCTCTTCTGAAGCAGAACCAAAACAGCTTCACGTCGTCGTGAATTCCTACACCTTGTGGCGCACAGCACCTTGCAAAATACGCAAGGGATTCTTTTCAAGAGACTATGAGGGCTGTTGTCAGATGAGCCGCATACTTTATGATGCATTTATCCCAAATGAATGCTAGACGGATGTCACCAGACCCACAAGTCAGTTGCAAGTGAGGTTTGTTTAATTTCTGAGTTGCTGAGCATAAAATAAAAAATAAACGAAGTCTGAAATTTCCAGTCATTGTGCTCCTATTTTTCAGATGTGGATGTATTTCTAAGCTGAAAAGCTACAAACCATTATTCTGTACCGTAGGCCATTGCTTTTGATCATAGAAATAAAGAATGTAAACCAACCAAGTCATTTACTCTTGAAACAGACCATAGCATGGTAACAATATCTGCCCCTATCCATTCATGAAGGTGCTTAGCATACAGACTTAATGGGCATGAACAGCAGTTCTGTTGACACAATAATTGGTCCTGTGCTACCAGTTCACAAACTGTGCAGGATTCTGGTAACGTAGTCCAGCAACAGACTTCTGAGCCCATCATGGTCTACTGGTTTAATACTAATAGGTATCGGTTTTTTGAAGAGAGAAATCATAAGGCATCTATGCACTGACTTGCACATGCTGCAGTAAATGATCTTTTTTCGACCATGTTTTAGCATACATACAACTCCTCAAAGAACGAGAGCAGAATTTTGACCCTTGCCATAGCACCATATTATTTATTTCAAGGAAGTGACTTTAATATTTATTTTCATCTGTGAATCCAAGGCTGGTCAATCTCTTTTCCTCTTTGCTAGCCAGTGTGCATAAACATAATCCCATCTCTGTCACTTTCTGTGGTTAGCTACTTGAGTAATTCAGAGACAGATGCTACCTGCAAAGCAGATAACACAGACTTCCCTTCTATAAGCGACTTTTCTTCTTTCTATAGGGAAGGAGTGAGCTGGACACCACTACAGAAGAAGTAGAGTTATGAGATAATGCCCTGTTTCCCATCTAAGCACCAGCCTAGAGGCCAAAACTAATCATTATGCCAGCCATGTATATTTGCATGACCTTGGCTAAGTCCATACTCAGACCGCGTACAATAGATAAACCTATTCCCATCAGTTAGGGTATTGTAGTTTAACACACCAATTCAAAGAATTCCTATCCAGAGTTATCAGACCCTGGCTGATCCCTATAGCCAGTAGAGAGAAAAAATTGCAAGTCTGAGGCTGACATCTGCTATTGACAGGTTGAATATGCCCTGAACAACAAAGTCACAAACAGGTCCTTTGGTATGCAGTGCCCCCAGATCAAAATCTGCATAGAGACATAATACCCTAACCTTCCTGGAAGTTTGCAAGACCCTGAGGCTGGTAAATTCCAGTGAGGTTTATATAGCTAGGAAGTGATCAGATATATTTAAAGCAGAAGAGAGAGACCCTGAGGAAACTGTTAACTTAAAATAGAAAAGAAACACCCACATCCTCTTTTAGCTCCAAATCAACGCGTTAATGACGATCCTGATATTCAGTCCCCCTCAGAACTTTTCAGTAGCTTAGCTACTGACTTATCTTAAAAATAAAAAGACTCTAAGAAACGAAAACCAAACACCACCCACTCCCTTTACTACATCTGTGTCAGATCTCCCACTCATCTCCCTTTCCCTCGTCTCCAAGCTTTTCTATTTGCTGATTAAAGAGAGGAACCAGAGGCAAAGGATTTTCCCATTATTACTTGCATATTGCATCTGAAAGATGTGAAATGTCTGATAGCAAGCAGTAGCATAAAGCCATAAGCTTGATACGGGACCTAAACTGAATACCTTCAGCCCAATCTTCATGCCAGAGACAGAATGCGGCATCCACTTCACCTAACCTATTCAGGTTTTTTTTTTGCATGTAAATTTGCATTGCTTTAGTCCTACTAAAGTGTATGCTCAGTTTCTGTATATAGCTATAGAAGGGATGGAGCGAGGTTTTGAAAGCATCCAAAGGAACACCTTTAACTACCTGCTGTAGGTGCCTGAGTCTGACAACTCACTTGGGTGGGTGATCTGGTTTGTTCATTGTTCTTCTGAATAAGCATGCCATCACAGATTAACAAACTTCATCTTAGATGCCATATGAGGCCACCTAAAAAAAAAAGTCTTATATGTTTATGAAAAAATCCCAAACTAATTCCTTCCTTACAAAACACTGCATTATACACACAGCTTTCTTGCTGGTGGGAAACAAATGAACAAACAAACCTCATGAGGTAGATGTTAATCTCAGTGCTCTAGTGGAAATCACTCAGACATTCACAATGGTGAGGGTTGTATGAGGACAGAACAGCTGCTCTGGAAGAGCTTTAGTCTTGGGACACAACATATTCCATAAGAATCCAGTCTTCTCTCATTGCATTCATCTGTGAAATAATTTAGTCTTTCCCCCCCTCCCAGTAGTAGGGGATACTCTCTGCCTCTTGATACAGAGAGTTTTGAGTGCAGCATATGGTCTGGGGGAAGGAAGAGACAGGCAAAAGACAAATCTATGAATGGATGGATGGATGGATGTATACATTGTTGTATAGATGTAACATACCTATTAGGTAACTTTTTAAAATTTTGGACTTATTCTGGGCTTCTTATCAAAAGATCATCATATGAAAACTCCACAGTGTGTCTTTCCTCCTAGCATGAAAACCTACATATTAATATTGACGTACAACAGCTTAGCAACATTCCCCTACAAACACCTACATATACTAACTAGACTTTAAATTTTAAATATTGAAGTGAAAGGCTCGAGACCTATTTTTCTTTTGAAACTAGTCGTCAAAAGTTTGCCTCTATTTTGTATTTGAAAATAATCAGTCTCTTTTTTTTAGCTTCTCTAAATATAATTTTCATTTCAGAGGTTGCAAAAGTAAAGCCATAAGAGCATAAGAATAGCACTATTTGGTAAGACCAAAGTCTATCTAGAACAATACTATGTTTCTCATAGCGCTCAATAGCAGATGCTTAGTGAACAATTGAAAGGACAGAGAAAGTACAGTCGACCCTGCCTTTCTAGCTTCTGAGTCAGAAAGAATACTTCCATTCCTATATTTAAGAGTCTTCAGGGGCCTTTTTTCCGTGGTAGATTGTTCTCCTATAAATGTGTCTAATGATTTTTAACCCATTTTTGGTATCCCAGTCATCCTCCGGTAATAAGATCTATGATTTTACTATGCATTAGGTGAAAAAGTGCTTCCTGCTCTTGATTAGAATTCCCTTCATTCTTCTGTAATGAAAAATGATGAATATTCTTTTTCAGTTCAGCTTCTCTACAGCACTCATGATTTTGGATTCCTCATGGTCTTTTCCCTTCAGTCATCTTTTTTTCAGACTAAGCATCCTACTCTTTTTTATATCACCTTATACAGTATCGTTTCATGTTTCCAGACATCCTCATATCCCATGTTTGTACTATTTCCAGGTCTAAACAGTTCCTTTGCAAGATGAGCTGACTGGTGTTCAGGATGTGGACAAGCCATAGATTTATACAGTGCCATAATGATATGTTCTGATTCTTTCTGCATTCCTTTTTTAATATGTCCTTACAATTTATTTGCTTTCTTGGCTATTGCCAAGCACTAGCCTGAGCTTTCCAGAGACCTGTAAATACTCAACTGCAAAACCATGGTAATGTATTTTTGCACATACAGTCCTTGATCTAGGTTTGTCACATTTTAACTCCATTGATATTAATAGGTCTACTTCAGAGATATACTAGCATTACAGGCAGACTTCTTCATAAATGCCACAAAAGCCTTTGGGAAGAAGTGTCACATGAATGTGTTGCATTTGAACTAGATTAAGCCAATTTAAAGGAAAAGATATGCAATCATAGCTCTAGAAACAGGTTCTGAAAACATCCATATCTACACAGATAGGTCTGGTTACTCCAGACCTCAGTACTTCATTGGCCAAAAATCACACTGAAGAGTCAATGACTTCTATTACAAAGGTGCCAAGAGATCGAAGAGGATACAGCCCCACTGTACTAAGAAAAGATGAACAGATTGTCCTTGCTGCAAGGAACTTCTGATCTAAATAATGTAAAAAGAAATAGAAAGACGAGAACAGGAACAAAAGTAGCGTGAACAAATCAATGTCATGATGTTCTATTAGTAGAAATGGCTGGAGTTTTATAGGGAGAACTAAAGCTAAGCGTAGAGGTTGACAATGGAGATAGAAACTGGGACACAGGAGTAAAAACGGAATCTGATGGGCTAGGGTAAAGGTAGACTACAGTGAAAGCCCTTGTGAGAGAAGGACCTGGATTTAGCATTGGGTGGAGAAGACAGTACAGGGAGGTATGAGCAGGGCATCACAACAGTCTGAATTGCCACAGAGCAAAGAAAGTACTGCTGTTATTACTAACTCTAAAAAAATGGGGCCACTGAAGCTTCGACAAGCATAGAAGAGGTGTTCTGCATCCTCTGAGGTTATGTTTAACATCATAAGACAGATAGACAGCAACGTAGATATCGTAAACAATATAGTTGATGACCAGAGACAAGAGACCGTGGTGTTGAAGTGATACAGATTTATTATTCTTCTCTTTACTTTCTTTGTCGCAGGCAGAGATTTAAAGTGTGTTACCTCTTTCCGATTCCTGTCTTCCAAGAGAGCAGGAGGAAAAGAATTACTCTGTGACTCTGAGTGTCAGTAGT